>NC_134550.1:2058105-3258105 GCF_025594145.1 Primulina tabacum | reverse complement strand
TTTAATAACTTGTATATTTTCTTCTGGGAGTTTCTTGTTCTTTTCTGTGCTTCAATACTTTTCTTTTATTTTTCATTTTTTATTCTTTTCTCCTGTTAATTACACTATGTATCCATTTTTTTATTGATCATCTCGTCGCATTCAATAGTTTGTTGTTAGTGGTTTATAATAACTGGGAGTTACTTGCAGGTCGATTCTACTAATAACCTTCCCTTGGATTGTGTTATAAGGAGGATATTTATAAATTCATGCGGAGATGAGTGCATGTTAGTCTGCCCACTTGATATGTAAGTGATATTGCAGGTTGTGATCAAGCGAATCATTTCATTCTTCTGTAAAAAGAACAGTTATTATTTACGATTCTGGCAGGCCTGTTCAGATTTTGAAGAGCGTCAATGTTGAAGGATGGTCTGCTGTAAGTCTAAAAACACTACTTCAGTTAGATTCAATGTTTTAGGTACGGCTAAAGTGTTTTTGTCAAAATACTTTCTTAGTCACGAATTGCATTTGCCTTTTTGTTCTCTTTGTGAGAGAAGCTGTCTCATTTCTGAATGCTTTTTCTTAAAACTCATGCCTGAAGGTGTATTTATTATATGCTTGAAGGTGTATTTTATTATATGCTTGAATTGGGAGGTGTATTGTTTCTTCAATATATGCACAAGGTATCTTTCTCAGTGGAATCCTAATTAACATCCATAGTGTCACCCTTATGGCATAAAGCTTTCTTAATGCTAATCAATGAATGTTACAGATCACCTATTGGTCATTTTTAACATTCAAGTGGTTTGGAGCATTTTTGTTAGAACTCCATTAGCGTTTTTTTTTTTGCCTGCTGGAACTTGAAATTGAAGGGGAAAATGTGGCACTTGCAACACACATGGCCTTTTCTTGTTCCAGAAATATCTTAAACTGCACTTGTATGTGGTTTTGTTGTTGAAGATCAATTGATTATCATTACAGAGCTAATTCCTCCTCCCCTCCCGTTACCTAGAATTAAAATATTTTGTGCTCATCTGCTTTACAGGTCAGTGATGAAGAAGTTGAGGCAATCCTCCCCACTGCAGCTTATACCCTTGCCAAAATACATATGCATCTGGTGCACAGCGGGTATGTCAAAGAATCGATATAATCTTTAAATCATAAGCCTTGAAATTTTTTCTCCTGGTATTAAACTCGTGACAAATTGCTTTCTTGTGTATGTTGTAAACTTTCTTCCTTTTCTACCTTTAGATTTTGTTACACGGCACAAGGCGGTTTTTGCTATTCAGAGAAAGACATATTTGAAGTTCACATAGGTACACCTCTCTCTTCAAAATTTTCAACCTTTAGATTTTATTACACAACACGAGGTGGTTTTTGCTACACTGAGAAAGGCTATTTGACGTTCACGGTACATGATGGGATCTTTAATCCACATATTTGAAAATAAAACAGCAAAACAGAAGAATGCACACAAAAAGTTCCATGTTAAATATGCTGAATATCTAACAACTCCCTCCCTTTATATTTCCCTTCCCACATCATGGGCCTTAAACCCTTGTCCCCATCTATTTGGTCCGTAATATTGAACAGTACACCTCTCTCTAAACATGTTTAAAGCTTGCTCCTTGTTAAGAAGTGGTAATTTGATTCTCTAATTTTCCTCGTAAACAAGTGATGCTCCAATTTTTCCTCTTCGCAAAGCTGAAAATGATTTCAGAAGCTGTTCATTTGTGTGATCTTGAAGATTGGGCAGAACAGTAATTAACTAACAAGACGAAATGCTCAGTATGTTTGTGTCTTAATTTTACTTGTCCTGTGATAATAATGTGTTAGCAAGCCAACCCTCCTCGTTATGCACCATTGTACCCCTTACTTGAAATGGTTCACAAGCTTGATGTGTTTAACTGTCTACGTTCCATGGATATGGGTACGGGTATCGTATCGAATACGATACAGATACGACGATACAACAAATTTTGAAAATATAAGATACGATATGACTTAGATACAACAATTATTAATATATATATATATATATATATATATATATATATAAAATTTAGTATTAAAAATTAAAAATTGTAGAGATATAAATATTTATATACATATATTGTAGAAATATATATACATATTTATGTAAATATATACAATGTACAACTTCAGAGCAGTGATTTAAAAAGAAAAAGTTAAAAAAAATTGAATCGTATCCGAAAAACGTGTCTGCGGCGTGTCCTCGCCGTGTCCTAAACGGTTCCGACTTGTCAGCCCTAAAAATGTCAATGACACGGATTTTGCCGTATCCGACACGCGTATCCGTGTCCGTGTCCGATACTTCAAATTTTTTTTTACGGTGTCTGTGCTACATGGTTGACTGCTTAAGAAGATCAATTTTGTTTTTTATTTATTTTTGAAATGCTTGAGAGGATCAAGTTGCAAATTAATTAATTGGTCATTTTTGTCAATTCGAGCATGGTTTTGAAAATCGATGAAGTTCCCTTGTGAGCTTTTAGCTTCAGAAGTTCTTAGCGGAACGTCAGTAGGATTTATTTTTTAAATGCTTAAGAAGATCAAGTTGTAAATTAATAAATTGGTCATTTTGTCAATTCAAGCATGGGTTTGCAAATAGATGAAGTTCCGTTGCGAGCTTTATAACTTCAGAAGTTCTTAGCAGAGTTAACGCCAGTAGGATTTGACATGAGTGACTTTATTTAGAATACTGTGAATTTGCAAGTAAGCCAATCATCCGCCTCTGTATCTACATGAAGTTATTGCTCGTCACATGCATCTGTGAAAAGCTTTTTAAACATATTTTAAACGGTCTTCAATCTGCATCCACTGATAATCAGGATTTTAAGTTGCCATGTCTTAAAAAACAATGTATTTCAAGAAATTACTCTTTTTGTCTGCACATTCTTATTTGCTACTGAATTTCAACTTGTTAATGTTTTGGTTTTTGTAGATGGTGGTGAAGATGTAGATGGTTTGCCCACTGAAGGCATTGAAATTGCTTGTTTCCATCTGGTATGATATTTAAACATTTATATTGACTAGATGTGCTAATCATGGAATGTAACATGATCTCGCTGTTAAGTGAATCGGTCGAGACCTTTATGGATGTTGCACAAGCTTAAAAAGCGCCTGCACGTGATGCTGATCTATTAAATAATGATATTTGAGTGAAAAATCAGTTCATATTATATATGTTTTCAAAGTTGATTTTGCTAGTTAGAAAGAATCTGATTATAATCAATAGAGTATCATGAACGAGGTTAAAAGGGTAAAGGAGATTGCACAAGGAGACCAAACACAAAGCACTCGAGTGCTTTTCCTCCAATCTTAGAGTCTTATACTTATGCCTCTTCTGATCTAAATAATTTCCATGCAGGATGGTTCTCATTATATGATATATACGCCTTCTGACCCTCTGTTGTTCGTGGCTGTCAAGGTAACTGTTAATTTTTTTAAAAAAAAATTATGTAATCCGATTTTTATATTATTGAGATCACGATAAATTCTGGTCTGTAGTTAAGTAGGATTGATTTTTCTAACATATTTATTACCAAATTAATACCTCTCTGGAAAGTGATTTTTATGTTCTGGCTAAGAGATTAACACAGTTTAGTCTTATTGGCATTGTATCATGCATGTGAGTCTCTTTATAACCAACTACATAAATCCTGTATTATTTGCTCCTTCCAACATATTCATACCTATTTAAAATTTAACAGTCAATAATTAGTAATAATTGTGTTTAAGAAAACTTCTTTGTGTTCATTGTTCAGTTTTCTTGAAATTTCTTAATTGCACAAGCTTGATTCTTTGCCAGAAGGACGTATATATCTATAGCTCAATCCTCCTTTTCTTGTTGCAGGATAAAAATGGTGCCTTACTAATAGCGGATGATGTAAGCATTCTTAGACATACATCTCTTTTAGTTATTTATTTTTCAACTCTTGTGCCTTTGGAGTTTAAAGAAATACTCGAGCGCTTCACGATATGATTTACTGCAATATTTACTCTCTTCTAAAAAAGTGAAGTATCACATACGCAACTTTAAGATAGTCGTGATTTTACTACATAAAGTTCAATGCTGAGTGGTTGGCATTACTGTAAATTTGATGACAATATCATGTATCTTCTAAATTTTTCCAGATGAGTTATAAATCCTTAAGATAAAATTGACTCTTTCACTCTTGGAAACAGGAACTTTTGGATGATCTTGCTGTAGTCGGTGCAATAGATGAAGAGACTGAATTCAATGCCTTAGTGGTATGTATGCCAGCTCAGCTTCCCTTACTGAATCAAGCTAAATATCTTACCTATTCCCCTCACATCTATTGCTGTACTTAGCAGGAAGAAGAAGCAGCTCTTCTTGACTCGTTACTTGGAAAAAGTTGATTCAATTGTCATATTGTCGACAATAGAAAGCAGGTTACCAATGTTTTTTGTTCATTAAAATTCATGGCTGGAGTTGCTTTAGAATACAATGTATAGGAATCATGTACTCTACCATTTTTCAAAATGAAAAGAAATGAATATAAGGCATTTCACCAAGGCTTCGACCAAATTTTATCAGAATCTCCGGAGTGTTTTGATATCTTTGAGGTCCGATCGGTTTACTTGGATGGGATGAGATCGGATGCGATAAAAAATTATGTGATTATTACAATGTTTGAGTTGGAAGTGGAATATTAATGAATAAATAATAATATGTTGAGTTTGATGGATTAAAATTTCAATAATTAATAACATCTTTTCCCAGAGGCAACAGAAAGTATTGACACATTTTTAATTCGGATTTCCAAACTTTACATCATAGATAAAAGGGAATCTCTATAATTACATATACTAATCTTTGGTGCTGCTGCATTTGAAGGAAAAAATTAGTGTACACTCTGCTGACCCTACTGTTATGTTCATTAATGTTCTTGGTATGTAGAACAACAATGATGGTGTCCCAGAATGTGAATGCTATCTAGGACCCGAGACTTCTTGAGATGACATGTAAGAGAGAGAATTGTATGAGCTGCTAGTATTAGTACCCGTTGGCTGTCTGTACAACCTTGGCTGGTTTTGCTCTTTGTCTTCTCCCAATCTAGACTCCTCAGTAAATCTCCTTCCGTAGAACCTCAAAAAATTGAGCGATTCTATTCTTGGTTCTCCCAAAGGCATTACACCTTCCAACATTCCAACCACATTGGCCATTGAAGGCCTTAAGTTGGGTTCTTCTTGCACACAGCACAGAGCAATCCGCACGAGTTTCTCTATCTCCTCTCTTGCAACCCTCCCCATCAACCTTGGATCTGCCAGCTCCATGTAACGTCCTTCCTCGTGCATGTCCAATGCAAATAGGGGGAAGTAAACCTTGGATCTGCCAGCTCCTTCTGCCGATGAAGGAGATGACTGGCTGTTCCCCCTGTTACTGTCGGTCCTTGAGTTTGCACTCCTGGTTTGAGGAGAGGAATTCTTCTTGCCTCTTATGATTTCCAGAAGCACCATTCCGTAGCTATATACGTCTGTCTTGTCTGAAATTGCTGAACTTGTTAGCCATTCAGGAGCTAGGTAACCCCTAGTGCCTCTGAGAGTTGTAAACCAGTTCGATTCTTCAGGACTCAATAGCTTTGAGAGCCCAAAATCGGAGATTTTCACCTGAGATTTATCGTGCAAGAGAATGTTCTCTGGCTTGACATCACAGTGAATGATCTTGTGTTCACATCCAGTGTGTAAATATGCCAACCCTTTTGCTGTTCCAAGCGCAATTTCATATCTCTCCTTCCACTCCATAACAGGTTCACCACGAAAAAGGGTGCCATCCAGAGACCCCCGATCCATATACTCATAGACCAAGAATTTTTGCCCTCCATGTGCACTGAACCCCTTCAGTCTCACCAAATTGATGTGGTGAATATTCCCGATAACCGCAATCTCTGTCAAGAATTCTTGTGCCCCTCGTGCTCCCAAACAAGTGATCTTCTTCACCGCTACATCCGTACCATCGTCAAGAGTACCTTTATATACCGTACCAAATCCACCAGAACCAACTTGAGTCTTGAAATTCTCTGTTGCTATTACAAGTTCTTCATATCCAAATCTTACCGGCAACCCAGGTATGGAAACAAAGTCCATCTCTTCCTCAGCAGACATGGGATTACCACGGCCCAACTTGGAATTTATACTTTTGCTCCACCTCTTTATCCGACGTCTCCTCAACCAAATCAGAAATGCGACCACAGCGATAGCCATCACCACTGACGATGGCAGCAATATCGCTGCCAAAACCGGGAAATCCGATTTCTTGCTCTCTGTAACACCTATTTGAGTTCCTACGAGTATAGTTTTAATGTATCCTAATCTATCCTCATCCGTGGGCGAGCTCGATTTTGTTATCATTGAACCTATTTGGTTTTTAATCACGTAACATGATCCGGAACCCTGGCTGTAGAAAAACCCCAAACAAGAACAGTTGCCAGAGCACAGATTCATACAGGCAGTAAGGTTCGAATAACGTAACACAGGATTGGAAAAGTCATTGGAGAAATAATCCACATCAACCCCCAATGGCCAATACTTTATATTGGTTATATTCGGCTGTGATCCATTACAAGGACCTGGCAAAGCCAAAGACCCATCTGTTGGCACACAAATCCGATTGTTCGTCCTGGGATCACTGTGGAAACCCGGTGCACACTGACATATTCCTCCATTAGTGCAATATCCAAGCTTCCCACATGTAACTGGGATTCGGCAGCTATCATCTGGAGCCTTGAACTCTTGCTTGCTTGATCCACCACTAAATTTCGAGACGCTAAACACCCCACTATAATCCAACTTCATAATCCGAAAAGCCGATGGGTCGTCTACAACGTCATCAGAACTATGCAAAGAAATTCTAATCACAACTTGTGTACCATTTTTTCCCATCAGATACACTCCTGTATAATTCATCACCATGTACTCAACAGCCCAATTAGTGTTCCTGGCGGCATTAGCTGTCATTGATAGTTCCCAGTAATTCATCCCATTCCACTGCAGCATTGCGTCGCTGTTTCCAACTACAAAAGAATATATGCCCTCAGCTGGATCCCCATCTTGATAAGAGGCCACCAACGATTCTCCAACGTTTAATCGTTGCCCCGCAACAATCACGTCAGTGGGGAAATCAAAACTTTCCCACACGGTTTTGTTAGCACCGTCGAGCATGACCAGGTTGCCGGATTCAATCAGCTGCAGAGAAGAAACCGGAGCAAGATTCTGCGGCGTTGACCAAATAGGTATCTTCTGATCGTTGAAAAGAGTCATCCCATCGCGTGAAAACCGGAATTCCGACGATTCTGAAATCGGGGTATTACGATTCGCGGACCAGATAATAGCTCCTGAAGAAACGTGAACAACAAGAAGGTAGAAAATTCGGTTTTCGGGTTTCAGGTTAATTATCCGGGCCTCGAAAGACCCGTTACGAGAAACCAAAAATGCACCGGAAGAATCGATGTAATGGTAGTTAGTAGCCGTGAAGTTCGGGGTAATTGAAGACGAAACCGTGCCGGACAGAGCTGAGGGGAAGAGTGCACAGAGCAAGAAGATGATGGCAATTCTTGGGTTGGAAGATGAAGTCAAAAGAAATGGAGACCAAGCAACGGTGGCGGTGGTGGCAGAGGACCCCATGCAATCCCACGGCGGAGTTGGAGGAGGGGGGAGCAGATATTTGATGACGTTTCGTTGAGTGGAATTTTCTTCAAATTTGTTGATGTTTAGCCTCATATAATTTGATCACGGTGGCTGTAAATTTTACTTGAGGCGTTAAAATGGAAAGAAAAAACCGAAAGCGACTGTACACTTGTGTTCCTTTTCTCTGGTTTTGACCATGCGTGAGGGTGGTGGTGGTGGTGGTGTCGGCTCCCGCTGGTCGCCGCCGCTTCTACGGCGGTGCTGGCTATTAAGGCAGGCGCCACTCGACGTATGTGTGTGAATACTAAAATCCTCTGTTTTTTTTATAAGTTTAGATGCTTTTCCGGCCGTTTGTTTTTTAAAAATTTTCGAAACGTACGGTTGGTATTTTTTTAGTACAATGTTCTATTTTATGTTGCATTAACCTTTTGAAAAAAAATTGTTTGAGACGATCTTATCGGTCGAATTTTGTGAGACAGATATCTTATTTAGGTCATCCATAAAAAATATTAAGCTAAGAATATTATTTTTTATTGTGAATATCTATAAGGTTGATCCGTCTCACAGATAAAGATTCGTGAGATCGTCTCACAAGAGACCTACTCAGATCTTTTGATGTAAATATATTTTATCGTCCAAGTCGAGTATGACAAATAAATTAAATTCGAACGTAAATAACATTGATTTAACTGTTTTAATCGCCATTTAAGCGAGTTTTTTTTTTAGAATACTGCTCAAATATAAATAAACAAAAATTTCAAATCATCGACGATTCTCTAAACAAGTTGAAGGAAAATTAATTTATCACAATAAATATCGAATTAATGTGGTGGGGGCAAGCAGATGGAGGTTGTGACAATAAATTCAATTCGCAATTATATTACAAGTCAACGGAGATAGAAAATATAATATTAATTAATAATCACAATAATAAAGTTTATTTTTTCAATTTGGCCCTTCAAATAATAGAGTCAACATGTCAGCAACAAATAATGTTTGTTTGTCCCACTTCATCACATCTTTAGACCAAATAAAATTTGAAAACCTAGTGTTATATTTAAATAATAATAATAATAATCAATGAATTAAAAAGTTTGATATTCTTGTTCTATAAATCAAAAAAGTGAAATAGAGCCTTCATTAACAAGGAAGTATAAAAAGAAACCTAGTAAAAAAAAAAACATGTAAATTAACATAAAATCAACAGAAACACACAATGATTTAATAGATGAATTAAAGAGCTTTCTACGGTCAAAAAAGTGGGAAAAAATAAAAGTTGGAATGAATTAAATTTTGCCGATGTAACATTCTAAGAATCAAATTGTTGATTATATATACCAACACAATCTTAAACATCCATCATCAAAATATATTCTTCCTTCAATAACTCGCATCGAGAGCGATGGAGATTACGCATTTTGCTTATCACGAGCATCCATTGATCTTTAACGAAAGCCAGGAAATTTCCTTCTGTTGCAATCCATGTGGTGTTGAACCAGATGATCTTGTTTGCTTGGAGAGCCACCTCATGAGCACTTCATGTGTAGCAAATGCGGGAAGTCGTCGTGCAAGATTAATTTTTGCGAATTTGCTATTGACCCTCTATGTGGTTTTCCTTTGGACGTCAAAATAAAACATATTAGCCAACCCCAACACCCCATGGTAGCTATGTGCAAGGAGGCTTTGCTGCTATGTGACGTTTGTGCATGGGAGAAAACATGACGGCGTTTTCTTCACGTCATCTGTGTAATTTTTGGATTCATTCGTCTTATTTCTCAACTTTGTAAATGTACAACGTCGCAAACACTTTCTCTACCTTGTTTATCCTAGTCAATTTTCAACTACCTATCGTAAATTTCAGATGTCTTATTTGCAAAAACGAGACATCAAGAATGTATGGGGCTTATGTAGTTATGTTTGCAGTACTTCATCTTCCGGCTAAGTCGGATGATATAATTTCAAGCTTGATAGTGCAAAAACAAGACACTTGCGGGTAAGACGATACTAGGGATCTTTCCAGAAAATACAACGCCACCCATTCTTTGATTAGTTTGCTAAAGCACACGCATTCGGCCCATTTCACCAACCTTAATTACTACACCTGCGGCCAATCTGTTTGATCATTAATGAAAGGTATGGTAAGTGACTACAAGAAATGATAAGGTTTATTTATTTATTTATTTTATCATATTTTGTATATTCAGTTTCAAAGTCCAGTGTTTAAACAAAATATCACATATCTGATTGTCGATTTAAGTTATAATAAAATCATGATCATACATTGTTTGATGGATCCACCTTCTAGGTTCCATTTTTGTTGAGTGGTTGACGCTTTTTCCAAGCTTATATTATATCGCGATCAATTTTTAGAATAATTCAAAGCCTCTAATTTGATTGTGTGAGATATTGATTAATATGTGAAAAATCTTGAATAATCAAGAGGATTCGACTGTTTTTATATAGGAAGATAATAATATATTAGTTAATTATCTACTAAATGAAAAATATTACGTACAGTCATATTCTATGGTATACTCTTATGCTTCAAATGTTACACGTGCAATTAAAAAACATAGAGCTTTTAGATAACAGCTTGTCACATGATAAAATTCTTACAAATCCTTTAATTATCATTTATTCAAATTCCAAATACAATCATCTTGAATAAAGTACTATAACATTATTTACTATATTTTATTGCCAATATCTTTGGTGAAACACATGCATTTCTGTAAATATTGAGACTTGAACCTAACTTAACCCCAAAAGCTAATTCAAAGGAGAGGATTGTCCAAACCTATACATACAACTCTCAGGGATTTTATTCAATCGATGTGAGACAATTAACACATTCACCCCACTGTCAGAAATGAACATTTGGAACCTGAAGTTTACAAATGACCCAATTGTGCGCAGAACAGGTGGGCCAATTATAGGTAGTCCAATACATAACATTGGAATCCGAGCTCTAATATCATGTTACGATTGAGACTTGGACCTAACTTAACCCTATAAAATTTGCATTTTTTTTACTACTTCCAACTTAATACAGAGGATGCTTGTTGTAACACCAAATAAAAATAAATTTATAAAACTTAAAAAAAATCCAAGAAAACTACAAATTTTATCTGGCCCTTTTCAAGTTCCCACAGAAAAAAAAAAAAAAAAAAAAAACCAGTTGATGAAAATGGTACCTAAAGTGATATGTAAATTCCCACAGAAAAAAACCAGTTGATGAAAATGGGGAGAATAAGGAACTATTCTGGCAGGAGCAAGTATATATATCTCTGCCCTATTTATAGAATGCTGTGAAATGTAGCTTTCATTAATTTAAGATCTGCCTTGCACTTAATTCTGCCAGGTTTTTTGGTAATGATATATGTACATTTAACGTCGAGGCCTGGGGTAAACGGTTCTAGTATGATGGTAGTAGAATGAGAGGCTGAAGGGGTTAAGACCCTTGGAGGAAGATGTTTTTCATTAAGCAAGCAGAAGTTTCCGAATAATCAAGGAATAATGCCTCTCAAAATGAAAAAAAAAGGGCTGAAAGATTTTGAAGGCATGAAAATAATGAAATTAAAAGGGACAATTTTTTTGATGATTTGTAATTCCACAACTCTTTATACAATCTTTTTTTTTTTTTTGGAATGTGAATTATGTTATCATTCTATCTAGGGTGAGCATAAATTCAATTAATCCGAATTAATTTGGAAATTCGATTCGTTTAATTCAGAAATTCGATTTTAATGTTAAAAAATATAGGCTAAGCTGGTTTGAATTCGTTTTTTTATATATATAAAAAAAATGATCTACCAATTTAAATTATATTTTTTTAAATAATGTGTGTATATATATATATATATAATGTGTGATGCAAGTTATGCTCAAGGTGTTGCCTCTCACATATGAAAATAAATTTCCATTTTTATATGCATCATTGGGGTATTGTCCAAGGTAACATGAAATTTGCCAAATTTTTTCATTCTTGTTGGCTTTAGGCTTTCTTAGTTTTTTTTTTTTTTTTTCTAATTTTTTTTTTAAATTGGTTAATTCGGTTATTGACCGATTTTATATCGGTTTGGTTGCGAATTTATATTTTTTAAAAAAGGTTCGATTTTATGAAATCCGATTCAGTCGTTAACCAAAGGGTAAGAGCTTGTGCACACTTTTTTTGGGCTATGACAATAATTATTTTGTTGGGTGCAATTATTGCAATAATTGTCTTTGTTTGATAGAGCGATCAAACCGTAGTGCTTGAGCTGGTGTGTGGTTTAAAAGATTTGAGTTGCACCATTACGACTAGCTATAGCTCTTAGTAAAGCGGCAAGCGCTCGGTCCTACAATTGGTATCAGAGCCAAGGTCATGGGTTCGATTCTCATTGATTGCAAGGAGTGCAATTTTTGGGAGGGAGATTGTTGGGTGCAATAATTGTATTTGCTTGGTAAAGCGATCGAACCGTGGTGCTTGAGCTGCTGTACGGTTTAAAAGATTTGAGTAGCACCATTACTACTAGCTATAGCTTTTGGTAAAACGGCAAGCGCTCGGTCCTACAATTTTAATTAATATAGTTGAGATATAATAGAGTTATGACAAAAAATTGTGTGAGACGGTCTCACGGGTCGTATTTTGTGAGAGATATTTCTTACTTGCGTCATGCATGAAAAAGTAATACTTTTTATGATAAGATTATTATTTTTTATTATGAATATCGGTATGGTTGACTCGTCTCACAGATAAAAATTCGTGAGATCGTATGACAAGAAACTTACTCTAGAGTTATTTATTAATTTGATATTGATATATATTCCGAGCATACTTTGTACTAAAATTCAAATTTCTATAAATTCGGGCCTGCTTATCTTTATCCAATCATTTACAAAGCTAGCGAAGACACTGACTTTTTTTATTTTATTTTCTTTTTGTTTGTATGCACCTCAATTAACACAGAAACCACAATCATTAAATTTATACACCAAAAAACTACACGACTCTTCGAACATTTTAATCAAACATAGACCCTTCAAACTACTTACTCAAACATTCTAATTGACTAAAATTAGGCAAAAATTTGTGTGAGATGATCTCACGGGTCGTATTTATGTGAGACGGATCTTTTATTTGGGTCATACATGAAAAAATATTACTTTATATGCTAAAAATATTACTTTTTATTGTGAATATCGGTAGTCTCACAGATAAATATTCATGAGACTGTCTCACAAGAGACCGTCTCCAAAACTTAATAGATGAATTATCTAAAATTGTATGGTCGGAATTTGATTTATTCCTGAGTCGTAAAGATTCTTGAAAGTAAAAAACCCGACTTTATTTATTTATTTATTTATTTATGTATCTATATAAAATGCGAAAAGGTTCGATGATGTACCCACAATTGAGAGGCTTGGAATATCGGAATGTTGAGATGAATACGGAATGTTTTAGGATTACTTTTCTTTGCATAAAAGTTTACCAACACTAACACACTATTCATTTACAATCTTAGTATATAATCACATTAATACTATTTCCCTATACCCTTTGCTCTACATTTAGCTAGCTTCTTACACACTAATACCTCGAAACGAACATGGACGAGGAACGAAGGAAACGGGCGAGAAGCGCGACCTTAGACGAACTCGAAGAGGTTTTGTATTTAGTATTTTGCATAGATTTTATGGATTAAAATTATTTCACAACATTATATTTAGTGATTAGTTTTTTTTTTTCTTAATTTCTGAACTAGGAAAGAGCTAGCCAGAAGATACCGGCTATAGAAAGTCATCAAACCGACGAAGACGAGACAAGTGCTTCCGACCGATCAGCGTACGAAGATTTTGAGTTTAGTGAAGATGAATTTTTTTATAGTGAGATTCAATGTGAGTAATCAATGGTATAATTTTTTTATATATAAATTTGGATCTAATTATTTAATTTGGTTTTTGTGAGTTTTCATTTTTTTTCTAATTAATAATTATAATCGTTGCAGCTGATCAAATAGGGTTTTTGGATGATGATCGGTATGATTTCGACTATCATGAGGTCTCATTCTATTTCTCCCTAAATTTATTTGAAATTTAATATTTGTATTTAAATTTGATTAAATTATTTTCAATCAAATTGACAATAATTTTCTTTATTTCATTCAATAGATCGAGACGATCCATATCATGTTTTAGTATATTTTTATAAATATATATTTGAAAGTTTAATTCAATGTTGAAGCTCCACTTCAACCTTGATATGATTAAAGAGCTCGATTTTTTTTTTTTACAAAAAAAAATCTTGTTTTAAAGACTTATAATTTATAAGATGTTTAAAATAAGTTTATTTTTATAACACCACACCCTCAAATTCAATTTTAAAATCGATTATAATGGTGAACTCGATTTAAATTTAAGCTTGTGTTGATAATTTTTCAATTTCTGTATGAACTAATCGATCATGGTTCGATTAAATTATCAATCGAGCTCGAATAATTGGCTCTTATTCCTTATCAATGACCTATAATAAATATATATGATGTAACATGTATATATAGGAAATGGAGGAAGATGATATTGATCCAGATGAATTATCATATGAGGTAAATAAAATCAAAACCTGCCGCTAATTTTTATTATCGTTTATTTCTAATTTTAATTAATTGTTGGGAACAATAATTATGTCCACTCGAGAGCGATTGAAACGTGACGTTAACCATTCTAACGTTTAAAATATTTGGGTCACATCATTACTGATAAATATAGTTTTTGCTAAACTGACAATCGACCGATCCTACGTCAATATGATATGGTAAACAAGCATGTAATTTTAAACAGGAATTGATTGCTCTTGGGGAAATGGTGGGCGCAGAGAGCAAAGGAATATCAGAAACTGAAATTAGTAAACATTTGAATCCATTAACATGTCAATCCTCCATCAATTTGCTAATTGACAGGTATTCATTGTAAACTATGCCATTTTTCTACATATTATTAAAACAGAAAATTTACAATTTTTTATATTGTTTATTAACAAAAACTCCAGTTAAACGGTCTCACGAGTCAATTTTGTGAAATAGATATTCTATATGGGTCATCAACGAAAAAATATTACTTTTTATGTCAAATATATTAATTTTATTGTAAATATGGATATAATTGATCCGTCTCACGAATAAAGATCTGTGAGACCGTCTTATGAAAGACCTACTCTTGTTTATTTGTCTGATTTTAGTAATCTATTTTATGGTCGTTGAAATTTTAATTTTTTTATGATGCGCCGTCGACTTGACATTTCTGATAAAAATATCACTAATATTACAAAAAATTAAAAGATACAAAACTAATTTTTAGTCCACGATTTTGTTTAAAAATGTTTTATAAATTTAGTAAAGTAATTTTTGAAAAAAAATAGGTGTGTGATATGCCAAGTTGAGTATGAAGAAGGGGATAAAATAGTCACTTTACATTGTGACCATCCATACCATTCCGATTGTATAACCCAGTGGCTTCAGATTAAGAAGGTAAATTTAATTTTATGATTTTTTTATTTAATAGCAATATGATTTCTAAATTTAAAATTTTATATGTGTGTATATATATTAATTTGCAGATTTGCCCTGTATGTGGGAAGGAGGTTTCATCTGCTCAAATGGCCAATACCAGTAATTTGAATAAAAGATAAATGTAATTATTCTGTGCAGCTTCGTTCAAAATTATTTATACAATAGGAGAAATTTAATTTAGTGCAAATTATATGTTTTAAATTATTTGTTATTATATTTTCTTTGACGCAAATAATTCGTGTTACTGTTATTTTTCAAAATATTCGTAAAATTATCCCGTTAATAATATCTCGAATAAAAGTGAAAATTAAATCAACTTTGAGTTTATATCAGAATAATAATCAGAAAGACTTTTCAATATGTATATATCTATATATATATATATACACAATATTTTATATATATATATATATATAATATATATGACTTTACTAAAATATTGTGGGGGACGTATGTAAGTAAAAAAATTAATATAAAAATTATATGATCTCGTCCCTTATCAAAAAATAAAAATAATGATAATGATATTACCCAAATAATTTAAGTAGTACAATAATTCGAACATTAAGTTTCGGTCTTTATGTACGAACAAGTATTGCAGCTCCTCGACCTCGACAAAAATAATGTCTATTAATTAATTTAGCAAATTTGTCAACCATACCACTATAATTGACGTTTCCAACTCTATATTTTTTTAATATGTTGTTTATCTTTTATTTCTTGTAATAAATCTCCTATCAGTCTATAATGTTATAAATTATTAGGCAAAAACTTGTGTGATACGATCTCACGGGTCGTATTTTGTGAGACGGATCTCTTATTTGGATCAATCATGAAAAAATATTACTTTTTATGCTAAGAGTAGTGCTTTTTATTGTGAATATCGGTAGGGTTGACTCGTCTCACAGATAAAGATTCGTGATACCGTCTTACAAGATACCTACTCAAATTATTAATAATATTTTGTATTAAAATCTTAATCTTTTGATTTGCTTTTCATTTCATAACACATTTCTCACTTTAATAATAATAACAAAATTTGAGAAGTTATTTTTATGAAATGACCATTTTAGCCTTGGATGCTGTATGTTCCTTCTCTATAAATAAAGTCAACGACTTTGGCCATTTCAATTTTCAACCCTCCATTCAGTCTTGTCCAGTTGGGCAACACAAAGTCGTGCATGGATATAACTCGCCATTATTAACTCACAACCTAATGGAAAGAATCAAAGCAATTTAATTTCCTCATTTTCTCAAATCTTGCATAAAATCCGCATACCCGTCAAACATTATGCTACAAAGACAAAAATCAGTTTCATAATTGATGCCAAACTTGGTGAATCGTGCACATATTATATATATATGTGTGTGTGTTCGATTTTAAGATGATTGATGGGTTCATTTGTGCTGGTTGAAGGACTTATTTGTGATGACAAGTTTTGAAGAATCAAGAACCGGAATGAGGAGCAGGAACGGCAGGGGGAAGGTGTCGTTTAAATGGATTTTGATCCTCTGCATCATCAGTTTTGGCCTTGGAATTCTTTTTAGCGACAGGTTTTCGAATCTCTCTGTGATGATGAATCTTGGTTTGGATTGAAATTCGAATATGTTGTTGATTATGTGTTTTGTGGCTGAAATTTCATGTCAATTTATGGTGGTCTTCATATTAACATTCATGTAATGAAATTGAAGTATTCATGGGATGGAGTTGGTTCATATTCAATTTAGACAAACTGAGTGGGTCAGTTTGCATTTTACTATCAGTGCCCTCTTTCGAATCGCCGAGTTTTTCGGGTTAAATTGTTGGCGAACATTGAGTTTACCGGTTTGGCTGGAACTTTGCATTTGATGAATATTGAATATATAATTTTGTGTCTAAAAATTCTGTTTTTCTTGCTCTGACCCTGCGCTCGGATCATTTTACTGAAGAATCCTGGTTCCTACTGAACCAGATGATCAGATTATTAATGCGAGAAGGGGTTCAGTCGATTATGAATCAACATCCGAGGACAGTGCAACTAATAAGGTTTCTTTCATGGCACCAGTACTCTTACACAAATCAAATTCGTCCACAAAAAGATCGATTGTTACTTTGTGCGTATCTGTAATGTTTTTGGTGGTTTGGAATTGTAGAAACAGCTTCTGGAAAAGGAGGATACGGTGGGAGAGTTAAACAAAGCCCGTGAAGCAATAGAGTGAGTGAGTTTGCATCACATTTTCTCACGAAATTAGGCATGTTTTGAATACTTAATATAGAACATCAACGAAAAACATCTCATGATTAACAAAAAACAAACCTTACAAATCTCAGAAGGTTGATTTCATTGAGAAACAAAGCTGATGTAAAAGGTTATATAAATTTCTGAAGCTACTTTTAGTTCATCGCATTTCGATGTTATGGTGACGTGAAGTTTCTTGGCAGATTTTTGCAGAATTCTATAGCCAAACTACGTTTGAAGTTGCCGTCAACTAAGAAATCCCACAAAATTGAAAACTTTCAGAATCTGACAGCCGTTGATATCTATCCTGGCAGTACTTTTACTAGGGAAAAAGCCTTTATGGTAATAGGTATAAATACGGCATTTAGTAGCAGAAAGAGGCGCGATTCTGTTAGAGAAACATGGATGCCTAGAGGTGGGGTTTCTTAAACTGTTCGTCGTTAATTGTGTGTTTTTGTTAAAACATTAATAAAGTTGTTTGATTAGGAAAGAGTCTACTTCAACTTGAGCAGGAGAAGGGTATCGTTGTCCGTTTCATGATCGGACACAGGTTAATATTTTCATCAAATACTTAGACATTATGTCGTTTTCTATGTATGCCTCTGTGTTGTTAAATGATATTTGTGTTTTGTTCAGCTCGACATCCAACAGCATTCTAGATCGTGCAATCGACTCAGAGGACGCACAACATAAGGACTTCCTCAGACTTGTATGTGAAAGTAGAATACAGACATCATTCTCCCGCAGAGTTGTTTTTCGTTTCGTTAATGATGAACTCTCTGTCTTGAAGGAACATGTGGAAGGATACCATGAATTATCAGCAAAGACAAAGGCTTTCTTTTCCAGTGCTGTGAAAAGATGGGATGCCGAGTTCTATGTCAAAGTGGATGATGATGTTCATGTAAATTTAGGTGCATACGCCTTTTTCATCTACAGGCAACAAATGTACTTTGTTTCTTTTAAGCTTTATTATGATGTTTCTCATATTGCAGGAACGCTAGCTGCAACTCTGGTACGCCACCGTGCCAGGCCCCGAGTATACATGGGATGTATGAAATCAGGGCCAGTTCTTTATCAGAAGTAAATGCTGCTGCTAATATATGTCTTGAACTAACCTCTGGATTCCCACTTTTCTCCATTGCTCACCTGTGATTCTCTTTTGTAGAAATGTGAAGTACCATGAACCAGAGCATTGGAAGTTTGGAGAGTCAGGGAATAGGTATTTTCGACATGCGACTGGACAGATTTACGCCATTTCTAAGGAACTTGCAGAATATATCTCCATGAATCAGTAAGAACCAGTAAAAGCTCCCATCTGATAAAGTTGGTTAATACATTAACTACTTCAACGCCTATTAATGACATTTAGAGGGTTATCGATTGTTTACGCTTTCCATGTGATTTCAGACCCATTCTTCATAAATATGCTAATGAGGATGTATCACTTGGCGCTTGGTTTATCGGTCTTGAAGTCGAGCATGTTGATAACCGCAACATGTGTTGCGGAACACCACCTGGTACAGACTTTCCCACCCTCATTAGTTCTACTTTATTTCCATTAATGGTTTTAAATGTTAATGCTACATAGACTTGAACGAAATTCAATTTCTGAGTACTTTGTCTTTGCAGAATGCGAATGGAAAGCACAAGCAGGTACCGTCTGTGTAGCATCATTTGACTGGAGCTGCAGTGGAATTTGCAAATCCGTGGAAAAGATGAAGGATGTTCACGCCAAGTGTGGCGAAGATACTGTCACTCTTTGGAATGCCCTCGTTTAGTTTTAGCTAATACATGATTAAAAAAAGAGAGGGCCATTCCTCCCTCTGTCAGTTTTCTGGAAGCCATTTACCATACCGCTGACAAGGAAATTAGGATGCCAGAAACTTGAAGACGGTGAAGAGGATTACATGGTAGAGTTGAGTTAAACACCTTGTCAATATGATGATCACTTTATGTTTTCACTTTATATATATTCCCATATATTGTATAATTTAACACCATTTTCGACTCAGATGATCTGTCTCAAGACTAAAATACTTCCCCCGAATTGATATAAACTGCATGTTATTGCCGAGCAATCCATAATAAAGCAATAAAAGAAAAGCTAAGAGAACTGTGGAAATAGTTCATTCTCATAAAAAATTCAGAACGAACAGATTTCTTCGACCTTGATATATATATATATATATATAGCACTAACACTAACCTTTGATACAGAAGGAAGCCTAAAAGGTAAATATGCTACCTGGAAAAATTAACTAAAAATTCAAAGCTTTATTCTTTCAGCTGGATATATCCCATTTACTCTACTTATTTGTGGCTTCTTTGACGGGAACTTTGATTTTGCCTGAGCATATTCCTTGGTTGCTAGTGCATTGTTCCCTCCACTTGTTCTGCCACTACATAAATTGCACCTCCGAATCATTATGCGAATTAGAGAGAAATTCACTTATTTTTTCACATAATAGTAATTGTAAAAAAAAGACAAAAAAAAGGTACATACTTGATATGTATCAAAAGAAAGAAGACACCAGCTATGGCTGTGCCTTTAAACACCATTTTTAAGAGTGGCTTTCGGCCAAGCTTCCAAGGGATTCCGTGACTGGCATTCGATCTTTCGTTCAAACTTGTTTCTGCTGGAATGTCTTCATTTTTTTCTTGTTTACACTAAATACAGGAGAAAAAATGTATCCCGGATTACTATAGGATAACAGAGTGCTTTAGAAGCGTAACTATGAGTAAAAAGTTGGTGGACAGCTTACCTCAATAACCGTCACGCTGTCCTTGTTTTCATATATAAGAGAAGCCTCAGTATCAACCAAGCCAGAATTGTCCATACAAGAGGTAACTTCCTCGCTTTTGGCACAAGAGCCAAATGATTCAACTTCAAGAAACTCCTTGTCCAATTCTTGGCATACACTCTGAGATGAAGGACGATATTTTGCAGAAATTGCCGTTTCCGATTGAGCTTCAAGGGAATCAAACAATCCAACTTGCAAGGAGGCCTCAAAAGTTCCTGATTTCTTGCATCCACTTGACACTAGTGGTTCTTGATACTGCTTATCAAACTCATGTTCTGTATCATACTGGTCATCGAGCTCCAAATTGAGCACCCGACACAGCACAGAAGTCATGCTAGTGGTGGATGATACTTCCGTTTCATCATCATCAGAAAATTTTCTCCCACATCCATTATAGGGATTTCTTGTGTCCGAATTTTTTCCTTGAGAATCCGGATTTAAAAAGAAATCAAACATCTTATTTTCTCCATTAAGAAAGGCGAGGTTTCTATCATTGGTTTCGTGGACCATTAAATCTGAAAATGCTAAATAATCGGCAATATAACTACTTTCATCTCCACTGATGCATGACGAATCTCCAACTACAGAATCGCCAGTTTCTGAGGTAAAGTTACTATCAACAACATCAAATGCATCATTTCTGCCACAGAGAAAAGGTTTTCTCCGAGACAATACACCAAAAGAAGATATTGTATCAAACTGATGATTGTTTTCTAGGACTGAATTTACTTCAGCATTGTCAAATTTGCTCGCATTCGGAAAATAATTTCCACTCATATATCTGCTTTCGGCTTCATCTGACTCATCAGAGCAAGAATCATCATCCCTATCTGATGGCGTATGCAATTTTTTCTATATTGCAACGGAGACGAAATGAAAAGTTAGATCAGATGTTATAACATGAGTTGCAACAATCTAAGTTTACGACAACAGTCACCACACGAGAAAAAAGTCATTTTGTCATAACAAAAAGTAAACCTGTCTCAATTTTGATCGTGAGTCTTTAGGTGAACTGGAAGAACTCGAGACAGTTGATTGTGATAATTCTAAGCTTCTCCTGATGCATCCGACCATATCTTTGGGCATGGATACAGAGCACATAACCATATCAAAGTCTGGAACCTGCTTAAATTTAAACAGCCAAATTTAGTATCGTTTGGAGTATATATAAGTAGACCAAAGCAGAAAGAAAGAAAAGAATGAGAATTTTATTTAAAAAAATGAAACGGGAAAGAATTGAAAGGAATGTGTTAAAGTAGATCTTACACTTAGTTGCTTAGACCTGGCTTTCTTTGAGAATGCTCTGATGCAAGTGCAAACTTTTCGATTATCCCTTTTCTCAACAACATCCGATGGTGAAAAGAGATCGATGCCCTTCAATCCCATGATCTTGCATATCTAAGATTACACAAAATCATGTCGTCAAACACAGGCACATGACTCGTTCTCGACAAAAGAATGAATTTTCTCGAGGAAAAGAGTACAGTCGATTCAATGCAATGCTTAACTGGTAAAATTATTTTAATGGAATGGACTTGATGCATTACCTTCAGAAACAAATCAACGTTCGAGTAAGGCCTGTACTTCCCACTACTCTTTTTCGAACCAAATGGCCCGAATCTACCTTTCAAATATCTAAGCTCCGGACACTTTGTCAACAGCAAATTCCAAACTACTTTAGACAACTCAAACCTGGTAGGTATAGGAGTCGACTCAGTAGCAAAGAAAACTTCGGAATAGCTTCTAATAGAACAAATTATCTCAATATTTTTTTTGAAAAAAATTATCTCAATATTTAGTAGCGCAATAAAGTAAAAATGTTTCCATCACACAACGCATACATATACCAAATCAACATGATGCACTGTTGTTACCACGAGACATGAACTTATTTCGATTATCAGTGACCCTTTCACGGTAAAGATCTTCCAATAAATACATAGATATAGTTTTGCAATAACATTTAAATGATTGTATCAGAACATGGATTACAATGGCCGGGACACATAATTCTAGTTCCCATAATTTGTTGTCCAAAACTCAAATATTATCAGTTAAACAAGTTCATATACTTGCTACAGGACATCAAGCAAGCTAATGACACATTTTGGGAGCAAAACAAGCCAAAAAAAAGATTCAAGATTACATTTTTGACCATACATGATAAAAAAAAATAAAGATCAAGAATTGACCAAATGAATACCAAATATTGATTAACTCAAGTCAAGAACTAACAGTATCTCTCCATCTTGAAGCAAATCGGAAACATGCATATCCTCATCCAATTTCGTTTCAAGAACTTCTTCAAGCCATATCCTAGTCTGTGTCTGAAACAACAAACCAATCCCGAATATGAATAAAACCAACTAAAAAGAATCTTCATCAAATGGATTAAATTTAAAACTCAAAAGGGACCTGCAAGAAAGAATCATCGAGCTCCCGGAAGCTGGATTCAGCAGAGGATGATGAAGAATCCCCGCGGTCGACTCCGGCAGCCGCTCTCCGTCGCCTCATCTTCCGACTCACGGCCTAAAACAAATCGTCACCCATCCAAAAAGGTAAAGAGCAGACGAAGAGACACACAACCCGTGGTAAAATTCAAAATCTTGGACTGCTATTTAGTGGCGCTATCCGATGTAAAAACCGTGGCCGCGTGTACATCATAGTTTTTTTTTCCCCAATAGAATGAAATTTCAGACACTGTTTTATATACGTGTTGACCATGTTTTACTTTTTCTTGTAACAAACTTGAGAAGCTGTTGGCTTATTGTATAGCCAGCAAAAAGAGACAAGCGGCGGATTCTTGGCTATACTATCCCAACTTTATGCATTTTATTTTGAAAATAATAAATTAATTTTTTTAAAATTAGAAATCAAATTTAAATTTTTATGATTTTTAATAATTTTTTTAAACATCAATTTAAGAAATAAAATTTGAATTTTAAAAATCAATTAAGCAAATAGGTGTATTTGAAAATTTTTATTGTGACCCAATTATTTTTGTCTCACTATGCCATGTTTTATAATATAGATGCAAGATTTGAACTATTTAATCTTGTCGACAACAGAGAATCGGAGATGGAGGGTAGACTGGTCTTTTTTCAATCTATATCTTTTACGAGAGTGTTTCACATATTTTTATTTGTGATATGATTAAACTCGATTTATAGTTATTATAAAAATTAATATTTTCGACATAAAAATTGATGTTTTTGAATGAGTCAGATCGGGTTAGAGATTATCTCACAAAATTGAACCGTAAAACTACCTCACAAGAGTTTCTAAAAAAAATGGGTTAATCGGTTAACCGATGTTTCTAAATAAAAAGATTTCTATACACAAAAAAAAGTTGAACATATCATCTGAATTCGTCTCGATTTACCTGAATTAATTGCTCACCCCCACGAGAAACTTGGATTTTAAGTTTGGATACCCAATTATTTTTAGGAAAAACTACCATTTTTATGATTTTCTGTTTACGATTTTAGTATATACAGTCGAATTTCAATTATAATGTGTTATTATTTGCTCTCTGTTGTGAAAAAGTAAAAATTTATGGTAAAAAGTAAAAATCTCAAACTCTCAAAATTTACCAAACTACACACTTTATAATATCTTTCTCTCTACTCAATTGTGATTTTCTTCACAAATGAGAGATCTATTTATAGGAAATCTTTACAAATAATCCTAAAATAAAATACATCATTACCTACATCATTACACACTAATTTTCAATATTTACAACTCTTATTTTTAACATTCAAATATTCAATACACACATTTTAAATATATTTTTCAACACTCCCCCTTGTGATGATGATCATAATGATTGTCTTCATTACGTATTTTTATAATGCCTCGTTAAAAACCTTACTAGGAAAAACCCATTGAGATAAAAATCATAGCAAGGGAAAAAGAGTGCAGTCACGTAAACTCCCCCTCATGTTGACACGAACAATTCTTCACAAATTTCGTAGATTGCGCATCCCAATATTATATATATGCTTTCTGAATATTGACGTAGGAAGCGCCTTTGTGAAGAGATCTGATGAATTTTCACTTGATTGAATGTGACGAACATCAATACATTTATTCTTCTCAAGCTCCTTGGTGAATGCGAAGAACTTAGGAGGAATATGTTTAGTTCTGTCGCTTTTTATGTATCCTTCTTTCATTTGAGCAACACATGCAGCATTATCTTCATATAGTATCACAGGCTTCTCGTCGAATGATAATCCGCATGAGATTTGGATATGTTGGGTCATTGATTTTAACCACACACATTCACGACTTGCTTCATGTAGTGCAATAATCTCGGCATGATTTGATGAAGTTGTTACGAGCGTTTGTTTCTGTGAACGCCAAGAAATTGCAGTGCCTCCACGAATAAAAACATATCCAGTTTGAGAACGTGCCTTGTGTGGATCAGATAAGTATCCAGCATCGGCATAACCAATTATACTTGGATTAGCATCTTTTGAATACAAAAGTCTCAAGTCTGTCGTTCGTCGTAGATAACGGAATATATGTTTAATTCTGTTCCAGTGTCTCTTTGTTGGATATATGCTAAATCTTGCCAACAAATTTACGGCAAAAGATATATCAGGCCTTGTACAATTTGTAAGATACATAAGGGCACCGATAGCACTTAGATATGGTACTTCTGGACCAAGAATATCTTCATCTTCTTCACATGGTCGGAATGGATCCTTTTCTATGTTTAATGATCTAACAACCATTGGAATAATTAAAGGATTTGATTTATCCATATTAAAACGTTTAAGGATCTTTTCTGTATAATTTGTCTGGTGAACAAACATTCCACATTCTTTTTGTTCAATTTGTAAACCCAGACAATACTTGGTTTTTCCAAGATCCTTCATTTCAAATTCTTCCTTCAAGTATGACACAACTTCTTGAATTTCCTTATTCGTTCCAATGATGTTTAAATCATCAACATATACAGCAATAATTACGCATCCGGATGTTGTTTTCTTAATGAAAACACAAGGGCATATTGAATTATTCACATATCCATTTTTCATCAAGTGATCACTTAGTCGATTATACAACATTCGACCAGATTGCTTTAACCCATATAATGATCTTTGTAATTTAACAGAATAACATTCTCTGGGTTTTGAACTTTGTGCTTCAGGCATCTTAAATCCTTCAGGGATTTTCATATATATATTACTATCAAGTGATCCATATAAGTAAGCTGTAACAACATCCATAAGACGCATTTCTAAATTTTCAGATACCGCCAAGCTAATCAAATACCGAAACGTAATTGCATCCATCACGGGAGAATACGTTTCTTCATAATCAATTCCAGGCCTTTGAGAAAAACCTTGTGCAACAAGTCGAGCTTTATATCTCACTATTTCATTTTTCTCATTTCGCTTTCGAATAAAAACCCATTTGTATCCAACAGATTTTACACCTTCAGGTGTAAGGACTATAGGTCCAAAAACATTACGTTTATTTAGCGAATCCAATTCAACCTGGATGGCTTCTTTCCATTTTATCCAATCCTGCCGATTTTTACATTCACCAAAAGATTTTGGTTCATCATCTTCATTATCATTTATGATGTCGATTGCCACATTATAAGAAAATATATCATCAATTTCTTCTATATCTTTTCGGTTCCATATTTTCCAGTATTAATGTAATTGATAGAGATTTCACGATTCTCGTCAGTTTGTGGTTCTGACAGAATATTTTCATCATCATGTGTTTCTTCAGGAACACCATTCTCTATTTTGTGATCATCATATGTTTTTTCAGGAACATCATTCTTTATTTTGTGATCATCGTGTTTCTCTATAAATTTTCTTTTTCGAGAATTTTTATCCTTGGAACCGACTGGCCTTCCACGCTTCAGGCGTTTAATGACATCATGAGTATCTTCAATTTGTTTCTTTGGAATTTCAATTCGAGCAGGGGCATTTGCAGCATGCATATATGATTTAGTTACCACTTTTGTGTCAGCAAATGCATCTGGTATTTGATTGGCTATTCTTTGCAAGTGTACAATTTGTTGTACATCTTTTTCACATTGTTTTGTTCTTGGATCCAGATGTAACAATGATGATACATGCCATGTAATTTCCTTTTCGGTATGTTTCTGTTCTCCCCCTAACATTGGGAAGATTTCCTCATTAAAATGACAATCAGCAAAACGTGCTGTGAACACGTCGCCTCTCTGAGGTTCAAGATATCGAATGATTGATGGACTATCATAACCGATATAAATTCCAACCTTTCTTTGAGGTCCCATTTTCTTTCGTTGCGGTGGTGCAATAGGCACATACACCATACATCCAAAAATTCTCAGATGAGAAATGTCTGGTTCTTTACCAAATGCAAGCTGCAATAGGGAGTATTTATGATATGCACTTGGTCTGATGCGAATTAATGAAGCAGCGTGTAAAATTGCATGTCCCCATATAGAAATAGGGAGCTTTGTTTTCATAATCATTGGTCTAGCAATCATTTGCAGACGTTTAATCAATGATTCAGCCAATCCATTCTGTGTATGTACATGAGCAACAGGATGCTCAACAATGATTCCCATAGACATACAATAATCATTGAAAGTTTGGGAAGTAAATTCACCAGCATTATCAAGTCTAATTTTCTTGATTGTATAATCGGAAAATTGATTCCTCAATTTTATTATTTGAGCAAGTAATCTTGCAAATGCAACATTTCGAGTTGACAATAAACATACATGTGACAATCTGCTGGAGGCATCAATCAATACCATAAAGTATCTGAATGGTCCACATGGTGGATGGATTGGTCCACAAATATCACCCTGAATACGTTCAAGAAACATTGGTGATTCAGTTTGGATTTTGGCTGGTGATGGTCTTATAATAAGTTTTCCAAGAGAACATGCTTTACACTGAAACTTATTATTCTGAAAGATCTTCTGGTCTTTCAGCGGATGACCATGTGTATTTTCTATAATTCTTCGCATCATTGTTGAACCAGGATGTCCCAATCGATCATGCCAATTGGTTAATATTGAAGAATTATCAACTATCATGTTTGATTCAATCGGATTTATATGTGTATAATGCAATCCAGTAGGGAGCATTGGTAGTTTTTCAATCACATATTTCTTTCCTGATTTATATGTGATAAGACACATATATTTCTTATTCCCTTCATTCATTGTTTGAGTATCATACCCATGGGAATATATATCATTAAAACTCAACAAATTTCTTTTCGATTTTGGTGAATATAAAGCATCATTGATCAAAAATTTTGTACCATTAGGTAACAAAAATTGTGCTTTACCACATCCTTTAATCAAGTCTACAGGACCTGATATTGTATTCACCGTTGTTTTTGTTGGTTTTAGTTCCAAGAAATATCTTTTATCTCGGAGGATAGTGTGTGTTGTACCACTATCGGGTATGCAAACTTCAGCTTTGCTCATAGCATTTTCCATTTTTTGAACTTCAAAAAAATATGCAATGAAATAAAATTACTGGCAATATATATTTAAATATAACACATATCATAATTATACAATAATAAATTATTGCACATTTATATTCTACCACTATATTGTTCATTTTCAGAGAAATCATTGAGAAAATCTGCATCATCAATATTGTTCATTTCTATCCCACCAACATATTGATCATTTCCAGAGAAATCATTCATAAAATCACCAGCATCAAAATGAGTTGAATCACTCAAATGTCCAGGACATTGGTCCAAAATTTGTCGAGCCCCTGAACACCTTTGTAAACTTTATAAAGAATCATTAAAGGGGAAATAAAAGGGGACCAACTTCACTGAACGCCATCTGAAACAAGAACTTTCATATCTTTTTGAGTGATTCTCATTAACACTTGTATTCTCATGATGCCTTTTCTGTGGATGGTTTGGGACGCTCTTTTGAGATGAATTATAAAAATAACTATCTCTATTGTTTTCAAAACCACGGCCTCGACCACGACCACGGCCAATTTCACGTCCACGTCCACGTCCACGACCTCGACCTCGACCTCGACCAAAACCCTGTCTTTGAATTTGATTTTGGTTTCCAGGTTTAAATTCATTTTTACTTACAACATTTACTTCTGGAAATGCTGTTGATCCAGTGGGTCTGGACTGATGATTTCTCATTAATAGCTCGTTGTTTTTTTTCGCCACAAGAAGACAGGCGATGAGTTCAGAATATCTCGCAAATCCACGTACTCTATATTGTTGCTGTAGAGCAATATTTGATGCATGAAACGTGGAAAATGTTTTTTCAAGCATTTCCGATTATGTGACCTCATGTCCACAAAATTTTAGCTGCGAGATTATTCGATACATCGCTGAATTATAATCGCTGACTTTCTTAAAATCTTGGAATCTTAACATATTCCATTCATCACGGGCGGTCGGAATTATAACTTCCCTTATATGTTCAAATCTTTCTTTCAATCCTTTCCACAAAGCCATGAGATCTTTTTCAATTAAATATTCACATTTCAATCCCTCGTCGAGATGTCGACGCAAAAATATAATGGCTTTTGCCTTTTCTTGTGATGTCGATATGCCATTTTCTTTTATTGTCTCACTTAGACCCAATGACTCAAGATGCATTTCTACATCGAGAGTCCATGGCATTTAATTTTTTCCCGTGATGTCGAGCGCAACAAATTCGAGCTTTGTCAAATTTGACATGGTGGTACTAAAAAAAATTACGATGCATTTTATTAGTTAATGAATATTGCAATACAAAGTAATGGATAAACAACAAGTACAAGCATTTGTAAAAATAAAAAAAACACACGAGGAGGATATTCTCCGATAAATAAAAGATTCGTGAGTATGATAACCAAAATAATTAAAAATAACCTTGAGAAAGTCATCTTCTTATTAGAGAAGAAGAGAAAGTTGGAGTGATTGAATGTGTTTATGAGATCATATATATATGGCAAAAACTAGCCGTTTTGTTACCGTTTATGACCGTTGGTGTATAAAAAAAATAAAGGTATGTATTTGTATAATTTTATGGTAATAATATGGTGTATATAATATTAGACATATTTAAATAATTATGTATATCATGTCATATTATTATAATGATGTGTCATAAGATATTTTATTTAAAAATCTTATAAGCTTTTATACTTGTCGTATCCCTTACCGGGAGTGTGGGATGTCGTCTTAACATCCTCCCAGGATTTATAACAAGTTTTTGAAAAATTTATTTTTATTATTAATAATAACATTATATTATATATTAAATATATACACAATAAATAAATAACAGTAAAATAAATATTATTACTTTTGTTACCTTTTTCTTCTGTTTGGAGCTTGGAAAAGGATGGAGGACTTTTAGAGCTTCGTGCTGATAACGTGTTGTGAAAAAGTAAAAATTTATGGTAAAAAGTAAAATTCACAAACTCTCAAAATTTACCAAACTACACACTTTATAATATTTTTCTCTCTATTCAATTGTGATTTTCTTCACAAATGAGAGATCTATTTATAGGAAATCTTTACAAATAATCCAAAAATAAAATACATCATTACCTACGTCATCACACACTAATTTTCAATATTTACAACTCTTATTTTCAACATTCAAATATTCAACATTCAAATATTCAATACACACATTTTAAATATATTTTTCAACACTCTCTTTTTTCTTTTGTAATATATTAGTTGATTTTCTTGGTGTTATTGATGTGATATTAATATTTTGTTTGTTGTATTCGATCACACCAGCAAAGTAAAGGACTAATGTTGTTAAAATATCTTATGTTGAAATACAACAATAATTGTTCATGTTAGATATAGCGATCAAACTATGACGTTTAAGGCTAGCTACTGTACAATTTAAAAGATTTGGGTTGCACAATTATCACCAGATATAGCTTGTGGTAAAGCAGCAAACGATCGGCCCTAGTGCTATTATTGGGAGAATGATTGCTGATGTTCAATAATTGTCTCTGTTGGGTAGAACGATCGAACAATGCTGTTTGGGTCGCTGTGCGGTTTAAAATATTTGAATTGCACAATTATCACCAGTCATAACTTGTAATAAAACGGCAATCATTCGTTCCTACATCTTACTAAAAAAATTATTTAAAATAAAATAATCATATTATAATAAGATTATTGTGCGTATGAAAATTGAAACGTCTCATTAAAGTGTCTTTTTTTCACTCTTCTTTAGGGTTTAAATTCGTTTAACCAAGTTCCTTGTTTTTTCAAAGACTGATCTTTAGAGTTAAGGAAAAATACAATAAATTCAATTCTGACAAACCTTTAGATTTGTATCTTATCTTTATTTCTCTACACTATTTGTGTTTTAATTTACAATAAATATTGGATTATAAATTTATAATATAACTAAATACAAAAAATTATAAAAGGAAACTGCTCTATACTCACTTTTAAAAAGTTTATATTAAAATATTCTAAAGGCAAATAAAACGAATTTAATTATAATATTTCTAACATTAAAAATACAATCGTATTATTAGCATATAAAGTATTTAAAATTACATTTTAAAAGCAAATAAAACGAATTGTCAGATAGATTTTAGTAATATATATGGAATTATTGATAAACAAAATTATATTTTTATTTAACAAATTATAATAAAATAACAAAGAAAGTATTTCTATATATGTATTTATATTCTTGAAATATCTACACGGTGATGTCTCTTATTCAATTCGTTTGAAATTTGAAATAATAATAATAATAATAATAATAATAATAATTAATAATATATTAAATATATGAGACCACTTGTCTGCACAACGTTATCTCCAGTATAAATTAATGAAAGCCCACTCCACTGGTTCAATCAATCACACCTAAAAACATTAAAGACCGACGTAAATTTCAGCCATTAACACTAGTATTTTGAATTTTTCGAAGCTTTTAAACTAGGAGGCTATAATTTAATGTTTGATATAGAAAAAAACTACAAATCTCCAAGTCTATAAATAAAACAAACAAACATTTAGATTTTTGTTGAGGTATACAATAATTGTTCAAGTTTACTCATTTTGACTGACGACGGATAGTAGTAAGATAGTTCGGTCCATATCCAGTGTGGTCTCTGTTAGGCAGAGCTATTGAACCACGACGTTTGTGCTGTTGTGCGCTTTAAAATATTTGAATAGCATCATTACCATCAGCTATAACTTTTGGTAAAACGTCAAACACCCGGTCCTATGATTGGTATCAGAGCTAAGATCATGTGCAATTCACATTGATTTCAATGAGTGTAATTTATTGAGAGGAAGATTGTTGATGTGTAATAATTGTCTTTGTCGGGTAGAGCGATCGAACCATGACGTTTGAGCATGTTGCCCGGTTTAAAAGATTTTTTTCAATGTGAGTGTCTGTACTCTCAATCAGACCTCAAATCGAAAGATTCAAATATTTTGAAATTCAAATTTAAATTATTGGTTTCTTGAATTCTGAGTGTGGGAAATTTGGAGGAATATTTGAGATCATAAACAATTTAACATAGTTTTCAGCACAATATTATTGTTTTATGTAATGTCTTTGGAGCAAATGGCCCAACCAAAGTTCTTTCTGAGATGGGAAATGAACCCAATCAATTACATTTGTGTGGACTCCAAACATTATATTTTGGCACGATGAGAAGACGAATGTATGTAAACAAACAGTTCCCCAATTTTAGGGAAAATTTACCTTCTATGTGTACTCTACGGAATTTTATCAAAATTAAGTTTTAGTAATGTGTTTTTCAAATTTTTTTTTTGGGCAATTTGATATTTATTTTACCAGTTAGACATTTCTATAGCAGTTGTTGCATGATGATGGACTCATCGGTCGTCACATGGAAAAATGAATAAAATCACAAGAATCTTTTTAATTTTGATATTGTATATCTGTCTCTTTACGATTTTGGTCGTTCATTTGATCGAATTTTAGTTTTAGTCCTACATCTTTGGTTTTTTTTTTTTATTTTAATCATTTTTTTGAAGCGACGCTGATTTGACACTCACATGATCTCCAACATAAAAAGAACTAAAATTGCCAAAAATCGACTATAGAAGACTATTGATTCTAAGTTTTTAATTACTTTTGTAGAGTTTTAAAGTGTAGACACATTAAATGTAGACTTTTATATACTCTATAAAAGTTTAATGATATTCAAAGTAAATTTTTTTAGAGTTTTAAAAAGTCACGTGATATTTAAATTTAACTTTTAAAAACTCTAAAAGATCTAGGAGTAGGTCTCTTGTGAGACGGTCTCACGAATCTTTATCTGTGAGACGGGTCAACCCTACCGATATTCAAAATAAAAAGTAATATTTTTAGCATAAAAAGTAATATTTTTTCATGTATGACCCAAATAAGAGATCTGTCTCACAAAATACGACTTGTGAGACCGTCACACACAAGTTTTTACCAAGATCTAAATGTATTGAAAATTTCAATAGAATTTTAATGACTCCGTGAAATTCTAGTAAGTAAACAAATTTAAGCATAAGATACAACTATAAAATGTCAAAAAATGTATTTGATTTAACATAAAGAATTGGATGGACATTTAATTCAGAAATATCTCAAACTCACGTACTCACTTTCATTTATATTAAAAACAGTATCAATACAAACAATAATTAATTCATTATTTTTTAATACATATGTTTTTTTTTTATTTTCTTTGACTTTTTAAAAATATATTTTTTTGTTAACAATAGTTTTAAATCTAAATTATTAACATCAATTATTTTTTTCTGAGTTCTAGTCGCAAAAACTCTCGGAATTTAAAATTATATTCGTTAAAAATTTATTACACTATATAACAAAAAATATAATATTCTATTGACTCACAAATTAAAAATAATAATAATTTTTTAATAAGTAAAATTTAGTTTTTTTTTTTAATTTTTATTAAGTATCATATAAAATTTAATGTTTAATTATTTTCTATAATTTATTTAATCTAAATCTTAATATAACTCAAAATTCACATATATGATAGTGAATAAAAAAATTTATTCTTTTGAATATAAAAAATTATTTACACAAACATACATAAAAATAATTATAATAAATTAAATATATTAAAATTTTATAAAGTTACATTTCAAATATTTTAACATAATTTATTCTCTATTTCCATAGATATGATAGTGAATAAAAAAATTTATGCACTTGAATATAAAAAATTATCTACACTTTATAAAGTTGCAGTTGCAAATATTTTAACATATTGATTCTTTATTTTCATATATAAATAATTGTTTTGTTTACTTTTTGTTATACATATTGTCAAAAACAAAATTTACTTATTTTTTCATATAAAAATTTGCTTAAAATGAATGAAAATATTTTAATTTTGATTATTTTTTAATATTGAAATAATATTGATTAATTAAATAAATATATTGAATTGATTTGAATAATTAAATAAATTTAGTATTTACTTATTTATAGTTTTTCATAAATTAAATTAATAAGTAAAATATATTTATATTGATACATAAAAATATTTTAAATAAATAAAAAATATTCATATTCAACTGGTAGTCTAAATAAATTTTAAAACAATCATAAATCATGAAATCCATATGGTTTTATGAAAAATTTATAAATATCAATAAAAGACCTGCAAAATAAATCTACAAGATTCTGTGAAAATATTAAAAAATTTGTGAGATTCTACAAAAGTCATATAAATCTATCAACTCCACAAAAGTTATTATTTTTTAAAAAAATCAACAAATCTCTTTAACGAATACAACTCAAAAGACTAAAATTTGACAATAGATAATGACCAAACAGAGACAAATATAAATAACCAAAATTATATTTTTCCTAAATTATATTACAAAAATTCAGAAATATATGATAATATAAAATATTAAAATTACGGGAAGACAAAAAAAGAGACTAAAATAGCAATTCTATATATCCCAATTTTACTATGAGTTTTTCCATTTTCTGCTCGAGACAATCAAATATGATAGTCATTAAAATTGCAAAAAACCTGGTTTAACCAAAGTTGACTCATCAAACCAAGACTATCAATAATTTTTTTCTTGAAGTAAATTAATCAGACAAACTAAAACCGCTTATTTTGATATTAACCATAATAACAAAGTTTTCTAGCAAATATAACTTATATTAGCAAAATCAAATAAAATATTTTTTTTAGCAACGATATATTTTTTAACACATAAAAATAGAATAAATATAATTTTAAAATTATGATTAAAAAAATGAAATCATTTAATAATATGAGGAAAACCTCTAATATTCTTTGTAGAAATGATAAGAATGACCCCCAACAATGGTTAGAGGAGATGTAGGAATACCCACGGCCACAAGTATGCATGTTCTTTTATGACAAAAATGCTCAAGAAAATTTTAATTTTAATGATAATCGAACGCTTATCACTAGGCCAAAATCTATATATGTTAATCAAGACACAATTTTATTTTCTTAAATTCGTGGCAGTGCAGAGTGCACATACTTGAGTGCTAATTGATCGGGCCGTTAGGCCCATGTGTTCGGGGAGATATGTGTTTATCTGCTGGTCCTTTCTCATATACCTTAGAAATCAATCTTACTATTTTCATAGCGTCGACCTTGTCCTCCACAAAGATAGTATCATCAGTTAAGATTCAGCGTCACTCTTTTACGGACCACCTAGCCAAGCAGATCAAGCGATACAACGTCAGCAGTTTGACTTACGAGAACTTCCTAGGAGGTCACATATCTCATTACCATTCTAACTCATGCACACTTAATCCAACATTCTCCCCCAATAAGTATATAAATATGCTTATTGGGAGGTTTGAACACATGACCTCGCTCTGATATCAATTGTTAGACTCGAACACTTACTATTAGGCTAAAAGCTATAGCTGTTAGTCTAGCTGTTAGTCAAGGCGCAATTTTATTTTAATATATTTGTGGCAGCGCAAAGTACATCTACTTGAAGTGTTATTGTCTTTTTCTTATATCCCTTAGAGATCAATCTTAACATTTTCTTACCACCGGTTACTGTCCCCAGCAGAGACAATATTACCCGTTAAAATCTGTCATAACTTTTTTATGGACCACCTAGCCAACCAAACAAAGCGGCTTAACGTCAGTAGCTTGATGCACGAAAACGTTCCAGAAAGTCACTCATCTCAGAACTACTCTCAGTCAGTGTTTTCAGAATCTGACCTAACCGACCAGGAACCAGTCACGAGTATGGTCCGAAACACCTAAAAACCGTTTTAACGATCAAACCGGTCAAAACCGATCAAACCCGGTCAAAAATTGAACGAATCGGCATGAATCGAAAAACTAGTTCAACTCGCTGAACCTATTTTTCAAATATTGTTTTTTTATTTTTTTGAAAAATTAATTTTTTAAATCTTAACTTTAATATTTCGTTATAAATACATATGATTATTTGGAATTTGCACTTCATTAAAAATATAATTTTTGTAATTTATTGTTTTTATTTTTTAAAAAATATATAACTATAAATGATATTTTGAATATATGTATATAGTTATTTAATTTTAAACTTTGGTAAACATAATTTTTTGTATACTTATATATATTTTATACTTATGTTTAGATTTTAAACTTGGATAACTATATCTTTTTTATTATTTATTGTTAATTGTCTCACATCGGTTGGATTAATAACCTGGGAGTTGTATATATGGGCTTGGACAATCAACCCCCCTTGAGCTAGCTTTTGGGGTTGAGTTAGGTCCAAGTTTCAATCTTAACATGGTATCAGAGCCAGGTTCCACCGTTATGTGTTGGACTGCCTATAATTAGGCCACCTGTTCTGCCCATAATTGGGTCATTTGTAAACTCCACGCTCCAGATGTTCAATATCCGGGCGTGAGAGGGGTGTGTTAATTGTCCCACATCGGTTGGATAAATAACCTGGGAGTTGTATATATGGGCTTGGACAATCCTCCCCCCTTGAGCTAGCTTTTGGGGTTGAGTTAGGTCCAAGTTCCAATCTTAACATTTATACACACATTTTAAAATATTAATAATTTAAAATATATTATTTATGATATTATATTATTATTTTATATAATAAAACGGTTTTCAGTATGCCCTTCGGTTTAACAGGTCTGACCGATTGAACAGTTTTTCAAGCTAAACTGATTCGATCACATGTCCGATTATAAAAACATTGATCTTACTCATGCACGCTTAACCCAACAACTATACAATAATTTTCTCAGAATAATATATTTAATTGTCGTGCAGGGTAAAACAATCGAAATGTGAAATTGAGCTGATATATGGTTTAAAAGATTTGAGTTGCATTGTTATCACTATTTGTAGCTTTGAGTGAAGCAGCAAACGTTCGGTTCTACAATTTGTACAAGAGTCAAACTCATAGATTCGAATTTCGTTAATTGCAAAAAATGTAATTATAAGAAGATAGATTGTTGAGATACATGAATAATTTTTTTGTTGGATTGAATAATTGAAACGTGTTGCTTGAACTATTGGTCTCATGGTTTAAAGACTTGAGTTGCACCGTAACCACCATGTATAACTTTTGGTCAAACATCAAACGATTAATCTGCACACAATATGTCAACAACAAACATCTATATTATATTATAAAAATTTGAATATAGGAAGATTTTTCAATTTTGTTATTTTGGGCCATCATTTACACATACTTGAGGAAATCCAAAGGGTTGGCTAACTTTGTACAACATGTAATGTCTGTATTTACAATATCAGTCACGTGACTCACATTATTGCAATCGAAGTGAAGTTCAAACATGTAACTACAAAAATAAAGTTGCACCCCAAAACGTGACGTTTAATCTATGCGGACACTCGGCCATGTGCATGTAATACATTCTTTGTCCATAATAAGTCTCGGACAATATCGATCTACTGGAGGAGTTGTAACCCATGACCCTTTTCATGGAATTTGAGTTGAGCTTTTTTGTGATACACACAAGATATATATAATAAATATTAGCGGATCGTGACACACGCGATGTGTATGTTCTGTAGAAAATAAAGAGTGGCGAATTTTTTTAAAAAAAATTAAAATAAAAGTTATAATTTTTTGAAATTAAAATGCTATGAGATAAAATAAAATATAAATAAACATGATATTATAATACAGTAAAACCATGTAGTTAGTTTTATAAGGTGAATGATGTTTTAAGAAAAGCTAAAACTACACCATGACTCAATATAATTAGTATATGATGTTAATGTATTATATGGTAATAGCTACAGTAAATCAACAAATAATATAAGTGAAGATTTTTCAATTATTCAATTATAACCTAATTATAAAATCTTTACAAAACCAACCCTTTGGATTTTCTAAAGTATATGTAAATGATTCCAAAACTGAATTTAAATTAAAGTTTCCTTCACTTCACATTTTTATAATATAAAATACAGATTATTATGTTTGTTATGATTATTATTATTATAATTGTCTTCTTATGTTAGGATCAAACACTTACCGTTTGACAAAAAATTATAGATGTTAGTCAAGATAAAACTTTATTTATTTATACTTGTGACAGCGCATAGTGCACCTACTTGGGTGCTAATGAGTCAGTCTTTTAGGCCCATGATTTTGGAGGTATTGTGCGTGTCTATGTACTGGTGTTGTTTTATTTTCCTTAAAGATCAATCTTACCATTTTCTCAGCATCGACAATGTCTCCAGCAGAGACATTATTACCCGTTAAGATTTGACGTCACTCTTTTACGGCCCACCTAGCCAACCAAGTCAAGCGATACAACCTCATCAGCTTGACTTATGAGAACTTCCCAAGAGATCACTCATACCAGCACTACTCTTACTCACACATGTTTAACCCAACATCTTCATTACTAAATAAATCATTTATGTTTTTTTTTCATTATATGATTATTATTTTAATTATTATTAAAAAATTATGATTATTTTATCAAACTCTATTTGATAGGTAGCTAGATACGTATTTGAGTTAAATTCTATTTGATAGATGTCCAATTTTAGCTCAAATCTTCTTTATAGACATTAAATATATTACTTTTGAGAAAATCAATATATTAAAATCTTATACGTGTTTTCCAATTTTGATTCTATTATAATAGTTTTATTTTACAAAAAATATCCCTATCGATTTTCATCAGTGTGTACAAGTAAAGAACAAAACTGAGAAATCAAAGTAAAACTTTGCCCCAAGTATACACTTTATATTTGAACTGAAATCTCATGTACAAGTAAAGAACAAAACTGATAAATCATAGTTGTAAAACTTTGCCCCAGTCATACGCTTGATATTTGAACTGAAATCTTATTATTCGCCCAAAAATTAATAAAACAAGGGTGTCATGAGATCGAGTGCTAGTCGTTTTACCATAAGCTATAGCTGGTTGTAACGATGCAACTTATATTTTAAACCATACTGCAGCTCGAGCACCACGTTTCGATCGCTCTTCCCAACAAAGACAGTTTTGCACCATAATCTCGTTCTCAATAATTACACTCTTTGCAATCAATTTGAATCGAACCCGTGATCTTGGCTCTGAGCACATTATGCATCGCCAAATGGTGCCATAAGACAACGTTCGGTGCGTCGCGATAGGTCATATTTCTTGTAGTGTATCCTAATGTTTGGCAATAGGATCATGTTTTTCAAGTGTGTTTTACCAACAATATTAAAGATTTCTACAAAACATTATCCTGTCTTTGGTTTCATAAAAAAATTTCAAATTCCCATATTGGAAATTAATTCGGGGGCTACTTTAATTTCTTCCATATAAATGCAAGTACTAGCTCAAATGGTGTCTTAGATAAAAAGAAAACGACACAGTCTTTTGTTCATTTTATTTCAAGTTAATTTATAGTCTAGGAAAAAATATAATGTCAATTATAATCTTAATTCTTCATCTTATTTACTTTCTTTGTACGTGTCTTTTCACCTGATGAATAAATTAGACACTTAATTTCATTTTCTATTTTTGGTTTACAGTGAAAAGTTTAGTTAATTTTCCCATTCTAATATTTTACCACACGTTGTGTGTGTGTGAAATAGTTGATGGAATATAAATTGATATATTTTAATTCACATTTTTTTTTTCACAATTAAAAAAAAAACTGTATATATATTAGAAAGGAACGAAAAAAGTATAAATTATTCGTTATTTTAAATAATTTATCGAAAATAATTAATACATTTTATATGCTCCTTTAAATAGGAGCAGAAGTTTAAAAATCTTAGAATTATTCTAAGTAAAACGAAAACAAACTTATCAAACACACCAAACTCTTTAGGGTTAGTTTGGTTGGCATGATAACAGAGTGATTGATGAGTAATCATTCTTCATCACACGTTTGGTACAAGTTTTGCTACTCTCAATTATCTCGTGGGCTCTCACATGGTCCGTGCAAGGCCCGCACTGTACATATTATATGGAAGATGAACCATCACAGCTTGTCCATGTGATTCTTTATACAACCCAAGGACAATAATGTATAATTCCTGTTTTATCATTTAAAATAATAACAAGTATGAACTAAATTTATACATATAATTTAATAATATTTATGATAAGAATTCCAAATAAATATTAAAATATAAAAGTTTAATTGTACAATTGTAAAAATCGTCCTAAACACAGCTTACGGATTTACTACTACTCACTATTTAATTTTTAATTATTTTTCAAATTATATTATTCAAATCAATAATAATAATAATAAATGAATAAATAATAAGATGTAAAATAATAATAATAATAAATGAGAAGATACAAATTAATATCGATAATAAAAAAAATTAAATAATGATAAAAAAATTAATTAAACTAATAAGAAATTATTGAATAATAAACTTTTTACTATTAATATCAGTATTTGTATAACCAAAAAAGTTAATAATAAATAATAATTAAGAAATAATTTTTTGATAAATAATAACAGTGACGAGTCGGAAGAAGAATAATTAGTAAAATAAAAATGAATTAGTTAAAAAATAATAAGAAATAATCAATGTATAATAAACAAAGTCATTGTAAGTAAAAAGAAATAATTATATAATAAATATTAACAAGAAAAAAAAGATAATAATGAATGATATGAAATGAATTAGTAATTTCTTATTTATTTTTTGTTTATTGTTTATTATATTTAGGTATGGTGATTATATACACATAGTGATGATATTTTGGTCATTTCAAGATAATACAAAAAATTAATCCACTATTTTAAAATCATACCAAACATCATATATTTTATTTCATTATGTTATTTATCACTATCTCTCATATTTTAATCACTCTAATTACTAATCCTTTAGTTATCCTATCATATATATCAAACGGAGCGGATTTTTGAGCCAAACTATTATTAGAAAAAAAATCGTGAGTCAATTTGGGTGAATTAATATTGATATATTATTTTAGAATATATAGTAATGTATACGCAATCAAGTAATATATATCATTTCAAGTCCAACCATATATATTCAATCAGATCTGGATCCGGCTTTATTAAATATTTCTCTGGTCATATATTAACCACCAAGGTTTATCTATAAATATTGTGTGTTGTGTTACACTTTGATTCAGTCAGAAAATTCATACTTACACTCACATAGAGTCTCCATGCTTAATATTTACTAGTTACTCTACACACGCGATGTGTGTACAATTTTTTTTATAGTTATCGATAAACTAAAGTGCTATTTGAATTGTCGAAACTAAAAAAAATAAAAATAAAATTTGTTTGTGAAAATTAAAACAAAAACAAAAAAAATAAATGTAATATTGATATCACATAATGACAAAGTTGGAAGAAAAAATTAGTGTCCATTTTTGTCTCTATTAGGACCCAACTTTTAGATGAATGAATTATGATTTAAAATTTTAATTTTTTTATAACATAGGATAAAAAATATATTAACTTTCTGATTATGATGCATAATAATAATAATAATAATAATAATAATAATAATATCAATTTATGGACAATTAATATACCAAAAATTCGCGATAACACTTTTCATCAAAATTTTTGAAAATTTAATATTATATAAGAAATTATATTATATTTAATATTTTAGATAAGTATGTTGAACTAAATATATAAAAATATAACAAAACTCAAAGCCAAAACCGAAATTAAATGAATGACATAATCAATGTAAACATGTAAACGTAGTTTATATTTTCAAAAGTATCAAATTCAAATTTGAATTTAAAAAAATTGAAAAAATTAACGTTTATTTATATGTTTATTTCTTATTTGTTTTTAAATATTTAATACAGTAGGTGAGACATTAATTTTATAAAAAAAATTTAAAAATTTCATATTTTTTCCAATTTTAAAGTTGAAGAAAAAATTATATTTTTGTTTTTTGTTTTTTTAATTTCAACAAACACTTTTATTTTATTTTTTAATTTTCAACAATTTAATTATCATATTAGTCCCTCGATAATTTGTCAAATTTCACTTTAGTCTCTCGATAGTTATAAAAATGAACACCAACTTTTTCTTCCAATTTTGTCCTTACGTGATATATATCAATACTATATTTTTGTTTTTTGTTTTGTTTTTTTTAAATTTCAACAAACACTTTTATTTTTATTTTTTTAATTTTCAACAATTTAAATAACACTTTATCTATACTATATATAAAGATTGAGCCTAATAGAGACAAAAATGGACACCAATTTTTTCATCCAACTTTGTCTTTATGTGATACCAATATTAGAATGTTGTTTTTTTTTTTGTTTTTGTTTTTAATTTCGGCAAACATTTTTTTTTCAACCATTCAAATAGCCTTTTAGTCCTTCGATAATTTGTCGAATTTAACTTTAGTCTCTCGATAATTATAAAAAAGATTATATACACACGCACTACGTATGCAGAGTAACTAATATTGAAACTAAGTGTGTGTGAAGAACTTTGATGTGAAAATAGGAGGTGGAAAAAATGGGTTTGGTCTTGTGGTGGACAATTTTTAGATGGTTGGAACGGAGGACCGAACCAACAGTGGATTTCAATGTGGTTTAAATCAATTAATATATATTTTTATGGCATTACCTGCTTTGGTAATTTATATATTTAATATTTTATGTCATTTAATAATTGGACACCACGTGTCTCGATTTCAGTAAAGATAATTATTACAACATAGTTATCTATGTCAGAATAATAATATTTGCGATTTTTGAAATAGAAAGTACACATTTATTTTATTTTTGAATTCTTGAAGAAAGGTATATTTCTTTTGCATCTCCTTCTGCAATTATTGTTTCCAATTCGAAGTTTTCTCACTCCAGATAGAAATGTTAGATCGTCGATTTTCGTTTTTAAAAACAAAAACAAAAAGTAAAAGTAAATAATAAAAAAAACTCACCTAATATTGTGTTGATTCATTGTTTGTATGTTGAAGTTCATGATATATATATATATTTATCTATTTTATTATATTTAGAAAGTTTTCGCAAAAAAGTATAAAATAAAATATTTATTAATATTAATTTATATACCTATCATATTAAATATTTAAAAACAAATAAAAATAAATATAAATGTGAAGTCAAATTTCTTTTTTAAAATTCAAATTTGAATTTGATGTCATTTGAAAATATAAATTATATTTAAGTATCTATATATTATTACTAGTAATAATAATAATTTAGCAAATTTATTTAAAACTTAATAGGTAATTTTTTCAAAAAAAAAAATTGACAAAGGAGAATAAGATAGTAAATTTACAAAAAAAAGCACAGAAAGAGGCAAAACTATAGTCACTTTACAGTATTTAAAATTCATAAATTAAAGAAAATTCATAAATTTTTTTAATATTGGAAGAAAAAGTTGGTGATTTTTCTAATAATAGGTTTTCTAATAATAGTTTGGCTCAAAAATCCTTAAAGGTTTGGTGTGTTTGATAAGTTTGTTTTCGTTTTACTTAGGAATAATTCTAAGATTTTTAAACTTCTGCTCCTATTTAACGGAGCAGGATAAAAGTTATTAATTATTTTCGATAAATTATTTAAAATAACGAATAATTTATAATTTTTTCGTTCCTTTCTAATATATATACGTTTTTTTTTTAAATTGTGAAAAAAAATGTGAATTAAAATATATCAATTTATATTCCATCAACTATTTCACACACACAACGTGTCGTAAAATATTAGAATGGTAGAATTAACTAAACTTTTGCCCAATAAAGAACTCATTTTCACCTAGCTTTTTACACAACACCCCGCCTTTTCAAACATTTATTTATTTGATCTGTGCACGAAAATGGTATCTGGGCAAAGAGATTTGATCCTTAAGAGATGGTGTGATTGAGATAGTAATAATTTAGCAAATTTAATAGGTAATTTTTTCAACCAAAAAAAAATGACAGAGGAGGATAATAAGATAGTAAGTTTACAAAAAAACCACAGAAAGAGGCAAAACTACTGTCACATTATTTAAAATTTATAATTTAAAGAAAATTCATAAATTTTTTTAATATTTCCATGTAAATAAAAAAAAGTCAAATTTCCACACCAATGATGATTTGATAAATTGACAAAATGAGGGATAATTTGTATCATTGTGATAAAAGTCTGAGAAAATAATGAAATGAAAAAAAAACGGTGACGGCAGCCCCCCACTGTCTCCTCTCACACACGAAAACAAGCACAGTTCTTTGTGCTTTTTTTTTCTTGAGAAATGGCCTCAAGAAAAATTATTGCTACGAAAACCACAATCATTTAGAATACACTCGAATCATGCATTTAAAATATGTGAACTTACAAGTTACAAGCGCTTTATTTCCATTCTTTTACAGTCAAAGATCTCTCGCATCATCATCTAGTACACAATCATATTTATAAATGTCAGAGATCAACTATATATGAAAGCATGCATACTATAAGTTATCGCCTGTTTTAGACAAAAACTCCAGCTTTCCTACGTACTCTTCAAATTTTGAACTAAGAAACATAAAGATGAACCCAAAGGAACAAGATCACAGCTCTACCATCATTCCTCTCCTAGCTTCCAACGATGATGTTGAGAAAGGAAATGAAGTTCTCAAGACCGACGGTGCTTCGTTTTTCGAGACAACTTTCAATGGATTAAATTCCTTATCAGGTATGTAGGCATGTATATGTCCTCTCTTGAATATCCCCCAACCTTCAACTTTCATTTACCAAACTAAAATTTCTACGTTTTCTCGTTTCCAGGTGTTGGGATTTTGTCGATTCCATATGCATTGTCGAATGGCGGGTGGCTAAGCTTGATTCTTCTATTCATGGTTGCTAATGCAACCTTCTATACAGGCTTGTTGATAAAAAGATGTATGGATTTTGACCCGAATATACGAACCTATCCCGATGTAGGAGACAAGGCTTTTGGCACCAGAGGACGAATGGTTGTCTCGATTTTCATGCATATTGAACTATACTTGGTTACCACAGGTTTCCTGATAATTCTTGTGGATAATCTGCACGACTTATTAGCGAGGTTGGAACTCGATTTTTATGGCATCAACATTGGCGGAAGACAAAGTTTGGTCATAATCGTGACACTAATATTGATGCCTACTGTTTGGATTAACAATATGAGAGCTCTTTCATATGTATCCGCCACTGGAGTTCTAGCTTGTGTTGTGACTATTGGATCGGTTCTATGGGTCGGTACATCTGATGACATTGGGTTTCATAAAAAGGGAACTCTTATTAATTGGACAGGAATCCCTACGGCTTTCAGCTTGTACACGTTCAGTTACGGTGCTCATCCTGTATTCCCTACATTGTACAATTCTATGCGAAACCGACGACAATTCTTTTGGGTAAATTCAGTTCTCGAAACACTAGATCTTCTTCAAATAGTCGAGTCCTAAAGCTGACACATTTCATAATTTTTTGTAGGTTCTGCTTGTATTCTTTCTCTTTTGTTCGGTTACTAGTGCATGCATGGCAATATCGGGATACCTAATGTTCGGTTCAGAGGTAAAATCCCAGATAACACTGAACCTCCCAACGAATAATATTAGCTCTAAAGTGGCCATCTACACTGCCCTTGTCACTCCGATAGCGAAATACGCACTGATGCTAAGGCCAATTGTTGATGGAATCGAAGATCTGATACAGTCTCATCGTGGGAAGAAATCTTATGGTTTCTTTGTCAGGACAATCTTGGTGATCAGCAGTGCCATTGTGGCCTCAACGCTACCGTTTTTCGGGTATCTAATGGCACTCGTTGGAGCGTTTTTGAACGTCACAGCTTCGATATTACTTCCATGCTTTTGCTACTTGAAGATTTCAGGTGCTTTAGAAAACTGGGCGTCGAAGTGGCGATCATCGGATTCATAGTGTTGATGGGTCTTGTTATCCTCGTTACCGGCACCTACACGTCTTTGAAACAAATAATCCAAAACCTATAAATATATATATAACCTTTCGATTATCCACACTACGCATTGTGAAGGGAAAATTATTACCCCCAAGTGTTTTTCATGTCCCGAACGAACTTCAAATGCAATAAAATAATTAATAGAAAACGAGTAGTATATACATTTTCTGTTACATATTTAAGGCACCCGGTGCTATATTTCTTGATGAATGTCATCTAGATCTTATTTTCCAACAGTAAATCGCATAGCAATATAGTGTTCATTTCTCCAATTAAACATTGAAATCAATACTCCAAAGACCATGGTAGTCCGGTCTAGCTCGATCCTGCTGCCCGCCATTTAATGAAAACCTCAGTCGAATCGCAAAACCACGGACTCTCTATCCAGGCCAAGATCATCGAGTTCCAGGAGTCAAGACAGTTCAACACAAATCTCAAAGGCCATTAACCAACGAACGTTTAGAGACGTTCATGTTTCGTTCCCCTGAGTTTGAAGAAATTATTTAAATGTGCTACAAATGATATCCTCGCAGTATAGATTATATTTATCGAAAAAAATTCGCAATCGATTTGTTGAGAACTCAACCAAAGTCTCATGTTAAAAATATACAAGGAAGAACATGACTTCTTCATTAGTATGCGAAATTTTGGGTAAAAACCAAAATCAAATTCATTATAAAGCTGAAACTCTAAGTGGATAATATCATTTTAGTGTGGAGATACGTGACTTCCATTGCACAACATGACTTTTGGAGTAATAAGCTCATTTAATTTCTAACCATTTGAAAGATTCAAATATTTTGAAATTCGAATATAAATTATGGGTTTCTTGAATTGTGAGTGTGGGCGATTTGGAGGGATTTTTGAGATCCTAAACAATTTAACATATTTTTCAGCACAATATCATTGTTTGTTTTACATATTGTCAACGAGCAAAGGACCCTGTAAAATCCAAGATTTTTGAATAATCGTGATAATATTTTGTAATTTAATGGTACTAGGATTTGTGCAATCTTCGGGTATCTATCTCATTATAAGATGTAAGATCTGCAAGATTATCTAAAGTTGAGTGGATAATTTTATCGTTTACAATATTTTGAGCTCGAGATTTGAGATAATATTGTGCATATATTTTCGAACTTATGAGCAGATAAAAATCTAAGATTTGAGATGATATTGAGATATCAGGATAAAGAACAAGCAAAGGATAATACGATCACTAGAGTTCGAATTCATGGATGTATTTAATGTATAATTTCGAAATATTCAATGGATGGGGATGTAGATTCGAAATGTTACCCAATATCACGGTTAAAAGATTGATAATTATCCTAAATTTAACTTTGATTCAAAAATTCAAGCGCAAGGATAATACACGATCAGGATAGCAGTCAACCCCTATAAATATGAGGGCCCTGAAACTCGAAAATCACACATCAAATTCACTCAATATTTTCGAGTTTCTCTCTAGTCTCCTTAGGAATTTTCGAGACTTTGCTCTCGTGGTTTTGCCGAGTATCGAAGCGTTGCTACAGTCCAAAGCCGGAGAAGGAATTCGAAATTCCAGTGCAAGAAACCCTCACTCTTTCCTTTTTTCCATCCAGAATTAAGGTAAGTGAGGTAAGTGAGTTTCTTTTCCAACAGTAAATTGTTGTGTTTGTTATAACAAACTGATGTTGGTAAGTGAGCTTCTTTTCCAACAGTAATTTGTTGTGTTTGTTATAACAAACTTTTATTCCTTGTATTTAGTATAAACGTAATTAAGTCTTAGATTTTCTCCTCAGTTTCTTTAATTTGGTATTAGAGTCACAAGAATTGGCTTACGCCTCTCTTGATCCTGGCTCCATCTCATCATCGAGTGTTGTTTCCACCAACCCAAATCTCTTACTCGTAAATCCAGCAAATCAGATCAACTCCAACGATGATGTTGAGAAAAGAAATGGAGTTCTCAAGACCGACGGTGCTTCGTTTTTCGAGACAACTTTCAATGGATTAAATTCCTTGTCGATTCCATATGCATTGTCAAATGGCGGGTGCCTAAGCTTGTTGATAAAAAGATGTATGGATTTTGACCCGAATATACGAACCTATCCCGATGTAGGAGACAAGGCTTTTGGCACCAGAGGACGAATGGTTGTCTCGATTTTCGTGCATATTGAACTGTACTTGGTTGCCACAGGTTTCCTGATAATTCTTGTGGATAATCTGCACGACTTATTAGCGAGGTTGGAACTCGATTTTTATGGCATCAACATTGGCGGAAGACAAAGTTTGGTCATAATCGTGACACTAATATTGATGCCTACTGTTTGGATCAACAATATGTGAGCTCTTTCATATGTATCCGCCACTGGAGTTCTAGCTTGTGTTGTGACTATTTGATCGGTTCTATGGGTCGGTACATCTGATGACATTGGGTTTCATAAAAAGGGAACACTTATTAATTGGACAGGAACCCCTACGGCTTTCAGCTTGTACATGTTCAGTTACGGTGCTCATGCTGTATTCCCTACATTGTACAATTCTATGCGAAACCGACGACAATTCTTTTGGGTAAATTCAGTTCTCGAAACACTAGATCTTCTTCAAATAGTCGAGTCCTAAAGCTGACACGTTTCATAATTTTTTGTAGGTTCTGCTTGTATGCTTTCTCTTTTGTTCGGTTACTAGTGCATGCATGGCAATCTCGGGATACCTAATGTTCGGTTCAGAGGTAAAATCCCAGATAACACTGAAACTCCCAACGAATAATATTAGCTCCAAAGTGGCTATCTACACTGCCCTTGTCACTCCTTTAGCGAAATACGCACTGATTAAATCCTCTATTAATAATTGCTAAATAAAAATTTCACCTTTAACAATTGAAGCTGGGGGTAAAAATGCTGCTGTTGGTCTTGAGAATGAAGTCACTTTATGGATAAAACATGTTGTTGGGGAAGATGAATTGGCTTCAACCAAAAAGTTAATGTCATGGAATCTTGGTTCAAATTTCATTTATTTGCCAATGGGGAATATTTGTTTTAGTTTTGATGGTTTTAATAATCTGGTACTCTAACAAAGAATAAGTGTTATTAAAAGTTTGGTAACAAGAACTGTTCCTTTGAAAAATATCTATGTGCTGGGCGTTAAACTTTGCTCTATAACACTATCATTCGATACTTGTTGATGACACGGTGATTCAAGATGATGATACAGCTACCATCACTTGTGGCAGCGAAATAATTCTGGGTCCTGAGGCTCAAGGCAAGAGTTAATGTTGGTCATTTAAATTTTTTAGTTGGTAATGCGTTTGACTCGTACAGATTTGTTGAAATATATGGTGAAAATACAATTTAACACCAAAGCAGTGCACGACACAGCAAATATATGCATGAGAACAAATGGTTTTCCTACCAGTGCACATTGTTTTCACATTCAAACAATTTATGGTAGTTCCGAGTTAGATTCTACGTACTTCTAGTAGAACAGAGATGCTAGTCACATGTATGATCATTTACAACCTGACCATCATCAAGGTAACATAACACTTGACTGGCGGGTTTTTATGGGCGAAGGCACAAACCATAGCAATGAAACAATACTTCAACTACGTGCTAAAAACTCTGACACTTTATTGCTTAGGCTGAGTCCTTTTTCAAAAATGAAAATGCAGGAAATGACTTTTTTTTTTTTTTTGCTATGTTATGAAAATACTCGTGAAGGTCATCTTCAGTCCGAATAATCTTAGACATGATTTCACTCTGAAGTATTGCGTCAGTGATGTCAGGACCTACAATGAAAATGCCTATTTAACGTTCCAAAAGAGTATTAAGGAAAACTAAATTTAGATAGCCCATAACCAATTTCCTTTTCCTCCCTCCTTTCTTTTACTTGTTTCTTATTAATTAGTGGTTAGGGTTCATGTAGGAGGCTTTTGTTGAAAATTTCAGGTTTGTTCAACCTAATAAATTAAACCATGTATATGATACAGTTAAGATAATATACAAAACTATTCAGAATTTAAAATCAGAATATGTCAAAACTATTCATTTTTGTTACATATTTAAGGCACCCGGTGCTATTTTTCTTGATGAATGTCGCTTATATCTTATTTTCCAACAGTAAATCGCATGCAATATAGTGTTCATGTCTCCAATTAAACATTGAAAACGTAGAAATTTTAGTTTGCTAAATGAAAATTTTGAAGGTTGGGGGATATTCAAGAGAGGACATATACATGCCTACATACCTGATAAGGAATTTAATCCATTGAATGTTGTCTCGAAAAACGAAGCACCGTCGGTCTTGAGAACTCCATTTCCTTTCTCAACATCATCGTTGGAGTTGATCTGATTTGCTGGATTTACGAGTAGGAGATTTGGGTTGGTGGAAACAACACTCGATGATGAGATGGAGCCAGGATCAAGAGAGGCGTCAGCCATTTCTTATGACTCTGATACCAAATTAAAGAAACTGAGGAGAAAATCTAAGAATTGTATTCCATAACCTACTTTGTATCTGAGACTTAATTACGTTTATACTAAATACAAGGAATAAAACTTTCACACGTAACATCAGTTTGTTATAACAAACACAACGATTTACTGTTGGAAAACAAGCTCACTTGCCTCACTACCTTAATTCTTGATGAAAAAAACGTCGAAAGAGTGGGGGGTTTCTTGCACTGGAATTTCGAATTCCTTCTCCGGCTTTGGACTGTAGCAACGCTTCGATACTTGGCAAAACCACGAGAGCAAAGTCTCGAAAATTCCTAAGGAGACTAGAGAGAAACTCGAAAATATTGAGTGAATTTGAGGTGTGATTTTCGAGTTCCAGGGCCCTCCTATTTATAGGGATTGACTGCTATCCTGATCGTGTATTATCCTTGAGCTTGAATTTTTGAATCAAAGTTAAATCTAGGATAATTATCAATTTTTAACCGTAATATTGGGTAACATTTCGAATCTACATCCCCATCCATTGAATATTTCGAAATTATACATTAAATACATCCATGAATTCGAACTCTAGTGATCGTATTATCCTTTGCTTGATCTTTATCCTGATATCTTAATATCATCTCAAATCTTAGATCTTTATCTGCTCATAAGTTCGAAAATATATGCACAATATTATCTCAAATCTCGAGCTCAAAATATTCTACACGATAAAATTATCCACTCAACTTTAGATAATCTTGCAGATCTTACATCTTATAATGAGATAGATACCCGAAGATTGCACAAATCCTATTACCATTAAATTACAAAATATTATCACGATTATTCAAAAATCTTATATTTATCGAAAAAAATTCGCAATCGATTTGTTGAGATCTCAACCAAAGTCTCATGTTAAAAATATACAAAGAAGAACATGACTTAATAAGATAGAATAATATCTTCATTGGTATGCGAAATTTTGGGTAAAAACCAAAATCAAATTCATTACAGAGCATAAACTCTAAGTGGACAATATCATTCTAGTGTGGAGATACGTGACTTTCATTTCACAACATACTTTTGGAGTAATAATCTCATTTAATTTCTAACCATTTGAAAGATTCGAATATTTTGAAATTCGAAAATAAATTATGGGTTTCTTGAATTGTGAGTGTGGGCGATTTGGAGGGATTTTTGAGATCCTAAACAATTTAACATATTTTTCAGCACAATATCATTGTTTGTTTTATATATTGTCGAGGAGCAAAGGACCCAATCTATGTTCTTTCTGGGCTGAGTAATGGCCCAATAGTTTTCATTTGTGTAGGCTCCAAAAGTTATATATTGGCAATTTGGCACGACGCGATACCCAATTTTAGGGAAAATTGCTTTCATGGTTATTTATTTTTAAGTCTCAGCGATTTTAGTATATTATATCGTCAAAATTAAGTTTTAGTACTACGTTATTTTTTTGTTGTTGAAATTTTGGTTGTTTGTTTTACCATTTTAGTCATTCTTCTACAAAAGTATTTAAATGACATTGGACACGTCAACGACATGTGCAAAAAGATTAAATTACATGAAAATATTATATTAAAAAGATATCGATCGGGTTGTGTATATCAAAGATTTAATTTGAGAATTTTATAATTACGTAGCCGCACTATTTTTTTTCTTTGGTCTTCTATTATTATTATTATTTTAAATTTTTTGGTAATTATATTAACGGCAAAAAAAATTCTTCCAATGTCTAAGTATGGCAACAAAAGTTTCATATATCATATATACCAGCCGTCAACACATACGTTGGATGAACACAATATAAAGTTGTATACATAAAATATTATTTTGTTGTTACAATTTTTTAATCATATATAATTAATAATTTGAAATAAAAAATGATATAAATATAGAAATACCTATAAATTTGTTAAGTATTAAATAATTTGTACAAAAGGAGGGATTGAAGAGTTGAAATTGTTGGAAATTGGAAGTTATAAAGATATTTATAGAAGACGTCACCAACACATGAGTATATTTAATACATAGGGTTAAACTTTAATATAATACTAGAATATCTGCACACACGTACGTTAGATGTAATATAAGTTTTAACTTTTAACTGCAGAGCATGTATTTTAAATACCTCAATCAAATCAAATCATAACACTAAAAACATTAGACTTTCTTATTAATGAAAAATTTCAGTTCATTTCAACAAAATAATAAAATAAAATAACACTCGAAACAATTTTTTCGTGGCTTGTCATTTATAAAATAGCAGAGACCAAATACAAATTTTGTTATCTTTATTTTTTGATGAATATCTATTTTTCAATAAATCACTGTACTCCGAGGCTTATCATGAGGCGTACGATGCATTACAGACGTATTATCATTGTGAACGTAAAGAGAAATTTCATAGGCAAAACAATCAAACTAATATCTCTGCACAAGAGGTGGAGTAAAGGACTTGACTTAACTAAGAATAGACTCTTGTGGCCATAAATCTTAATAATTGTCATGTTCATGTCATGCAACCTAATTTTCATACTCGAATGTTTGAACTCTTACAACTTTGAATGCAATAATCGTGACGATGATATTGTAAATACAAACATAAAACATTCCATGTCGTTAGATATATAAGATAGTTTGTTTTCACACACAGATTAAGAAAAATCATTAAAACAAAAACAAATTTATTATTTTATTCGAAAAATACTACACGTTTTTCAAGATTTAGTAAATATCGATATATTAGTAAAACAGTAGAAAAAATTGTTAAATATGGTTTATGTTTGGGACAAAAAAATAAATCCTAGTCTATATAATTGAGACACGAAGTAGTATTATATTGTAAAAAGATAAATTTTTATGCGTGTGAAAAATTTAATTCGATGGGAAATTATGGTAGGACATTCTAGAGATAAACATTTAAAGTCGTTCATGCATAATCTATCTATTACAACATTTATTAATTACAACTATCCAAAAAATATTCCATCTCAGCTCATTTATGCAATCTTATAAAATAAACCACCATTAATTAGAATTTATAATTATAATATAAATATAGTGTGGAGGCTAGCTAGTTTCTTCAATGTTTGTGGACGTCGTGTTTTTAAACTATCTTTCCAAAAATATATATTGTACATCAAAATGAGGTGTTGCACGACACATATTGAACTTAATAAACATGTGTCAAACATTTTTTATGTCTTACACTTTTACTAGTGTCTCGGAGCAGGCAATACATGTTTACACACTTAGAATAATTATTATTGATTTTTGTATATTTTTTAAATTATAAATGATATCTAAAAATTTATCGATATAAATTGATAAAAAAATAAATAAATACTTTTATAAATTAAAAAGATTTTTTTAAGGTGAATAAGATATGTTGCACCAAAGTTAGTCTAAAGCCCTCTTGTTTTATATGTAAGATATACATAACAACTAGCGAGTCGTGGAACACACACGATCTATATATATTTATCATAAAATTATTTTAACAGCTTGTTACAAAAACAACCATTAAAATCTTTATCCTACTAAGTGAGGTTACTTTATGAATCTTCCTATTATGTCATTGTGTTTTATCCCATATTAAATGTGATGTCCGGGGTCGAAGAAGGCGGGGGACGATCACCGTGTCATGAGGTTGTACGGACAATGAGCGGCTCCTGCCAGACTTCTAGGCGAAAGGAACATGAATAAACCGATCCCACACCAGAGTGAGGGAGATTCCAAAACTGTTCAGACATGAGACTGTGCAGCTGAGGAGTGCTTAAAAGATTTGATAGGTACTACTCATATCAAGAAGGTTCATCTTCTTTTCGGGAGCTCATCACATAAGAACTCCAAAGTTAAAAGTGCATTACTTGGGACAATTTTGGGATATGTGACCTCCTGAGAAATTTCCTAGGGTGCATGTGAGTAAGGACATCATCACGCTGGAAAGATTCGTCTTGGTACAGTATGGACAGTCGTCGAATCCGGGATTTTACAGTTGGTATCAGAGTCGACCTCTCCTAGTACGGTGTGGTTCGAGGACGAACCAAGCGGAAGATGGTGGGCATGTGATGCCCGGAGCCGAAGAGGGCGATGGTGATCGCCGTTGTCATGGAGACAATCGTCAAATCCGAGACGTTACACTAAATCTTCATCTTTATTTAAATAAATTTTATCATGTCGTCGTTAACCATTTCTTCTTTCGTATTGCTCTTCCTATATTAATTGCGTATTGGATTTGGTCTGCATCGTCACATTGAGTTGTGTGCATGTATTATTGATTTTTTTTAATAAGTATTATCGGTTAAAAAAGTAGAAATTAAATTAAAATTTTCTATTTTTAATAATTTTTTAAACATAAATATCAATTTTTAATCCAAAAAAAAAATTGGGGAGATAAGGATAATTTTACTTTGTTGTAATTTGACTATAACAATCAAAAGTTGTGGTTTAATATATACTAGTAACATGATGCTCACGTTGTATACTTATATAGTTTATTTTTTGTGAAAAAAACAAAAACAAAAACAATTAAAAAATACATAATTTAAAAAATCATAAAATGACCGAAGGAAAAAGAAAAAAAAAGAAAAAGAAAAGGCACGCCATCCGACCAAATGATCGGTCTATCCCCTCTTCCTACCAACACTTTTTTCAGACGAATTTGTCATATAGGGTTTACCGAGTGAAGTTTATCCGACTAATGTAGTTTGCATGTTATCATGTCAGCTCGAATATTTACTCAATGCTATCGACAGGTAGCAGCCATGGGTTGCTACGTCATAAAAAAAAATTATTTGATAGAGACTTCTATTATAAAAAGGCCTATGCTGTTAAGTTCTAGTTCCATACAACTGAACCAATAAAGGATATGCGATAATTTGATAATATAAGTTAAAATCGATTGTTAGGCATAAACCTAGAACAAATATCAAGGGATTTAGAGTTCAACTTACAGTTTGATGGCAATTTCGAAGAGCAAAGTTTTGATATTTGGTGCTACTGGTTATCTGGGTAAATACTTGATCAAGGCAAGCATTTCTTCGGGCCATCCTACTTATGCCTATATTCGCCCCGTTGAGTCCAACTCCGATCCTTCGAAGATTCAACTTGTCAAAGATTTTGAATCCATGGGAGCTGAGTTATCGTTTTCCAAGTAAGATAATCGTGTTTCTTCAGATACAAGATATCAGAAATTAAGAAAAGAATGGCGAAAGCTGAAGAAATGGGGTTTCATTCAATACCCAAAATGGAAGTCTCGAAGAAGTAAGTACAATAACCGTCATGTGCCTCTTTTATATCAATACAGAGAGAAATGAAAAACACGTTGATAAATGAAAAACACGCTTATGGGAAAATAAGAAAAGATTAACAAGGAACAAGCAAAAACGTGTTTTGCTTGATAATACGCCCCCTCAAGATGGAGCATGGATGTTGTGAATCCCCATCTTGGACAATAACATGCGGAAGCGAGTCGGCAGTAGTGACTTGGTAAACAAATCAGCAAGCTGCAAATGCGTTGAAAGATGTAGTATCTTGATGAGTCCACTGCGAAGTTTTTCTCGCACAATATGGCAATCAATTTCAATATGCTTCGTTCTCTCATGAAAAACAGGATTGGATGCAATGTGAATAGCCGATTGACTGTCACAAAACAACACGGCAGGTGCAGCACAAGAAATGCAGAGGTCCTTCAACAATGATAATAGCCAAATCACCTCACAAGTAGCATTGGCCATCGACCTGTATTCTGCTTTAGCGGATGACCTGGAAACGGTTTGTTGTTTCTTGGATTTCCACGATATTAAGGACTCACCAAGAAGAACACAATATCCAGAAACTGAGCGCCGAGTGTCTTGACAAGCTGCCCAATCCAAGTCAGAAAAAAAACTAAGTTTGAGTGGGGTTGATTGTCCATAAAAGAGACCTTGACCAACCGTGCCTTTCACATACTTAAGTACCGAATATACGGCTTGAAGATGTGGAGTTCGAGGCTTAGACACAAACCGACTTAGCTTGTTGACTGAATAGGCAAGATCAGGTCTTGTGATGGTTAAATACAAGAGCTTTCCCATTAGCCGTCGATATAAAGGAGGATCACTCAATAAGTCACCATCTTCAGTGTTTAGCTTTGAATTGACATCCAAGGGTGTTGTGCGAGGCTTGCATCCTAAGAGACCCGCCTCAGTAAGTAGTTGAAGTGCATAGTGTCGTTGACAAATGGAGATGCCACGAGAAGATCTTGCAACTTCTATCCCCAGAAAGTACCTCAAGCTGCCCAAATCTTTTAGTCTAAAATGACTATTCAAGAACATCTTCAAGTCTAAGGCATCCTGCTCATTATTCGTGGCAATGACAATGTCGTCCACATAAACCAATAATGCCAAAAAAACATCACCCAGTGTTCGAGTAAACAAAGAGCTATCAGCATGTGACTGATGAAAACCAATGGTGAGCAATGTAGATGAAAATTTGGAAAACCATTGACGTGAAACCTGTTTAAGGCCATACAAAGATTTGTGGAGCTTGCAAACTGCATTCATGGGAAGATTTACCCCCTTTTGTTGATATCCTGGAGGCAAGGACATGTACACCTCCTCATCTAAATCACCATGTAGGAAAGCATTATTGACATCAAGTTGAGTAAGAGACCAACCACGGATTGCAGCCAACGCCAGCAATGTTCTGACCGTGACAATCTTGGCCACAGGTGAGAATGTTTCAAAATAGTCCACCCCCTCCTGTTGTGTGTATCCCTTGGCAACCAACCGTGCTTTATACCTTTCTAGTGTGCCATCAGCTCGAAATTTAGCCTTATATACCCAGCGACACCTCACAACACTCTTCCCATGTGGTAAGGGAACAATAGACCAAGTTCGATTGCTTTCCAGAGCTTGCAATTCAGCATCCATGGCTTCGCGCCACTCTGGTTTCACAACAGCTTGGGAGAAAAGTATTGGGTTCAACAATGGAAGATATGTTGTGAACAAAGGCTTGGTAAGGAATGGAAAGTTTATGGTTGCTAAGAACAGAAGATAAAGGATGAGCTGTGGATGAATGAGAAGAAGATGCAGTGGCATAACATTGATATTCAGTCAACCATGCAGGTTTAGTGGGAACTAGATGTGGACGGGCAGCAACATCGTTATTGGAGCTTGCAGCCGGAGGTTTTAAAGGCTGTGAAGAAAGAGGAGCCTGGGTTGGTAGAACAGAATCAGAGAAGAATGTGGTGTCCACAGAAGAGGAAGATTTACATTGGAAAGGGAAAACATTTTCGTGAAATGTTACATCTCGAGATATATAAATCTCATTTGTGAGAAGATTAAGCAATTTATATGCTTTGTAGCCAGGGGAATAACCGAGGAAAACATATTTGATTGCGCGGGGAGAAAATTTGGTACGATGGCTAAGGAGAGTTGAACCATAGCACAGGCAACCAAACACCTTTAAATGAGAGTATGAAGGACTTTTATGAAAAAGTAAATCAAAGGGAGATTTGTTTGACAAAAGGGATGTAGGTGTACGATTAATAAGATATACGGATGTGAGAATGCAATCACTCCAGTATACTAAAGGAATATGAGATTGAAAAAGTAGGGCCCGGGCCACATTCAAAATGTGTTGGTGCTTTCTTTCTACGAGAGAATTTTGTTGTGGACGCTCCACACAAGAATGAAATGGAATGATTCCTTCGGACTTGAAAAATTCAGAGAACCGAAGTTCGGGAGCATTGTCGGATCGAACTGACTTTATTTTTTTGTCAAACTGTGTACGAATCATCCGACAGTAGGAAGGAAATATATGGAGCACATCGGATTTAGACTTAAGCAAATAAATCCACGTGTATCGAGATTGGTCATCAACAATTGTGAGAAAATATTTGAATCCATCAACACTTGGAGGATTAAAAGGACCCCAAACATCAATATGAATCAAATCAAAAGGACTATCGGACAATGAATTATTGGAAATAAATGGCAATCGTCTTTGTTTTGACAAAAGTCATATTTCACAGTTCAATATATCATTGTTATTGATGGGATTAATGTCCAAAGCCTTTCCCAAAACAGATAACTTGGGAAAAGAAGCATGTCCAAATCTATAATGCCAAAGTTGAGACTTGGAAAGGGAAACATTACAAATTGTAGTAGAAGCTGGAAAATGACATAGAATGTACAGGTCGCCCACTCTTCTACCCATCCCAATCATCTTGTCCTGGTTGAGAACCTGGATTTGACAAGAATCATGAAGAAAAGATACTGAGCAAGGAATTTGTTTGGTTAAGGAACTGATGGACAACAAGTTAAATTTGAAATGAGGGACATAAAGAACATCTTTCAGGATTAGTTCATGTGACAACTTAACTGTCCCTATGTGGGTAACCGATGCAATCGAATTATTAGGCAATGTGACACTAGAATAAAACGGTTTGAAGGCATGGTAAGACTTCAAAGAACAACAAATATGGTGTGTGGCACCTGTGTCTATGATCCAAGATAAGGTAAAGGCAGAAGTAGAGGTAGTGAATAATGAGGATGTACCGGTGAAACAAAGTGCAGTATCAGGTTGGCGCTGTGAAACCAAAGTATTGCTACCAAGCTGAAGTTGCGAACTTAAAAATGCAATAAGCTGCCGGAAATGTTCTGGATTCAGATTTTCACCAGTAATTGGCAGTGACGCATCAGAATAGCTGCGAGCATTATTAACATGGACTCTTCCTTCACTCTCTTCACCAGTAGTTGGCAGTGGCACATCAGAACAGCTACGAGTATGATTAATCTGGACTTTTCCTTCATTCTATTTCTGCTTATACCTTGGATGACTCGGAGGATATCCGTGCAATTTGTAACATTTATCAACAGTGTGATTGGGAAAGTGGCAATGTGAACAAACAGGCCTATCAAACTTAGTCCCCTTAATGGTAAGAGCACCTCTTACAGCTGCAACGTTCGAGGTATTGAAGGCTAGTGATTGATCTGGCAGAGTTACAGAAGCATCATGATGTATCGATCTTTGCCTCTCCTCCTGAACTACCAAAGAGAAAGTCTTCGAAATCACTGGCAGTGGCTCCATCATTAAGATCTGAGCACGGATTTGAGCATATGACTCATTTAAACCCATTAAGAACTGCATCACACACTCCTGATTATGATAATCCAGCCATTCCTTTATCGAACCACAGTGACACACGGAAATCGGCTGGAAATCTTTCAATTCGTCCCACAAAGTTCTCATTCTAGTGTAATATGAACTAATATCCATTGAGCCTTGGTGTAGTCCAGTTAAGAGTTTCTTAATTTGAAAAACTCTCGGAGCATTACTTTGATGAAATCGATCTCTTAGATCATTCCAAATTTCATATGCCGTGGACATGTATAATAAGCTATCCGCAATCTCTCGGCTGACGGAATTCAAAATCCACGAGATCACCATGCTATTACATCGGATCCACGCTGCATATAACAAATCACCAGATGGAGGGCGTAATTGCGTACCGTCAACAAACAAAAGTTTATTCTTAGCGGTCAAAGCCATTGACATTGCTCTACTCCAGCTATTATAGTTGCTACCTGCAAGTAAATGAGAAACCAAGACCAAACAAGGATGATCGCCATTTTGCAGATAGAATGGGCTACTCGAGTCTTCGTAAGATACTCGACCACCTGAGTTGTTTGAGCTCGTAGCTTGAGAAATTGGTACTTGATTTCCTCTCGCCATTGAAGATAATCAGAGTTTCAGCTTAGAAATTCAAGCTCTGATACCATATCAGAAATTAAGAAAAGAATGGCGAAAGCTGAAGAAATGGGGTTTCATTCAATACCCAAAATGGAAGTCTCGAAGAAGTAAGTACAATAACCGTCATGTGCCTCTTTTATATCAATACAGAGAGAAATGAAAAACACGTTGATAAATGAAAAACACGCTTATGGGAAAATAAGAAAAGATTAACAAGGAACAAGCAAAAACATGTTTTGCTTGATAATACAAGATAATTGTTTTTCATAAATACAAACGTTTAAGGGAAACTAATTATAATATTATTGATGGGTCATGTAAGTTGGTCTCATTTTGGTTTTGGTCATCCTTCGGAAAAAATGACAAATCGCAGCAAGATCAAAGTCATTGCACTAAAACTGACACGTAACTTATAGAACTAAAATCAAAATGAGGTCAGCAGACAAATTTAACTATTTTCTCAATTTTTAATATCTGCAAGTAAATTCTTTTTTGTTTTCGAAAAGGGTGGACTCGACGAGCACAACAAGCTCGTTTCATTGGTGAAAGAGGTGGATATCGTGATATCCGCACTTGCTGTTCCTCAACATCTCGAACAGCTCAAGATTATCAATGCCATGAAAGAGGCAGGCAATGTAAAGGTGATTCATTCTGATTTTTAATTTCCTTCAATTGCTAAATATTGATTACAATTTTGCATGAAAATAATGGGTTTTATTTTTATTACCAAAAAAAAAAAATCAGAGATTTGTTCCATCGGAATATGGGAATGAAGTGGATCGAGTAAGTGGTGCATTGCCACCATTCCAAAAATTGCTCGACAACAAGAAGAAAATAAGGAGGGCGACCGAAGAAGCCGGGATCCCCTTTACGTATGTTTCTGCAAATTCATTTGCAGCATACTTTGTTGATTATTTTCTTCATCCACGTGATGAAAACTCCCATGAAGTTACTCTATATGAAAATGGTGATGCCAAAGGTACGAAACGTCCCACGTCGATCGACCGTGAGAGATATATCAAAAGCCAGTAACTATTTTCGTAAAACACAGATATATGTCCCATGTCATATATATGATACATATATTCTTTTTGTGCAGCGGTGTTGAATAATGAAGAAGACGTTGCGGCGTACACGTTGAAAGCAGCAACCGACCCGAGGGTGGCGAATCGAGTCATTATCTGTCTACCCCCAAAAAACATCGTATCCCAGCTCGATTTGGTGGATGCATGGGAGAACAAAACGGGACGTACCATAACAAGGGTCCATGTTCCCGAGCACGAAATCATCAATCTTTCCAGAAGTAACATTAAACACTGCTGATACATGGAATAAAAATCAAAACTTTTTATATATATATAAACATATTTTTGGTTATGATGGACGCAGATTTGCCATTTCCGGACAACGTCCCGGTTTCGATCGTTCATAATATATTCATCCAAGGATGTCAGATGAATTTCGAGTTAACGGAGGATGACTTGGAAGCGTCGGCATTGTACCCTGAATACAATTATACTTCAGTTGATGATCTTCTTGATCGTTGCCTTGTCCGTCCACTTGAGCCTAAACTGGCGACGTTTGCTTAATTACTCAACTTTATGCATATGGAGTTACGCGCGTGTGTGTGTATGTGTGTGTGATCATTTTCTTTATTTTAGCAATTAATTGATCCATACAAGGTTTGGATTTGTTTTAGACATAATTGATTTATATATGATTGGTTTTATATTCGCTTGAGATATTTATTTTAAAAATGGAAAATTACAAATTTTATCGATTATATTTTTCTATTTCCGATTTTGATGACCTATGTTGTAAATTTTTTGTTTTAGTCCGTTATATTTGTATTTTTCATTGGGGGAAACTGTTTTGTTGACTAATATTCTTTTTCTTGATTGTCGTTTATATATAGATTTGTCAATAAGTGGCTGTTATTCTAAATAATAACAAACACGAAAGACAACTAATCGAATAAAACAGGAAAGAGTTTTACGAAAAATCCCAAAATAAAAATTCTAAAAGAACTCACCAATCCCGCAAATCAAATTTGAGTGTAGCGTACAGTCAGACAAAACGAGAGTGGTTTAGTTTTTTCACTACACGTCACCAATTAATTTTGGACACATATTTACTTTCCATTTAATTAATTTGTTTGCCTCGAAGTTAGAAATCATATTGAGAACAAATATTTGGCATTATTACATTATACAGGTATCTTGGGACGATATCAAGTATTTACATGTATTAAACGGATAGATTCGATTTATATATATAATAAATAATAATATTTATAACAAAAAAATAATATTTTTCATAGACAAGATCATATCAAATATTTATTTTATAAAATCGACTCGTGAGATACTTTTATAGGAATTTTTTGTGAAATATATCATATATATATATATATATATATATATACACTTTTAAAAAGTAATCTATATTTATACTCTTTACATTTCGATTATATAAACTTCTTTTCATATGTTAGTTATCTCAAATATATGCCATAGAATATTTATAAATTAATATTCGATAAATTAATAATCTTTTTAAAATAAAAACTTTTTTCGATCCCGGCTTAGACTTGATTAATTAATAACATGATAATTTTTTGGAATACCAATGTATAAAACCATGATCTCTTTCAATATCATAAATTAAAATTTTTCTAAAATTACAAACTTGTATAACTAGGAAACATATGTAAAATATGATTATTAATATAAACATCAAGAAACTTACAAAATTATTGATAAGTTCTAAGAGCTCGATTTCAAAATCTTAAATTTATTTGATTTCCAATTAGATTCATTTACATGCCTAGGAAACCCAAGGCACAATAAAAGTAGTGAGATTATGATGGCTATTGCAGTAACATAAAAGGATACAATCAACAACGTAACATTAACTGGTAAAGTTTTGCCAGATTTTGCATAGCATTTCACTACATAGGACAGCATAGTGAAAATATTACTACATATGGGCACCCCCCCTCGTCGGGCGACATACATGGTTCCTCTTACGAGCATGTTCTTCGTTATGGTGCTGTGTTCGACATGCTGATCCGTACCAGCAGTCTTGCCTCTGTAGTGCCTCCGGAGGTAGGTACTACAAAAATTTACACGAGGAAAATAAACATCAAGAAATGACAATTATTGATGAGTGAAATGATATATGAAGAATCGCCGATACGAGTTAAAATAATCAGAAAGAAAGTTGTCAAAAATTGCTAGGCTACAATCAGAAAGAAAGTTGTTAAAAAACGTGCCTATACTATTCCACTCGATGTCTAACTAATACAAGTTTATAAACATGAGCCACTGAAATTGAAAATTGCTCAAGGAAGCAGAAGCTTACATGTTTTGGTAATGTGACTCGGAACCAGTATAAGAGAAACGAGACTAATTTGTCGTAGCACTCACTGCATTTAGGGACAAACAAAAACAACGATTTACTTTGTGCTTGGACTCAAAGTAAAAATAGAGTTATGACAAGAAGAGTTATAGAATTTTGATCATCATGCGTGCTAATTAGATTTAATGGAAGATAATGTAAATAGCACGGTGGCAGCCATTATCTTTAACAAACTTTAAGAGGTCTAATTATATTCAATAAACAGTAAATTCCAAGTTCAGAATTCGATAAGTTCTCAATACTTTTTCGGGTTTACAAAATATGACATGGACTGGATTTGCATATAAGCAGACATATATAACATAGTGATGTACAGAATAACTTACTTGCAGACGTATGTTTGCGGATTGATCATCTCAGAATGATTCAATGGTAGCCTTGTCCTGTCTGAAAAGAAGATAAAACCAAAACAAAATATTTAAATCAACAGTATTTATTTCCAAAGCAGATGCACACCAATTAAAATCCTAAACTAACCCAGAGTGACATCAAGGATATCCAAGACGTGTCAAGTTACAGAAGACATTAGGCACAATATTTGTCTTAGTTCAGGAAAAAAATGAAAAAAATGATCAAAAAAGTGGTGAAGAGGACTTGCCTATTTCTCGGTTATTCATTTTCGTGACCCATTCTGAGAGGACATCCTGCAATGATCTTCCCATCTGCCTTAAGCATTTTTCAGTTATCTGCGAAGAGAAAAGAGTATGTGAAGACATAAACCTGAAGACAAACAAAAAGAAAGAAAAGAACAAAGTAAAGAAAGAGAAGTATGAAGATTTTCCATACGTCTTGTTCGTGTCTATTCTTTTCATGCACCAAAAAGGGTATCCTAGAGACAGACCGCTCCGTAATCTGCAGAATAATATTCATCAAGAAGAAAAAACAAAAACATAGAAAATGGAGTTCTCAACAAAAAAACAACAATATTTACAAGATGAAAGATAAGGAACTCCGCACTTCGCAATTGTCCAAAATGATAAGACACATTAAAGTAAGTCAAAGACAAAATCCATAAGCACTCAACCAGCAACTGAGCTAATGATCAATGAGCATGAGCATCAGGAGAAAACAATGTGCTTACGGGTTTTAAAATTTCACGACTGCAGACAGGATGGATATCAGTTCCTGTAACCCCCAGGGAATGCCAATAGGCACCACAAAATGCACGATCACATCCTAAACCTTCAAAGAAAGGAATCTTCTGAAGCTCGTACAGATTTGTTGAAATATATGGTGAAAATACAATTTAACACCGAAACAGTGCACCACAGAGCAAATATATGCATAACAAATGGTTTTCCTACCAGTGCACATTGTTTTCACATACAAACAATTTATGGTAGTTCCGAGTTAGATTCTACTTACTTCTAGAAGAACAGAGATGCCAGTCACATGTATAATCATTTACAAAGTAAATAACAACCTGACCATCATCAAGGTAACATAACACTTGAATGGAAGGTTTTTATGGGCAAAGGCACAAACCATAGTAATGAAACAATACTTCAACTATGTGCTAAAAACTCTTGACAGTTTACTGCTTAGGCTTAGTCCTAAGAATATCTGTTTAAAAATGAAAATGTAGGAAATGACTTTTTTTTTGCCATGTTATGAAAATAGTCATGAAGGTCATCTTCAGTCCCAATAATCTCGGACATGATTTCACTCTGAAGTATTGCATCAGTGATGTCAGGACCTACAATGAAAATGCCTATTTAACGTTCCAAAAGAGTATTAAGGAAAACTAAATTTAGATAGTCCATGACCAATTTCCTTTTCCTCCCTCCTCTTTCTTTCTTTTACTTGTTTCTTGTTAATTAGTGGTTAGGGTTCATGTAGGAGGCTTTTGTTGAAACTTTCAGGTTTGTTCAACCTAATAAATTAAACCATGTATATGATACAGGTAAGAAATATACAAAACTATTCAGAATTTACAATCAGAATACGTCAAAATTTTGCCAGTGCCCTAGTTCTAACAACAGTTGCAGAGCCCTCCACCCCCCAACCCAAAGAAAGGAAACCATTACAGTGTTGTGGTACACTGGCATTTGATCTGGAAGGCATCATCCCACCACACGTTTGACATTGAAGATGAATTGTGCTTTGGTTGCATTGGAAACCAGCATACTCGTTGCCTGAGATACATGCATGACAATTTCACAAGTAGCTAATGGTTTGCAATGAAAATACAGTGGTGTATATCTGCCTTCTCCAAAATATTAGCCAGAGTTTTCACATTTCAAGTCATAAAATGTTCAAGATTACCACATTGAGGGCATGGTGCATTCTCCTCATCTGGTGGAGCACGTGCTCTCTTCCTGCTAAATTTCCTTCCGCTGCTGATTACCTATAAAAAAAACATTAGCAGTCAGCAGTCACTCTAAATTTATGTACCAAATTCTGACAGCTTAATGAACCTAAAACGATGTGTAAGATGAAAAATTAGACATAACACACGTAAAAGGCATCTAGAAATATGGTTAGAGAGCTTTTTATAATCATCCATGTTCAACTCGATCAGAAATTTTAGAAAATACTTGGTATCCAAATGCTTCCGAAGTGAATCGATTACAAAGTTGTTTGGTGGATAATTGGAAAGTGGGATGGGAAGGTCTAGGATTTCTCTATTTAGTGGGATGGGGTATATGCAGAAGAATGAATAGTATAAGTAAGTTACTTAAAACATTTGAACACACAGTGCAAAGTAGTCCTTCAATAACTTATAGTGTCCTTTAGAGGAGAGAAGAAACAAAACGTTAAATGCTTTATCATTGATTTTATAAATGCATATATATGACTCACAAAGCAAAAATCAAGCATGGCAGCAGGTTTATAGATAAGCATACAAACAAATAATATAACTTCAATGACACAAGAAAAGAAATAACGAATTCTCAAGTTCACCATGCTAAAAATTCATCCCTCAGTTGCAGCCTAAGCCTGACTTATTTTCTGATCAGGCCAACAAAATATACAACTTACAAGGGGAGATTTAATTGACGCATGTGAATCTAAAAGTACAATGTCTTCACTTGAACGCCTAAGAGTAGAATCAGCTTGCAATATATCCTGCGCAGATAAAATAAGAATTTAAGACATAAAGAATTATATTCCATACCCTCTCATTCCAAAAGGCCAAATAACTGATGCAAGAGTGCATTCTACGTGATTGGAATTTGGACTTTAGCTTTATGGAACTTAACACCATGAATATATTTTCTGAGCTTTTCTCAACCGAAATTAAGTTCAAAATACAAAAATTCATATTTATTAATTTAATGGACTACCAAATTTTCACCAAAGAACTGGATGGAAACAACCCACCGGCATCTATCTGCCTACATATTTGCATGATCAAGGGAATAAAAAAAGTGCTGTTATAGTTGACAACATGAAATTCGACAAGAAAGTAAATAGGAAAATGCTTGACAAAAAATATTCTAGTTTGCTACAATTCTAAAAGAAGAACAAAAAATCCAACACAGATGAAAATAGTGACCGACTATTAAAAGATTTAAGAAAGTCAGACAAGATGGAGAAAACATTCTCTGATTGAATTTGTGAGTTAATAACAAATAAACAGCTATATACAATACTGGCTGCGGAAAATCCCTTACCTCTTCAATGTTATGCAAAAAATGGTTCCTTCCAACAAATTGTACAACTGCTCTACACTGAGGACATAAAATGCTAGAATGTTTCTCTTGGCACTGTTTCAACCACTCCGAGAAGCACCCATTGCTGGATGAGACAGGAGGTAACTGATAAAAAAATCTGAGATGGAAATTGATAGGAATAGGAGGAGGTTAAGAGACATACCAAAAATTGTGAAGGCAGGGAGCTACAGTTACAACGTCATGCCAAACACTTAAACAAATAGAACATTTTGTATGTTCGGGATCAAGAACTATCTGGCATAGACAAATTTACAATAATGTCAACTGTATCAACAAAATTAAGAGATAACAGAGATTACGCTTGAGGCCGGATTCTGTCACCTGCAGCTGTTTCTTGCAAATTTCCTCGGCTGGCATTACTTTAAATCTGTACTTCACAAACCCTGGTAGCATTAAAAGATGGGTAACTTAAGTCCCCCATTTATATGAAATTTATAAAATATTAATTATTTTAAGTAACCATCAATCGTTTGTGATTAAACAAACAAACTTCTTACAAATGTGGAGAGGTATTGAATTCTAACAGATTAATGGTCTTGGGGGAATAATTACAAACATCAGAGAAATTTTGTAAAATACACTTCAGAAAGCTTTGTTATTGACCAGCTGGTAAAGAAATCTAAAAAATGAACTAGTTGCTATTATACCAAATACTACTGCACTTCAATCTTATCACATTTCAAGTAATTTTTTTAATTAACTGAATAACTGATGGCTGATGCATTTCAACTCTACAGTGTATAATAAAGATAGACACATGTGAAGCCAACATCATTAGTGTTTGAAAAAAATAATATGAGCTACTTTGGAAATTGAAAAAGCAGAGCCTCAACTATATGGCGTCCTGAAAAGTGCTTCAGATGCTTGGACACCAAGATGGAGCGAAATGCACATAAACTGCGATTTTCCTTGGACATTAGATTCCATAAAAATTTCTCAAGCATTCACAGCAACTCACTGGTAAAGTTCCTCCGATGCTCATTGGGATGTATCACATGGAGAGAGATGCAAATAGAATGTGATTCTCCTTGAACATTAGATTCCGTAAAAATATCTCAAGCATTCACAGCAACTTAGTGGTAAAGTTCCTCCAATGCTCGTTGGCGATGTATCACATGTTTGAACTAAACAAAGCTGAAGGGTAGTGTTACGCTGATGGTGGGAAGAAAAGAAGGTAAAAGAACAGGTTCAAACAAAAGACATCGATGAGTACGGATTATACACTTATTCCTTCATTCTAATACATGTTTTTTTCTGCAGATTTTCTCTCTGTTTTGCACCAACTCAGCTTCCGTTTCATCATAATAGTTAATTATTCCCTGCAGCTTTTCTTATAATAAAATAACTAGTAGGCATGAATACTAGTTGCTATTGTAGAGGATCAGCTACAACACTTACAGAGGTGGTTAGACATTTACCACCAACTAAGAGTTCCATAATATGACATCCACACTGAGTCAAACGCATTACCAACTAAAAAATTGAAATGACCAACATTAACTCTTACCTTGAGCCTCAGGACCCAGGATTATTTCGCTGCCACAAGTGATGGCAGCTGTATCATCACCTTGAATCACCGTGTCATCAACAAGTATCGAATGAGAACTAGCTAGCAAAAAACATAGCTGTCAAGTGCTTGGAGATTTTTAAAAGTACGCATTGTAATCTATAACAGAATATATAGCACCTCAAAAGGAATCAAACATGCAACTGTCTTTCTCTAAAAATTTCAATCAGTATCAAATGTCAAGCAAATGATAGTGTTGTAGACCAAAGTTTAATGCACAGCACATAGATACCTTTCAAAGGGACAGATCTTGTCGCCAAACTTTAATAACACTTATTCTTTGTTAGAGTATCAGATTATTAAAACCATTAAAACTAAAACAAATATTCCCCATTGGCAAATAAATGAAATTTGAACCAAGAATCAATGACATTAACTTTTTGGTTGAAGCCAATTCATCTTCCCCAACATCATGTTTTATTCAAAAAGAGAGTTCATTCTCAAGACCAACAGCAGCAGTTTTACAGCAATCTTCAATTGTTAAAGGCAAAAATTTTATTCAGCAATTTAGTAGATGATTTAAAGATCATTCCAACAAACTTTCAGAAAGATAATGGCTCAGTTTTGAGCAGATACAATTCTATCACAACAAAAACTCTTCACAAAACTAACACAAATCAGAGAAAAATTCAGTAAACACAAGTTTTTTAAAAAAATCACAAACCACAATATTCTTTATCAAGGCAGAAACTTGATCCTTGTTCTTTTCTATCCTGCACCACTGTTGCTTTTCACTTGAAGAACTATTGATCTCCGATAAGACAGTGACATTATCAGATCTCAATTCTACATCTGGATAGCGTGAGTCCAAAGGCACTGAAGAAAGATGGAAGCAAATATTTTATGAAGGCCAAAGTAGAGAAAGAGTGAATCTAAGTCACCAGCAAAAATCCAAAATTGTACAAGGGACACAAAAAGATTCCAGCTTGCTAACATTCCCAAAAAGAGGCAATCATTTGAATTGAAAAAAGAAATATTCAACCAAAAAAATCACAAGGAACACAACACTACACACCTTTCGTTATGCCAAGCAAAGGTCACACATGACACACTACAGTACTTGATCAATCTTACTCTAATAATCAAATTTCCATAGACCCAGAAACTCTACAAATCGCAGAGTTGACTCAATATGATAAAGATTAAAGCCCACAATAAAAAACAGAAGACTGAAACAAGAAGCTTAGTCTTTTAAACTTAAAAAAAAACATTAAAAAAAATCATGTCTTGCTTCTTATTCTTTATCAATTTACCCAGTTTAGCCCAAATATCTTCACCGGAGGCGGTGGCCCTTGAGTTTTCTCCTTTTTCCATTCTCTCTTCTTTCTTCTTGATTCTGCAAACACCGTCCACTTGTATTATTCTTGAAAGGCTGTTTATGTAGAGCCAGGATGAAGTTTGCCGAAAAATCAATCAAGTAAATCTATTCTAATAATAATAATAGTAACAATAACAAAAACTTGCTTCGGAAGGATTTTAAACTTCCAACACTGTTTCAAAAAAAGTTGTGCACTCGAAATGGTGCTTCAATTTTATTTATTTTTTAAAATTTGAAAAAAAAAATTATTTTAGGCACAAAAGATTTTTTTTTCCATAATTGATAACCAAGGTAATTCTTAATTAAGAGTGATATATAATTTATTTTCATCAAACACGTTATATTTAAAATTTTAAAATGTTTCGCGTTAATTATCATCCACGCAAATATAATTCAAGCATGATTTAATAATATTACTAAATAAAATCTTAAAGATTTGATACTATAGTAAAAACTATCTTCTTGCTATATTAAACCTATTTTTTTACTCCCGAGATCATTTAGCAATATATTTTCTCGAAACATTTACCACAATTAAAACGAAATATTGTAAAATTCATTTTTTTATTCATGTTATTATTATTATTAAAGTGTTATATTATTTTCAAAGAAAATTATTTTAATCCCATTTTTATTTCAACTCTTCACATATTCTCAGTTGTCATAGTTGTTCGTCATGCCCGTTACGTGATAACTACAATCGTCGAAACGAATAAATTATAGATAACTACTACCAAAGATTTTTCCCTCAAAAAATAACGAGGTGCAGATTATTCGAATCGATACAATCGAGTTTTTTTATTCGGTCAGAAGAATATTTAATTTGTATTCGAAATCATCAATGAATATTTCGAACTTTTTTAATCAAATTATTTTGTTAGATATTTCGAGAGCTGTTCGCAACCTTTGAAGGATATTATATTTGTGATTTAAACGCATAGGATTTAAAAAATTATTGATTTTACTAGTTGTAGTTTAATTATTGATTTTACAGGAAATGTTTTATGGTTATTTACTTTTCATTCAATTTGTGCACAATTAAACTACAACTAGTAAATATGTTTAATACAAATAATCCAATTTAAATCTAAACAAAGACAAAATAAGATGAATCAACCAAATCCAAAATGTCAATTAAATGGCCAACTCCATTATCAAGGCAACCAAAACAAGAACTCAAAATGCTCTCTATGATGAATTCACACCACCTGAAGTTGCAGAAGACTCTGCGAAATCCTTCGATCTAGGCGACTCTTCAACCATTTTCCCCTTCTCAACTGATCCATCAACAGCCCCATTCAGTCTATTTAACCACACATCATAATCAACAGCATAGGGTGTTCCACATATACTATCCACATAGTCGGCAAACGCTTTCAGGAGAGGCGAAACCTTGCTTAAATGCTTCTGTATTAAACGCTTCGTCCAGCATCGCTGCCTCCATTTCAATGCTGATTCGATCGAGTCTTGCTGCTGCATTGATCCACCAGAAAGACAGTATATGAGGTAAATGAGGCTCTCTATGTCAGAAGATGGACAGAGCTTGCCATGCTGAAGGGCATGAGCTGATGAAAACTGTAAGTTTAATGCAGGGCTGTCTCTATCTTCCAAAATGGCACGACCCCACGAGATGAGAACAAATGATCTGCTTTTAATTGAATATTTGTTGTTAACGACGTGTATTATGTTTTCCGGGGAGATATCACCGTTCATGATGTTAGCCATTTTTGCGCTTCTCAGAGCTTCAAGGCAATCTCGGCAGCAGCGTATTGATTCTTCAGCAGAAAATGGGCCATAATGAGCTATGATGGATGAAACTGGTTCACCTACTGGATATGCAACGAGAATCGGGGTTCCACACCACGGATGGTCACAACATCCTTTCAAGCTTTTCTTTTCACAATGGCCAGAGTGCATGACTCGGCCAGATGCGATTATTTGAGGCAGATGTTCGCTTGAAATGCCTTGCTGTTTCAAGATATTCAACACTTTGGTTTGCCTTTGTACTTGGTACCATAGATTCATGTCTTCCCAAGATGGCTCCAGACGAGACGAATGAGCACCAACATAAAAAGTCAACAATTCAGCAGGATTCTCTGCAGCTGCAGCAATATATGAGCAACCACTCCTATCATCTAGAAATTTCTGTATTTGGAAACTTTTGAGTTCCTGGTTTCGATCCTCGAGCAATATTATTTCACCCGGTCTAAGTTTTAAGCATGAACTTGTCATCTTCATGTTCTGTTTGTTCTCATGGTCTAGTTCAACGATTTCTCCATAGTGGTTGTTACCGTGTTTATAAGCTACTAGAGCATTTTCTCTTTCACTTAATTGACTCTCCATTCGGCGCTTTTGGAGTCGGCGACTGTGATTCTCTGCTAGGGAAGCCATCGACTTTTTTGGTGGCCCGTTCCACCAAATCATCGAGTAAAAAATCGACAGAAGAATCTGTAAAGTTCCCAAGTCCCCCCAGTTTACATTTCCGAGCTTGTTCCATATTTTGTCTACAGGGGAAATACTTACTTCTGCATGAAATTTGATCCACTCCGCTACAGATTCATATGGGTTACTAATGTCCACTTCAAGTTTTCCAAGATTGCCACCAAGTTTAACAACACCTCCAAACTTCGAGTCGACAACAGATACAAAAACATAATCACCAGTAACACTATCGTACTTGGTCAAACTCCTGGATAACAGCAAGTGAATAGCATAGAAAAGAGCTTCACAAATAATAGAAGGAGAAAACCCCAATTCATTACCTTTCAGAACATCTCGTTTGAATAATAGGAGCATGACAACATCATCCCAATGTGCATTTAAATTGCCATTACTGTTTGACAATAAAGCTGCACCACAGAGCCCCTTGAGTCTTCCCCTTGATATTGCTTTGTCTACTGTATAAAACTTCGATCCAGGGTAACTTGGACAAGATACAAAATATGGAAAAGGCTTATTCTTATGCCAAAATGCACGCCACAGTCCTTCTGCGGCAGTATGCATAAAATCCTCCAGTGCAAGATATTCGTCTTCTTTCAGATTGTCGGAAGAATAAGGTGGATACGGCATCCGCAGTAGTTGTTGAAATAAAACACCCTCCATCGCAAAATCGAAGGTACGCAGTTCATCAATCAAAAAGGGAGAGCTAAAACATTGTTCCTCGTAACTTGTTTTACCACAGACATTCTCGCTAATCCAATCCTCAAGATACTCGGTAAATAGATTAGGATCAACCAGCCTCATTGCATACTCCTCAGGACTTTATGCACCCTTTTTGAAGTTGGTATAACTTTGCTTGAATTGCTCGAGATTGAACACGTAAAAGCTGTTGCTGTTGTGAAATCTGCCATAATTTAGAAAAGAGGAAAAACTATAATATATAAAACTTGGAAGATAACTACTCAGTATTAAAATGTTATTCCCTTTTCATTTTCCCCCTTTTTTCCCTCCTGTTTTTAAAGTTTCAAGCAGTATACCAGAGAGCTTTTAAAGTTTCAAGCAGTATACCAGAGAGCGCATTCAAATCAATTAAGACGCAAGATTGTAGACTCCAAATTTCATAATGATTCAAGTTCTAAAATTTTCAATGTAAATGCAAATGAAAATAAAACAACTGAATAGAACAAACCAGATCCCAGCTTTCTAAAACTTCCATCCAAACTTGGCCCAGGGGACGAGTCAGAATCATTTTTCTGGATACCTGTTTACATAAATAACACAACCCGTGAACTGAATGCTACACCTTGAAGAGTAAATAAATAAACAGATATTCCCAAGGTGTCTTGTTCAAGGCCATGGAAATGATAGCTGTTGCACTCTTGATACACAATCTCCAATTTGTTACCCTCATCACCACATTACAATATTTAGATTTCATATGTTTCTCTTCCGAATGCCCATGCATAAGCTCGCCTAAGTAATTTTCATTACTTTAACCAAAGAGTAATATCAATAGTCAGGACCCAAAATCTATAATGCAAACATGAGCTCCAGTAGCTCACTGGTGTATTACTTTTATAGCAACTGTGCATCCAGTTCACTTAGTTTAGCTACTCTCACTGGCTCAATGTCAAAACAATTCATTAAAGACAAACTCGGTACTGGAAAATGGCAAAGAAAAAGGCAAAGAAACAAACTCCTCTTCCTTTTCATTGTTTAAAATCCTAATCCACTCCTATCATCATAAAGACCGACTGACCACCAAAAAAGTGTAAATGCACCGATTAACTTGCCATATTGTCAGCGTCACTTGCAAGTTATTTCCTGCTGGGTATTCTAAAAGTATTTGATATGTGAATAGTATCTTTATGTAAGAGATTTTAATGTAAGCATGAGCAAATTAATTGCCACTTCATCATAGAAAAGTTTAAATATGGAAGCGTATGTATATGATATATTTCCCACAAAAAAGCAAGTTGCAGATATTTTTGCGAAAGGCCTCCCAAAACAATGTGAGGACACGACACACAAGCTTGGAACAATCAGCATATTGGGAGATTCTAAAAATATTTGATACGTGAATTGTATTTTGTATGTCAGGGAAGCCTATATGTTGTTGTTCTCTTCCATCTTTTCTCCATAGATCGGTGATTACATATCCCGTGGATTTGGTTGTCTTTCCTTGTTGATTTATATTGTATTGCAAAAACAAGTTAACTATACTGAATATTCATATTATTTCATCACAATTGCCAGGTCATCTAGAGGTGTAGGCCGCCGCAGTTGGTTCACAACTTCAAATTTTCTATGCAATTTTTCCTATATAATGCAAGTCACTTACTAGTCATGTGAATGCCTTGAGTGGACAAGACTGTCCCTTCTTCCTCCATGATTACTCAATTCAAGGTAACAAGCTAGACTAGTGCAAGATACAGCATAATGAAGAAAAAGTACATCCTTTTTCTTTTCGAGCACATTCCTAAGTCAAAGCTCCATCCTCCATTAATCCACCCTACTCTTCAACTCACTCTTCTACCGTTACATATCCAGTGACTGAGCTAAACAACCACCACTCTCTGTATAATACTAAATATTGCTCTCTTCTACACAAAACTCTCAATAAAAATGCCAACTTTCTATTAACAGCGAAGGGGAAAAAAATAAAAAAGACCCGATAAATAAAACCACCAAACACTATTACAGATAACGTGTAGAGTATTAAAAGGAATTTAATGTGCGAAAGTAAAAAAAAAAAAACCCACCTGGTCTCATCTTGAGAATTGCTCCAATGGTGATACTTTGCCACAAAATCCCGCAGTATTTAAGATTTCATCTCATACTGGGAAAGCCCATTCTTGAAACTCAACTGCTTTCTCGCATACATCCAACAAACCAAAATGGGCCAAAAGGTAAAGTGCTCCGGCGATGGAAAACATGGGATGCACAGAAATTATTGTGGGCAGTGGAAAACAAAGTGCATAGATTAATACTTTTATACTTGGATAAATGATGATGTTGAGTGTGCCACTTTTACACAATGTAACGCACGAAATCCTTAAATAAGACGTTTTGAATTTTATATAAATCTTGCTGTGTAATATTTTATGTTTGTTTTCTCTGTTGGTTTTCATGTTTCTTCTGTGTCCGCTTTCTGCTCTCACCATTATTAATGCAGTAGAATATATCGGGCAGAAGCGAGCCATTGCGTAAGGGACAATCTTGTTTGGGTAATTGCAGATGCATCCTTCAAGTTCAAATAATAACAACCTGCCCCTTCACGTTCTTCCCGGAATTGGAAATGACACCCCAACGCAAACAATCACAAAATCCCCTTCATAAAATCAATGGTCTTTTAAACAGCACGTTTCATCTTTTCAAAGCTCAAGCAGATTTATCTAAATTTTCATGAAGTTTTATGTCTGATTTTGAAAAAATTTAGGGTTTTAATGCAATTTTTCCTCAAATGGTTTTTACTTTATTGAATTTTCATATGAGATGTCGATCTAATTTACGCAAAGTTTTTTTATTCAAAGTTTTTGAAATCACATACGATGGATCTGTCATATATACAATCTATACTATCTTATATTGTATATTATAAAAAATTAAATGTTAAGATAAGTAATTTTAGTGTTATGATACGTCAATTTACTCTTATCGTTGTAAATTATTTTAACATATGATAATCCTAAAAAAATTAACCAAATAATCCGACTCGAAAAGTTATTCTAACTAGTTATAAGTAATTATCATACATAAATATTACATGTAAAAGTTCGTAATTTTAATAATAATTTTCAAGTATTTACATATCAATTGCTGTAAGTGTTAAAAATATTATTAGAAAATGTCTGTAACAAAAAGAAAAAAAATGTTAAAAATATACAAAAAATGCACATGGCCTCTGTTTCACATTAAAAATGTTGATTTTGTTTCCTCGAGAAAGGTATAAAATAGGAAATAAAATATATTGGGGCTTATGTGGGATTTTACAAAATATAGAGGGGGTAAATGGTAATTACACGTAAAGTTGCATCTGTACAGATCACGGGAGTGGGAAGGCCAATAAATTAGCGTGGGGAGCATGGAGTGCAACTCACAACTGTTGGTCAATAATTCTTTGGCGGTTGGCCCCATAGTTTTGACCTTTTTTTATATTATATATAATAAATTAAATACTAATATTTTATTATTAAAATATATACACCATAAACACTTACTTTATGTTACATTAAGATCGAGTTATTTTGAAATTTAATGTGATGAATATGATTATAGTGTAGTAATTAAATGGGAAATAGATTTTAATTTTTGTTGTTTGAGTTAGGTAAACAATAAAAATGCATATAAATTGACTCAAATGCTTCGTTAGTAAATTTATAATTCATTTATAACTAAATGTGATGTAGTAAAATAAAAACAGGGAGTCGATTCTGAGTAAGCAGACGTCACTCCTACAAACACAAAGAAATAAGTAGTAGATTGTCAACGGTGTCACGAAAAAGTACTAGAAATGCCAATGATTACAGGACTAAAACAATCTGCTCCTCAAGTCAGCGTTACCCAAAAATAGAGAAAATGAGGAGATTTTAAGAACTAGAACGAGAGGTTACCTTAAAATGTGAATGAATGGTCTATTTAGAGATTTAGTATTGATGGGCTTGAAGCACTTATTTGAGTTTGGGCCAAGTATGGGCCTAATTTAAATTAAATAAATATAATAATGTCTTATATTTTCGCCTTTTGAAAACGTCAGAATTGCTCAACATTTATAATTCTGATATATATGATTTTAAACTTAGGAAGATAATTATTATTTGAATAAAAATATTATAATATTAATCATGTTTAATAATTAAAAAATCTAAAAAACAATTATAATTTGAATAAAAATATACGTTTGCAAATGATTGCATCCGGAAATTTAAGGAGATGTCCCAAAGAGAAACTTTGGTTTCTTAATGCTTTAATTAAAAGTCGATAATCCATTATTGTATCGACAGGGAGAAATAAATACAAATTCGGAAAGTTATTTTAGGTACGAAATTCTATTTCGTATTTTCTATTTCTGGCGTTAATACAATCAAATATATTTAATAAAATGGTTCAGAATATTAAATAACAATACACCTTATTATATATTATTCTCTCTTTTATATATTTATATTTATATTACATATATAAATATGGTGAATTATGTATTGTGCAAATTAAATATTTTTTTCTGAACTTGTTCAAAATGCCTACCTCTTCATTTTATAAAATTATGAAAGTTTTCGTGCAATTATATACATAAATAATTGTAAATAATTCCAAACTAATCAATTGTTTTCTCAGTCATATTTCATTATTAAATCCTCAAATTTGCGTGGGAGTGTAAATTTGTTATTCTTTTACAATTAGTCGTGAAGGTATGAGATTTCCCGATAATCGTCGTTAGCGAATGATAAAAAACTAATATGCATGCATTAAGCAAAAATTAATTAACCCATAAGCTAATATGTATGAACCACAATATATATATATGACCAATACAACATGAGGTCCTTCATTTATTTAGTCAAGAAAATATATCATATGATTTAATCTCAATACCATGGGATTTAATAATTTTCTCCCTTGATCCTCATACGGGTCAGTGATTGAAGATACTCGATGCTTCCTTTATCCATTTGAAAAGCTTTAGCAAGAACGTCGGGATAGACGGGAGGCTCGGTTCCGAACAAAGCATCCGGTATGTTAAAGAATCCCGGATTCTGGCTGTCAAAGGTAGCAAACACAAGTGCATCTGTCTTCCCCACGTTTAGCTGAAAGTGCAACAATCCCCTCGGGAACACGAGCACGTCTCCCGGATATAATATCTTAGCATAGAGCTTGTTCGGTAGATTCGGGTCCAAAGGGTTCGCGCCTATAAAACCGGCGTAGAGGACGCCTTTTGCGACCAGAATAAGTTCAGTGGCGCGAGGATGCACGTGGGGCGGGTTGAGACCGTTTGGCGCGTAGTCGATTCGGATAATAGATATTCCCTGGTGATTAAGGCCATGCAGCTGATCTTCAAAAACAGTGGTTACATTTGTTCCAAGAGGATTTGAAGTGTTTGCAGGTATGTTGAGACCAGAATAGATGAAATCTTCTACTGTCACGTTTTCGGGGTTCTTGCAAAACTTTCCGTTCACGACCACTGTAATACATATGATTCATGCATGGAATAACATTAGAAACAAGATAGTACTAGTTAAAAAATGGGAATAATAGAATCTTATTAGAAATTTGTAATATGAAAAATAGCCACAAACCAGCGGCCTTTGGATCATTGAATCCAACGCAGAAATCCTGCAACGGATCGGGATCGGCGGCATAAGCACCTGACCAAACCACAGCCAAAATGACCAAGAACAGTACCACAATCCGAGTCCCCGACATGGTATATATTAATCTGTTTATTTTCTTTTCTGAGAGAATCTGTGAAATTTCTCTCCTTTGCTAACTTTTGTTTTGCTCAAATCTTGGCTGCATATCTATCGAAGAAATCTGGGTTATTTATAGTTGAAAGGTTGGAGAAAGTTTATATGCAATCACTTAGCTTTGATCTTTTCAGGCTAAATATAGTATACAAGAAAACTCAGGCCAAACTACTCATCATTAGTTAGAGAGTTAAATCGCAAGTAAAATCTGATGATAAAAATTATATCTATCACAGGAAAAAGTCATTTTTCCTCATTACATTGCTTGATTTCTTGTAGCTGTACAATAATAGATATTATGGTTAGCTCAACTCTTTCAACTGAATTTCAAGTCAAGATTTTTTTAATACATATATATACATACACTAACATTTTTATACACGCGTTAGGTGCTTGTATATTCGATTTTTTATTTTTTTAAATACTTTTGTTAATAAATATAGAAATTAAATTTGTAAAATTAAAAATTCTCTTATTTTTAATAAGTTTTTTTTAAAAAAAAAATCACATGCTAATAAAAAAAATATTGAATATATCCTATGGACGTGATTGGGCTTTTAAAAATATCTACTTATAAGGAGAGACGCACTTATGTGTGTTTTAAGGTTGTAAACACTTGCATTCTTGTATAATTAATGCTTGAGTCCTACAATGTATCATGGATGCGATTCGGCTTCTAAAAAAATTGGCCATACAATTAAAATTTTATTCCAATTTTATATATATATTTAAAAAGAATAAAGAATTCAAAAATATGCTCTCCAAATACATGAAATAAAAAAAAATTGGATTAATTATATATATAAACTACCTTTATGAAATCACAAAATTACTAAAAAATCTCCAATTTAAAATTTGATACATTACTTATTCGTGTTTTCAAATCTTCGAGCAGTCACATCCTTATACATATATGTTTTCAGGGGTATTTATGCTAAAGATTTGAAAGCACGATGAATTATTAGGCACATATGATTTTCAACAATATCGGTATTTCGCAGAGATAGTATTGTATGTACTTAACCCCTAAAAAAGTTTAGTTGAAGTTATTCATGAAAATCATGTCTTTTTCCTTGAAAAATTATCCGCCCCCTATTTATATAATCACTTCAATGTTTTCTCATTTTACTAATTTAAATTTTCATAGAAAGAATATGTTGTACAATATAAGTTACATATATTCACAATGGTATGATATTGTCCACTTTGGGTATAAACCCATAGATTTTTTTAAACTATACACAAAATGTCACATACCAACGGAGATATATTCCAACTTATATTAACTCGTGATTTTTCTCTTGATCTTCTAATGTGCGACTTTGGTTGCATTCCCAACAATACTCCCATCAAACGAAGTTCCACCATCTGGGAAACTTCCCAGGAGGTCACCCATCCCAAAATTGCCCCAAGTCAAGCACGCTTAACTTTGGAGTTCTTATGTGATGAGCTACCGAAAAGAAGATGCAGCTTAGTGATATGAGTAGTACCAATCAAATCTTTTAAGCCCTCTTCAACTGTACATTCCATTGCATTGAACAGTCTCGGAATCCCTCTCATTCCGGTGTGGGATCGGTTCATTCATGTTCCCTCCACCTAGAAGCCTGCCAAGAGCCGCTCATTGTCCGTGCAACCTCATGGCACCGGCGATCACCCCCCGCCTTCTTCGGCCCCGGGCCTCACACTATCTGCCCTTCAATCAAGGTCACTCTTTTTCACTGCATTAGAGCGCACGCCTTACATGAAAAACCGGGAGCATCACCCACCTCGAGAGCTCACGACAAAACTTAACTTCACGTAAAAATGCAAATAATTACCAGTATCTACAAAAATTCATTTAAGTTAAAGTTGTAAATTGAAATTACACATTATTTAAATACAATTTTTTTAAGTTGTGAACGAGTTCGAGTTTTAACTCATTTTAATGAATGTAATTGTTATAGAATAAATTATACTGGGAAGCATAAGCATGTAATATGTGAAATTCAATTTCCTAATAGTAAATCAGATAAATATTTTTATATTAAAGTTTAAAAATCAAGAAACATATAGTCAAAATTGTTAATAATAAAATTTGGTAAGATCATTGAACTTCAATGTTGATAACATGCAAACTTTAATTTGGAGGAAAATAATAATATTCATGCACTAATAATAATAATAATAATTTTGTTTTTCACTCTCTTTGTTTCTTATATTATTAGAAATAACCGTTAAAAGAGTTCATCGTGCAACGGCACTTGTGCAAGCTCAATTCCAAGGCTGCCAATTTTCCTCGCCCGAAAAAGTTTATATATATTTAAATAGAGTTTCAAGTTTACTTACCCATTTTAGTCATGTTATATATACAATGAATACTACACGCGGTTATACGTTATTTTTTAAATTAAAAACTATCTCAAATGCACTGATGAAATAAGATATATTTTTGACATAACAAATAATATTTTTTTATGTACGAGTGACTCAAAGATCAGAGTCGTGAGACCATTCACAAAAGTTTTTGTGAACCATAAAATGACAAATACAAACTACTCTTTTTGGTGATCATCAAAAAAATAATTTTGCTACATTATTTTTACACGTGTTAACTGTCTTACGTATAAATATGATGATGTCACTAAAGAAACAATCCCAGGGCATTTTTGAAATTTAACACTAACTATTTTCTTTCTTTCTTTCTTTCTTTCTTTCTTTCTTTCTTTTTTAAGAAGAACTAAATATTTTCAAGCGAGTTAGATAAATGTACAACTACTGCATTATATCCCACTATACACAATTTATGGCACCGAAACTTTCCCGTTCCAGTAAGCTCAGTCCCATGTGATCCACGGATTCTTGAGCATGGAAATATTATATATATATATATATATATATATATATGCACGTACAAAATCAAGCATACTTATTTGTATAGAAACGAAGGGAATACAACATATATGTAAAACTGCAACACAACACATTCAATACTTAGTTGTTCCTTGTCCAGGTTAGAGATTGGAGATACTTCACGTTTTTCAAATCGACTTGGAATGCTTTAGCAAGCAACTCAGGATCAACAGGCGGCTCTGATCCGAATAACGAACTCACAATCGTCACGACTCCAGGATTTTGGCTGTTGAAGCTGGCATATGCAACAGCTTTAGTTTTCCCAACATTGTATTGGAAGTGTATCGTCCCCCGCGGGAACATGTAGACGTCTCCCGAATATAGTATGTTGGCGTAGAGCTTGTTGGGAAGGTTCGGGTTCGAAGGATTCGAGGCTATGAAACCAACGTACATCGTCCCTTTGTACACGAAAATAATCTCAGAGGCACGAGGGTGCGCGTGGGGGGGATTGAGGCCTTTCGGCGCGAGCTCGATTTTGACCGTCGAGACTCCCTGATGGTTGAGGCCTCGTAGCTGGTTCTGGAAAACAAGGGTGAGCTTTGATCCTAGAGGATTGGAGGTGTTCCCGACTATGTCGAGCCCCGAGTAGACAAAATCTTCGGGCGTCACGTGTTCCGAGTTCTTGCAGAACTTTCCATTCACAAATACTGCAATATCATGATGGTTTAGGGAAATCAAACAGCAAACTGACTGCCATATATCGATCTAACTTCAAGGTTCCATGAAAAGATGAATCAAAGAACGTTACCGGCAGACTTAGAGTCATCGAATCCAACGCAGAAGTCCTGCAACGGATCGGGATCGACGGCGTAGGAAACTGAGGAAACCACAGCCAAGGTGACCAAAAACAACACAATGCGAGTGGCCAACATTTTTTGCATGCAACACTCCGTCAAATTACTTTCACCTTTGTCTAATTTGCTCAAGTACATTCAAGAAACCTGGCTATTTATAGTTTGAAGATCGTAGGCATTATGAAACTGTACGAGGTTAATTAGTGTAAGAAAACCCAGGCCTAACTACTGATCGTCAGTTAAACAGTTAAATTATTATTATAAGCTTATAATTAATTACACGAATAATATATCTTAGGAAAAAGTAAATTATCCTCACCGTATTGCTTGATTTCTTTGTAAATGTATTAATAGGTATTATTGGTGGCGCAAATCTTTCAACTTAGGATAACGTAAAGTTCTAGTATTGCAAATGCACACTTCGATCCTACAGAGTCATGTGAGATTAGATTTGTATGTAAAATGAGGATATTATCTTATTTTAGGATTTTTATTGAGTCTGCTCATGAAGAGATTCATCTGTTTCATTTCCTGGGAAAACAGCGTTTCAGTGATGCACACATTTGAAAAAATTACGAATTATTTACTATTGTACATTGAAAATGAGAGAGTTCTAAAATTGGTAATTTAGTCCTAGTGCAAACAAATGATTTTTTTTCACATTTAGTCCAAATTTCGCTGAAATATACTAGTCATGTAGATATCTATCAGATACATACACACGTATATATACACAAACACACATATATATACATATATGGACAAAAAATTGAACTATATTTGTTTTGAATGTATGTAAATTTGTGTGTGAAAAGCGACTGGCATGAATATAGACTTATCATCCACTTACAATCATCTTTATACAAATAGCAGAGTTCAGGGAGTTGAGAGCAAACCATCAAAAAGCTAAGGGGCAAGAGACAAAATGACATTAAATTCGAGGAAAATTGCACTATAATCTTTTAATACGTTAAACATCAATAATGACATGGTAATGAGAAACTAGTCACTGACATTATACATTCACATGTCTACCAGTTATCAGTAAGGTAACTAAATAACATAAACATACACCATCAAAAGTCTACCAATTGGCAGGTATTTTACAGAGCTCTGAGTTAAATATGCTTCCCTTACAAAGAGTAACACGTATCATCCGGTGAATCGTGTATTCGTGTTAAACAATAACGATGTTCCTTTGCTTGAACCCTTCAAGAAGGTGGCATCCCATTAACGCCTGCAGAAACACAAAACAAAGGAAAAGGAAGAGTGGCTAGTTGAAACCCAGAAAAGCAGCAAATGCCAAATATTAAAAGGAAAAGTATTATGTCACTCTCTTCACATAAGATATCATTCTTTCCAAAGACAAACTTATACTTCAATCATCTACTATAAGTTATAACCTTTTTTAGACAAAGTTTAACAACCACAAACCTCTCACATACATTACCAGTACCACCACATGGAGTTGGGCCTGCCACAGCACACAAAAATACAAGCAGTGAGAGTCAAATATAGGCAACATGACGCAACACAATCCCAAAAACCTCGAATACCAACAAGTTAAGCCAGTATCACTACAAAGTTTAATGTAACATAATTGGTATCTTACATTTGGTTCTTTCAGTATGTTGGAAAAGGAAGAGGATAACAAGGACTTTCAGAGACTGTTAAGAGGATGGAATAGAATCGCCATTTTTTTATTTTATTATCAACCAATCCTTTCTCAGTAAATGTTTCAAACCATACTAACAAGGATTCAAAATGATTGAGCTGGGAGATTCAAGAGGGACAAGATTCAGCAATAAAAAAATGGAGTATATTGCATGTGAAAATAAAGTACCTACCAGTTATAGGTGAACTTGGAAGTGCTCCCAAATCCTCAACAGCTTGTCCAATTGCATGAAGAACAATTTTCTTCACCTTTACACACACACACACACACACACACACACACAAAAAAATCAAATTTCAGGTCTATAATACGTTAATATCAAAGCAATCGTAGCAGTCAGAAACTATTTTCAATGTGTTAGACAGTGCACGTCTAAGCATCATATAAGTCAAATGTGTGTTTCAACTGACAACTCCACATGCAACCCCATGAATGAGATTAAAGTGGCCATAGTTGGAATTTGAGGACCAAAGCAAGCCAATTGCCTTCAAAGTCGTAGAAGGATGCACTATATGATCATAGACAAGTGAGATGGATGCGAATCTAAGGGATCTGCAATCAATATAAACAAACCATATGTGGTGCCACAATGCTTCTTCTCTTAAGCACAAAAAAAAGCACGGCTCAAGATCCCAAACACATGCACATACAAATTATACCTCTAACTTGTCTTCCTTAGCCCTGTGATTCCGGGGAAGAATGCGGAATTCCTCAGTCAACCGAACACATTCTTGGACATTTTCTGGTGAGACAAAGTCAATTGCAACCTTTATGCATGACTGCTACACGGAAGAACAGTTTTAGCCAAAAGGGAAATAATAAAGAGGATGCAACTCCTGTCTTAATGAGCTACAGTTGTTTCTCATGAAAATATGCATGGACCATAGACTAGCTATTTCCAATGTCAAATCATAAAAAAATACAAAACAAATCCCTCAAGAAAGTCAAAGAGACCAGTTTGAATAAACGGAGAGAGATGATTTGCATATTTCAGTTAGCAATACAAGATACATGTTTCCTTGATTTCTAGGAATCATAACTTATATCAATAACTAAAAGAATTTTGAAATTATATTGACATCCATAATCACTGTTTCATACTTAATAAAGGCCAAAGTGCAGCAAGATGCAAAGGTGAAAGGTCACAAGACAACCGACGATGTGAGGCTGAAACTGAATCCTCGAAGTTAGCTAACGGAAGCTAAATATGAAAAACAATGGATAAAATATGAACCTCAGAATCAAGTACTTGCTAATCAATATATAATTAGGAAACATTTTTAGCTTCTCACATATCTCAAACTAGAGACCTCACAAACTAATCTTACATGAAACAGTTCTAGGACATGACCGAAAAAATTAACTAAACATGATGAGAATATAAAAATAAAGTAGAAAAATTCTGAGGCCAAAACTTTTTTTTTTGAAAAACATTATCAGGCAACCTTTTTTATTTGAGGTAAACTTACTCCTCCATGTCTCCCGTTGCCTCCTAGTTGCAACCTGGAGGCTGGTTATCTAGCTCGCTTAGCTGTGTATGGAAAATGGTGGCATTGAACCAAACTCTCAAGACACTGTCACGACCGTCACACCCAGCAGTATCCAGAAACGAGCCCAAACCCACAGGAAGCAACAAGCACCGAGCCCAGCCCAGCCAGCCCAGCGTCAAAGGATACCGTTTATCGAAGGCAGACACATGGGAAGTTCAAGTTGCAGATTAGATAGTTATTGGAAGTGATAGGATTTCCAAATTTTCCTCTTGTTTGTTTTCTTTGAAATAAGAGTTTACCTCAATTGTTAGGAAGTTTATCTTTTGGTTTAGACAGGGATTTTTATCTTTTAGTTTTCTCAAGTTTGTTTACTTATTGGAAGTTTTGGAAATAAAACGACATCTGAATTTTTTGCTTCTATCAAAGAGTTTGGGGATCGTGAGGTTCTTTCTTAAACGAGCCTCAACCAACATTTATCAAAATAACGAGACGTTGGCGAAAATCCTATTAGCATGCTCACACCATTGCGAGTGGATAATTCTCCATGAATCGCTCCATAACTAGGTCCCTTGCTCGTGAACGTAACAACTTAGCATCAGGGCTGCCACGAGCTATGGGGGATTTGCAAGTCATGCAAAAGTAGCTGAAGGCCTTTATGGCCACGGACGAGGTGGACAGGATCGCGAGTGACCAGCGGCAGCGAGAGAGTGACTAGCGGCAGCGAGAGTGACCACGCGATTGGAGGAGCTATCACTCCAAGTCGCTGCATCTAAAACAGAAAACTTGCACTACCAAATTGGAGACAACAGCCGCAACGACTCCCATGACAGGTACTCTACAAGCCCGCACGCAAATGAAGGGTGAGACAACTCACAGTTCGTACCCGAATACACCAGGTTGGATTTTCCTTGTTACAATGAAAAGTCGGACCCCTTGGCTTGGCTAAATCACTGCGAGCATTTCTTTGAACATCAGCATATGCACGACGCAGAAAAAAGTGGGGTTGTCATCCTTCCACCTCGACGGCAATGCACAGTTGTGGTTTCGCAAATTAAAACAGGATCAGCCCGAAATTCAGTGGGACGACTTTGCAGAACAATGCGATCTTAGGTTTTGGCCTCCCATTCAATGTGATACCTTTGGCGATCTGTCCAAGCTACGCCAAACCAGTTCTGTAGATGATTATCAAGAACGTTTCGAGGAGTTGCTGGCTAGTTCTTGTTCCTGAACATCCAAGCAGGAATTCCAATTGTTCATTAGTGGATTGTGTAGGAGCATGCTATAGAAGTTAAAGTCGACCACCCAACCACTCTCATTACTTTTGTGAATCTGGCAAGATTATATGAGACACGCACCCCGAGGGAGGAAACGCATGTACCCTTGCTCCGCACTGGTTCCAAGTAGCAGCAGCAGAAGCATACACCAATTATCAAATGATTGAGCAGAACAGAGTTGGAAGAACGGCGATCCAAGGGTATCTGCTTCAACTTTGATGAGAAATACGCACCGGGACATCGATGCAAACACTTGTTTCTTTTGGAAGGAATAGAGGACACATCTTACGATGATGAACACGCTGACGAAGAAGATTCGGATGAATTTGGAGCCTCTATCCACGTGATATCAGGTCCCTGTGGAGTAAAAACAATGCAGATTTGGGGAGAGATTATTGGCTTCCACTTTGAGGGTACTCATTGATTCAGGGAGCACTCATTGCTTCATCGATACACTCGCAGCCAGTAAGCTGCGGTTATCAGTGGAAAACAGACCAAATCTAAGGGTGTCCGTGTGCCGAGATGTACAGATTGTTTTGGGGAGAGCCCGACTCTCCGTGGACATCTTCTTGATATAGTTGGGTGAATTTGGTGTGGCCCTGGGTGTGAATTGATTGTGCAAACTTGGAGCCAATAACTGGGACTTCACTGATATGATCATTGAATTTGCCATACGAGGGAAGATCGATCAGCCTCCAGGGAGAAGATCTTAATTCGGATTCTTGCTCTTTTGCCTTTATAATAACTGAATCCAACGGAAGAGAACAATCGAGCCTTCAAGAGCTACTGGACGAATTTGAAGATATTTTTGGGGAACCTAATGATCTTCCCCCTCAACGGCAACACACCCACAAAATTCTATTAATCCAAGGGACAGATCCTGTTGTAGTTCGGCCTTACCGCTACCGACATGCACAGAAAGATGAGATCGAGTGTCAGTTCGCTGAAATGTTAAGGCGTGGAATTATTCGACTCAGTACATCACCTTTATCTTCACCCATGTTGTTAGTCAGCGAGACAGATAAATCATGGCAGTTCTGTGTGGACTACCGGACTCTGAATTCGAGAACCGTGAAGGACAATTCTCAATTCCAGTGATTGACGAGTTGGTGGAGGAGGTTAATGGGGCCCGTTACTTTACTGGCTCGATCTCCAAGTAGGTTACCAGCCAAGTTTTGAAGGACCTAGCATGCATTCCCATGACAGCAGTCGGGACTATCATGGTCACTTCGAATTTTTAGTAATGCCCTCGGGCTAACCAATGCACCATCTACCTTCCAAGCCATTATAGATTCTCGAGTTGGGCAGGGATGCCGCGAGATGTTGATTTGGGCCGGCCTCTCGCCCACCGAGGTTTCTTGGCAGGATGCTTCCACTTTGGCCGAAGAGTTTCCTTCATTTGTAATCGAGGACGATCACATGTCTCCAAAGAGGTGTAATGTCAAGACTCGGCAGTATACAGAAACGAGCCCAAACCCACAGGAAGCAACAAGCAGCGAGTCCAGCCCACCAGAGTCGAAGGATAGCGTTTATCGAAGACACACATGGGAAACTCAAAGTTGCAGATTAGATAATTATTCGAAGTGATTGGATTTTCGGATTTTCTTCTCATTTGTTTTCTTTAAAATAAGAGTTTATCTCAATTGCTAGGAGGTTTATCTTTTGGTTTAGATAGATATTTTTACCTTTTAGTTTTCTTGATTGCTGAGACGTTTGTTTATTTGTTGGAAGTTTTGGAAATAAAACATCTGAATTTTTTGCTTATATCAAAGAGTTTGGACATCGTGAGGTTCTCCTTCAACGAGCCTCAACCAACATTTATCAAAATAAAGAGGCATGGGCGAAAATCCCATAAGCACCTCACACCATTGCGTGTAGACAATTCCCCATGAATAGTCTCGTAACTGGATCTCTTGCTCGTGAACGAAACAGACACCCTCACATGAAGCAATTCCCAATCTCAAGACTAAGATCACCTTCAAGAAAGCTTTACTTTTGCATCTCGAGGATGAAAACATTTTTTATCATGACAATGGTATGTGCAATATAATTCTTATGGTTAGAACAATTTCATATTAGTCAAAAATTTATATACTAGTCAATCTTTTCCTTTGATGTGTGCTCCGAACATAATGCCGAGCATGGATAGCAATGTAGAAGAGATGAGATGGTTGGAAGACAAAGGCTATACATGTAGGTTGCTTGGCGTAATTTCTTTGCTCAATCTTGGTGGGGATAGCTCTCGGTAGATGACTTTTAAATATCACACAGAAAAGAGTTATAGTTAATTGTAAATGGACTAGTTGGCAAAAAGTTTGAGTTAATTGTGGAAGCAGTTCTAAGTTCAAATGATTTGAGTTACACACATTTGAAATTATTGAAATCAAACTAAGCTTAAATATATTCAATATATTTGAAGCACAAAGCAAGAAATAATTTTGGATGGTTGATAGCTTGCGAGGTACACGTATCAATTAATAAATTAATTAATATTTTGTAAAATCATTACCAATTAAATGAGCTAAGAACATGAGCCATAACTAGATTATTAAACCGACATCAAGCTCGAACAATACAATCAGAGCTCAAATTTCAACTCTTTCTCGAGCTGAACTCAAACAACAAAATAATTCATGCTCGAATTTCTCTAGTTAGCTCAATAAGGTTCAAGCGCAAGTTCCTAGGAAAGCTTGATTGATGTGCTGTTCAATATGACATGTTTGAATTAAAATGTGTGAAGAGGATGGATGGAAGCACGACCCAGACTTCTTTTTTCCTTTTTTATTCCAACAATAGGCTTCTTCATCTAATAGACATGTTACAGAAAAATTAAGCCCAAACAAGTAATGAAAGTGTAATCAGTCAGGCCTCGCATATAGAATTTATGTTCGGAATAGGTTCAATTATAGAGTATCCTACATGAATATAGGGTATTTTCTAACCCCAATTTGTTATCAAACATACAAAATTACCCCTAGAATACTGGTCGCAATTGGATAAATCACTTGGATCGGTGACTTACGTGAATGTGGCAAGGAATTGATTTCGTATGATAAACAAGACAATTTATGCACAATTACTCTGTGTTAGCAAATCAAAGACGGGTTAGTTCATACTTCAACAGGAGTCTAGGTGAAACTAGCAGTTTCAAATCAAACCTACATCAAGTAGACTCAAATTAAACATAATTCAAGTTGATACGGATTACATATTGATGGGATTATGTATCATAATTAGAAAACCATGACTCGAGTTCAGATCCATGCAGGAATGTAAGTCATTATTTTGAGTAGGAAACAAAATCAAAATTTTACCATCATTCAGAGTCACTAAAATACTCTTCCCCTAAATTTGCTAAGAATAAAATCTCTGAGAGGCTTTTAAACTAAACTCTGACTGCTAAATATACTGCATTTTACACAATCTAATCTCTAACGGCCAATTGTTACCCAGCTCCTTATTTTCTGATGAGGATAAAATCCTTGCGAGGAAAACTAAACTCTGGCTTCTAAATATACTGCATTTAACATAATCTAATCTCTAAGGGCCAATTTTTTACTCAGCTCCTTATTTTCTTACGCTGTTGATTATTTTATTTTTTGGCACACCAGATCCCCTTGATCACCTTTTGCATCTCTAAAGTATTATCCCATTCACCCTATTCGTTTGACAATAACTCATCCAACAGTTGGTCTATGGAGAGTTGAAGTATGAAATCAATATAAATAGATGGATAGTTCATAACATAACAATACTTCTACAAACTAATCTACCTTTAAATTTCTGACTTGATGCGGGCAGCCAGCAGGAATGAAAACTGCATCACCTAATTTCTGAATAAATGTCCATGGTTCGATTCCTAAGCAAAAAAAGCAAAGCAAAAAATGAATACAAAAGAAACGATTTTAATTAATCACAGATATTAGATACATTAAGCTGAGAAGACAAACCATATTCTTCCTTGAGTCTCCTCTTATGCTCCATAGTCAAGTAAACAGTTTGATCGTGGATAGGATGGACAATCTGCATTAAATGAGCTCATAAAATAAGAACAAAATTCACGTGTTATCCTGTCTAGCTTATCATAATCTGGCAAAGGTTAACTGATTTTTTTAACCAATACTAAATGATGATAACATTGTGAGTTATGTAAGTTCCTCTTTAACACGATATACAAACAGTAGATACTGATTTTCATGAATCTTTAAATTGCTTATTTTTTCATTATTAAAATTACCCGTGGCAAGGGATTGAGATGGATGTGTCTGAACTCCTTGTAGTGCTTCCTCACATATTCCTCCAATTTCGGGACATCTTGCCTCCTAAAAATATCCCAGAGAGCACCACCGTCAATCTCTTCACTATTTTCCAACACATTTCTAGAAACAAAAGTACTGTCATTTTCCTTCTTTCTATAGTCTTCCTCTTGGCACTCATTTACAATTTCAGAAGCTTCCAACAATTTCTTCCGACCATCATTAAATATCTCCCTGTCATTTACACTGACCATTTCCACCTCAATGCAAGAGTTTCCACCAGATTTGTAGGTGGAGTTGTTGGTCTCGATTATATAATTTTGGCCATCTAAGGATTCACCTTCATGACTTTTTATGCTAAGCTGCATTTGAACCTTACCGTCTTTCTGATCCGACATGTGAGTTTCCACGCTGGCTTTTCCATCAGGTCTTTCATTTAGTGTGTTTCCCTTTGACAGATTAGGAGCTCTAAATCCCTTGGCATCATTCCTTCCAAAGGACAGTAAGAAAGCCTTTTCATTCAACCTAGATAATCCATTTTCACTGTGTTGCTGACTTTGTGTCATTTCAGTTGATGCCTGATTATTTCGATACAATTCAATTCCATCCTGAGCAGCATGCTTCTTTTGCAGTTCTTTTATAGTCGAAATATTCTTATTGTTAAGGTTAACTGACTCAGAATGGGTCAATACATTCACCTATCGGACAAAAACAGGTAAATTACTTTACATGATATAGAGTTAGCATAAATAAAAACCCCAGCCTATGAAGCTAAAAGGAGTTCATGAATTCCTTTCATAATTAACATAAACAGGTAGCAAAAGTAACGGAAAGCTAAAGGAAAGAGCATACTGCATCAGACATATCACAATGTAGTTTTGTTACAGAATCTCCCCGGCCAAATTCCTGAGCCAACCCATAAGCAATATACGTCTTTGGCCCCATATCAGGTTTAAGAGCGTCCTTGGGCAGTTTAACAGCAAGGTTTAAGTAACCACAGCTAGGATGTGTATATTCTTTGAAAGGCAAGCAGCTGATAAACTCAGCACCATGGCGAGGTAACCGCTCCTCAAACAAGTTAGATGGAGGCCAGTCTTTCAACTTAAGAATCTGAGGCCAACCATAAATGTCAAACTGACAATTTGAATATCCTTGGAAAAATTGACGAACATTTATTTCAACCTGCACATAATGACAGCTAATAATTTATCCATCATTTCATGCCTCTAAACATCGGATAAAAGCATGAAAAACTCTAATAGCTGGTAAGTTGGAAAGAAAAAGCCTACACAGTCTGAAATTTGAACAACATAGCGCAAAGCAATTTCCAGCAGAAAATTCTAAAGCCTATAGTCTTATAAGCTTCAAAATTCTGCCACTATTTTAATCAGTAACTCAGTAGTTTCATTGCAAAACATAAAACTACTACATAAACCATACAATACACGGCAGAAATTCAGTCTGCATTTATTTCAAAAAGGAACCTGTTGAAAGATTCTTTAGAATATTGTATGGTTATGTATCATATTTTGGTGCTATATTTAGATAGTTAGCTGGCAGAGAAATTTTAGTAATCAATTTTTGTTCCCTCTTTATTAGGGAGATCAGTTTCCTGTGTTATCTTCAAAAAGGAGTCTTTAGGTACTGATGTACATTAATATTGCAACCCAACTCAATCGATCTATATATTGCTTTCTGTATATATGGTATCAGATCAAGGCTAAAGATCCTGGGGTTTGAATTTGCTTCCAAAACATCGAAGGTCAGTCCAAGACTTCTTGTCCATCTCAGTCCGAGCCTTAAATCGTCTGAGTCCATATGAAAATCATTACATTCAGATCACTACAATTCAACTCAAAGGCAAAAATTTCTTTGAAGGTCGCAATCTTTTGGTATGTACATTAAGAGGAGAGGCAAGACCAGCTATATCACGGGAGAAACAAAGAAGTCAACGATGGATCGGGCCTATGCCATATGGGATGCTGAAGAAAATTCAATGGTCAGAACTTGGTCAATTCCATAGCCAGAGACAAGTGTGAATTATCTCTGCTATTTAACCAAGGAGTTGTGGGACAAGATTTCACAGATGTACTTAGATTACAGAAATTCCAAATGTACGAGCTAACCCTATGACTTGGGGAAATTCGCGAAGATGAGAACTCGGTGATATTTGGCAAGGTTTTAAAAAAGTTTTTCTCTATATCTCGGATAACACCTTTACAGGTTTTAAAAAAGTTTTTCCCTATATCTCAGATAACTACAAATCTCCAATTAACAGATTTTGCTTTGTTTACCGAATTGTTTTGGTCCAGAGACTCCACACTTGATCCAAAGGCTGAAAATGTGTTTTTCTTGGCTATGCATCTGATAAAAGGAGGTACAAATGTTCGCCCTATCATTTTTCATAAGAACTGGTTGTAAGAGAGCAGATACTCCGAAGAACGCTGTCAAAGATTAGCTGGAAGATCAATCTGTTTGGCACATGATAGACCATAAATAGCTTTTGCAATAAGTGTAGGTGGTAATCTAGTTCATTCATGCACCTGGACCTGCTCATTTTGAATTTGTGTTTAGACTCTTGAGATACCTCAAAAGGGACTCCAGGGAAAGGACACCTGTTTAAGAATAGAGGCCATCTTCAAGTAGAGGCCTAAACAGATGGAGATTTGGAAGGGTGATGTCATTGACAAAAGCTCTGCCTGAGAATATTGCCCTTTTGTAGGATATCTGGTTATTTGGAAAAGCAAGAAACAAAGTTCTGTTGCAAGGAATAGTGCTGAACTAGAATTCTGGTCTGTTGCACATGGATTCCTTAAATTGTTATGGATTCAAAGACTTCTAGAAGCATTGAATATTCCTACACCAACACCCATTAAATTCTATTGTGACAACAAAGCTACAATTTATATAGCTCGTAATTTGATTCCACGTGACATAACAAAGCATGTAAATTAGGATACGCATATTATCAAAGAAAAAAATTGAGAGTTGCATAATATGCATATCTAATATTCCTACCACAAGTCAAGTTGCCAGCATACTCAGCAAAGGACTTCTAAGGCTTGGTATGAGAATTTGGTTGTCAAGCTTGCCGTGGGTAATATATTTGATGCCAGGTTGATGGGGAGCATTGAAAGATTCATTAGAACATTGTATATCTTCTTCTTTTTTTTTGGTGCTATTTTTACAGTTAGCTAGTAGAAATATTTTAGGGAAAAAAAGGATTTTAGTAATCAGTTTTTATTTTTCTCTACATTAGGGATATTACTTTCCTGTTTAATCTTATAAAGGACTCTTTATCCTTTATACACAGCCCTATTTTCATATTGCAATAAAATTCACTAGATTCATATATTGTTTCCTGTTTATATAATGGCACAAAACAAGTGCCCCAAAGGTGCACTAAACAAAGAAGTGGAGTTTGCAATCTGGCGCTGCATGAAAAAATCAACAAAAAAGAATCAGACAAGGGGAACTTAATGGGAACAAATGAGAAAAGACGTACATAAGAGTTCATAAAGTAATCAGCCACTCCAATTGAGAGTATTTGCATAAAAAATAATCCGAATCTATCAATAAAAATCCTAGAAGTTTAACAACCTTAAATCTTGTTTTAGTATGACTTCAATTTTCAGTTGCTTGAAAAAACAAAAATAAAAATGAACATGTGAACTCACCTCACACCAATCCAAGCAATTTAAAGCACAGACATTAACTAGATGTTTATGTTTACTGCCAGTTTTCTGACGAAAAGCACGCCACATAACCATGGGTTCCCAGCTCAAACCAGATGTAGTTTCAAGGACATCACTAATGATTACTGGCTCTCCCTTGGACCAATGCGATTGAAAGTGCTTCAAATCAGTATGCTGAAGTTCTTTAGCTGCGGGGTTATATAAGAAATTGTCTTCTAATAAATTTTCTCGAGAAGAAACTTTTGTTGAGTTTTCCCGGTTAGAATTTTCACCCATGAATTTCGAACATGAACACTCCTGCTCACAATTTTCGGGCACATCCTTAAAGCCTTGCTTTCGGTTTATTTCTTCCACCTTCAGTAACAACTCAGAGACCCAATTATCGGGAAAAATGCATTGAAGTTCCAAAATCCCTTCACCACATCCACCAGCCCCTGGCGGCGGGCATGGAATGGCACCTACATCGGTAGATCTCCATTCATATTTAGCCTCGGCAGCATCCCCAGCAATGGAGTCAACCACTTCACCACAAGTCATATTGTTATGTGAAGTAGTATCACGTAACTCAAAAGGATCCCTGGCATCAACTGCATCTACTTCACCACTAGGTTCATTCTTAGTTGTAGTGTAAGCAGTATTACAATCACCATGCAAGTATTGATACCCACGTGGAGCATATTGCATGACCACTTCCTCATCACCACCTTGCAGAAAACCATCCCTAATCTCCATGCAACAAGTGAGGCACAGATCATAGGAACATCGTGGGCAGCTTCGGTGAAAATCGACAATGGAAGTCTGGCAGTTATTGCTGCATAGATTCATACAAAAATAAGTCCATCGCTAAACTGTGGATGAAGGAAAGAGAGAGAGTTCGACCAATATCTACCAGTATATTCTCTCTTTCTTCTGGCAAATTGAATTCTTTGGTTTTATATCTGACACTGGTAACCCTGCTCAAACAAACTGCAATAGTCAAATATTTCAAAAAATTGGAAGTTGAAAATAAAATCAGCTTTACATCGTTGGGATATAGAATTTGATATTGCAGATGAGAATAAAACATTTAATTAGAAAAGAAAAGAGGTGTATTCATCTGCTATCATAATTCACGAAAATATAAAGTATCCACAGATTGAGTGAGACCCTTGTTTGAACCACACATTCCAAACAACACAAACAGAAACCCCTTTTGCAGTTCTCATCGCAATCCTTCATTAATAGACAATCCATGATTTTTCACATCATATGATACTAAATTGTTTTATTATCTATACAAAATGTAACCCACAGATGAAAAGACATTCGGCCAAAAAAAACAGAGCCATTCACTCCCAAAATCACAAAAATACCTTGTATTTTAGCCTCGATTTTCTTCTCAGCCAATTGTTCTGCATGGAATTGTTCCAAGAAGGGCAGAAGGATTCGCAAAATGTATTTAGAATACTTCATCTTCTCTTCATCACTGAATGTCAACATCGATTTATTCGATCTCTATAAAACAATCACATTTATTGTCAGAGAGAGGAGGAGGAGGAGGGAGAAAGAAGGGGAAGGAGTAAAAACCAACCGCAATTTGTGTATCCAACCGCAGGCAACTCTTGCAATTACAGTTGTTGCAACAAACCGGGCAAGCTTCAACAAAAGCCTCTTCTGACAACAGCGGATAGCTATGATTGTGCCAGATTGAGACAATGCCAGTTTATGGGTTAAGGAAAGCAGGAGAGAAGTAAGAGATCATGTCACTTCTATATCGTCTAAACAAAAAATCACAGCTAAATATCATGTGTAGTATCATTATACTTGTAGGTGAATAAGCATACTAAGAAACAATGTGTAGATAAACAAATAAAGAGGGAACCATGTTGTATGGTTTGAATAGATTGAATGCAATTATATCAGTAGCTACACCGCTACTCTTTTCAATTCATGCCTCGATTAGAAAAGAACGTTCTTGTTCAACAAAATGAAATCTTTTAAAAGGATATATGTCTGTCATACAGATTCCACAACACACAACATACAATTGATGTATGCTACCAATTCGAAGATAGAAGACATAACTGGTAAGACATGATCACAACTTCCATACCATCTAGTTATGCAAAGAACACAGTATCTCCTTCTTTCACATTTGGTGCATCGTACAACCCTCCCTCTATCGTTCCTCTTGCACTGGTGACACGTGTTACGCTCTATCTCCTTAAGCTGCAAAATAAAATCCGAAAGCAAACCAGAATCGGTAAATAAAATTAGTAAAATATCACAAGTTGCTAAGAATTTAACAAGGAACCAGAACTTTGTTTACATCTTCACCAAGCTTCTTCATACCCTTGCTCTTGACTTTATTATCAGGTCTAGCCCTCTTAGCTCTAAATGAATAAATTCCTTCTCCATTAATTTCCACTCCCCCCACTCGTTTTTCCTCGTCTCCCTCCTCTTCTTCGGCTCTCGCTGCCTTTCTGCAGCTTCCTCGAATTTGGCTACTGTTTTTTCTCTCTGCCATAGTCTCACCATCATTCTCTTCGTTTTCTACTCCCTTCCTCTTTGCCGGACGACCCCTTCTCCGCTTTTCCACAATTCCCTGTTGTGCCACAGTCTCATTATCATACTTTTCATTCTTGACTCCCTCTCTATCGGACATATGACTGCTTCCTGGAGTCTCTTCATTTACAAATTGTGCCACATTCTCAAAACCATTATCCTCGTTCTTGAGTACCTTAATCTTTGCCAGACGACCTCTTCTAGGTTTCTCCTGTTGTGTTACAATCTCATTGCCATTCTCCTCGTTCTTGACACCTTCTCTCTTGGCCGGATGACTGCTTCCCGGCATCTCCTCATTTACACGTTGTGCCACAGTCTCAATACCATTCTCCTTATTCTTGACTACCTTAATCTTTGCCGGACGCCCCCTCCTTCTCGGCTTCTCCTGTTGTGTCACGATCTCCTCGTTCCTAACACCCTTCATCTTCCTCTTACAACCCCTCTTCGGCTTCTCCTCAAATTCCAAGTCGTACACATCCTCATTCCAGTTTACGATTTTCTCTTTCGCCAGCAGACTACACTTCCTTGAAGATTCCCTCTTGCTAAAAACACCATCTTTCACCACACTTCCGTCCATATCATCAACCCCGTTTGCATTTCCCTCTTCTTTCCTCTTCCTACCCCTCCTTTTCCCCGCACTTTCCACTATCCCAGATACTCCATCAACCTCCATTTCTTCTCTCCCCCCGAGTTTCCCTCCTTTTTCGCCCTTTTCTTCCTCTCGCTCCTCCTCATTCCCATCTTCTAACTCTTTAGTCACAGTCTCCGTATTCTCTTCCGCCTCAAGTTTCCCCTCCTCCACTACTGCCGGAAAATTCAAATCCATGTTATCACACTTCTCAATAAACTCCGTTTAAAACCCGCATCATGAACTTTTTTCAAAACTCACACAGATTCGTGGATGAACTGTTTTGAAATTTTGATATGTGCTGACTTTGGGATTCTCAAAATCGCAGATGGTCCTGCCTGCACCTGAAACAGTGGGCCACACAGATACGCTCCTCCGTTTGTTTTGAAACCGACGGTTATATTCATTCTATATTTTTTAATGTATTTATTGATTTTTTTAAATGATGAATTTTTGTAAATTTTTTATAGAATTTTATAATTTATATTTGTGATTTATTTTTTATTAATTTCATATAATTTTACTTAAAAATTAAATCATTTTAATTTGTGAAAAACCACGAATAAACTATTCAGTTTATTGAAATCAAAATTTCAATTCTTTATGTAAATTCAATATATTAGTGAACAATATTTTTATAAGTTCATAATAAAATTTTATTAAAGGAACAATCAAAATAATGAGTAGTCTTTTATTAAAAAAATACAATCATTATTGACAATTTGATCAACATCGCTCAACATTTCATTAGTTATAGTATCCCTCAATGCATTAGCATTTGCTCGTTGAGTATCAAATAACTGATCAAATTGGTTACCTTCATAAACTTGTGTCAATAAAAACAATTGAGCTTCATTATCTGGTTCAGTTTGAAATTCGTCAAATCAACACTCTTTTCGAAGAAAATTATGTAATCCAGCACAAGCCAATATAAGTTCTGTTTGGGTCTTATATGGAAATGGATGAGTCATCTTGAATATTTTGAACTGTGATTTAAATATATCAAATGTCCACTCAATAGCATTCTTCAAAAAAACATGACGAAGATTGAACAACTCTTTAGCTTCTTCAAGGTGACGACTTTGATCTGTGAAATTTTGAAGATGATAATGTACATCTCGAAAAGACGCCAAGAATTGACGTCGATTTAGATATCTATAATCCACTAAAAAAATATTTAACTATCAAATCATGTTTGTGTATTTAATTAACTCATGAATAATATACATAATATTTGAAAAATATAAATAGTCTTGTAATATATAAATAATATGTCAAATAAAAAAATAAACAAGACAATTATTTGTATCAAAAAATAAATAATAAGTATTTTAAAATATTTGTAATTAGGGCAACTTTATAAAATTTTAATATATTTAATTTATTACAGTTATTCTTATATACGTGTGTTGATAAACTTATAAAATTATATATCAATATCACATGTTTATATATATATATATATATATATATATATATATATATATTATTCTCATTCAAGTTAATGAAAAATATCATGTGCAAGAATTTTGAAGATAATTAAAAATCAAATGTTATATAATAATTAATAAAAAATTAAATTTTAATTTTTAAAAAATATTATTATTTTTATTTATATGTCAATAAAATATTATAATTTTTTTATTATGTAGTGGTATAATTTTTTAAAAAAATTAATAAATATAATTTTAAATTTTTATGCGGTTTGGTAACTCGAACTCTAAAAATAAAATGAACGATGATAATAATTTTGATTTTTTAAACTATTGTTAACAATAAAAAAATATGTTTTAAAAAATACAATTACAAGATAAAATAAATAGATGAGAAAATAATGAAAATTTTAGTGTCTGTATTGAGTATGTGAGTTTGGATGATTTTTCAATTAAATGTACATCTAAATCTTTAGATTGAATCAAATATTTTTTTTTTACATTTAAATGTTGTACCTTATGCTATAATTCTTGTGCTTGATAGAATTTCATTGAGTAATTAAAAGTCTATTGACATTTTGAGTATCTATAGACTTTCGTAGAGATTTTAAAAGTCAAGTTTGAATACAAAACGACTTTTTAAAATTTTACAATAAATATATATTGTGGTATCAAACTACATAAGCTTTAAATTCACAAATTTGAGAGTAAATTGTCGATATTGTTGGATTAAGTGTCATTTTTTTATTACAAAGAAATAAATGGTTAGGGACAAAATTTATTTCAATGCATTGTTTATTTGTTTTTTTTTTTTTTAAGCTTAGTGTTTATTTGTTTAAAAAATCATATTGTTACACGTTTAATATAGTCAATTAAATGAGTTACCTTTTTTTACGTTTTCGTCAAATCAAAGTTTTTTCGTGCTTTTTAGAACACTTCTAATTAGCAAACTCGGTAGTCTTTTTAGAACACTGCTCTGATAATAGATAAAAAAAAAATTAGCCTTTTGAACCAAGATACTCTGATGGCGTGGTCAATGCTCAAATCGCCTCCAACAAGTCGGAAAACACCCAAATATAAAAGAGATCACATTGGTTACACAACAACATACCATGAAGAATTACTGATAATTCACCCCTAAATGTAAACAATCCAAATTAAGTTAAACGGTATTAGGCTTGAGCTTGTCTCGTTTAAGATTGACAGAAGCTCGAGTTTGATTCGAGCTTTTATTATCAGGGTCGAGCTTGACTTGTCTTGAAATTATTAAGCTCGAGTCCGACTCGTTAAAAGCTCGTTTATTATGGTAATCAAGTCGGGCTCGAGCTTGGTTCATTAATAGCTCGTTTATCATGTTTTACAAGTCTGGCTTGAGATCGACTTGTTTTTGAGCTCGTAAAGCATACAATTGAGGTCAACTCAAAAAATGAGCCAAGCTCGAGCTTACGAGCCAAATAAAAAAGCTGGGCTCGAGCTCGCGAGCCTATTAACAAACATGTTTGCGAGATTATTAGTCGAATATCCTTAGACTTGAACTTGGTTTGATTATTTCGAGCTTGACTTTATATAACTAACAAACGAACTCAAACGAATTTTTTATCGAGTCGAGCTCAGAATAGCTCGTGAACCATATGGTTTGTTTACATCCACATCTCCCCCAAACACAGACCCCGAATGATGAACCTTAGAAGCCTTGGCAGCCATAATTCGTCCAACACTATTCCCTACGATCGCCCCAATCGAGAAGCGTCCATTATCTCATCAAACCCTGCCTCGACATCCTATCAAAACTGTGCCATTGGTCGTGGCACTCAACTAAAAGATGAAACCTAGCTTAGTTGGGGTAGGAGGTTGAGGCAATGCAGCTGAAGAAGCATTGTGGAATTCCGAAATCAAACAATACCCAATTTACAAGAAAGATTGATATCGACGTTGCTGCTATAAAAGTGATTAAGGTAAAAAGTTAGTATTATAATAATTTATTTGTCGAAACCCTACCAAATTTTAATTCATCGGTCGGATTGGCTCGATTCGATTCGATTTTCGGTTTTTTTTATTTCATTTTTATTTTAAAAAATATATAATCTGATATCTAAAACATTTTTATTCAGTTCGATTTGATTTTCTAACACAACAATTTAGTTATTTCGGTTGAGTTTTGATAATTATTTAAATTAGTAATTAAAATATAATATGTTATTTTTTGGTAAAATTTTGAAATATAACATTTAAATGAATTTAGTAAATAACAATCAACAAAATATTATTAATTCACAAAATATCATATCATAAAATATATAATCTAAATAAAAATATAGATAAAATTATTAATTTAACTTAATTTAATTTAATTTTGGTTTTTCTGATCAGATCAATTTGAAACTCCAATTATAAAATTTATATACGAATTAAAAAATTTGGTTTTCAGTTCGGTTGAATTTCGGTTTTTTCGATTTAAATTTACTGTTTTTTTAGTTTAAACCAAACTTTGAACACTCCTAATTACATGAACTAATGTGGGCAAATCATTTTAAGTGAATGTCACTAAAAAATTATTCTCCATTAAAAAAAACAGTTTTTAGTGTTTCTTACCTTTATATTTTATTTATGTTTCTGATCAATTTAAGTAAAATATCAAAATTGGTATTGTGTTGATTAAGTGATTATGATATATTGATAAATAAATGAAATTCTTCGCTACATTCTTACCTATATTTTTTTGTTAAAACTAAAATTTCACTTTACATTCTTTCAAATAATAAATGAGGAAAGATATGAGTTATCTAATAAAGTATTCTTGTCATTTTATTAAAATGTTACAATAATAATTGTTTATTTATCAAATAGTTTACCTTACAAAAATTTCACATTTAACTTTTATTTTCAAAAACTGCCAACTTCTAATTTTTCTCACTTTTTCATAATTTATATATTTAATCATTTGTACAAAAGCATGATATTTACCTGACAGTCCCTAATTTGGGCTTGACACTATTACATTGAGGGACTGTAGAGCTTTTTTGTCTTTGTCTACTGCAGGACCGAGTATTTGTCATTATACCGAAAGATATATATGATGGTAATGACACAACTCAAAAATTTTAAATCACACAATAGTCCAAACATCATGATTCGATCACTCTACCCAGCATAGACAATTATTGCACTCAATAATTTGTATCTCAATAATTGCACAATCAATGTGAATCGAACTCATGACCTTGACTCTTATACCGATTGCAAGACCAAGCGTCTATCACTTTATCAAAATCTATAGTTTATGGTAATGGTGCAACTCAAATCTTTTAAATTTCATAAGAGACCAAGCTCTATGATTTGAACGTTTTACCCAACATGGACTAATCATTGCACATCAACAATTTACCTTTGTTTCTTAAAAAATAAAAAATAAAAAATCGAGGCCATGAATCATTATTCAAAAATCTTGGTAAAACACATACAACTCCCTTGTAAAATTTCAAAAAAAAAAAATAAATCTCTGTAAAAAATAAATAGATGTTTAACCCTTTATGTTTTTTTGAAAAAAATACACATATAGACCCCTATAAAAATATTAATATCCTTCTAACTCCCTTTGTTGTATACAAAATAAATTTTTATCATATTTTTATGCATATAAATTCAAAATATATTTAGTAAAATGAATATAAATCACATTAAATTTCTTTTTTATTTTTGTAGTCAAGTTGTGGTATTTTATTTTTATTATTTCAATAATTTTGTATTGTCATGCTGCAAACTGTAAAAACATTTGGTGACTACTTTTAATGAAAATTTCCGTACATTCAAAAACATAAAATGTGAATTACACATTGTCGAAAATATAAAAAACACATACATCTAAAATTATGGAATTGAAGTTATTTGACGAGACAAACAACTCTAATATTTGTTTGTATTCCATAAAATAATTCAATCTAGATATATCTTTAATTTTTATAAAGATGAATTTCACATGTATATATCACATTAGTCGTTTCCGATTAATTGTAACATCGTATTTGACCAATTTTCTCTCATCATTTATCAAATTCCCAAAAAACTAAAATAACAAAAATCAAACATCTTTTTGTTATCAGAATTTCTTGGCCTAATAACGTCAATATCCCAATAAAAAGAGACGATATCTCAAGTTCAAGATTTATGTTCTAAGCACGCGACCCCCGAAAATGAAAAAAAAACTAAACAATATAGGAGATTCAATAGGACCACAACTAAGCACGCTTTATAGTTGTATAATTCAAACACACCTCACAGTCTTGAGACAGTGTGACTGGCGGAAGTCGCTACACTGCCATCCTCGCCGGAAACCCCTACGGTCTCATCTGAGCCCAGCGTCGCCCGCACATCAGCAAACGTAGTCCTCCGATCCTAATATCTACGTCCATGTTCCTGTCCCATTTCCTCTTCACCAGCTTCGCCCCCAGCCTCACCGCATCGTCCATGGTCTCCTACACACCTTCATTGGCGGAGTCAACAATCCTCCAATCCACTCCCATCTCTATCGTGAACGTCACTGACTTAAGAACCACATCCCTCCAAACCTTCGGCGACACAACCTCACTCTTCACAACCTGCATAAACCAGGGATCTTGTACCCAATGTCGAGCTCGTTCATGTACAATTATGTTTGTTCCTTTGAAAAGGACGAGCAGCCATGCAAAAGGGAGGATCTGATTTCTGGGAAAAAAAAAAGGATATCCTTATTTTTGTAAATATTATTTGACATTAAATTTGGTTGTGGACATTTTTGTATTCAAGCATCATTATTCGGATGTTTCGTACCCTTTTGGTTTAAACAATATTGAACTTGGTTTTTTTCACAATAATTAATTTTATTTAATTTATTATAATATTATTAATTATTTGAATGGGACACATAATAGTTTTATATTTTGTAACTAATATCATATTATCTAACCCATATAGCGGTGATTTATTAAATATTTAGGATTTGGCCAATAGATTGAAGATCGGCCTAAAAGTTTTGATAGAATCGAAAGCAAAATCGTATAATTCGTGAGTCCGTCTCACAAGATAAAGATTCGTGAGACCGTCTCACATATAAAGATTTACCCGTCTCACAGATAAAGATTCGTGAGACCGTCTCACAAGAAACCTACTCTATTTAGATCCATGAACATCTCCGTAGCTCACCTCCAAGTTACTTACTCGTCTCAATAGTATGTGAATGATTTATTTAGATCTATGAACATTTCTGAATTTCACCATTGAAATTGGACATGATGGAGTGTTATCTAATATTTCATCCATCTTATATATAAATATTGTATTTTTTTATTAGTCTCAAATACATAGTATAATCTCTATATTTAATATTATTTTATAAATATATTTATATTTATTAAATATATTAGTTATTTTCAATAACTTTTTATATATTTATTAAAATACTAGTTAAATAAGGACTAATAAATAAAATGGGACATTTATTTGTGAAAGTGGAAACATAAATAAATCTCTATATTTTCTGAGGAATATTTAAGGGATTTTAAGTATATTTTTTTTTGAGAATAAGTCTCTTATGAGACGATCTCGCGAATTTTTATTTGTGAGATGGGTCAACCATATCGATATTTACAATAAAAAGTAATATTTGTAGTATAAAAAATAATATTTTTTCGTTGATGATATAAATAAGGATTCGTGTCACATAATATTACCTTTGCGATCGTCTAACTTAAATTTTTGACTTTTTCGAAGGGATTTTCAGTAATTTTCATGAGTATTTTGTTTAGTTTTACTGACAAATTGATATTTAAGAAATAAAAACAAAACCTCAGGGAAAAATACTTTCAACTATTTATCAGCTTTCGAGTCTCGCTGGGAAACACCGACATTTGCTCCAATTTCCCCTGTTTTTGATTCGTAGCTCGGTCGATCGATCAATATATCGGTAAGTCGTTAAATATTTTATGATTTGGCCGATAGATCGAAGATCGATCTTAAAGTTTTGATCGATTCAAAAGCAGAATCGGAGAAATGGACCAGAGTAGGAGGGCCGTGGAGTCGTACTGGAGGTCGAAAATGATAGACGGAGCCACGTCGGACGAGGATAAGGTGACTCCAGTCTACAAACTGGAGGAAATTTGTGATTTGCTGAGGTCTGCGCATGTATCAATCGTTAAAGAAGTCGCCGAGTTTATCCTCAAGCGCCTCCAGCATAAATCACCCATCGTCAAGCAGAAGGTCCTTCATTTAACTTGGGTTTTTTTCTCTCTTTTTGTTTACTCCAATTTTTCGTTTTGAGGTTGTTAAAACTAATCCAGTCTTGTTAATTTTGACTATGACTATGGACATGTGGGCTGAATTTTTAGTTGCATGATAGTTCTCCTTATGATCCTGGAGTTGCAAGATAGCCGAATAACCTTTTTTTAACTTGCAAAATTTGTGATTGTCATGCTTCCTGATCAACTGAAATTTTAATAAGATCATATATTTTGATCTAGGGGTTTATCGTTTGCAGCTGTTCATTAGATATTATCCAACGGCTCAGTTGGATGAGGAGTTTGTCATTTTTGTATGCATTTGATGTTGCTGGATGGGATTAACTTTTCTAAGTTACTGGGATACCTGATTTAAACCAAAGCCACTGAAAAGAGCCGTATATACTTATGTAGCTTATCAAATCAGATACGATAATAATCATTTGGAGAATTTCAGGAATGATCATGAACATTTTACTTCCCTCAAGTTCAATTTGTATGCTTATGTAGGTTTTTTGTTGAAATTTTGTAGACTCTGTCGAACTACGTTTATTTATGTGTGACTGGACAATGAATGCTGTAATCTAAAAAAGTTTTTGATGTTCTATTCTGTGATCCTTTAGTTGATGCAGCTTAAGAATTTGAACCAAACTCTAACTGAAACTAAATTCATACATTTGATTGGACTAATTAGTCAAGTGAATGAGCACCTTTCGAGGCAGCTCTATTATACAATTATTTGATAATGTTTTGCTTGCGGTGTTAGTAATCAGTGGATTATAATGATAAACTGAGAAGTGACTAGATCTACCTAGTCTATTTCTCGGTGTTTTGTTTGTGGATTTGTGTACCTTCTTCTAGCTTCTAGTTTATCCAATAAATTATTTCTTAATTTTTCATGAAGCCATGCCTACTGAACCCTGCTGATGGATGAAACAAACGTTGAAAAATGGTGGTTGGTTTATTGTGCTGGCCTGCGATGATTGGGAAATTTCTAATGTATTAATTTCTGATCTTCAGGCATTAAGGGTCATCAAATATGCTGTTGGAAAGTCCGGTGTGGGGTTTAGAAGGGAAATGCAAAGGAATTCAGTTGATGTACGACAATTGATACACTACAAGGGCCAACCAGATCCTTTGAAGGGCGATGCATTGAACAAAGCTGTTCGCGAAACAGCACAGGAAACACTATCTGCTTTATTTTCTTCAGATGAGAGCAAATCGACACCTGCGGAAAGTAGCCTGGGAAGTCGAATTCAAGGATTTGGGAGTATTCACTATGAAATGCCATCAGAAGATAGAAAGTCCTTCATCACCGAGGTTGTTGACATCGGAACTGCAACAATCAAACAGGGACTTAGCAGTTTTATACAATCTCCATCCATGAGGAAATATGTTGACACGGGGAGTTACAAAAGCCCAAATCTTCGGCGTTCTTTTACCACAGAAAATGATCACTCCGATCAATATGAAGGGATCGGTTCTCGTGGTACAAATGACAGCAGTTCTCGATTCTCAAAAAATGCTGGTAGTGGGAATCGGGGTCAAGAGATTAGTTCATATTGGGGTCAAGAGAGTAGTTCATCCCAGATGGAAACAAGTAATGGACACTCTGCTGCAACCTATGGTCAGAAGACTCGCGAGGAGAAATTGTTAGAATCCATTGTTACGGCTGGTGGTGTCCGTCTACAGCCTACTAGAGATGCACTTCATGTTTTTCTGTTGGAGGCTTCGAAGTTAGCCCCTTTAGCATTAGGACAGGCCATCGAAGCAAAACTGAAATCACCAGTGTGGCAGGTGTGTTCCTTGTGTCATTATTTTTTTGGGCTGCATTATGATTCAAGTATATTGAGCTTCAGAGGTGTAGGAATGCTTACTGAGATATGTTTGAGGCATCTTTTCCTTCAGTAACTGGCAATTCTAGAAGTTATGATGAAGTTTTTCACTTACTGTAGTTCAACAAAATCAATTGTTCAGGTTCGCATGAAAGCCATCTGTGTCCTAGAGGCAGTACTTCGGAAGAGAGATGACCAGAATTTTTCTGTTGTAGCATCATATTTTATTGAAAACCGTGATGTGGTGGTGAAATGTTCTGAATCTCCACAATCATCATTGAGGGAGAAAGCAAATAAGGTAATATATTGTGTCTAAATTCCTTTATGGGCGTAGAAGTTGGTACATAGAAGGGGAAGGAGAATAATGGATAGTAATTTTAAATATATTTTTCATTACTTTAAACATTCATTTGAAATATTGATTCTGATGAAAGTCATGAGTGTGTTAAACATAGTCGAGAGATGATATAAAACAGACAAGTAAAATATGTCGAAACAAATATATAGATATTTGAAGATAGTGCATCCACATCTTTATGTTATGCAATCATTTGTGTGTAACACCACAAACCACTATAGTCATTTTCTTTTTCAGTGGGGTTGATTGAAAAGTCATCTCTTTCTCTGTCACAAATATGATAGGATAAAGGTGACAGGTGATTAGGAAAGGTGTTCGCACCATCCAGCAGATGCCAGTATTTATGTACTTGTTCAAAAGCCAGCGACAAAACATTTTGCAGGGGATAATTACATATCTTTTTAGTGTTTCTTTAATGAATTTCTTTCCTTTATCAGCTTGATTAGAGATATTGTTTCCTATTTTTGTTTAGAAAACCTATGTTGATTTTTTTAGATTGTTTATGTCCAAGAAGGATAATTATATACCTTGTTAGTGTTTCTTTAATGAATGTATTTCCTTTATCAGCTTGAATACTTAGATAAAGGTGGTTAAAGATGATATCTTAGATCTTGGTTCAAGATATGACATGTGAGAAAATCGTTTAGTTTGGAACCCCAAAACTAGCGGGAATGTGCTATGATGATAATGATGATATCAGCATGATAAGAGAGAATGCTCGCTATTTTTCTTTAAAAAAACTTATGTTAATTTTTTTCGATTGTTATGTCCAAGAAAGAATTTATATGTGATCACTACAGGTGTTGAGCCTTCTGGATGGTGAACAAGGTGGTGTAATCAATCATTCAGAAAATACAGTGAAGCTTTCTCAGACATCTGTGATGGGGGACTTGATAGACACTGGTGATCAAGATGATATCGGTGTGGAAGATACAGAAAAAACAGCCAGTGCACCAAGAATTAACCAAGTATCGGCTTCTAACATGCCACTTGTTGGGGACTTACTTGGAGACAGTTTTGGTGGTGATGTGGGCATCAATGGAACAAAACTCTATGATGACCCTTTTGGGGATGTTTCTTTTCACACCAATCAAGATAAGGACCATGTTACTGATCTCTTTTCTGCGATGGCTTTTGATAACTCTGGGAATTCAGGAGTGAACATTGCATCTCATAAAACTGAATCACACCCATTTGACCTTTTCAGTTTGAGTTCTGAGGGCTACCAGGAGCATGGTAATCACGGAAAAGATGTCAATAACTTGTTGGATAATTTGTCTATACATTCCGACAATTCATTGACAAAGCAAAATGGAAGTACCTCTGAAAAGGGTTCAGAAGACAGAGGTTCAATTTCCACTACCTACCCAGATAATCGAATTTCAAATGATGTCTTGAATGCAGAATTTGCGTCTCTAGCCCCTGGGATGAATGCAAATCCCATGTTTCCTTTGGGTGCTATGGCCTATAATTGTCCACCAGGCTTGATGTTCAATCCATTACTTGCTTCTCATCCTATGAATTATAACGTTGCGGGGAATCTTATTGCACAACAGCAGTTCCTTGCAACAATGTCCAACTTCCAGCAACAAGGGAATCTGCACTCCAATACAAGTTTTAATGCTGTTGGATCTAAAGGTGGACATCCTTCACCCCTTCCGGACATTTTTAACCCAGGGATATCTAACCAACCTCCAACTTCTCTGATGAGTGACTCAAAGAGAGAGGATAACAAGGCATTTGATTTTGTAACGGTGAGTTTCTATTATTTCCTCGTTTTCTATCTTTTTATCAGAGGCACATTGTTACAACATTTTATTCTCAAAACGAATTTTACATTTCATTGGGGCCCCGATGCCTCAAGCACTTGACTTTGTGATCTTACGAGTAGTTCGATGCTTTTGAGTGCATGAATTTGGCAGAAGGCATACCTCATAGAAAACCTGATGGTAAATTATATGGTGCTATTACAGGATCATTTAGCTTCAGCTCGTGAACGAAAGCGTTTGAGTTGAACCTTTTGGCCTCTGTTAGTTATCATGTTTGTCAGAAACGGAGCAGCTACTCTGTGGAAAAGATGAATCACGAACAGAGAGAAAATTCTACTTCTTTTGGCGCCATTCTGTATCTCATGTGGTAAGAATGACGCTGTCATATAAATTGCAACCTCGTTGTAGTGTAGCTGAACTGCTTAATTATATTGTGCATTCCTTGTATGATTCTTTTTCCTGCAATAACCCTATTGGTTTTTATAGCGATTTGGTTATTTTGCTATTTTCTTTGTCTACTCTCCCCCCTTAACAACCCCAAGCTTGTTCCTGTTTAAATGGGGTGAAGTCTCCGCGAGGATGTAATTTTTCTTCTGTGGTGTATTCCAATTCATATGTTCCACTATGTTATTTTATGCATTTGATACAAAGACGTGGATCTTTAAAATCATGTTTAAAATTCAATTGAATATATATAGAATACTTCTAGGGGTTCAAGCTAGTTGGGTTGCTTGGTAGCAGTTCCGTCAAAGTTCGGCTCTCGCTTGGGTTTGATCGAACTCGAGTTGAGTTCAGGTACCATGTTGATTCAAGCTTGAACATAGTTTTGCTCGAATTCAATTCGACTCAATCGCACCGATAATATATCTCTTTGATCCGGAAAAGTAGAGATGGATGTATTAGTATTTGTTTTAGGAGATGCATGGCACATAACTAGATCCATAATCTATAAATCAAGCATTGTCTAGTAAGACGCCATATGAATTATGATTCTCAATAATGGAATACATACATATGTGTGTGTGTGTGTGTGTGTGTGTGTAATAAGAATATAAGAAAAGCTATAAGAGTTTAATACCACATCAAGTCTATTTGGATGACCAATCGGTCATGACCATAAGAGTTTGAAAAATTCTCGCTTCTTCCATCTCGTCTCTTGCTTCTTCAGTATTGTTCTCGAATCTCTCCTCCTTCACAGCAGCCTCAATCAATGGAGAAATTAGATCGTTCCTCCCCTTGATATAGTCGAAAATTTTGAGCAATAACGCGTCACATAGTGCCATGACTTCCTCGCCAGGGTGGTCTGGTGGAGTACGAAACCACAGCTCCGCGCACTTCTCGGCAGCACCACTTGGAAATATGTATGGTTCTTGTGCATAAGCATCACGTTTTATTACTCGATCGTCGTGTGATCGAGGCATTGCAATGACTATGATGAAGACGACGATCACGGATGCAATGGCAAGCGAAAATATGATGGCATCCGACTTCGAAAATTTTGCACGGGCTACCATGGCCGGTGGGATGATAGAATTTGTTGGTGTTTCTTTTCGAGTAGTTTTTTTTATAGTGTTAATAAAATGATGGACTATACATATGTCTTATATATACACTATTTAGTATTTGATTCCCGAAGGAGTCTTATGGCAGTAAAATTTGTTTTCTAGTAGGATTCTTAGTAACATGCATGTTTTTTTAGTCACATGTTTTAAGTTTATATATATACTTGTGATGTCAATCTCTTATATTATATTGTTAAATTGCTTTACTGATTGTGTATGAATTGATATTTGTTTATTTATAATGGTTAATTTAGAAAATTAAAAGTATAATTAAAATTTTTTATTTGAAAAAAAAATCAAGGTTTTAACAAACCAAATCGAAAATCTAGGATAGGATTGGTTTGGTTTTTAATTACTACTAATGATTTGGCTTGATTGGTTTATATATATATATATATATATATATATATATATATATATATATATATATAAATATATAGTAAAACTCACAAACTTGTTTTGGTTCCATTAAAATTGAATTTTTTTTTTTTAATTTCTAATACGTTCTTTACATACTGATTTTTCATGAAAAAAATAAGAAGGCTAAAAAAGAAATAAGAGTATTTTGAGAATTTTACAACAAATCATTATTTTATCGATATTATAGCTCAATATCTATATATTATAGATATGGTAAATATATTTTTTTGATTTTTTTAAATTAGAGATATGGATCTGATAATTATTTGTGAAATACACAAACACGCTCAAGATCTCTTAAGCATTTTCTTATATTTTATGCTTAATTTGCTACTAGTTCAACCGGTGTATCATTGAAAAGCAAGTGTTGATCCTCAAGCACCTCGTAGAGGGGACAAATACGTTTTAATAAAATTGTAATTGTTACAAGCCTCAGTTTGTTTGTTTCATTATTTCGTTACAAATTTATTTTGTTAGTTTATATTTATGTTGCTATTTGGAATACTATTCTATTTTACATTGCAACAATTTGCTAGTTGGTATTTTGTTTGCTATACTTTGGCACAACAGGTTTTGACATACAAACTATGTCTAGAGTGTGATGTTCGTCAATTCAAGAGAAACTTGTTTAATTTGTGTTAGCTACATGTATTCATTGTAATAGTCAATCTACGATTGGAAATACACAAAGAAATATGTATAATGGTAAGTCTAAGCATACACATATACGCAATATTATAAGACAACTACTCTCAACCGAAATTATCTCTTTTGACTATGTAAAGTAAAAAGATAATCTAGCAGATCTGTTTACCAAAGTGTTAAATAGGACGTTAGTTCAAATCAAAGAGGGGAACATGACTTAAGCCAATTGAATAAGTTGGTGCGAAGGAAAATCTAACTTATTATGAATGGAGATTTCAAGAACTAAGTTTAATGAGACAACATAATTGCATTGAATTGGTGGATCAATGTGAGGTTTATCTCTTGGCTATTCATATGGTGAAACAATGAATTTGGAGAATATCATACAACTTTTAATTAATCTTACAAGTAAGAAATGGGTGGAACAATGTCGATTGTTCTCAATAAAAAATCACTCATGTGAGAGAGGAGTTGGGCCTCTTCGAAGGAATTGCACGATTCAATTATGAATCATCTCACAGAACAAGACGTGTTCATGATCGAAACAAACACAATTATGAGAACAAAATTGTATCAGAGAGATTCTTATGTGAAATATATCTTAATTTATATAAACCACATAAGAGTTCAAGAACATCATGTCTACTAGTCAGCTAGTAAAGCAAATATATTTCACAAGGGAAGGTTCAAAGTATAACATATATCTATCTTTTGCAGGATTTAACTGTAGAACTTTATCACCAAGAATTATATCAATTTTCATTCATGTCGGGAATTGCTGCAAATTTGAAATAAATTTGAAGGTTGAACGAAATTATGACTCATGAATGTGTGAATGTCTTTTGGCTCTCCATATTCTTGAGTTAGTTGTGGCTCATGATTGTGGGAGTTTCTTTTAACTTTCTACATTTTTTATTTAATTAAAAACTTTTGGTTCTTCATTTTTTTTGAGTTAATTGCAAGATTAGTTGAGTTAATTAATCTTATATGACGTTTTGGAGCTTATTAATAATGTGTTATTTCCTTATTTCATATATATTTTTATACATACACTCAATATATCACTCAAACATTATTTTGCATTTCATGTTGTTAGCTTTTCATTTGGTCTATGTTAAACTTTTATGAAAAAGTGAAGGTACGATTTGAGTTTGCCCAGAATAACGAATTTGTGCTTAATTTGCTACTGGTTCAACCGTTGTATCCTGAGAATATACACTCGTAAGTGTTGATCCTTAAGCACCTCGTGGAGAGGACAAATATATTTTAAGAAAATTATACTTATTACAAGTCTCAGTTTGCTTGTTTCGTTATTTTTTTAGTTTATATTCATGTTGCTGGTTGAAATACTATTCTATTTTACAATACAACAAATTTGCTTGTTGATATTTTGTTTGCCTATATTTTTGTGCAGCATATTTTATATACAAATTCTATTTAAAGTGTGGTATTAGTCAATTCAAGGAAAAAATAGTTTAACTTATTATCGATTTACTTTGCTTTATTTTGATACTCGACATGTTGTATCTAATATTGTTGATTATTTTTTGATTATGTCATAAAGTTTTTTTAACGAAAAATCACATTTATTTCTAGTATTTTGTATTCGTTTCTTGATTGAATTCCAACACTTACATGTCATCATAAAAAAACTTTTCTCATTAAATATATTCCCTAAAGTGAAGAAGTTGTAGGACCGAGCACTTGTCGCTTTACCAAAAGCTATAACTCGTAGTAATGGTGCAACTCAAATCTTTTAAACCGCACAGCAGCTCAAGCACAACGGTTCGATCACTCTATCAAATAGAGACAATTATTGTACCCAAACAGAATTCCTAAATTTTTTTCTTTTTTCCATTTTTTTAAACAATAATATCATTTAAATTATTTTTAAAAAAACTATAAACAATATTAAGTTTTTTGTCGAATTATCTATGACAAGAAAAATTGTCGAAACATGCCTTTTTTTTTTCTTTCCAGAAAGAAACGTGCCGATTGAGATGTACTGAAATATATGAATCTGTTGTTAAAAAAAAATATAAATCTCACCATTAATGTTAATTAAAACTTTATTAAAATGACAAACACTTGATTTTATGTAAAAACTCAAATTTTCTGAAAATTTGTTAAAACATGCGGTAAGTTAAAAAAGTAAATTTCCTGAAAATATATTAAACATGCAGTAAGTCTCAATCAATATTCAATAATCAATTTATTAGTGTCTCGGGCACTTCGTTAAATAAGCTACGATTATAGTCTTCATGTCTATAAATTCGGCAGAAATTTACACCTAACAAAGTTCGATTTATGAAAGTATCTCATGAGTCAATTTTGTGAGATAAATCTACGACCTGACCCAACTTATGATTTTTTTATGTCAAAATATTACTTTTCATAGTAGGCATAGATCGAATTGACTCGTTTCAATTATATAGATTTATAACACCGTTTTACAATAGATCAACTTATTATATAGAATATGTCTCTTGTGAGACGGTCTCACGAATCTTTATCTGTGAGACGGATCAACCATACCGATATTCACAATAAAAAGTAATACTCTTAGCATAAAAATTAATATTTTTTCATGGATGACCAAATAAGAGACCTGTCTCACAAAATACGACTCATGAGACCATCTCAAACAAGTTTTTGCTCATTAAATAATTACTATTGATCTCCCATAAGATTTTTATTATATAATTTAATATTATGTCTAAATTATGACAAAAATTTCAGTTAAAAAATTCATTATAATCAAAATAAATTTTAATTCATTCAAGGTGTGAATTTTAGAATTAAATTTTTATATTTATACTTGAGATGGATTTTTGGGCTCGAAGATTTCCGCGTGGCATTTTTTGAATGCCAACTATATATAATTTTTTACTGTATTATTCAATTAAAAATATATTAAAAATATCGTAATATTTTGCTACAACTTCATCCAATTCCCGTTATGCCTAATTTTCTATCAATGAAATTAATTAATAAATTTTAAACTAATTAATAAATGAATAACTATCGGTTATTAATTAAATAATATAATTGTAATCTTATTTCTAACCAGTCTTACAAAATATTATGAAATAATCAAATATTTTTATTTTAAACATCTCTGTTTTAATAATATAAATTTAAAATATCTATATATTATATCCTAAATTATTAAAATAGAGATGTTTACGTTGGTAACTTATAGTCTATATGTCACTAAATTAATAAATTTGAGACGAAATATCGAGTTACAAATTCAATTGTAATAGACGCCTCTTCATTTTTTAAAATGATTATAGAAAGTAGAAACTAATTCAGAGAAGTTTCAAATTTAGTTCGAACTTGATTCAAAGATCGAATTTTTTTAATTTTTTAATTTGAGTTTGGTTCGAAAAGAAGTTCGAGCTCGAGTTTGATTTCGTCTCAAAATCTTCGAATCTCTTCGCGAACTATTCGAACTATTGTCCGGACAGTAAAGTTAGAAAATGAATGTTCGAACCCTCAAAATTTATATACATTCAATATATATTTATATTACTTTAATAAAATATAAATGTTTGCGAACGAAATAATTTTGACTCGTGTAAAGTTCGAAAAAAATTCGAATGTGTTCAAGTTCGAGTTCGACTCGAGTTTGATAATTTTGAGTACGAACCAAATATTTATCGAGATAACTCAAAAATTCATACGATTCTTTCTGAATTCACTCCAACTTCTTTCAACTTCCCACCCAATCTAACTCCATAAAATTAAATTTATCTTTATAACTTTACTTTTGAGTGGATTCCTAACTCTATTTTTAATTATTAGAATACAAATATTATATAATATTACTTTACTTTTGTGTGGATCTATCCCTAACCCTATTTTTATTAATTAGTCATATATAATAATTAATCGTGTGTGCTCGGTCCATATATATATATATATATATATATATATATATATATATATATATATATATAAACTAGGGCCAACATTAGTTAAAGTTTAATAAAATTAATGCAAACGCTTCGTTTTAACGATTGGATCAGCTCCCTCGTGTGCCGAAATCTTCTTGTCGTTATTTTCAACAAAGCTCGCAGATTCCCATCAATGGCGGTCTCCGCCCGCGTTTGCCATGTCCCAAATGGCCGTGTATTCTCGCCCTTTCGCCGCAAGTACCCAGATTGCACTCGAAAATCTCAACCCATTTATTCTTCTTCGCAGTTTTCTTCACTGCAACTCCACCCACGGATTCCCTCCATCTTCAGACCCCTGGCCTTTAATCGCTCCCCTCTGAGATCTCCGTTGAAATTCCAAGCAGACCAGTTCACTGACAAGCAATTCGCGAGCGTTTATTGGGGACCTAAGGAGGATGTTTTCCACTGGAATTATGTCTGCGTGGGTGAGGGGAACAATGGGGTTGCTGTTGTTGATGAGAAGGACCCTGAGATTGCGGTGGTTCTGTTGGGGTGGCTGGGGTCGAAGACCAAGCATTTGAAGAAGTATGTTAGCTTGTATAATGCGAGGGGTATACACGCTATCACCTTCGTGGCTTCGGTGACGGATGTTCTGGGGTTTGATTTGGGAAGAAGGATACAAGAGAGGGTCGAGAGATTATCCGATGAGCTGATCTCATGGCTGTCGAGGAACGATGGGCGGAAGAGATTCTTGATCTTCCACACGTTTAGTAATACGGGTTGGCTTGCGTGAGTAGATTCTTGCTCTAGTCTTACTTTATTTACAAATAGCGCCACGACCTGCGTCTCCATTTAAATGAAAAAAATTCAAATTTCATGCATAACTTTTATGAGAATGCAGCTTTTGCACCAAAATATATCAATTGACTCTCTGCTTACTGTAATGTTTCGCTGCTCACTAGAGACTATAATCGAGGTTGTGGTGGATTGTTATTGACATGTTGTGATGTGATGTTTTGTGATAGGCAGTTATGGTGAGATTCTCAAATATTTGAAAGATAGAAAAGGTATACCGGAGAAGATTAAAGGATGTGTTGTGGACTCAGGTGGAGACCCCAATATTGATCCCAAGGTTGCTTTAAGTTTGTTTTCGGTGTTGAGTTCTTAGAATTACTTTTTGCTGGAACGTGGTTTATTTGATTAAAGCTGATTGCAACTCTGTGAGCCATGTGTTCCCGAATGACTTTTAGTTGATTGTATGTAGAGTTTTGGATACCTTGGTTCCACAAGCTCGACCATGGTAAAAAGATTTGCTGCTTGTCAAAATCTTGGAGGATCTATTTGAAAGTGAAATTTTTTGTTGAAGCGCCTAGGTTTGGACTTTGCCCTTGTTTATTGCTGAGTGTTTCTTGCTTGTAGCAAGGTGTAAAGGAAATATAATCAGTGTGTTGTGAATTTTAAAGTTTGTTGTTGCTCCATGGATGGCTAAACAATAGTTTTTTCTGGAAGAACTTCATTGGCTTGTTGGAGAAAAACTATGTGAGCTAAACTGTTTGAATGACATTGTGGTTAAAATACTTTTAAAGCTTTACCAAACAATTATCTAGGATAGTCTTGTTTACTTTTCTATGATCATGTCGAGTTTAGTGCAGAGCTCGGACGGTTGGACCTCCATTTAAGTTTCAGCTATTACCTTCCTTTCCCCGTGAAGTCTCTGTGCTTCTTCATTATACCTGTCTCCCTCCAAAACTAAAGGCAAATTCTTTGTAGGAGACTGGTAGGTGTTACTATGATCATGATGTCCGATATGCAAATAATATCAACATTTAATGTTTGGTGGTTTGATTAGTATTCACCCATTTAAGGTGCAAGGCTTTCCAGTATAGTATTTTCGGGTTTGCCCTTTGCTTTGTTGCTGCCAAAGAAAGTGAGAAATGGCCCTTCCATTTCCTCCAATTTTCTATTTATTATTTGCATTTATTATATCCTCTAATTTTCTGGAACAGCAATTCCGTATTGCAAAAGTCTCACATTTTCTACAACTTCGGGCTGAGGTCACAAACATGAAGTTCGCATTAACATGTTCTCGTATAATCTGTATGATATATTGATATTGATGTCCGACAGAAATGAAATTTGTGAGCAGCCTTTGGCTCAGTATGCCAAGAAAAAGCATGTTCTCAAACGCCTACACATTCGTTTCAGGTATGGGCAGCAGGATTTTCCACTGCTTTGCTGAAGAGAAGTATCTCCTCTACTTCTCCTTCGACAGGAGAAGAAACCGAACCAACAATTGGAATAAAAGGAACAAATATAGAAGAGAGGAAACCTTTTTTCCTTGAAACCTTGCTGTTATCTGCATTTGTCAAATTTTTCTCCTTTCTTCTTAACTTGCCTAGTGTACATCGGTAAGCATTCATTAATCTGCATGCGATTCCCCAGAGAAAAAATTCATTTTAGTTCTGAAACCATGAGAGCACTTGTTTTTTTTATAATTTATATCTCCGCCGACAATTCGATTATCTGGAGAAATAACTTTTTTTTTTTTGTCATTATACTTACAAGCAATGAAAAACCTTGGAGTAATCATTTTATTTTGGTTTAACAGGAGATTGACAGAGGTGGTTTCAATCCTTTCACACGATCAGCCTCCATTGCAGCTTTATCTATACAGTACTGAAGACAAAGTCATCCCATCTGAAACTGTAAAATCATTCATAGAGGGCCAAAGGAGGATTGGGAGGAAAGTGTTCTCTTTTAACTTTGGCACGTCTCCTCATGTAGATCATTATCGAACTTTTCCTGAGCTTTACACCCTTCAACTTGACTATTTTTTGGAGGAATGTCGATTGATCTTGGTAGACAACTCGCAGAAACTTTCGAAATTGTGATCCTATTTCGGATGGTGACATACTATTCCATGACAAAGTAAAATATACATGTAATAGGGAACTAAGGCGTACAAGAAAGACTACGATGAATAAAAATTTTTATTTACAGTATGTAACCATTTCCAAATTATGCAAGTTTTCAATCTGAAAAGAGAATACATTTTAAAGCTATTTTTGAATATAATTTAGTTTATTATGTTCTTGAAAGATCTACCACATAATCCGTTAGAGTAGATGTTCTCTAATTCAACTGTTGGTTAGAGAATTTATTAACTCTGTTGTAATAAAAAAAATTTATTTTAATATAATGTATTATTTCATGGTTTGTTATTTCTTTATCTGTATATTCATGTGATAAATATAGATAAATACCTTGATTGTACTTAATATAAATGATTCGTAATTCGATGTTGAAACTTATTTGTAAACACTGTATGATCTAAATTCTTCCTAGTCGATTTAACCGCCTAAAATATGGATAAAGGTCGTTTGAGCTCGAGACTAGCATCTGTGATGTTGTGCACCACGTTTGTTGGGGATCGATGTAGAATTTAGAGGGGGGTGAATAAGCTCTTTCCTTTACCGATAGATTTTGCAAAGGGTTCTATAATCCTGTTAGAGATTGTAGTTGTTCTTGTTCAAGATTACGTCCAGCAGATCACAATAATAAGTGCAGAAACAATCCGATGGAGTAGGGTGAAAAACAGTAATAGCAGTAGGCAATACAACAGTAGTTGTTTCTGGAAGTTCGAAGATAAAATCTTCTACGTCTCCCCTTCTTCTGTTTCCAGAAGGTATCATTAAAAGACTTTGGATTTTACAGTACAACACTCGTACACACCCACTTCAGCAGGACTTATCATTTGCCTACTGAAACTCTTAGTAACTCAACACAATATGATTCAATATGACAAGGTTCTAGAAAAGACTCTTTTCCAGTTTACAAACTCTTCTTCAAAGGAGTATCGTAAGGCGTTTTACTAGAAGATGTGAAGAAACAGCAGTACCAAGTGATCTCCAAAGATCAGATGTAAGATATTATGCGTGTACTGCTTTTCTACAAATTGAGCTTGAAGATAACGATTGGTTCGCGGTTGCTCAAAGTAACGTTGGATAGATAGTATGTTTCTTGATAAAGAATCACCGTTGTTGTCTAAATGTGTTTGATCCATATATATAGATAACTTGATTTCAACGTCTATAATCAAAACGGCTTCTTTGATTTCTAATAGAAACATCTTTATTGCCAAAAATAGTTCCTGCAAAAAGGCTTCAGAACAATCAGTTTTTGTTACATACTAAAATAGGTAATGCGTATTAAATGACTTTGTTCATCATTAATGAAGCATTTAATACTCGTACTTGGTAAAGTAACGATAACATTTAACATATCAAGGATATGTTATGTTTCTAGCAGTGAGTCAAGTTCTGCTTCTGTTTTCTAGTACTGCTTAGTTAAGGCGACAAGAGAACTTCTGTTTTTATAGTCTTCTGGTTTCACTTAACTAGATCTACTGGTTTTGACTATCATCACCGCAATTAAATTAAGTCTATTAGCGTTTCTTGGTAAGGGTATAAAGATGTCCAAACATGCAGATGGGTAGTCATATGATAATTATACCGAACTACTCTCTCTCGGACTTTCCAAGTGGTTATCATTCATCGAGAGGATAAGTTTGTGGTTATGATTGTACATCATTAGTCCTTACAACCCGGGACAACATTGAGGCTTTATGTGCTAGGGCTGTGCTTTGACTCGTTTACCGACTCCAAGAGGGTCATTAGGTAGCCAGATTGGGTACAATTGCGACACGTGTAGGAGCCAGTGCATTGTAGTCAGGAATTCACCGCTCCCCAACGGGTGTGGATATCCTATGTGATATGATGAAATAATAGTGCATGAAATCTCTGGCCAGAGTATGAGATGTACGTTAGAGAAGGAGTTCTCCAATTGCACATGCGATGCCACTATTTATTCTCAAATATGTATCACATAGTTATCGAATTCTTATGCAACCACCGATGAACCAATGGTTGCAGATTCGATCGGTATATATGAGATGAAGGAAACATACTGTACGTTAACCATAACCGACTTGTTCTTGCAGGCACTATCAATGATACCTAAGGAATCATGGGGCGATGCTACTAGACATTCTTATCATGATTCGATGAGTTTAATCAGAAATATGATTTCTGACATTCTCATGATCAATTGTTGATACATAGAATGAGGTGAATTAGGGTAAGCTCGAATAAAAGATCATATCCTAAATCGCAAAAAGTTGTGAACCCACGGCTAGCTGTATCCCTGAACCATTGAGGATCATACAAGTACTGGATTATTTGTCCCCGTTGAGATAATAAATTCAAGGAGTTAAATTTATAAATAAAATTATGATATAGTAAATTCAAGGAGTTGAATTTAAGATATTTAAAATTTGGAGATAATAAATTCAAGGAGTTGAATCCATAATTTAAATATTGAATTCAAAATTTGAATTTATAAAAGATTTAAATCAAATGTAATGGATTTATGTATTATGGGCTTGTAGTAGTACAAGATCAACATACATATTATTAAGGTTTTTAATTGGACTTTAAAAGGATTAATTAATTAATTAAACTAGTTGGACTATAATAATTAATTGATTATATATATATATATATATATATATATATATATATATATATATATAAGGAACAAGTAATCCGGTCGTGGACCTGATTCGAAGATTGAAGAAAGGAGATTCAAATAACGTACGTGAGATTTACAACAAGAGCTACATTCGCTTATACCGGCATAGTTGGAGTCAAATGAAAATTGTTCACTGGAGTCTAGAAGTATATACTAAACATCCTATGTATGTTTATTTATTAAAACCATACGAGTGCTCAAATAATATCTTGAATGTCAAGATTTAAAAAATTTTAAAACTTCCGTTGCGTTTGGGCACAAGAAAACCGAGATACACCGTAAACTTAGTTGTTATGTCGATTCAACAAGTTGATTTAGGCCCGGAAGAATGAATCAAGAGAAGACAAACTGAGGTCTTCGGCATTAAGGACAGTTGAAACTGAGAAGCTCCGTAAGTTACCTATGTTGAGCCATGTTAATGTCGCCGAATGAAATCCATGGGAGTTAACTATTCTTTCTTGCTCGAAAAATATTCAATTCGTTTTTTAAATTATGGAATTTGAGCGAACAAACTTGAGATTTTTTATTTTGCAAAGTTCGGGTATAAATTATTTTATTCGATAGTTATCTGAGTGTTCCTGATTTTTAATATTTTACTATGATAATATAATTACATATTAAATAAAGAATGTTGAATACTGATAACATTTTTTTCCGGAATAACTTGAAAAACCAAACCCAAACTTGAGTAAAAATTTAAAATTATTTATCGATTCGAGCTCAAATTCGAGCAAGAGAATGTATGTAAGTTGATTGCCATTGTTCTTGCAATACTTTTTGCGTTAATATCGGAGAAGGCCCCGAAAAAAGCTATTGGAGAGTTGCCAAACGTAAAACTTGTACATTTATCCGTTGTCTTCTTCATTAATGTGTTCAGGTATATCTATGCGGTTGGGTGCACAACCTAATAAAAATACTTAATAATAATTAAAATACTTAATTTATGCAAATTAAAGTTAATATTATTTATATTGGTAATAGAAATATGACAAAAACTTACGTGAAACGGTCTAACAGATCGTATTTTGTGAGACAGATCTCTTATTTGGGTCATCCATGAAAAAATATTATTTTTTGACAAAAACTTGTGTGAGACGGTCTCACGGATCGTATTTTGTGAAACAAATATCTTATTTGGGTTATCCATAAAAAATATTACTTTTTTTGCTAAGAATATTACTTTTTATTGTGAATATTGGTAGGGTTGACCCGTCTCATAGATAAATATTCGTGAGACCGTCTCACAAAAGACTTACTCTTACTTTTTACGCTAAGAGTATTACTTTTTATTGTGAATATCGGTATTGTTGATCCGCCTCACAGATAAATATTAGTGAGATAGTCTCACAAAGAGAACTACTTTAGAAATTTATTAATTAATTATAAAATTTTGTAACATTATTGTTCATGTACTTTAACTTTTATAAATTTCCATATAAGTTGTGGATCCACTTTTTTCCTAACTTTTAAAGAATAAATTTAATTGAAAATCGGTTTAACCACAATCAAACCAGAATGTAAATTGTTAGAACCGTTTTAAGTAGTTAAATGATATTGATAAATTATTTTAAAAAATTCGAGTCCCATTGAATCGAAACCGTCGGTGTTAGAACCATGTTCGGACCCTCGCGTATTCGACATATATATCCCACAAAATATAAATCTTTATAACAAAAAAAAAAAAGGAAATTTCCAAAGTTTAATTATGATACCATTAGTATTTTTACTAGGTAACACAACGGATACAACCAAGAATTCACCTTTCTTTTCTTTCAACACTCACAAAAATTCCCTTTAACAATCACGAAAATTCAGAGTAAAAAAGAGAATATGATCATTATCATCCAGAAAGGAATAGACCCTTTGAAGAAATCCACGAGGTTTGATAAGCTGAGAGGTTTTTTACTCTATATATATCATGAAGAAACAATTTTTTTGGTTATATTTCTATAGAACCTTGTTGATCAACACGGTCAAATCACGCTCCTTTGCACATTTTCCCAATTTAGTCGATCAGAGTGCAGACGTGACATTCGAAAACTATGTAACAATATATGAAGCCGTGAATTGATTGACAATGCTCAAATTACAACATCAAAAATATAATTTCTCTGCATCAGATTAAACCGGAACAATGAGAATTTCTAGATAAGCTTTATGTACGGGTGTTAATTCGGGTGGGTTGGGTGAGTTGGGTCGGGTTGAGCAACAGTACTATTCAAAAATTGCTCAACCCGAACCCAACCCGAAAACTCTCAACCCGAACCTGAACCCGAATCAACCCGATCAACCCGATAAACTCGTATAACCTGATTTTGAATTTTTTATAATTTTTTTTAAATAAAATTCAAAAAAAATAATACTAATATTTTAATTTAAACACATAATAATAAAATATCTCTCATGTATATGATTTAAATTTGAAAATCTAATTGTAGAAAATAAAATATATTTACTAAATCAAATAAACAATTATTTAAAAAATAAAAAATCTTCAAAATAAATAATAAATTATGAAAATTTATGATATAAATATACAATAAATATTTTTTCAGACATACAACATATAAAAATATAGGCAATATTTATTAATTATTTTTTAAAAAAAATTAAAATTTTCGGGTCAACCTGAACCCAACCCAACCCAAACCAACCCAATCTGATCATTTTTTCGGGTCAGCTATTTGGTCCAACACGATCTGACCCGAACCAGAAAACTCCAAACCCAAACCTAATTTTTTTCGGATTGAACCGTGTCGGGTTGGTGGTTAGTGTCTGATTTTGACACCCCTATCTTTATGGTTCCTAACTCAAATTTGATTTTGGGAAAAAAAAAAGATTAAATTAATTTTCATGACATTTTTTTCCAATTAATTTTTATGACATTTTTTTCCTTCTAAAACAATGAATTTGACATAACCATATATTATGTTTGAGTGATGAATAGGAACCATAAAATTGAATAAAAATATCATAAGTTGGTATGCCTAAGATCCTCCCCTGACATGGTCCAAACCAGGTTTTCATAACTATTTCTGACCTATACAAACCACAAAATGGCTATCACCTTTCAATCAAAACCTTTGTTTTTTACTCTCAGTGCGTATCCTGATTAAGAAAATTAAGCCCGAGTTCTCAGATTGATACTAATCATCACAGACATTACAAATATAATTCTAAAGAGATTTCGATTGCTGGCGTTGAATTTGCATTGATTCAAGCAATCTTGTGCTCTAGATTCTTGAAATCTACCAAATACTGCGTATTGCTCATCAAGATCAGGCAATGATAGCATACCAGAATCGATTGACAGCAAACTATAATTTTTCGTTAGATATTATATTCTTAAGGATGTCAAAGCCAGTGGTTCATATTAATCAACGACGTCATAGGTATAAGGTATGCATGTGTCGGCAAGGCATGCATGCACTAATTAATTAATGAGATTGTGCATTTTGCAGGAGATAGAAGATATGAAATGATCACATTTTCCAGCTATTACAAGATATCGATATATCATCCACAAAGGGACCACGAATTCGCCTCAACATTAATTAATACACGTACAGATATTATTCTTTCGTGTTTCACATTTACGCAAGTCTTTTACTCTACGTATTGATCATGATCTCTACGTACCCCAGCCTTATCTCTTGCGTTCGATACGAACCGAGACGACCGCGGTTATTATTCAATTCGGGGCTCCAAAAACACCTCTCGAGCGACTCCAAAACATGAGCGTACATTTGAGAAGATGCCATGTATAGTGCGATTGGATATGAGGTGCTGCAAAAAAAATATAGAGAGATATGAAAAGGTTTGTGTGTTGTGAATTGATATGAACCATTGGATTGAAAGATATTCTTATTCGCATAGTACAAACCGTACGCTTCGATTTGATTTCAAGATGATTCTGGAAAGTGCCTTTATCAAATAGTGATCTACATTAGCAGGAAGCACAATGACTGTCGATTGAAGTATTTTAATGCATTTTTATTTTAAGTCTCGAACTCAATACCTCGTCTCAGTTAAGATTGGAACTTAGACCTAACTCAACCCCAAAAGCTAGCTCAAGAGGGAGGATTGTCTAAAACCATATATACAACTCCCAAGTATTTTAACCAACCGATGTGGGACAACTAACACACCCCTTCACGTCCAGGAATGAACATCTGGAGCGTGAAATTTACAAATGACCCAATTATGGGCAGAACGGGTGACCCAACTATGGGCAGTCCAACACATAACGGTGAAACCTGAGTTCTGATTACCATGTTAAGATTGGAACTACATATTTAGAATCTTATATATATATATATATATATATATATATATATATATAGAAAACCATGTGGTATTTAACATGGAATAGTCACTCCTCATTCTGTCCTTGTTAAGAAGATAAATATATTCCCTCGCAGGCCCAACCCATCTTCTTTTATCTCCTATATATATATAGAGCAATTGAAGGTAACATCTCCACCATACATAATATGCATGCATCTGTTCATGGACTTCTACTCATCTTCTTTGATTCATTCATATAAATTTTAAATTCCCCTTCTTTCACTCCAAATCTTGCAAAAAATTTCATTGAATAACTCTTTCAGTTACACTCCACAAATCCCTTTCATCTTTGTTAAAGAAGATTATAAAGATTTAATGGCATCAAATTCATCATCATGGACGAAAACTCAAAACAAGCAATTCGAAAAGGCGCTAGCTGCCTACGATAAGGATACACCTGATCGTTGGCAGAGTATAGCTCGTGTTGTTGGGAAATCCATCGATGAAGTCAAAAGACACTACGAGATTCTCGTCGAAGACCTCAAGCACATTGAATCCGGTAACATCCCTTTACCGAAATATCGATCAAATTAACGAGTCGGGTCCGATGAGGTAATGCACTTGAGCCAACATTTTCATATCTAATTTCTTTAAAAGTTTCATTTTTGTACGTATTTTAATATTTTTATGTCAGATTCATATCAGTGTCGAGTTTCTAAAATACATTTTATCGTGTATCTATATAAATCTAGCTAAAGTCCATCCAATTTATGAGATGAGATAACATTTTTATGGTCATATGTTTGTTAGATCTTTCTTCAAATAATATCATGTAAGACTACAGACCACTTGCTCTCGGATATGTAGGATGATATTATTTATACACGTACCCTCTTTTTCTCAAACCCTTTTGCCCTTTATCCTTTTACTATCCTTGTCTTAACGTGGAATCTTGTCTTCCCGCCATCGACCCTTCGATTTATCCCCTGGTCTTCATATTTACTAATTCATTTAATTTTGTCCCCGAATCTAATTTATAGAATTTAAATATGTTGTATTGATAAGCCCTCCCATTTCATTTTTTGCAGGGAGATGAAAGTATTATGGGAAAATTGTTCAAGGAAAGGAAAGTGAACAATATCTTCAAGTGGGGGATGGATTTTCAGTGTGGAGTATTCTCGACGAATATTGTTATTTGTACTTCATTTTATCTTGCATACACTCTGTTTTATGTGTAAATTTTATTCGTAAAATTGATTATATACAACGTTAAATGCCCAGAAATTTCGATTGACTACTTATGATTATCTACTTCCAATTAATATTAAATTGTGGAACGATAAGGGTTAAGCTGACATTTGCCTATGAATCATAATTTTTTACTTTCCTTTTAATACTTTTATTTATGACATGTAGCTTGTAAAAAAATAGAAAGAAATAATTAAAAAAAACAGAAATAAAAGTTATGAATTTTTATTTAAATTGAAATGATATAGAAATGATATTTCAATTAAAATTTTAATTTATTTTTAAATTTTATCGAAATAAATTCAGGAATTATATATATAGTCAAATCAGTTACTATATATATAAAAAAATAAAACGACGATTCATGTGTCAAGATAAAAAAGATAACGTGGATCAATCAAAGTATGCTAATCCCCTAGCTGGTTCGGTCGAACCTACCCTTGCGGGCACTGCCCGCAGGGGTAGATCTAACGGCCCGCAGGGGTAGATCTAACGGCCCGCAGGGGTAGATCTAACGGCTCGGATTTTTTCGAGTCAATTTTTTTTTTTTTACAGGGAGATGGGCCCGGATCACTCATCTGGAGTGATCCGGGCCGTTCATTGCCCGTGCCTGTGCCTGCACGGGTAGGTTGAAACAAACCCCTAAGTGGACATGCTTGATCATTTTGAAGTGTGATATTATAAAAAATAATATAATATTGTTGGTTGACAAGACACTTATACAAGTAGTAAGATCATAAAAAGTTTGGATACTAGGCTCTTAGCAAGTGTATCAATAACCATGGAGCATGTTTTGATGTCGTCTATTGACAATTGTCTGCTTTGTACTCATTCTTTAATGATATCGACCAAGTAAATCGGGTTGATCTTAATTGGTAGACGATTTTATCGAGTCACATGGATTTCTCCTTGGTCAAGCTGAAGAATGAGCGGAGAATACTTGGACATGATAATCTGCACACTTAAAAGAGCAAAGAATGTTAGTGGAGTTTCTGAAGGTTTTCCGACGTAGTCACTCCAACGCTCAAGTCAGTCAAGTGTTTTATGTAAAAGAAAATATATAAAGAGAGTGTGATTTCTAGTGAAAAATATCTAAATATATATAAGTATATTTGATATTTATAAAGGAAAAGTCATTGATTACCTTATTTTCAGTGTTTGATTGCTACTCATAGCAAGACAATTGCAAATGGCCTATTCTCTGACAACCAAGATTGTCTTTAGTCTAGTCACATTATCACAACATGCGCTGAGTGACATGCCCACGATTCTGAAAAATGGTATCCCGTACCATGGATTTGGAAATGACACATGTATTGAGGTGTCTCGGGTAGACGATCACGGTGTGATAATGAGGACAAGGCTCTCAATATCCTAAATCATGTTAACTACCCAGACTAGACTGAGAGCCTGAGCTCACTCAAGCGTATGCTGGTCTGATTACCTTCCTTGCCCAGGCTCACTCAAGCGTACGATGGTCTAATTATCTTCCTTGGTTTTCGTGAATGCAACTTGAATGTTTCTTCAACACCGCCATATCTATGTAGGTCATGTATAACGTGCTATAAACTCTTTTGGAACAATATAAGAAATTATATAAAAGTGATTATTTAAAACTTTTCCAAAATATAGCACCTCCAATAAATATTGGGTGGATCCCGAATTGAGCACATATAGCTTAAACAAAATGAGATATTTTGTATTATTTTAGCCTTTTTCATTCCAAACAAACCAGTCGTCAACATCAATTAAGAAATCCTTAGCCATAGTGATGATTTTTCTTCCCATATAGTGTGCATGAATATTTTGGAATAGCCTTCTTCATGTTCATGATATGTATTTATTTTTATTTATCCACCATTCAAAATATTTATTTGCATTAGAGAAATTGGATAAGAAGTGCATGGAGGAAAATCAACACACAAAAGTAAAGTTGAGATCCATGACTCTAGCAATTAGTGATTTTTTTTCATGAAACTCGATGTTATAGTCATTTGATAGAGTCGGTTCGAAAAAATTCGATTTTTCTTTAAAATTATTGAATTCAAGTTGAACTCGAACATATTAAAATATTTTTCGAGTTGAATTCAAATAGAAATTATTTTATTCTTTATTTGGTGAGGTGCACAAGTTTTTAATATTTTATTAATTTAATATAATTATATGTAAAATAATATATATTTCGTATATTTTGAGTATATGTTTATGGGTAATAGTTCGAGCAGTTAGCAAACATGTTCTAATATGTCGATTCAAATTTTAAATCATATTATAATTCAAATCAAACTCGACCCTTAACAGTTCGGGCTCGATTATGCTTACTATATCTGTAATATTCAAGTTTGGTGAACGGTACGGTTTAAGATTTCGTATGTTTATGGACTATTTGGTTAAGTTTAAGTATAGTTTTGATGTTTAAGAGTTGCGATTTATGGTTTATAGTATTGTTGGTTATACGTGTTATGTGGTTTTATTGTAGCGTCGTTGCGATTTAATTCATGGTAATTTGTATGTTGAGCCAATTGGTATGAGGCCAATTGTAGTGGCTAGATAAGACATAGAGATTCAACTTTCTTGTTGAGAGTGTTATCGGATTATGAGGAGAAGGGGCGTTGCGATTCGATTTTTAGTTGCAAAAGTTTGTTGTTGGCTACAGAGGTGACCGCACCCGCGGTCAGTTAGACACCGCACCCGCGATGTTTGGGCAGAGGCTAGACCGTACCCGCGGTCAGTTTTGTAGCGCACCTGCAGTCGACGTTTTCAGATTTTCGGTGGTTGTCCAGTACGCTCAGCGCACCCGCGGTAAGATCAGCAGCGCACTCGCGGTGTATGAACAGTGTAAGCGTGTTTTACGGTTTTAAGTGATCAATGCAGGAGTTGGCTTCTTTTTCCCTCATTTCTTTCCCATTCTCTCGGTTCTTCTCTCAAGGGGAGGCTAGGGTTCCATTTTCTTTCATTTCCTTCCTTTGATTCTAGCATCTTGTGGGATTATTGGAGTGAGAACAAGGTCATTGTTGGTTCAAAGAGCTAAGGTAAGCTTGTGGTATAGTTTATTCTTGGTTTTTTTGGTGTTGGGAGAATTATGGGTTTGTTGATGGTGTTGATTTTATGGATTTATTGGTATGTGTTTGTGATTATTGAGATGTTGATGGTTCATTATATGGTTTATTGTTGTAGGATTCAACCAAGAGTTTAGAATCAAGGTTTCCAAGTGTAGTAAGTGGAATTCATTTCCTTGTGCTCACATGATAATATATGTATGGTGTTTCAATGGTTTTAACATGTTATTCCCTTCCATTTGATTCATCCTATGTATTAATATACTTTGTTGTATATTAGAGGCATTTTTATGTTTCAATTATGTAAAAGGGAATACAAAAGAAAAGAGTATGCAAAGTGTTTGATTTAATGCCCAAAAGAGAGTTTAAATGATTTATTGGATTGATATATACATAGTCAGAGATTGCATGCAATTAGTTGATCAACGACCATAGGCTTATATCCCAACAGAGTATCGATTTATATCGATGGGATATAGGTACAGAGACAGAGATACTATTTAGATATCAATCCATCAGAGCAAAGAGAAATACCATCGTTATTGTTATTCATGCTATGATATTTATGTTTCAGAGTTGATGGTATTTAATGTTTTCAAAGCCATGTTTTACAGAGTATGATATGTATCCATTGTTATGTAAGAGTTCCACTTGCTGAGTTTTATACTTATTTCAGTTATTCATGTGATGCAAATAAGAGTGACGAGCTAGGACGTTGATTCGAGCCGAGGTCATATGCATAGAGATGGAAGGAAAAAGGCTATTTTGTTAGCATTTTGACATGATCAAAAATGATATTTCGTATTTTGGTGTAACACTTGATTAATCATGTATATACTTTTGATTGTAAATGTTTTATGGTAAAAGAATTTTAAATCCTTCTTCTTTTAAGTAAATTTTTAATTTTCCGCTGTGTTATTTTATAAAATCGGTCAGAGGTGTTACAATATCGATCGATATTGAAGTAACTAGCATCAACGAAATCGATAATATTTCAACATAATTTTTCTTTCGGGAAAGAGGTCATTTTGAGTGACGCACTCATTGTTTCAATCATGTGAGACAGATCAATCCTATCGATATTCACAATAAAAATTAATATTCTTATCATAAAAAGTAATATTTTTTCGTGGATGACCCAAATAAGATATCCGTCTCACAAAATACGACCTGTGAAACCGTCTCACACAAATTTTTTTCATTAAATATTACATTAAATTAGATCTTAAAACTTTTTAAAAAAATTTGATCCTTTAACTTAGGTTTCGGTCAAATTCAATTATTGCCAGTTGACCGTACCATATTTTAAAATTAAAAATTTTGCCACTTAAATAAGTAGAATTTGTGAACACGAGGATAGATTCAATCATTAACCGATCTCCTAAATATTCAAATAAAATAATTGAAAATGTATAAATCCGATAATAAATACGCAGCCATTAAATTGCAAACTTTTAGATATATATAGAGTAGATTTTTTTATGAAACGACTTTACAGATTTTCTATATATATTATAATTAAAAATAATATTTTAATGAATGAAATCAAATTATATTAGTCTTATAAAATTGGGCTCTGACGATCTTATAAAATTATTGTTTTACATGAAAATAATTCATTCTTAAAAAATATTCATGAAGTAAAAAATTTCATCAATCTTCAACTTTGTACGAGTAAATTTAATATCAGAATCAAGAGAAAAAAAATTTTCATCTCAATTATTTTCAAAAATTGAACCCAATTTTACGAAACTAAATTCAATAATTTTTTCGCTAATATCCGAATTATAATTTAATTTTAGTCCCATCTTCCAAGATTCCGGAGGCCAATTGGACCTGAGAAAAATCCGCTAAACAGTAATAAAATAATCCACACACCACAGCACCCAGGTACGTGGCGAACTGCGACTAATTCTCGTCCCCATGCACATCGCGACGTGTCACCGCCACACCATTAATATATTTAAACCGCTTCCTCCACCCATCAAAGCCTACTTCTTTATGTATTTTCGAGTGCCAGGTAATTTCTTGAATCTATTTTGAAAGGAACTAGACTGATTTGATCAAAGTTTTGCCATTATTATCGGACATGGAGTTGAAGAGAAGGACGTTATTGGTGCTGTGCCTGGCGGCGGTGGCGTCGGTGGGGTGGTGCTGGGGTGAGGAGGCGGAGGAGAGAGCCAATATGGCCGCCGAGAACATGAATATGTGGGGAAAAGAGGCGGAGGAGGCGGCTTCTGAGACCATGCAGGAGGCTAAAGACAAAACTGGTTACTGGGCCGATTGGACATTGAGCAAGTTATCCGAGTAAGTGATTTCTTTAATGCTTTCTTACCTACAATTATTCTCTTTTTGATTGTTCATTATAATTTATAATGATATGATTAAGTTATAAATTTACGCCTATACTGTGGATATATTTTAGCAGAAGTATATCGGAGATAGATTTTATTTTTTTAAAAAAAAAAATCAAGTAAACATATCCTCTGATTGATGCATGCCAATGTGGTCAAAATTTTGATATCATCTGATGCAAATAAGTGAGAAAACGGAAAAAAGAATTAAACTCTAAATTCTCCTTGGATTAGGGGACTCGGATTGAATTCAGAGAGTGCAAAAGAAGCAGCGCAGAAGTTCATGGAGAAGACGAAGGGTGCCGCATCGAAATCCACGGATACTATGAATTCTGCTGCATACGGTAAAACTGTAGCACAATTTATCCAACTCCTCTAACTTACACAGTTTTCCTGATCCGCTAGATTAATGGGTTTCTTTGCAGAAACATCGAGGTATGCTTCGTCGAAGGCCAGCGATATAGCCGATGAAACGTCTGAGAAACTAAGTGATGCCAAGAATTACGCCTCTGAAAAGGCTACCGAAGCCATGAATAAGGCCTCTAATATTGCTTCGAAGGTGAAACAAACCGGCAAGGATAAGGCAAGTGATGCTTCCGAATCCATTTCTGACCGGGCTGGTAAATCCATGGAGAGGGCTTCAGAAATGGCGGGCGAAGTAAAAAATAAAGCATTTGACACCTATTCGCATGCATCTGATAAGGCTGGTCGGGCAATGGACCGTGCTTCAGATGTGGTAAAAGATAAGGCGCTTGATGCTTATGATCTTACTTCGGAAATTGGAGAGAATGCTAGAGAGAAAATGAAGGACAAAGGTCACGACGCTTATGGATACGCTTCGGATCAAACGGCTCGAGTGATGGACACTGCATCCGACATGGCCTATGATGCCAAGGAATGGGCCAAGGATAAAGCATCCAATGCTCGTGCCTCAGCTTCAGATCGAGTCTCTAGCACGGCTGTGGGGGCAAAAGAAGCCGTGAAAGATAAAACATCTGATGCATACGATGCAGCGTCGGATAAGGTGGGTGACACCATACAGATGGTCACAGAAAAGGTCAGTGAGGCCAAAGAAACGATGAGCGATGCGATGTCGCGTGGTAGAGACAAGGCATCCGATGCATACGAGGATGCAAATTCGAAGGCTCGCGAAGCTTATGAGTCGGCCAAGGACTCGACTTGGGCGAAGGAAAAATATGAAGCAGCTAAGGAGAGGGTTTCACAAGCTGCAGGAGATCTTGGAGAACACACGAGGAAGGACTCGGCGGAATTATGAGTAGAAGATTGGTTGGGAGAGTGAACTTGATTGCGAGAAAACTAGTCTCTGTAATTTTTCCAATGTACTTAGGTAGAATGTTTTATCTACGTATAAATTTTCTAATGTAGTTACGTACTAGGTTTATATATATATGATCAAAAGGTGTTTTGATTAGATGCATGTTTAGCCTGTGCATGGTTGTAATCAATAATGGCAATAGGCAAGTGTCTGCTTGCTCCAAAGTTTTTGTATCTGTCCGTTGCTTGTATGCGTTTTCTGGCCATAACTCAAATTATGTTATTATATTGGATGAGATTAGCTTAGGTGGTTGTAGATCCTATTGGTATATTTTGATTATTTTTGTTTGAACATATATATGTTTAATTTTATTATTTGTTCGATAGTTCTTTTCGTCATTTTTCATTTTTAAACAAATTTTTTTTTTTTTGGTTATTAGTTTTTTGAGAAATTTACAATTTTAATAGGTTTTGGCCGTTTATACATTCAAATATTATTTGAATTTAAGTTGTTATATTTATTTTTTGTTTTTGTAAGTCTAGTCATTTTCTCAAACCTGTATGATATTCATGTGTGCAATGTCGCGTAGAGTTTTCATGGGAAAAAAACTTTTGAACATATATGATTTAGAGTGAAATTTAATTTAACTATATTTTGGAGTTTTTCTAGAATTAATTAGGAATATTCTTTGGTATTTGCTATCCTACAAGTAGATCTTATCGGAAGGGATAAAGAAGACGAATGCTCTATTATTAATTTGCCTGAGATGATAATCTCTCGGTGGTGTTCATGGTTGCTAGCTAGCCTCAAGTGTCTGTAAACGTATATACTCTTTTTCACCGCCTGGCTGGGACAACAAGAACAGGTCGGGCTTTGATACCCAAACGAATGGCATCCCCTCAGAACCCAAACCCTGAACAGGAGAATACCCTAAAGACCATATAAGTATTTTTGCACAGTAATTTCCATAATGTACGTACGTGTGCTCTCCACGATGTTATACTCATGGGTGGCAACTATAATCCTTCACCGATGCAATCAAATATTTCTTTTATTGAAAACCATATTGCCAGATAGCTCTATTCTCTCCGGTTGTAATAGCTTGTTCGCGATTCAACAAAAGGTACACTAATATAATTAGGAGGCTGCTGCTCGTATCCTGCATTAAAAAAATATGGTGACATTTCATACATGCTTGACAGAAAGAGTGTATTGTCTCTGTATCGTGTCACGAATTGAAGTGGTTCGGGGGATAATGTTCACGCGGCTTCATCATCATGCATCTCATCTTCGTCGTTACCATTTTCTCCAGACTCTCCAGATTAAGTGTTTTGGCACAATTTATACGTAGTTAATATCATCATATATATTGGAGTACTCATACTTCGGCAATCCCCCATGATTTGCACCAGATTAGGGAGGATTTCTCGCTAAATATGGAATGATTTAAGAGCAAAAAATTGCACAATTTTTGTTTTGGGACTGAAATTATGGAAGAGAATTTTGTTAATCATGAAATGATTTGGACCAGATTAGGGAAGAGATTTCTCAGCTAAATATGAAATGATTTAAGAGCCAAGAATAGTACGTTTTTGTGCCTGTAAATAGGGCCTCTAACCATTCGAAATTTACACAACAAATTTCGAAAATTTCAGCATAGAGCACACACGTTTTCGAGATGTAGCCGAAATCTTGTTAAGAAACATGAGCATTTAGGCTTACACTTTAAAATGATACAAGTGCTAAATCGATCGAGCATGTTTTTCCTTCGTTCTACGTTTCTCAAGTACTTATCCACTCATTCTCTCTCTCTCTCCAAATAAGAACAAAGAACAAGCAGAGGAAGACGAGCAAAATATGTTCTGGGCTAGTGGTGAAGAAAAATTTGATACTTTTGCGTTTAGTTAAATTTTAATTAGTATCATTATTCGGTTTTAATTAGTAAAACGCTTCCGCAATCGATTTCTTTTGCTTTGGAATTTTTGTTGTAAATAAAAGTTTATTTAGAATTATTTATGAAGTGGAATGATTTGATTTATTTTGAATTATGAGGTTTGTCGTTATCGAATTTATATTTGTTAACAATGGCGATGTCGGGCACGGGCACTGGACGCGACATCATTAGCGTCACGTCGAAAAAATAACTAAAATTGAAAAAAAAAAAGTAAATCAATAATGAAATTTGACGATACAGATAATCAAAATCGTTGAAAGACAAAGGTAGTACTGATATTAAAATTTTCCCAATAGTAGTCAAGTAGTGGTCTAAAGATAAACTGTGAACTAAAACATCTTACATTCTTACCCAAGCCCAAGTCTCCATAGGTATCCCATCAATAAAATTAGGTTGAATTAAATCATCTTGAGGCCAAGTCTCTACAGGTATCCTCTCAATAATTCTGGAATTAAAAGTTGTGAATGAATATTTATTTCTTTTCTGGATACTTCGACTCCTGCTGCAATGTGATCAATAATGAGATTAAATGCAAATATAAAAGTTCACCTTACAAGTTTGGTTGAAGCCATTAAATAAGTTTCGGTCATAATGGAAATCTCAATAATAACCTCCAAACGTACGAACTCATACAGACATGGCATACAATTCACTACTCCTCCTTAAAAGGCTACCAAGAAAACCGAAAATAAATAATATAGGGTTTTATGCCATTCATTTTCTGACGAACACTGTGGTCTAATTAAAGAATCCTTTGACCTACTCAACTTTATATATATAGATACACACGCATATACATATATATATATATATACCATAAAATATTTAATTTGTATGTAAGGAGTCGTTCGTGTTCGACGGGATTTGAAACGAAAATTTAAAAATAGATTATGTTGTTGATATAATAATGCTAAAATTCAGTTAGTAAATAATAAATATAATAAATATTACATAAATACACAACAAATAATATATTACATAAAAACAATTCAATAAATATTTGAAATAATTATATAAATAATAATTGTCTAGCTATTTTAGAGGAAAAAATATATCTCAAATTTGTATAATCCAGTTTTCGGATCATTTTTTTGGCAATCAACAACATAGCTAGCTCATTAGTCTATTTTGTACATTATTGAACGAAGATAAGTATTTATTAACTTGAACTTCGATAAGCTAATTTTTGCTTATACAATAGTCACTAACATATTTAACAAATCTTATGGACAATATAAGTATTTGATAATAAATCATTCAATTTTGCCAAACAGTGTAACATCTTAAAAAATTATTGAAGTTCTATGCAAAACTTCATCAAACTTATTAAAGATTAGCTCGTTAACTTCTCCAAATTCATCAAATGTCCCCAAATCTCTAGATATTGTTTAAATTATTCAGATCTAACAAAGATGGAATTTGATCAATTATAAACAAAAAAAAAGTATTCAAATTATTTTTTTTATTAATATTGGGGAAAAAAAATTACTTCAACAGATGGGTTTAAGCTTACTTAAATAACAAAATTTCCTATTTTACCTCTTGAAATCACATTTACATTATTAACTCATATCGAACCACGATATCAAAGAAAAAAGTTTTATAATATTCAGCACTCAATTTATAAGACCAATGAATGAAAATATGGATTCAAATTGAAGATTTAACTCACATTATTTTGTTACTCAACTTTATCATATTAATTCAAAATTTATTACGTTAATTAATATAAAAAGAAACTTTGTTATTCAATTCTATTATCTCTAATTGCTGTTGTTTTCAAAATTCTCACAAGATCAGTGAATCGTCCTTATTAATATGGATCATGCAGAAAATGGTGATTATATGACATGGGATGATCATGTTAGATCTGTTAGCGTGAAAATTTTCAAGTGAAATGTGGCTGTTCGTGTATCTGAATTTTTCATTATCATATATGTTATCGAATATAAAATGCTAAAAAATTAGCAAAACTCAATTAACTGGAGTTAAGTACTATGTAATTATGGTACTTTCAGATAATCAGTTTTTTTTAAAAAAAAAAACACTGTCAGATAATCGTTATCTACCGACATAATTAAGATTGTATGTAATTAGTTGATTAAGAAGTAATTATTGCCTGAATATTAGGGTCAAATTTAAGGTCTGATTCTTAACCAACTCATCGGAGAAACTAATTAATGGAATTTTTTTCTACATTAAATGATGATAAACGAGGAAAAAAATCTAATCATGTGACTCACCTAATCAAGAATTCCTCGGATTTTTGTCAAAGTGGGAATCCTGCAAAATTTCTTGTCTTGAAACTTAGATTTGTTTCTTTTTCATGGCTTGTTTGTTGTTGTGCATCCACACTTTGAAAACTTGCCTCTTGACCCCAACTTCGCTGCAGAACTGTTGGACTTGTTGATCATCTTGTTTCTGGATTCTCCAATCCAGCTTCTCCGCGAATTCATGCATTCGATCCTTCTGTTCTTGGCTGAATTTCGTGCGGGACCTCTTCTTGGACCCTGAGATCGACGGCTGCATCGATGCATGTCCGCCGCTGCCGGAGTGGAACATGTTGAGATCCTCGCTGGATGACTCCGCCACCGCGCCTCCCGGGTTTCCCCTGAAGTTTACCATGGTTGGCTGTGTGGAGTGTTTGTGATGACTCTGCTGGTGGCCGCGTTGGGTGTGTAGGTTGTGGAGTAATGGGTTGTGCCGGTGGGTGCTGGTGGAGTTGGGGTTGTAAGGGTAGTAGATATAGGGCTGTGGCGGCGGGTCGCCTTTGACTTCTTTCCGGTGGAAATTACGGTGGCAATCGCAAGCGGCGCATCTCATCGCTTCCGGGGTGCCCTCTTCTCCGCTTGCCATGAATTCTCCGCATCCATCCACTACATGTCCACCGATGCCCGCGGCATGATTCTTGAGGCATTCTCTAAATATAATTGAGAAAGTATTACTAAAATTAGCAGCTGCAGCCTCCACTCTCGCAGTCGCTGCAGCCGGTGGTGGCGGAGGCGGCGGGGAACCTTGTGGTTGAGCTGCCAGAGCCTTCGAATTTGATGATACACCAGCCGCTCCGGCGGCTGTTGGAGCCGGATCTGAATCTCGGGTGGGATCATTCTGCCCCAGAGGCTCTGAAGGAGGCGTCGACACATGGTGGCGGAGGTGCGGCGGAGGATGGTTCTGGTGATCCAAGATTTGGGTAGGGCTGAAAATGGAACTCCCGCGGCGGGTGGAAACCGTTGTATTCCCTCTCCTGTCCGCCGAGGTGGCGACTAACGGAGCAAGAGGCAGCTTCAACGTAGATTCTTGGGAGGTCGGCGGAGGAATATAGTTCGTAGAGTTCTGACTCCCTAGCATATCCCTTGCTTGGCCTCGGCGTTCCATTAATGAACGAAACTTTGCTTGAAAAATCTTGTCTTGGGCAAAATTCTCTTGCTAATCCCCTCTAAATCACCATTAGCATGATCAAATCTGGTGCTGTTTGCTATTAAATAACCTGATTAATCCCCTCTAATTCTTGGATGATAATGAAGAATGTAATCTAGGGGGGTTTTTTCCCTTTCTCTTCTTTTGATTTGGACTTTTTTTTGAGTGCTAACCCCACCACTCCATTCTACCAACTCCTCAGCCCTATTCCCAATACGTAAGCAAGAGAAGAAGCACCGGGGATAAAGATAATTTGACCCCAAATGGGCTTTATTTCAAGATAATCCAAAGAAGCAATAATTCAATCCAAGAATCTTGAAAATTAATCTAAATTCGGACATGTACAACAACTCAAGTAGGACCCATTCTAACACATCATCGATTAAATCAAAACTTAAAAAAATTATACCTTTCAATAATAAATTATCAAACAACCGTTATCACCAGCAAATGAGATTTCAGAAACCGTCGTGTAAAAAACCCATCCGAAGGTATTTGGATCTCTGTTACTGAAATTTTTTTATACTAAATCACCTCGTTTTATCAATCAATTTTTCAAAATTATTTTTACAATGTGAGGGTTTATAAGATAATCACAATATTTGATATTATGTTTTGGTCAGAGCAGAAGATCCAAATCTCCGCACAACTGCCAAAACATCATTTCAACACTTTATAGTCCTGATTAATTCAAGAAAATGGATAGTTACATTAATTGAAAAAACTGAATACAGACAACACGCGAGAGAGGGAGAGAATACTCGACAAGTTTTGAAAGAAGATTGCTTGTCTCCCAACAGCCATCCAAGGATTCTAAGCCACAAAAAACTCCCACCTCCATTCAAGAAAAGCAGACGGGGAGGGGGGCACTGTTCTCTTTGTGTGTATTTGGGTGTTTTCTGTTAGTGCGCAGGTGCTCGTAATTTTTATAGGTGATAAAGTTGCTACCCAGTGTGTAAGATTGTGATGACACACACGAACTTTACTCCGCGAAAACAACCGGCAACTTCATGTTGGTTATCTTCCACAGCCTGCACACCGGTCCAGTCTTCCATTATTGCCTCCCAGTATGTGCAACGTATATTTTTTAAAAAGTTGATTCAATCAAACCCTATACGCGATATGCCTCCAAAAACATTTGCAGGTCTATATTCGGGAAAATAAATTTTTTGATCCATAGTTTGTCTCGTTTTGGATTTTATTGTTAGTCTATCAGTTTGTTAAACTTCAATCCAAGAAAACTAACTTTTAATTAGTCGAAATTTGGGTTCAATTGTTACATAACGTCAACATTTTCCGGCGTCGCTACCAACGTTGTCCGATACCAACATTTTCCAGACGCTTTTTTTCTTGTCATCAAAGAAGCTAAGTTTTTAGTTGTTTCCTGGTACACGTAAAATGACACTCTCTCTTTAGATTTCTAATATTTTAACGTACGAATATTTAACTAAAAATGCAAAGTTTTAGCCCAAAAAAACTCAGTTGGGTTCAATAATTGTTATTTTTTGGTAGAGGGATCGAACTCTGGTACTTGAGTTATTGTGCGGTTTAAAAGATTTGTGTTGCACTATTACCACCGGCTATAATTTTTGGTAAAGCGGTAAGCTATCTGTCATACTCTTAGTATCAGAGCCAAGGTCACGGGTTCGATTTCTATTGATTGTAAGAGTTCAATTATTGGGAGGGAGATTGTTGAGTGCAATAATTGTCCATGCTTGGTAGAGCGATCGAACTATGGTGTTTGAGCTGTTGTGCAATTTAAAACATTTAAGTTGCATCATTACCACCAGCTATAACTTTTGGTAAAATGGTAAGTATTCGATCTTACAAACTCCTTAATTAATTAAATAAAGGATTGAGAAATATTTGGTCTTGTAACTTGTAATTATTTCATTTTTGGCAGTTGACTAATTCACCATTTTTTGTAGTTGCTAATTAAATTTTTTATATTTAATCATTTTTAATAGAGTGGTGAGGTGAAATCGAACAGTTCAATAATATTCAATGTCACATCAGCATCTTTCAGTATTATATCGTCTTTTTGGGTATCAAATCATCATATTTCAGGCCAATCAATACTCTGATCAAAAAATACAAATTATTGTACTAAAATTGTGATTTATTCGATAACAGATAAAACTTGTCATTAAGTTGTAAATATATTATAAATATAAACGTGATTTTATTTTCATATAAATTTTAATGTATTTGAAATATCTACAAAAATCTTTATACAATTGATGTTACAAAGGGGAACACGTTTTTTTAGCAGTGTTACAGTACCATAGCTAAATAAAGGAAAACCACAAATTTTAAAGGATTTTTTGATGATTTTAGAAATGGGTCAAAAAACAAAACTCCTCCTCATTTTGCCACAAGTTGAGTTCCTGATTGTGTTTTCTTGCTTCATAGGTTTAAATAGTTCACATTTATTGATTCATTAATTATGTACATTTAATCGTCTTATAAACACTTTTCCTAATTCTTTATTTCATAACATCAGCATATAAATATGGTCGTAGTTTTAATTAATGAGGAAGTTAAATTCGAAAAATTAAAAAAAAATTAGTGTGTTTTATCTTTTCTTTATTTTTTCTATTTTTTATGTGAACCAGCAATTTAATTGTCTTCTTCTTATAATTATTTTTGGTATACGTCAATCAATCAAACCATCTTTATTTACCATTGCTAATACAAACTTGTGCATATATTATAATGCTTTATCTTATAATCAAAATTAACACTCGTGAAGTATACTTTTGTGTACTTTTGACCCAGTAAAAGTGTATGTATTGAAGTTCATCGTTATTCCAATAGTTTGATTCAAGTTCAACTCAGACATTTATTTTAAAATCTTCATTATTGTAAGATACAAAACTTCTAAGGCAATGTTTGGTTGGAGGGATTAGGTGTGTTTATGATTTTTTAACCTACTTAATCTCATGTTTGGTAGGATTTTTATTTAACCAAGTCAATCTCTCCTATGAATGATTAGGTTATATTAACTGTGATAAAATAATCACTCCTCACCTCCTAGGATTATTTATCTCACTCTTAATACATCTTATTTTTCAATTTTACCCTTATCCTAAATCCAAACTCACCATCACTTCCCTCTACTGACCGCCCCCGATGCCGACCAACCCCTCCTCCCGCCCGCCGGTCGACCACCACCCACCGCCGTCTCCGCCGCCGACCACCCTCCCGCCGGCCGTCGGCCGACCACCACCGTCGCGACGGTCGCCGCAAAAGTGAAAGGGCAATTTTGTCAATTCATCAAAAGATTATTAATTATCTCATTCTTAAAAATCATACCGAACATAATATTATTTTATTAATAATATTATTTTATCATTATATATTATATTTCTACTTCAATCATTATTTTTATCATTTATCTCTTAATTATTTCATAATTTTATACTCCAACCAACTGTAGCCTAAATGAAATCCACTAAAGAGATAATATTGACAGAGAATCAAAATTATAATACAAAACTTTACTTTCGAGTATTAAATTATTTCAGGAATTTATAAAAAAAACACTGGTTTTAAAAATTAAATTATTTCTCTATACCCGGTCAGCTATGTCATTGTTTACGGGAGGCCCTATACTCTAGGTACAGCCCCCTCCTCTTAAATGGCCTATGTTGAGAATTTCATCGAATCAATATTGTAGGGTTCGGATTAGATCATATTAAATAGTATAATTCAATCCGAAAACAAAACCGATGAAATAAAACATAATTTGAATCAAAGTAATAAAATATATTATTGGGCCGAATGGTTCTGAATTCGTTTTCGAGTAAACCTAATTCAATGCAATGTTGACAACGGATTCACTTCAATGATAAACCGATTAAATCGATTCTGAATTCAACAAGATTAAATAGGACCGGTTCGGAATTGATCATTCCAGAAGCATCCTCGGATTCATCCCATGCAACGACTATACATACTATATCCTTTTTGTTTCTTATCAAATTGAAAAATTTAAGTTTCGAGATCATTTGATTTTTACTTCAAAAGGGAACTGAATAAAGTTTGTAATCAAGTTATGATGCAAAAGTTTAAATTTTGCACTTGAAATGGAGACAACATTAGGGTTTACTCCCTATAAATTATGGATCAAAGCTCCAACCGTAATGGTTCCAGTAATATATATATAAACTGAAATGTCAATGATTAAATTAAATTTAAAAGAGGTGTTATATATAATTAATACACGTGGTAAAAACTCGGCTAGATCAATTCCGCCCCATCATTTCCAACTAACATAACCGCAAAAACTTCGAAATCGAACCATGCAATGTAAGAAAATATGACACATATTAAAAGAGGCGTAGCGTGTAGGAATTGACGACGGCCAAGAAGCCCACCATTTTTGACGAACAGCACATGCAGCCTCAAATTTTAGAAAATTGAGACGTGCACGCACCTCTTCCTTTGACGATTAAGCTCCCACAATAAACTCGTTGATGGTATGAGATGCCTATAAATAGCAGCGATTGAGGTCCCTAAACATACAATCTCATGCAGAATAATACACCATCTATAGAGAGATTGGAATGTTTAGAAGGCTTCAATCGGAGGAAAATCAGAATACTTAAAAATGATTCAATGGCTGGAGGTAACGCTCGATTTAGGTTCTGCATATTATATATCATGTTTATATATACGTAGAAACATGATTTTGAGAAAAATATCTAACATTTGGTATCAGAGCTGTGATATCTCTGCCTTGAAAATTTGAAAATTTTCTTTTTGAAATTTGCGTATAAAGCTTGAAGATCGGATATCATGAACTTTAAGAAATTGATTTCTGAAAGTTTACGTAAAAATGAAATTTTTGAATTTCTGAAAGTTTACGTAAAAATGAAAGATCAGATAAAACAATATTAAGAAACCTGTTGTGGGGACCCGGACGCTAATTATGTTCTTAATCATAATTGAGACTAATTAATCAATTATAAAACATGGTCTAAATTTTTTTTTTAAAATGCGGAACGTAGTGAAATAAAACATATATACATCTCAGTATAAAAGTACAAGTCCTGTACTATATACATTTATTCAACTAAGGTTTAACAGCTAATATCAAGTGTCCAACCCTATCTCTAATCCAAATCCGGAGCCTCCACTCTAATCACGATCTCTCTTCATCTTCTCAACCCTGAACCTGTCCCACCTGTTGTCATGCACACATACAAAACAAGACAACAGCCGGATAACTCCGGTGAGAATAAATCCCAGTATAAACAATGTAAACATGCAATCATATAAAAACATATACAAAAGCATATAACAAATAACATTCACATGTAGCGAATCAACAAACATGTATAATATCAAAACTGTAAATCAACTAGTCATCGCAGACTCGACTCAAACAACGCGTCGTCTCAGACTCGACTCAACTCTAACCTAGGGATCCCAATGTCTGGATATTGATACTTATATCGAATCTCAGTCGATAGGAATGAATCAACCCTAAACGGTATCGATATAATTCATATATCCAGTGTCTGGGCGAAATAGCCACAGAATTGACGAATCAGTCAAGAATTAAGCGAATCAGCCAATAATTAGACGAATCAGTCAGTAATTAAGCGAATCAGCCAAAGTTTAGACGAATCAGTCGATAACTAGACGAATCAGCCAATAACCAGACGAATCAGCCGGTGACTAGGCGAATCAGCCAATGACTAAACGAATCAATAGTCAATACATGCAGTGGCTATAAATCAATAGACTATAAACATCAATCTCATCAATTACAAATATCAATGTAATAAACTAAGTATGTGATTTAGGAAGACTCGAGTCAAATCTCACTCGAGTTGTGCAATCCCAACTCAACATTAATTTATACCTTTCTTTCTGATACTCTGACTCTATCGAAGTCTCGAACTCAAAGCCTGTCAATACTCAATCTGACAATAACAATATCGAGGGTACGGTATCAATACACCACTCAAAAAATACTGGATATAATCAGAATTCAATCAAATTCTGTTTCAACAACACAACGTCATAGTCTAAATATACCCAGCAATATCATCTCAGTCAGATATCAATTCTAACATCTCATATTTGATAACAATTCAATTCTGATATCAAATCGATTCCAAAATAACTCCGAAATCATAACAATTCCATATGGTATTTATTCTTCAGTCCGGTTTCGTTTATACGATGTCTAACATGACCAGAACATCATATAAGAATCGTATCAGATTCTGACAATACCATAATTTCAAATCATATTAAAACGTAGCAAAACTTACGTCCAGTTGTAGCCTACGTCGATAGGAACTCAATACCGAAGTCGGATTCAAAATCGGATAAACGGATTTCTCACAAAAGGCGTAAGGATTTCTTTCCCAATCCTTCGACTCTTTCTCTCTGAATTCCCGAGGATAATTGCAATTCATATATATATATATATATATATATATACATACCCGTACATGCAGCAAGGCAAATGGCACATCCTTCAAGCAACACGTCTCGCGTATATGCGCGACATCAACCAGCGCATATGCGCGAGACTTTAAGTCTCGGCGCGTGTCTTCCCAACTGGTGGCGCATATGCGCGACACATTTCCGCGCATATGCGCCCAACTCTCTGGACTCGGCATTCCTGAATACACCTGCTCGCGCATATGCGCGAGACTTACTGTCTCGGCAATCACCCCAAAAACTTGCCTCGCGCATATGCGCGAGGTGTTCTGTCCTCGCGAAGGATCTTTCGCGCATATGCGCGCCTTTCTCCGCGCATGTGCGTGATGCCTACTGGTTTTCAACCTTTGTTCATGCTATCCCATGTCCTCTTCCATGTCATATCATTTTCAATTCATAATTCAATCTTCTTTTCGGATATCCTAATCTGATCCGTTTCGTCTATACTCTCACAAATTAATTAACGAATCATTTTAGATTAACAACACCTCAAATCTCGGGCATTACACTTACTTTATAATTTTGTTCTCGATTGAAATCTTGAAAATCAAAGAAGGTTTCTGAAATTTTATACATGAGAGAAATTGCCGAAGGTTGAAGACGAATTATGTATGAAATGCATATGAATTCAATTATATCGTGCAAGAGGAATTATTGCAAATGGAGCCTACACGTTTAAATTGTCTTTCAATTATATATAGATATAAATTCAATATATCGTGAATCAGAAATTATTGCAAGCGGAATACTAATGATAATAAATAATAATAATTAATGCGGGACTCACAATTAATGTTGCTGGACCCATAACATTTGATAATTTAAAAATTGTCGTAAAGTTTTATTATTATTATTATTATTATTATTATTATTATTATTATTATGATTAATGTGTTATTTAGTTATATATATAATTCGGTATACATATAGCATTTAGTTAAATAATTTGTACACATTAAAATAATTTCAAGTTCGATGTAATTTTTAATACATGTTTAGAAATTATTTTTGCATGTTAGATATAATGTCAAATATTATGGATAAGTGTTTGATGTGTACATGCAAATTTAAAATTATGTTTGCATTTATTTTTGAAGGTTTTTTTTTAAATGCAAATTATATTGAAAATATATTTTGGTACATCAATATTCACATTGTGTTCATATTAAATTATATTGAGTTGTTTATAATTTGAAATTAACATATCAAGTAAGATGTGAATATAATATTATAAAATATTTCAAATGTTCACAAATGAACAAATAATCTCCACTTTATCACTACTCTGATAAAAGAGAAAAAGTGATGAGGAGCCCACATTTTCACGTAAATGTGATCCTCACTTTATCACTACTCTGATTGAAGAGAAAAACTGATGGGAATGTATTTGTTCATATCAAGTAAAAATGTGAATATAAAGTTATTTGATGAAATTTTTTGGCTTATAAAGATTCACATAAATGTGGATAATTAAATTGAATAATAATTATAAGGTGACATGAGAAAACATGATATGGGGGAGTTCTTCATAAATCGGTTTAAATTGCCTGGACTAGCCACTGCTCTGACTAGGAGTTAGTTATTTAAAGGGCCTTAGCACTACCTATCTTTCCTGGGAGCACTCTTGGAAAGTATTGATTGTGTTACTAAATATTATTATATAAAGATTTAAGTAAAGCCAAAATTTTTGTCTAGTGATCAGTATAATTTTAAATAATTAAGGTTTAGTCACAGTACCCTTAATTATGAGAAATTATACATTAAGTCAGATTTGGATCACATTAAGGGCATTTATTAAGTATAAAAATTAAAAATAAATAAATAAAATTGTCCAGTGATCCGTATAATTTTAAATAATTAAGGTTTAGCCACAACACCCTTAATTATGAGAAATTATACATTAAATCGGTTAAAGATCACATAAATGACATTTATAAAATCAAAATGTATGTCTAGTGAACCGTCTAATTTTAAATAATTAAAGTTTGGCCACAACACCCTTAATTATGCAAAATTATACATTAAGTGGGCTGAGGATCACAGGAAAGACATTTATTAAGAGCATAAATATTTTAAATTTTTTGATTTAATGTCTTAGTGATTCGTATAATTTTAATTTAGTAAAGAATATCTATAGCATCTTTAATTGAATTAAAATTATACATTAATTTTTAATCACATTTAGTTATAACAGACATAAATTACATAAAATTATTCATCATTTTGATAATACTTTGAGATGAATAATTATGAAGAATAAATTTTTATGCATAAAGAATTTAATAGCCTCGTGATTCGTATGATTTTAATTAATCGAAGAGTAGCCACAGTATCTTTGATGGAATTAAAATTATACATAAATTAAAGGATCACATTTGGTTATAACGGATATAAATTGTAATTAATTATATTTGAGCATTGAAATTTATCCCACAAGAAATTTCGTTATGTTAAATATAATTAATCAAGATACAATATTGAATTATTTTCTTAATTTATCCACATGGATTAAGAATTGAATATAATTCAATAGTTATATCATTAAGTTGTATGAATCTAATTGAATTAAAAATTCAGTCCACAGACAATTTTTATGTCAGTGATTCATATGTAGATCATGATTTACATGAGTAAAACATGATATATGGTTTATTGCTTCATTTAATAACATTAGCATGTATTCATTAATTTTGCAACATATTTCTATTACTCTAATTTTAATTTCTTGAAAATGACTTGATTAGTGGGAGCGATCAAATTCAGAATATTGATCATTATGATGCTCATCCACACAAGTTATACGTATTGATTGCTATTCACAACATCCTTCATTTAAAAAGTGTGTTGTGAAACCAATCATATAAATTCCATAAAAAGTTGGTTCAATTGCCATTAATTTTTAGATGAGTCTTCAAAACAAATAAAGTCTCATTAGGCAACATCTAACAACATAAAGAATTCTTCTCTAGTGATGATGAATATTTAATATTTCAAGATTAAGAAAACGATATGGATTGAAACATGTCTCACATTAGTGGTATTTCAGGTTTTACAATGTTATCTCTTCATTAAATTTTGTTGAGAATATAGTTGGCCATTATGAATACCAGAAGGTTAGTGTGAGCTTAATTATTATCAGAGTAATATAAATATTTGACCATTAAAAAGCTGCAAAATGTTTTGGGATACCTTTATGGTATTAAAGTTTTACATGCTTATGTGAGACGAATTGACAATTTGGAAAGTGATTTGCTACTTCCACTATTGAGTCAAAATTCGTCATTGAAGTACTATTGTGTGGTGTATTTTAAGGAATTTTATTATGGGCTTAGAATTATGGATTCTATGTCTAAGCCATTAAGATTATATTACTGCAATTCAGTTATGGCCTTTGTGACTAAAGCGGTGGTCGAATTAAGTATATCGACATAATGTATTTTAAACCGTTGGAGAACGTGTTAATAAAGTGGTCATTGAACATGTTAGCACTGAATTGATGATCTTTTAACATAAAGGCAGTGCAAATTTCAGATGTTAAAGGATCATATGGTAATTACTGATGGATTTGATTCCATAATAAATTTATGTTATATAAATTTGGTTTTGATAATGAAACGCATTCAGTTATGATATTTCTCATATTCAGTTATGTACATATTCAGTTATTTTGAGAAAAAATATCAATAAAATTGGACCTCGAATAAACATTGGATTTATTCATTAAGTTATACGGATTTGAGAGACATAATGCATTGTGATACATGGAAGATCATACTCGCTTTTGGAGAACCGGTCGCCATGATTCATGAAAATATGACACATATTAAAAGAGGCGTAGCGTGTAGGAATTGGCGACGGCCAAGAAGCCTACCATTTTTACGAACAGCACATGCAGCCTCAAATTTTAGAAAATTGAGACGTGCACGCAACTCTTCCTTTGACAATTAAGCTCCCACAATAAACTCGTTGATGGTATCAGATGTCTATAAATAGCAGCGATTGAGGTCCCTAAATATACAATCTCATGCAGAATAATACATCATCTATAGAGAGATTGGAGTGTTTAGAAGGCTTCAATCGGAGGAAAATCAGAATATTTAAATATGATTCAATGACTGGAGGTAACGCTCGATTTAGCTTCCGCATATTATATTCATGTTTATATATACGTAGAAACGTGATTTTGAGAAAAATATTAACATGCAATTCCAGCTTCTTTCCATTTTCTTGTCTAGGGAAAAAAAACCGGAAATTTTCTCATTTTATCGAGATCATTTCAAAGGGAATTCTCATCGTAATAAGTATCCCAGGAGGAGTGTAGTGATAATCTGTGTTGACATACATATTTACTGAGCATGAGTTCAGAAATCGCCGCCGAGGATGGGCCAGTATACATAGCCGAGATAGCGCCTCAAATATGAGAGGAAGTCTTGGAGCTGTAAATTAGGTTGGCTTCGTTATAAATTTGCTAAAGCAACAGTTTACCTGAGCTAATTGTTGGATTTTCGAGGTTTATGGAAATTTGAAGTTATTTGATGACTTGCAACGCAGCTTTCAGTAACAATTGGAATAATGTTTTCTTTCAGCAATTTTTACCTAATTGAGTCTCGTTGGTACTTAACTGTTGACACTTTGACTGTTGTTTTGATATATTATTTTAACTGCTTTTAACTGTTGTTTTGATCATTGTATTGATTAAACAAAAAATTATTTTTTCTTTTTCTTGCTATTGGATCTTGTAGAAAATAATGTGGGATTTCATGTATTATGCAGTAAAGTGATAGATGATACAAGTTTTGTTTGCAGGAACTCTACCATATCTAATCTTGATGCCTGGACTCTTTTTTATACCAGAGTCTCCTCGTTGGTTGGTATGAGACCTAAACTCGAGTAGTACGTTTTATCATGTTTTCGATTTATTTCTTCTGACTTGTTTTTAATTTTAAAAAAAGTATAGCGGCATGAATGAAGATTTTGAAACTTCTCTGCAAGTTTTACGTGGATTTGAAACAGATATCTCTATTGAAGTAAATGAGATCAAGGTATCAATTTTAATCTTTCTGACTCTTTTCATAGGTGAGATTGTTTGTCAGTAAGTTTATGCATTGTTATTATCTTCAGAGATCTGTGGCTTCATCAAGCAAGAGAACAGCTGCTATCAAGTTTTCGGAGTTCAAAAGAAAACGCTATTGGTATCCTTTGATAGTACATTTTAATCACGTTAAATTGTGTGTTTAACTACTCTATGAATGATTATATTTGTAATACTTTCCTCAGTAAAGAACTTTGTTTATTTGTTCCCAGGTGGGAATTGGATTACTAATGTTTCAGCAACTCAGTGGCATAAACGGTGTGATCCTTTTCTATTCAAGTAGCATATTTCTATCTGCAAGTTAACCCTATGCTATTTTCTTTGTGAGCATATAAAGTTAATCATCATAGTTCCATTGACTTTCATTTTATTCTGAGTTAACTATTAGAATTCGAACAGGAATTTCATCTAGGCAAAACTGCAACATTTGGTATCGGAACCATTCAGGTAAATATCATCAAGTTATAGACCTGGAAAAAAGTTGAAATTTTATGTTTCCTTGGATGATAAATGAATACCATCTTGATGTAGGTTATTGTCATGACCGGAATTGCAACTACTTTAGTTGACAAAGCTGGTCGCCGAATTCTTCTTCTCTTGCGTATCTCAACTCCTTCACTTGAAACATGTTTTGATTTACTTGAGTACGGTTAGGGAAAAAAATATCTAACATACGTCGACAGATATCCTCGTCGCTAATGACTGCCAGTAGCCTCCTAGTTGCGGTTGCATTCTTTTTAAAGATGTGTATTGTTTTTATTCTTTACATTTTCATCATCACGAGTATTGAAGAAATGTTATTATTTTCATGGAGAGCAGGATATTTTACCACAAAATTCTCATTCAGTGTTAGAAGTATTAGCACTAGTCGGGCTCGTGGTATGTCTGAACTCTTTTACATATATGAAAATATGTTTATTCTTCACATTTTCTGGCAGAATTTCCAAATGAACTAACTGGGATTTTTTCACTTTCTCTGTAGGACTTGGAGCTATACCGTGAGTTACAATGTCCGAGGTACGGTGAATTGTTTATATGAGTGACTACGTTTCTTCCCCATGTTTGTGGGATTCTAATTTTGATTGTTGCAGATTCTTCCGGTCAGCATTAAAAGTATGGCCGGTACCGTAGGAAAGCTGGCTAATTGGATGTCAGCTACGATTATAATAACACTGATAGCTAACTTGCTGTTAACTTGGAGCAGTGGAGGTTCTCTCTTGCCCTCTCTCGGTGTTTTTTTATACGCCATGAGTTTTTTAGTGCAGTTTTCTTCGCTCGAAAGTTCATCAATAGGCCACATTCTGAAAAAATATAAGGCTTTCGGTTTTGAGTTAACAATAGCACAACTGTCAACTGAATACTCTTCTAAATAACAAAACGTTCCACAAACTACAGAAACTTATTATGAAATTACGTGTTCGATTAACTTTGGAATTGATAATAGCGTGCGTGCGAACATTTTGCAGGGACTTTCACCACTTATGCATTGATGTCGGCTTTCACCGTGGCACTCATTGCTCTGTGGGTTCCGGAAACCAAAGGGAAAACTCTAGAAGAAATTCAATGGTCCTTCAGATGATGCCGGACACAATGTGATTTCAGACAATATTTGCAAGCATATTGCTTTCTCACCAATTTTTCAATGCATGGGGAGAAGATGTATACATCAATGGGTTTTCTACTCGTTCTTCTTTGACGGAACCGGGTGCGTTACGCGTACTACTATTATAAAAACCGAAAAACAAACATCCAAGGAAGGATGGCTTTTCTACTTGTATATATAGATGGCGTGCAACGAAGGAAGATATCATTTTAGAGAGAGGAGTTTGTTGCATTCAAAGAATCTTTTCTCCTCATTCTCAACTTGTGGAGCATTTTATGAATTAGTAGGTGTCTTGTGAGACGGTCTCATGAATCTTTATCTGTGATACGGGTAAACCCTACCGATATTCACAATAAAAGTCGTACTCTTAGCATAAAAAATAATAATTTTTCATGAATGAGCCAAATAAGAGATATGTCTCACAAAATACGACATGTGAGACCGTCTCACACAAGTTTTTGCATACAATTTGTTACAATATCCGGTGGCATTAAACGAATCATATATTTGACACTGTTCATGTTATTAGTTCTAAATATCATATAGTATATCATTCATTGTAACAATGGCCGAGTTTGATCAAAATTTATCCTATAGCATCATCCAGTCTATGGTTATCGCATAGCATAAATAATTGAAAATTTTGCAAATTTTGGCTATTCATGTTTGTCTTTTTATATTTTGATCATCTATATTATCGAATTTTTATTTTAGTCTATTAATTTATTAGTATCATTGTTGTTGTTGTTATTATTTCACTCTTTTTATACATATGCGGCTCTAATGTGTAATGTGTCATGTAATGTAAAGTTGACTAAAATTGCAATACAAATTACCAAAATTTGTCAAAAGAAAAAAAGGAACAGTAATAACTAAAAATCAATTATGTAAATATTACGGAGAAAAATCGCAAAACATAAAATATAGAGGTAAAAGAGAACTTAAAAATATAATTTTCCCAAATTCATTTTGTGGTCTATGTATCATTCAATCTATGGTTATGTTACTCATGAACCACATATAAAAAATTGTATATTATAAAATTTCCATCAAAATTATAGTTCATGCCAAAAATGCATTAATTAATGTGGGGATCCCGGACGCTAATCATCTTCTTAATCGTCATTGGGACTAATGTAATCAATTATAATAAACATGGTCTAAATTTTTTTTTTTTAACATGCGGAACGTAGTGAAATAAAACATATATATACATCTCAGTATTAAAAGTACAAGTCTTGCATTATATACAATCAGTCTCAACTAAGGGTTAACAACTATAGAGCAAGTGTTTAAACCCTATCTCTAGTCCAAGTCCGTAGCCACCACTCTAATCTCGATCTTTCTTCACCTCTGTGACCCTGAACATGTCCCACCCTGTTGCCATGCACACATACAAACACGACAACAGCCGGACAACTCCGGTGAGAATAAAATCCCAGTATAAACAATGTATCAATGCAATCATATAACACATATATAAAAGCATAAACAAACATTAACACATGTATCTAATCTGACTACATGAATCAATACCAATCTGTATTTAAATCAATGACTTATTATCTTATCTCAACTTATTTCTAACCTAGGGATCCCGATCTAATTTAGACTTTGGTATGCTGTATCGAATGTCTACAATAGACGTCGATCTACATCTAAGCTCATCGATACACCGTAAGTCTAGAGTCTTAGCTGTTCTGTCAAAGACTCGGCAGTTCTACCCTAGCTAGGCTGATCTGCCCTAGACTCGGACTCTTGCTCTGCTATAAATTCAATAGACTAAACATATCAATCTGATAATTTGCAAATATCAATGCAATAAAATAAAGTATGTGATTTTGAGAAACTCAAGTCGAACCTAACTCGAGTTGTGCAATCCCGAATCAACATTTATTTATACCTTTCTTTCTGTCGCTCTGATACAATCGAAGTCTCGACTCAAAGTCTGTCAATGTTCAATCTGGCAATGACAACATCAATATACTGTATCAATATTCTATTCAAATCAAGACATCTCTGTCTTATTAAATTCTGACGGTACAACAGTATAATTCTGCGATACCGGTGATACCACACCAGTATATACTAATTCCAATAACTTATAATCAACCACCGTACGAATCTGATATCACATCTCAGTCAATTTAACTCTGAAATTCATAACAATTCCATAATCAATCTGTTTCTTAATCTGACTTCGATTCTATGAAGTCTACTATGTCAAGAACACTATATATGAATCGTATCTGATTCTGGACATAGCATAATTTCAAATCTTAACAAAACGTAACAAAACTTACGTCCTGTAGTAGCTGTCGTTGCTATGAACTCGGTGTCGTACTCGGATTCAAATTTGGACAAGCGGATCGTTCGTAAATCGAATTGTGAAATTGAAAGCTAATTTTCTTCGGAGCTTCGCTTTTCCTTTCCTTTTTGCTGAAGACTCTCGGTTGTATATATATATATATATATATACATATACACACATGCAAATGGACGAGTGGCTCAATCTTTGTAGCACACGTCTCGCGCATATGCGCGACCCCAATCGACGCATATGCGCGAGACACTCGGTCTCCTCGCGTATCATGCACATCGCCTCGCGCATATGCGCGACTCATCTCCGCGCATATGCGCGAGACTCTCTGGAGTTCCTCGCATAGCTTCGCGCATATGCGCGACATCTTCCGCGCATATGCGCGAGGTCTTATGCCTGTTTGGCGCAATGTGCGCGCATCCGGTCGTGCATGTGCGCCGATGCTACTGTCCTCGCACATCAATTTTCACACGCGATCTCATTTCGTGTCCCGGTTAGTCCCTTTCATAATTATCTCGATTAAAAATCAATAATCGTAATTTAACACGGTATAAAATCTCGGGCATTACAATTAATGTTCGCAAGAACAGAAAAGCATGATATGGCAACATTAGACCATAATACTTAAGAAGTAGAATTTCTTGACAGAACATTAGATAATAGATGAATTCAAGCAACGCTCACTTTCCTATAATTTGTTTGTCATTCGTCAATAATACTCGGAAGTATTCTCGATATAATGATGGATATGCACTCTTTGCTCTCTTTTTTTTCCATCTCACATATATTTCTCCATTAAGATTAAAAAAAAATTTCTCATAAAAATAATATTTTCATGAATTGAGTCGGATTGCAAGTTCGTTTTAAATTAAATCGTGACAAAATTAACTTGTAAGACTGTCTCACATGAATTTTTGTGTAAACTAGAGACGATGTAATAAAAATCCCTAACATTCTAAAAATACAATATCAAGACACGCATACTCGTACAATTTTTCTGACTACATCGATAATTACATGGTCATGACTTTCATACATGAACACTTAAATTGAGCATGGTGCATATTAGAATGATTCATCACCCAATAAGGGGAATTGAATAATTACTTTAAAAAAGGAATATAATTTTTATCCAAGGTGATGCGTTTTGAGGGATATTTGAGAGAATAAGTTTGGTCAGACTTCAATTGTAAAAAATGGCTATCTGATACTTGATTGGTCACGCCGCCGTGTTATAAAACTCAGGCTAGACGGCCACCTAGGCGCCGCTTGACCGCATCGAAAAAGTTATAGGCGGCCAGCCTATGCGGCAAAGGTGCCGAGTCAAGACGGGCCTAAATGTTTAAAGTTTTTTTGACAAATTTTTTTCGGGCTTTTAATTTTTGAAAGCCGAATTAAAATAAAACATGACATAAAGAAAGAATTATAGACTTGTGCTTTTAATTTTTTGAGATTGAAAGCTCAATTAAAACCACGATTTGTTGGCTTGAACTTGCCCTAACACGTCACTCTCATATTTTTTTGTCTGTTTACTTCTGCACATACATGAAAATCGAACCAGAGCCTAAAAGTAATTTTTTTTTATTTATTTTGATTTCTTTTGCATTACTTATTAGTCTGATCATCTTTAAGAGGAAGAGGCACGAAAAATGAACCAGATGTCAATTGGATTTTAACAAAATTTGGGCTGAAATTTAGTCTAAAAATAATTACAATTCTCTTGATATCGTGGAATACGCCTAACGACGCCTAATCCCCGCCTAGGCTCTAGGCGCTAGTCTGACGACCGACTAGCACCTAGCGAATTTTAGAATCATGTATCGGAGTAAAGATAAAGAGGGAAAGTGACGAGTTTCTTTTGTGCAGAAGACTAGACCTCCTTATAGGAGACAATTGGAGTTTAAAGTAACCTTTATAAATACACAAAAGCTCAATCTCCAGCTCGACCAAGCACATCCAAAGCCACAGTTTCGTGGATATATCTGTCCCACGGCATAAAACTTGATCTTACATCTTAATGCCAAAATGAGTTTTCCGGTTCCAAAAATAAAAAACAAATTATACCGTGTAAGATGATTAAAGATGACAAAAAAAGTTGATCAAATCTGAGTCTTTTAGCAACTGTTCATCATAAAAACTGGAAAGTACGTCTGCAAATGCTTTACATTGGTTACGGAATGACATAAGATCTGAAACGCTATTCGTTCCGTTAAGACGAAAAGGGAGGAAGGAAAGAAAGAAAGAATCCTTAAATTCTACTAAAGCCATGGGAATACTCAGCTTATACCAAACCAAAAACACTTGCTGCTCCTAAGCACAAAAGCTAGTTGTTAATAAGTTAAAATACACAGTGCGGAACTACCTTGTATTTAGTAACATCAGGAACTCTTTGAGCAGGATTAATAGAAAATCTGAATTCAGGAAGAGAAACCAAAAAAGTATTTCTCTAATCATAAGTTAGCAGCAGGCTGTTATTTCCCAGTCATTGGTTCCAAATACACGCCCTGCATACAAGGAAAAAAATATCGATGTTTAGTTAGCTTAAGATAAGTATCACATCTGGTGGGTCAGAAAATCCTGGAAATACGGATATTTAATCAAAGAATATGGGGAAAGAGATGAGAAGGAAACAAATGGGAAGCAACAAAATATTAAAAACTTATACTTCAAATCCAGCGAAGACAACAGAAACATTAGCTTGGGCACATAATGCGTGTGCATTGTTTGAAAGGGCGTTGTGGACTAAAAGCTTTAATGTGTCCATTTCCACTGGTAAAAAAGACACATGAACTTAAGCAAGAAAATTCGAGTAGCTCAAATTAGTAGTAGTGCAATTCTAGATTTTATAATAACACTTTTTTTCTATCAAAGAATAAGATCGATGCTTTGATTAGTACGGAGAATTGGATTACCAGGCCACTGATGGGGAAGATTCATACAAACCCAATAACTAGAAAGACAAGCATAGAAAAACCAATATACGCTCTCCAAGAGTCATTTATCCATTCACTCTATCAGCAGATAATGCTTTGAGAATAAAAGGAGGATATTGAAGTAGATAAGTAATGTATATGATCTTTTCGTCACGGTTCAATCTGTATTATGAACTGTTTCATGTCCTCGTGCTTTCAGATAGTGACTCAGATCTGAGGACCAATATAGCTATTTCACTTTCCGCTTGTGTTTTAGAGGCTGGCCAGTAATTGCTGAACTTTAATATTGAGTTTGAAAAGAAGCCGTTAAGAGTGATTAAAGAGAGTAAATCTGTTCAAAGTAATACTGGTCGCTCATTTTTAAAAGGACAACGCAGGTTGAAATGTTCACCCATTTATTACCAACCATCCCCTTGATATGTTATCAATGCCAATCACTCAATTCTTTTGAGTGATGTATCAGTGGGAAACAGGGAAACAACTTTCTTGCGCTTGATTATTCCTTTGTGGTCAAACTGGTATGCAGCAAATGGAAGACAAATACATGAAGCAGTTTAAACTCATTCCCCCTTGTAACTCTGCACCACTTCTCGAGCCTCAGTCTACCTCTCCAAAAATTTATCTCACTTAATGGTCCACCTAATCAGAAGCAGGTTTATTCAATTTTATCTATCTATTTGGAACGAGTGACGTATTAAGGTTCTGAGTGAACAATTAGTTATTTAATACATCAGTTCAGCCGCTTCCGTATTTCTAGCTTATTGATATCTATTGCAAGCATCCTCGCCAGGCACCTTATGCAATCTATCTGAAAACTCGCAAGCATACTCATTGATGCTCTAACTTTACCTTATTTAGGCTGACATCTCCTGCTAAGGATGAAAACTAGTTAAACGAAGTTTAGAAATTCAAAGAATTATCAAAATCTCTTTCAGAGTTACCAAATATTATTAGACATAACATGCAATAAAAACAAATCTAGAATTACGAGCCTTCTGAAGCAAGGAAACTAACTTCATGCAACAATGAGTAAATTAAATAGTCGAAATATTTCCAGGATCCTACCCAAGATTTCCAATTCCATTATGTGGTTCAACATACTGCAGCTGAAGCTGATGTCCATAATGCGGGAGCCCAACTTGTTGCAGTGGTTGCACAACATTCTCCTCTAAAAACACTGCTGAACCAGCAGCTGGGGCACCTTTCCCATCCAAGAGCCTCCACATGTACCACGCCCCAATTGACCTATAAGGCCTCCACTTATCACACAATTGTTCTATCCTGGAAGGCCTAGGTAGCTCCTCCAAACCATACAGCAATTGCACACCTTTCCTAACACCTAAGTCACTTACGGGTAAAACATCGGGCCTATGCAGGGAGAATATCATAAACATATGAACTGACCATGAGCCTATTCCCTTCACCATTGAGAGCATCGTGAATAAAGACCTATCATCCATTTTCACAATTGTCTCATCAGACAAAATCCCTGATTTATACTTATTTGCAAGGTCATATAAATAACTGGCCTTCCGGCTGGACACCCCAATTTGCTTAAGTTGTTGGGGAGAAAGTGCACAGACAGAATCCGGGAAAACAGCATCCTCACCACCACAAAGGGAGACAAATCGGGTATATATAGAGGTTCCAGCTTTAAAAGCAAGCTGCTGGTATAGGATGCTCTTTGTGAGGGCGAGGAATGGGAGGTGGTGGGACTCAAACTGCGGCGGCTGGTGAATATCGATAAGGGAGGCAAGCAGGGGGTCTGCCACACGGAGGTGGCGGAGGCCTAATTCAATCTCTCCATCGGCAGATAAGGGTTTGATGATCTGTGGCAGAGCCCTGGAAGCTTGGGAGGCGCTCCGCCGCCTGCTTTTAACATTATTTGCATTAGTAGGTGGGATAGTCGTTGTTGAGATAGCTGCAGAGGAGCTAGAGTAAGAATCTTCCCCAGTGGTTTGAGGCGGCGACGTTTGGTCTTCCGCGGTGGCAGACGCGGAAAGTTTACGGATTTTGGGGGGCCGAATCGGAATTTTGGAAGGGTTTTGTGAATTTTGAGGGATTTCAGCGGGAGGGGAATGTGGAGATTCAGCCGCAGAGCTGGATTGAGGCGGAGGAAGAGGAATTTGAGAATTAGAGTCAACAGGTGTAAGGTACACAGGCTGATAAATACAGTCTGGTCGAGTTTCAGGGGTTTGGGATTCTGGTTTGGGATCGGACAGGGCTTTGATTTGCGTGAGCTTCTGCTCCGCCATGTGAACTCAACGCGAAGAACAAAAACTAACTCCGGGGGTGTCGGTGGCTGCTGCGGCGGCGGATATTAGGGATTTGTGAGCGGAGGGGGGGAATCGGGAGATACTGGTGGGCTTAGCTAAAGGGTAAAGTTCAAGTCAATGGACAACCCTTGGGCCCAATTCATTGGTTATTTTTCAATATATTTTAATTTTTGTTTTAAGATTTTATATATTATTAAGTATTTTAAAATAAAAAAAATTAAAATTTCATTATCCTTTCAAAAATAATTAAAATAACATATTCAAATTAAAAAATCATATATGCATACTATAGTATATTATAAAGATGAGTAGGTCTCTTGTGATATGGTCTCACGAATTTTTATCTGTGAGACAGGTCAATCCCTACCGATATTCACAATAAAAAGTAATACTTTTAGTATAAAAGTAATTTTTTTCATTGATGGCCCAAATAAGAGATCTGTCTCACAAAATATGACATGTGAGACCGTCTCACACAAGTTTTTGCATATGAAGATTTTCGGCCTCTTTGCTATGATTTTTTTTTTTTTACAAATATTATTTACACTCCACATTTTGTTAAATGCACTACATCTTAAATTTTTTAATCATAATTTTACGATAATACATTTTCTTTTTTTGTAAATTCATTAATAATGGTTTCAATTGCTAAAATAAGTTTTCAAAAACTTTAATTGCTAACATATTATTTATAGCTGAGTTTTTCTATATCCCAAAATATAGAAAATCGTAGAAAGAAAATATTGAACATTTTGTTCATCAAAACAATTGTTTCTTTAACTTTCATCTTAGACGTGTTTTTAATTCAATCTCCGAATCAAGTTATGTTTCAAATTTTATATTTTTAATATATTTTATTCAATATCATCTTGCTTTTTATATGATTTTATAAGATATTTTTTCAAAATTAATCACAGCACTTCATACAGAAGAAACAAATACTAAAAAAAATTTATTTTACAAAAAAATATTATTTATCAAATTTTTAGTTAATACATTTTGTTTATAAAGATTCTTCAAAATAAAAATAAGATCGAAATAAATTAATTTAATATTTAGTGTCTGCCTATATAAAAATAAATAAACTTCAAAATAATAATTTTATGTTATAAAACTGTGCAATTAATCAATATAGGATATATTATATTTTTAAAAAAAATAATATAAAATAACAGGAAAGTCTTACTTTTAAATATCGAATTTTAGTTTTATTGTTTTGTTATCTTGTATTTTATCGTAGCGTCTTTAGAAAAATTATGGTAAATCGAAAGCATTTTCTTAAAATTAGTCAAATTATTGGGAAATTTGTGTAAGGACCGTGTACCGTCTTATCGTAAATTTTATGTGATTATCGATAATTCATTAAATTGCCATGTGATTATGTATATGATGTATATCATGACAATGAAAATGAGAAAATAAGTGTTGATAATGAAATATCGTACTAGATATTGATTAACTAACAGAATTGAAGTTGTAAGAGCTCGAGTGGAGAAGCCGGATGCCAATATAATACAAAATCAATATTTTGGACAGAACATCTGGCGCCCGAGCGGTAGAAAATGACCGTCCGAGCGCCAGTGTACCAAAAGTTGGGTAATTGTACAGAACGTGTGGCGCCCGAGCGGTAGAAGATGACCGCCCGAGCGCTAGTGTAGAATATGTTAGTGCTCGGACAGAACATTCCGTGCCCGAGCGGTAGTTTTTGACCGCCCGAGCGCGGTGCAAGTGACACTCGGGGACAGAATGTCTCGCGCTCGGGCGCGAGAATTCTACCGCCCGAGCGCTTGAGCGCGATAACGGTGGAGATAAGAATAAGTTTTTCTTCTTTCCTTCTTCACTTCCTTTTCAGCAACTTCGAGAGAAAAGTTGGAAATTCAATTTCTTTCGTCCGAATCGACTTCGAAACGTTGTCCAAACGCGAAACAAATTATATATTCGGAATCTTCGCGTCGAAAGCTTCCTTTTGAGGTAAATTTCTTCTAGTTTCAGCAGCTCTAAATATGAAAGTACTGGAATAACATGTAATTGAAGTCGAGATTCCTATATGTGGTAGAATAACCGACAAGAAACTCATATTCGAAGTCGGAATTGAATTATTTTATGATTTCGATTTGATATGAATTTTCAAATATTCAAAATATATTTGAAACTTATATTGATGATTTTGAATGATGTTATTGATTGGAATGAATATGTTATTGATGTAGATAGATTATTATACTGATATCTTCAAGCTACATCAACTGGAACGAAGAATTGAGGTATATTGCTATCGAGTAACATATGACAGGTATCTGTATCATATGATATATGTTTGATTGAATTGATTGGAAAGATGTGTCTATATGCCTTATGTGATGACTTGATGTGGCATACATGACATTGTGATTGGAATATCGATGTATAAAATAAATATTTTGTTAGCACGCATCGTTTGATGCATACATCGATACATGACATGTACGTTGAGCTATGATCCTTGGATACCCTGATATGATTTGATTGGATTCTGGGGTTTGTGAACACAATGTTATGTTTGGTATTATATGACCCTTAAAGCATAGTCATTTGTGGCCCCGACGATTAATTCTGATTTGGGATTTGATGGCGCTTTGTCGACGCTATCATACGAGTATCCCTGATTGAGGCCGGTGTGCCAGCTCGAGCATTGATTTGATAGTGATTCGTTTGATTCTGACATGTGCTCAGTGGATGAGCATTTGACCTGATACCTCCACAACATATATGCATTGCATATCATATATCATCGTTTAGATATCTGTTGTATATATGATGGTTGTTTCATACGGAGCTTTGTTCACCCCCAATGGGGGCTGTTGTTGTCTTTGTGTATGGACAATGGCAGGTACTCCAGGATATCAGGAGGCCGGAGAGGTTACTTCTGGAGGGAGTCACAGTTTGAGCTGAGGTTTTATGCTTTGTTTCCCAGTAAATATGTATATGTATCTATATACCGGGGCATGTCCCGAGGATATGAGTTGTTTGTTTGTAGTTGGTCTTGATTACGTGTGGGCATGTTTTATGATGTGAGATGAAATACTATTTTTAGTATTCAAATAAGATGTTTTGGGCTCATCATAAAGAAAATTTAAACTCGTTTTCCGCTGTAATTATTTAACCCTAATCAAATTGCATTGTAATAACGATTAGGAGCTAAGGGACCCCACAATTTGACATTCAATTTTTTTTAAAATAAAATTATATACAATAAGCGGGGATGAAATAAAGAGTAATTTATTTAATTCAATACGTCATCTGATTGAGTTCAAGTTACCATAACTCTTAATCTAATTACTCATATTTTATCATATTAGCACTATGAACATTAATATTACCCAATGTGAGATATAGATCTTTAGACATATGATTGTCGTACTATCCTAAGGGTAACATCTCATTAACCTCCAATATCGATGACTTAATTTTTAATTATATTTATTTTAAAATTGTTGTAATGCTTCAAGTAAATATTTTTTATATTTTAAATTATTGTAAAGACGAAATACTAAAAATCAACAAAAATAATTTGAAAAGAACGAAACGTGCCACAAACTACAGAAAATTCTTATGAAATCACATGTTCGGTATTCTTTCTTTCAATTTGTTACAGTTTCATTCACGAATTATATATTTGACACTGTTCGTGATTAGGTATAATTATCATATAGTATCATTCATTGTAACCATGGTTGAGTTTGATCAAAATTTATCGTATAGCATATTTCGTTAAGAAAATTACAAATTTGATCATTTATTTTTGTCTTCTTGCGATTTTTGTCATCTTTATTATCGAATTTCAGTTTTAATCGATTTTTTTGGTTACGTGCTTTTTTACCGCAGGTATACTGTATACAGTGTCAAGTTTTAACACTTGAATAAGTATGAATATCATCTCTAGAAAATGAACAATTTAATATTAAACTAAGTAATATAATTAAATTAATCTTAATTTTATTTCGAAAATCATGTGCGAGATTTATAGTGTAAAATAAAATTGCATTAAATGAATGAATGATTAACAAGATTATAATGAGAAAATTCAACAGAGACAGATATTAGATATTCGGTTTCACTTCACTTTCCGAGATGTATAATTTTTATCAATATATATTATAAATTTTTCTGGTTTCTCGATCTTTTCTACTTATTTTCCTAAATGACAAGTAGAAATTTATTACTAATATCAATTCAAATATTCATATTAAAAATCAAATATCAAATAACATAAACAACACAATAATTCTTGTAACGACTTCAATGAAGTTATATGACTTTCGAATTCTATAAACACCAAAGATATATTTTTCTACGATCTTATTTAAATTATCCTTTCTCTAATGTCATATTTCTAACAAATATAATGATTCAATTCAATTGGTTGAATGCAATCAATTCAGAAAAACAAAAATAATCTGACAAAGATCCCAAATATCACTACAAGAATTTTGACATACAACAACACACCTACGACAACTATTATTCACTAAAACCGTTGTCGTATATTTTTTAACAACGGTTTTAGTGAAAAAACTGTTGTCTTATACTTTTTAACAACGATTTTAGTGAAAATCGTTGTGTTAGATGTGTTTTTTTAAGCAAAATACAACGATTTTCTAAAAATAATTGTCTTTTGGCGTTTTTTTTGGGGTTCAAAGACAACGGTTTTTGTTGTCTTTGAATGTTTTTTTAGGGTCAAAGACAACAGTTTTATAAATCATTGTCTTTATTAGCATGTTTTTTTGGACATTCGACAACGATTTTAGAAAATCGTTGTGGATTAGCGTGTTTTTTGGATAAACCACAACGGTTTTTGTAAACTGTTGCTATATTTAGCGACGATTTGCTATATTTAGCGACGATTTTGACACAACCGTCGCTAAATATAACGACGGTTTCATCAAAACCGTCGCATGTTTAAATTAGCGACGGTTTTAACAATAATCGTCGCTAGATTTAGCGACGGTTTTTAATGTTAAAATTGTCGCTAATTTAAAAATTGTCACGGCTTTAGCTTAACCATCGCTAACACCGACAGTTAAATATAGCGACGGTTTAATCAAAAACCGTCACAAATTGTCTATAAATATCCACAACCTCGGTCCAGTTTCTTCCCACCATAAATTTTTCTCTCTTAGACGATTTTAAATTCGAAATGAAATAAGTTTTTTCGCTTCAAATCTTGATAAATTTATAAGTGTTGGTTAAGATAATGAATATTATTATTTTAGTCAGATTGTAAGTTTTTTTTGGCAGAGTTATTAAATTATAAAAGTAATTTTTGTTTACGTAAAAAATTCACGACGGATTTAGTTAAAAACTGTCGCTAATTAGCGACGAGTTAATCAAAACTAGTCGCTAATTCGCGACAGTTTAATCATAACATGTCGCTAATTAGCGATGGTTTGGTAAAAAAAACCGTCGCTAATTTTAGCAACAATTTTTGACTAAATCCGTCGCTAAATCATATCATAAACCTGTCGCTAATTAGCAACGATTTTTCAAAAAAAAGCGTCGCAATATGATATATAGCTGCGACGATAGATGATGTTTCTCTGTCCCCGGATGTCGCTTCGCCCTTCCTTGATTCAAGTTTGTTCGCTCTTCAATCTATGTCGCACGTCTCTCAGTCGTCCTCTCTTGTTGCTCTAGAAAATCTGCCAAAAGTACCACAAAAACGAATAAAGTTTGTCTTTTAAACTTCTAGAGTCTGAAGTCTCCTTGTCATGTACTTCTTTCAGGCGCCGAGTCACCGGTGATAGGCGCTTAGGCACCTGATTAAAAGTTCCAAAAAATAATTTATGCAAGGCTTGGGCACTGAGGCGCCGGTGACAGGTGCTTAGGCGTCTTTGCTCTTGAAACAATGGCGCTGACCATAAATAAGGGTCGAGGCGCTCGTCTCTCGAATTTCAATCTTCTCTCGGCGTCAGTCGCTGAGGTGCCTGAAGGTAGGCGATTAGGCACCTAGCTCTTAAAAATATATTCCTTCACCGATTGCTCTTCATTCCATTCTTGTTCAATTTCACTTTTTTTGTTACCTGAAAATTGCATGTCACTTTGATTCTTGAACTACACAACAACAAATATGAAATGCATAATTCTGCTAAAAAAAACTAACGCGAGTCTAATTTTAAAATAGCGGAAATCAAAATGTAAAATCACACTTATTATTTTTTAAAATGTCAATCTTTTTCTACTTGTGCGGCTCTAATGTGTCACATGTCACGTAAAAAGTTTCATGTGAAAATGACTAAAATTGCAAAACAAATTACTAAAATTTGCCCCAAAAAAAAAAAGAAAAATTAATGAATAAAATTCAGTTATGATCAATATTCTAAAAGTCATCATCTAGGTGCTAGACGTTCGTACACCGCCCCGATTTTAGAAAGACGATGCTTCTGACCAGTATTTAAAAAATCGATCATCTAGATTGCCTAAGCGATTGCCTAATTTAATATATAGTTTTTTTAAAAAAAAATCAAAAAGATTGTTTGACACATTTTTCAATTTATATCAAATAAAGATGATGAATATGTAATTGATTTTTGAGTTTGAATCTTATATATAAGTATTACTTGATCAGAAATATGAAGATGAACATGAAGAACTAAATATTTAGTTAAAATAGAAAAATATCTTAAGTAGTGGGTGGCCACATGCCTATAGCTTAGTGTATTTAGAACACTGATCATGATAATATCGTAGATCAAAATCACATAACGTCAAATATAGAGAACACATAGAACTGAAAAAAATAATTTTTCCCGAATTCGTTCTATGGTGCATGCAAGTATAATTCAATCTATGATTATGTTACTTATGAACCACATTAATAAAAATTGATATATTATAAAATTTCAATCAAAATTATAAATCTCATTCCAAAAATGCATTAATTAATATGTTCGCAAGACACTAAAAAGGCATAATATGGCAACATTAAACCTTAATACTTGGAAGTACAATTTCTTGATAGAACATTAGATAATAGATCAATTTAAGCAACGGTCACTTTCCTATAATTTTGTTTGTCATGCATCAATAATACTTGGAAGTATTCTCGATATAATAATGGATATGCAACCCCCTTTTTTTTGTATCTTAAAGGATATTTCCCCAAGTGTCAAATACATTGAACAGATGTATTGTGAGTCGGTCTCACGAATCTATTTCTTTGAGACAGATCAATTCAATCCATAATTAATATAAAAATTAATATTTTTAGCATAAAAATAATTTTTTTCATTAATTAAGTGTGGTTTGAGATTCAGATCAAATTTCACCAGTGAGACCGTCTCACATAATTTTTTTATAAACGAGATAGAGTGCAATAAAAATCCCAACATTCTACGGATTCAATATCAAGACACACATATACTCGTAACATTTTTCGGATTACATCTATAATTACATGATCATGACTTTCATATATAAACACTTAAATAGAGCATGTAGCATATTAGAATGATCTATCACCCAATATGGGGAATTTTACACCACCTTCAAAAAAATGGAATATAATTTTGGTCCAAGTCCAAGTTGATATGTTTGAACAAAATGGAGCATGCTAAGTATAGCTTAGGTGACCTAAAAATACTTGAGATAATTGATTGGTCATTGAGAAAAGATAAAGAGGGAAAGTGGTGAGTTTCCTTTAGGCAGAAGACTAGACCTCCTTCTAGGAGACAATTGGAGTTTACAGTTACACCTTTATATGTCAATTATTATTTCAATTTTTTGACTCTTTTTTTTATCCTCCCCAATTCATGAACTTATAATCACATTATATTCAAAAAAAAATTTAAAAAAAAAAACCCACAATAACATATATATATATATATATAATATTTGTAATGTAATTATTTCAACCGAATCATATATTTTTTATATTTTGTAATGATAATATTTTTAAATTTTTATGTATTTAGTTTCTTTATCTTTACTCCATTCCCAAAACCCCTCAAAGGCATCAATTCTTTGACATTATACACTGCCAAAAGTAGATCCTGTCAACAACGACGTTACTTCAGCTGTAAACAATGTAGACCAATTCCAATCTCAAATTCTCCACTTCACCTCACATTATTATTCTCTTTTAATTCATTTTAAAATGACATTTTTAAAAAATATATATTTATATATGAATAAAAATATACCATTTCATTTGAAAATAGATCTTACAAAATCCGAGTCTCCCAAATACAAATTTATTTTTTTAAAAAAAATATTTTTCATCAAATTCAAGAAAAAAGAAAATATATTTGTGTGTGTGCGCCATATTATAAATTCAATTCAAATAAATACAAATATATAATAATTGAAAGGACAAAGAAAAGTTGGGAAGTGTGAATGAGTAATAATTCCCAGTCGTATCTCTCTCGCTCGTTGCTTTTGAGGAATGTTTTTTTTAGCAGTCCAACACAGTTTTGTTCTTGACTTGTAGTAGAAATCTAACATGTTTCTTTAGTAATGGCCACTGCACTCTCTTTTTGGTGCCTACTATAGAATTTTTTTAAAAAAACCATTACATCCCCATCCTAAGCTTTTTAATTCTAGACATTTAATCAAATTTAAAATGTATGTGTATATACTATATATTACTGTGTGCAACTTTATGTTTTTGCTGAAAAAATAATAAGAGAACGATTACATATGTTTTGTTGCCCGTTTGATACATGATATGAGATAGTTCAAAACGATAACATAAGACATTTTATAGTCGTGTTATGCTTATACATGCATAGTTGATTTCATAGTATGTACCAAACGATGTTTGTTTATGTACACACAGTTTACTCGTCCAAGATATTATTATTAACACATAGTCGATTATGTTGCGCGTGATGTTGTTGCTTGTAATAAATTATAAACTACAATAAAACAAAATTTCGAGTTCAAAACACGAGCATGTTTCTTAATTAATTTAATATTAAACAAAAAAATAGAGTATTTTGTGGATATGTTACTAATTAATATATATATGGGGAAATTATGTGACTCAGCATGCATGCATAGATTAGCCACGTGGTACGTGGGTTAATAACAATGATTAGGGACTTTTGGGGGATGAGAAGATTTGGTGTAATTATATCGCAATATTTGGAAGTTGGGCACATCTGTGGGCCCCAAAGAATCCTGCATGACGTCATCATCACCACCTGCATGATTCCAAGGAAATCCCCTCAAACCCCGGGAAGAAAACATTAATGGCGTCCGTGTGGAGTTTTGTGTCATTTCCTAAATACAACCAAATTTACATTGGTTAGCAAGCATAGCATAATATAATGGAGAGTTGTTCTCCTCTTTTATACGATTTTTCGGATTTATATTTGTGAATGAGTTGATGGTGTGGTGTTTTATGTTCCAAATATATGAGTCAATATCTATATTTAACATGAGTAGGTTTATTCTGAAACGGTCTCACGAATCTTTATCTGAGAGACATGTCAATCCTATTGATATTCACAATAAAAAAATAATACTCTTACCGTAAAAAATAATAAGTTTTCATAGATGACCCAAATAAAAGACCCGTGATAACGTCTCACACAAATTTTTGTTATTTAATATAATATTCTCTACTATTTTATTGGTCAACCTTTATTCATTAACTGTGTTAGTTACTTCCAACAATATCTTACATCATCTTAAAAATATTTATTAAATAAATGTAAAATGAAAAATTTTATTTGGAAATTTTTTTTCAAAATAAATTTCTTAATATGTGTACAAACATAAATAGATCTATGTATACGGAAAGAAATAAATATTATATTAATAATTTGGAATAAATGTTATGTTGTTTGTATTTAAAGTTTACATTATTATTCCGTATAAATTATTATATAAAATGTATATTTTTTAAAAAAAATCGCTTCGTTTTGTTTTTATAATTTAATCTAAAACGAAGAGGTTTTGTGTTTTCATTCTTTTTTTGAAAGTGAAGTTTACTTTTCTGTGTTTTAAATATTTATTTTTTGTTGTTTTCGAGATACTATTTTTGAGAATTAATTTCTTGCCAATTTGGTGATATTCATCCCATCATTATGACTCGTGAGATTAGCACAGTGACGAATACTTCGTAATTCGTATTTTCAAATTTTTGACAAAGGGAGTAATTAAGGACTTTAGAGATTATTTTTTTCTTATTTAAAATTTAATTATATATATATGGTGTATTAATTGTTTCAATACTTAATGAGGGTATTCCCTTTATATCGGTCACCAAAATTTGAGACTTTGATATCATATGAGTTATATAACAATCGAGAAATTGTAGAAAATTTAATAGAACTATTTGGTATTAGAGTAGGTCTCTTGTGAGACGGTCTTATGAATCTTTATCTGTGAGACGGGTCAACCATATCGATATTTACGATGCAAAATAATACTTTAGCATAAAAAGTAATATTTTTTCATTGATGACCCAAATAAGAGATCCGTCTCACAAAATACGACTCGTGAGACCGTCTCACACAAGTTTTTGCCTTGGTACTAATATAATAATTATTCTTATTTTCGGGAAATTTCAGAATTATTTTTTCCTTCCCAAGAAATATTTCTCTTATAAAATATAATAAAATGTGAAGAAATAGTAAAAAAACTGTTGTACTGTTAAAAACGAAATTTTATTTCTAAAATATATATCAGGTATTTAGAATAAAATTGGAAAATTTATATTAATAAATATGAGAATAAATTCGTTAATTATCCTACATTTTTCAGTTACTATAACGATAACATTTACAAAAGTTTTATGACATAGAGTGGATTCAAAGTCTTCTCCAAATTCTTTGAATATCTTTTTTGAAGAGATCTATTAGAGCCAAGTACAGTATATTTCATTTTATTACGAGTATTTTTGAATGAATTATACAAATTTGTTAATGTTAATTACTATATTCAAAGAGTCCCAAGAATAGATGGATCCCTATTTTTGTAAATTTGGGCAGCATTTCTAAATAAAATATCACACATTAAATGTAAAAGAGAGAGAAGTAAATCGCCTTGCAAACTGTATTATTTGAACCGAGTCGGTTTGTGAGACAGATTTTCATCGTGAGCATATCAATAAAAAATAATAATTTTTTTGAAATATGAACCGAATCAGTCAGTCTCATGAAAATAGATCCGTGAGACCCTCTCACATAAGACTTATTCTCAAGATATTGAAGCCATGTTTCTAAATTCATGATTTTAAGTCTATTTAATTCAATCAGTTTCATGAAAATAAATATGTGAGACCGACTCACATAAGACTTATTATTAAGATACTGAAACCATGTTTCTAAATTCATGATTTTAAGTCCATTTACTTCTTTGTTCGATATATTAATATTATGATTTCATGTTCAGATCGTCGAGAAATATTATATCTTTTGTAAAACGGTCTTACAGATTTATATATATAAGACAAGTCGATCTAATTTATAAATATCACGAAAAAAATACTTTTGATATAAAAAACTACAGTTTTTCATGATTTGGGTATGTTCACAAATCCGTCTCACAAAATACTTTTTTTGTGGCAAAAAAATTGTTGATAAACGTATAAAATTCATAAATCAGTTTTATCAGCAATCTGCCCAAATAATGACGAAAGATGTAATTATCCTACCACTACTCCTTTTTTGTTATATATATACACAATTATCGATTCCGCAAATATAAATAAATAATATAATGATAATCAATTAATGTCAGGTAGATTATATACTCGACCTTTGGTGTAGAAAGGGAAGCTGAAAAATCAAAGTTAAACCAAGGAAAACACATATAATTTATGATTAACAGTAAAACGGCATTGGATAATAAAATAATTAATTGTGAATAGTTTGAAAAAAGAGAATATATCGGAAAGTGGTGTTTGTCGAAGGGAGGGGACTCCAATCTCAAGACGATCCGATTCTCAATTTGTCTCTCTTTTTCTTTTGTTTTGTGCTGTTTACGTATTTGAATCTTTGGATCGATATTCCAGAGGCATTTGTTCCGCCTTCCCTATCATTACTCTATGTGCTCCCCCTCGCCTTTTCTTCTTTTATCCTTTCCTTTTAATTTGTCCCCATTTCGAACTCATCAAAATCTAAAACATTTTGACCCATTTTAATTATGGAATTCACGAGCAACTAAATTTTTTGAACAAAAAACGAAAACAAAGAAGAATCGGTACTTTCTTGGCGAATCGAAGTTGATCGTTAAGACATCGAATTCGAATATATTTATAATTAAAGTACTTAATCGATTTGGTCGAATTAGTTTATACCATTCGATGCTTATCCAGCATGTCTCAAGTGGGATTACTTCATAATGAACACCAACCAACACAAGCTTTGTTCACTTTTTGCATGTTTCCTTGCATCTTTGGGTCAAAGATTTCTCTAAACCCACAAAGCTTTGATGATTGCAGAGTATCTCTTTCACTTTTTCCTATTGTCCCCCCCAAAAAATAAGATAACTATCTAGGAATACATGTAGATTTGAGGAAAACTTTTTGAATTTATTATTTTAAAATATATTCTCAATTAAATACTATATCTTTTTAAAAAATAACAATAAAAATAAAATAAAATAAAATAAAATAAAATTCTTCTGTATTCGGGCATGAGGAGGGTATGATTGAGGAGACGACCAAATGGATTGTTTCCTTCCTCTTCACGTGATTCCTGGGGGCGCACCTACTGATTGTAATAGTAAGATTTAAGAATATCAAATATAAATTTATATTTTATTTATTATTAAAATTGGATTTTTATGATAAATTATTTTTCGGGAAATTAACTTCTTTTTCTTTTTCTTTTTTTATGGTTTTTGTATGCATAATTTCTAGGATCTTATTTATCAATAGTTATTATTAGAATTAAAAGTAATATATCATATTCCAATAAAATTTTAAAAATTGATTATTGTTGATAATAATTATATTAGAGTAATGAATTTATTACAATAATTATTTTTTTATAGTATTATATTTAAGCGTATACAATATTGTAACACAACGTATGTATTTTAAATATAGAATTTTTATGGAAAACATGGCTTTAGTTGGACGCGAGTTTTTTTTTAAAAAAATTATTATTATTTTAAGGATTACAATGTCCATCAATCATATCCTGTGTAGTCCGGCAATGGGATTGACGGACGGATTAGACAGTCTATAACAACAAATGGATGATGGTACTTGTTACAATGATAATTACCAAGTTGAATTCAAAACAAAGATAAAATTTCTGTTTTTATCATGATTTCATAAAACGATCCGATTCAACCGGTCTATTTTAAAAAAGATATTCAACCGGATTATCAAATCAGAATAACGTAATATCATATAAAATGATAATATGAAATAGTAAATAATATATTTAAAATTTGAAGATCTTAAATATGTATATAAATAATAATAATAATAATATATATTTATCAAAATTTAAAATTTTAAAAACATACATATAATCTAATATAATTTTATTTATATTTTTTGGCAAAAAATAATCAACAAAAATAATAATAAATTCAAAAGAAGAACCGATTGGATCGATTTTTAACTGGTTCATCGGTTCTGCATGATCGGTCAAACCAATGTTTTGACAATAAAAATGATTATTTAACTTGGTCCGAACTGGATCGATTCTCTGTTGAACTTGTCGGCAGGAACAAGAGTTTTCAAATGGGGCCAGTCAAAACATGTAATAAATGTGGGCATGCGGAAATTTCCAATGGCGGAAATTTCGTGGAAAGATGGAAGACGCGTTTTATACGCGTCCTCACACGGACAGGGGGCTCTATAAATAGAGCTCCCCCTTTCATTTTGAAATCATCACTTCTTCGAGTTTTCTCTCATCTTATAAGCATTTGAGTGCTTAGTTCTATAATATTTGTGAGGTGTTTTGTTCTCCTGTATTAAGAGAGTTTGTGTTCTCTTTGGAAACACAGTGATTGAGTTGTACACCACAAAATATTATAGTGGAAATCTTTTCATCTTGTCCGTAGTTTTTACCCTAATAATTTTTAGGGGTTTTCCACGTAAATCTCGGTGTCCATTTTATTCTTTATTTTCGGGTTTTATTATCTCAAATTCCGCACGTGGGACCAACAAGTGGTATCAGAGCCTTGGTTTAAAATTTCTTAAAATTCTGAGTATGCTCTGTGATTGCAGCCTAGACTGATCTTCCACATCAGAAAAGATTTTTTGAGATTTTTTATTTAAGGCGGGATTAATTTTATCGAGTCTACTAAATTGTTGTAGACATAATGGCGGGAAAGTATGAGATAACAAAGTTCAACGGAAGCAATTTTATGCTGTGGAAAATAAAGATACAAGCAGTTTTAAGAAATAAGAATTGCTTGGCGGCTATTGGAGATAGACCGATGGAGATTACAGATGATGGAAAGTGGAACGAGATGAATGATAATGCTGTTGCCAATTTACACTTGGCTATAGCCGACGAAGTTTTGTCAAGTATCTCTGAGATAAAAACAGCAAAAGTTATCTGGGATACTCTGACAAAGATGTACGAGGTCAAGTCGCTACACAACATGATTTTCCTAAAGAGAAGACTTTATACTCTTCGGATGGCGGAATCTTCATTGATGATCGATCATATCAACACACTCAATACTCTATTTGCCCAACTCACTTCCATGGGGCATAAAATAGGGGAAAATGAACGTGCGGAGCTTCTACTTCAAAGTCTACCAGATTCATATGATCAACTTATCATCAACATAACCAACAATATTCTTATGGGCTTTCTAAGATTCGACGATGTCTTAACTGCGGTTCTCGAAGAAGAAAGCTGGCGCAAGAATAAAGAAGATAGGTTGGTAACCTCGAAGCAGGCAGAGGCGTTACCGATGATAAGAGAAAGATTTATGGACCGTGATTCCAGTGGGAGTCAAAGGCGAGGTAGGTCAAAGTCGAGAAGTAAGAAGAAAAATATTTACTGCTTTAAATGTGGCGGTAAAGGGCACTTCAAGAAAGAGTGTACGAGTATCGATAAAAGCTCTCAAGGAAATGTGGCCAGTACTTCAGGCAGTAGTGAAATATTATTCAGCGAAGCGGCAACTGTTGCGGAAGGCAGACACAAATTTTGTGACACATGGATTATGGATTCAGGAGCGACGTGGCACATGACGTCTCGGAGAGAATGATTTGATCATTATGAACCAGTCTCAGGAGGATCTGTATTCATGGGAAATGATCATGCCTTGGAAATCGCTGGGGTCGGTACTATCAAAATTAAATTGTTTGATGGCACCATTCGCACCATACAGGAGGTACGGCATGTGAAAGGACTGACGAAAAATCTTTTGTCCTTGGGGCAATTGGATGATATCGGGTGCAAAACTCGGATCGAGAATGAGATCATGAAAATTGTGAAGGGAGCGCTTGTGGTTATGAAGGCGGAAAAAGTTGCTGCAAATCTGTATGTACTTTTGGGAGAAACACACAAAGAGGCAGAACTAGCTGTTGCATCAATTGGTTCAGGAGAAGAATTAACAGTGTTATGGCATAGAAAGCTCGGGCATATGTCAGAACGGGGGTTGAAAATTCTCTCAAAACGGAAGCTGCTGTCGGGACTTACAAAAGTGTCATTACCCTTTTGTGAGCACTGTGTTACCAGTAAACAACACAGATTAAAGTTTGGTACTTCTACTGCCAGGAGCAAAAGCATATTGGAGCTTATTCATTCGGATGTTTGGCAAGCACCGGTTGTATCCCTAGGAGGAGCGAGATACTTTGTCTCGTTCATTGATGATTTCTCTAGGAGATGTTGGGTGTATCCAATCAAGAAGAAATAAGATGTTTTCCAAATCTTCAAAGATTTCAAAGCGCGGGTTGAACTTGATTTTGAAAAGAAAATCAAGTGTCTGAGGACTGACAATGGAGGAGAATATACCAGTGACGAGTTTGATGCATTTTGTCAACATGAGGGCATCAAGAGACATTTCACGGCGGCTTACACACCTCAACAGAATGGAGTGGCGGAGCGGATGAACAGGACCTTGTTGGACAGAACAAGAGCTATGTTGAGGACTACGGATCTAGAAAAGTCATTTTGGGCGGAAGCAGTCAAAACCGCTTGTTATATTATCAATTGTTCTCCTTTAGTGGCGATTGATCTGAAGACTCCGATGGAAATGTGGACCGGGAAGCCGACATATTATTCTCATTTGCATACATTTGAAAGTCCTGTGTACGTTCTGTACAATGAGCAAGAAAGATCGAAGTTGGATTCGAAATCCAGAAAATGTATCTTCTTGGGTTATGCTGATGGAGTAAAAGGGTTTCGCTTGTGGGATCCTACTGTTCACAAGCTTGTCATCAGCAGATATGTTATCTTCGAGGAAGATAAAGTAAAGGGAGACAAAGGCACACCGAATTCAGAAACTACTATTTTTCAGGTGGAAAATAAGACGGACGAAGGTCAAGTTTTTTGTGAAGCAGTACCAGAGCACGAAGAACAAGAACATGTTGAGTCTGAGGTTTCCAATGTGAGGCAGTCAACTCGAGACAGAAGACCACAGGTTGTCTTTCAGATTATGTCACTGAAAGTAATATTGCATATTGTCTACTATCAGAGGATGGTGAGCCATCGAGTTTCCACGAGGCTACTCAAAGCTCGGATGTATCCTTGTGGATGATAGCAATGCAAGAAGAGTTGGAGGCATTAGACAGAAATAAAACTTGGGATCTTGTTACACTACCACGAGGGAGGAAAGCCATTGGAAACAGATGGGTCTATAAGATCAAGCGTGATGACAATAACCAAGTGGAACGATATCGTGCTAGATTGGTGGTAAAAGGGTATGCTCAAAAAGAAGGCATTGACTTCAATGAGATATTTTCTCCCGTGGTTCGACTTACAACAGTCAGAGTAGTGTTGGCATTGTGTGCGGTGTTTGACCTACATCTAGAACAGCTAGATGTGAAAACTGGCGTTTCTTCATGGAGATCTTGAAGAAGAAATCTATATGCTTCAGCCATAAGGTTTTGCTGAAAAAGGCAAAGAGAACTTGGTTTGCAGGTTGAAGAAATCTCTGTACGGTCTCAAACAGGCGCCGAGGTGTTGGTGCAAGAGATTTGATTCCCATATCATGAGCCTTGGATACAACAGACTGAGTGCAGACCCTTGTACGTATTTCAAGAGGTCTGGTGATGATTATATTATTTTGTTGTTGTATGTGGACGACATGTTGGTAGCAGGCCCCAAAAAAAAGATCAGGTCCAAGGATTGAAGGCACAGTTGGCTAGGGAATTTGATATGAAGGACTTGGGACCAGCAAACAAGATTCTAGGGATGCAACCGAGACAGAAGTAACAGAAAGATTTGGCTTTTCCAGAAAAATTATTTGAAGAAAGTCTTGCAACGCTTTAACATGCAAGATAGTAAGCCAATTTCGACCCCTCTTCCTGTTAACTTCAAGTTATCCTTCGAGATGTGTCCTAGCAGTGAAGCAGAGAGGATGGAGATGTCTCGAGTACCGTATGCATCAGCAGTGGGAAGTTTGATGTTCGCCATGATATGTACAAGACCGGACATTGCTCAAGCAGTTGGAGCAGTTAGTCGGTATATGGCGAATCCTGGACGAGAGCATTGGAGCACTGTTAAGAGGATCCTTAGCTACATTAAGGGTACCTCGAATGCTGCATTATGTTATGGAGGATCGGATTTTACACTCAGGGGCTTTGTCGATTCAGATTATGCAGGTGATCCTGATAAGAGAAAATCTACTACTGCTTATGTGTTTACACTTGCAGGAGGAGCAGTAAGCTGGGTTTCAAAACTGCAGACAGTTGTGGCGTTATCTACAACAGAGGCAGAATACATGGCAGCTACTCAAGCTTGCAAGGAAGCAATATGGACTAAAAGGTTATTGGAGGAGATTGGGCACAAACAAGAGAATGTTCCTTTGTTTTGTGACAGTCAGAGTGCCTTGCACATCACAAGAAATCCAGCCTTTCATTCCAGGACGAAACACATTGGAGTACAATTTCACTTTGTGCGGGAAGTAGTAGAAGAAGGAAGCGTGGATATGCAGAAGATCCATACGAAGGATAACATAGCTGATTTTCTGACCAAGCCAATGAACACTGATAAGTTTGAGTGGTGTAGATCCTCAAGTGGTCTAGCGGAAACATAAGCAGCAGGAAATGACAAGATTGAAAGGATGTGTGGAAATGTGTTTGATTCTCAATCAAATCTCCAAGTGGGAGAAATGTCGGCAGGAACAAGAGTTTTCAAATGGGGCTAGTCAAAACATGTAATAAATGTGGGCAGGCGGAAATTTCCAATGGCGGAAATTTCGTGGAGGTGTTTTGTTCTCCTGTATTAAGAGAGTGTGTGTTCTTTTTGGAAACACAGTGAGTGAGTTGTACACCACAAAATATTATAGTGGAAATCTTTTCATCTTACCCGTGGTTTTTACCCTAATAATTTTTAGGGGTTTTCCACGTAAATCTCGGTGTCCATTTTATTCTTTATTTTCGAATTTTATTATCTCAAATTCCGCACGTGGGACCAACAGAACTGAGTTTTTTTCGTTTTTGTTTTTTTATCGTAATATTGACTTGACGTCAGATAATGATATGACGATATTGAAATTTGATGATTTGATATTAAAAATCGATATGAAGAACCGTGATGATTTGCTTAAATCACTGATCTAGGGAAGTAAATTACTTTAATTCAAAACAGTCGAGTTCGTCTAGTAAAGTGTAAACTCATGTCGTATAGAAAACACAATATCGTCCAAACTTGCTAAAAAGACTTAAAAAAAATCATTTAAATAATATAGAATTAAGCCGGATCAAGGCACTTAGTCCCCAATTAAGTTATTCACAACACGACATCCTAAATACTATGTAGAGAAATGAAATCAAATATTACTTTATTTTTCTCAAATTTCAGGGTAACCTATTGTCACTTACTGAAACTTAGAAAAGTGGGACTTATTGACCAGTTATCATCCTTTTGTCACTTACGGTGAGGGCAGTGTGAGTTGAAAATAAATAATCTGTACGTTTTCGTCTCATATATTTAGATTTGAAAAATTAGTCTTCACCACACGACCTTATAGTTATGTGTGTGAGTTTTTCTCGTGATCTATATCTGTATCTGTGAGGTGAAATAATTTTGACATAAAAATATTAATTTCAATGAGTCGAGTCGAGTATGATATTAATATAATACGATTGACTCGTAAGATAGTTTCATATGAGTTTTTGTGAATACTAATAGTCATATTTCAATAGCATAACACATCATTAAATACGTCGGTGTTTTGTTTTTGTTACGAATCATTATGTGTCCCAAAATTAGCATTAAACTACAATAACTGAAATTTTATTAGACATGATTTCTTTCACAGAAAATTCAACCAATAAATTTCTTTTTATTTTACAAACCACCAGTGAATATGATATTTTACCAATATTTTATTAAAATTTTGATCAACTCAAGCACATAAATATAAGATCGACGACAAAATATAATACCAAAATCATATAAAAACAAAAGTAGGTTTCTTTTGAGACGGTTTCACGAATCTTTATCTTTGAAACGTGTCAACCCTACCGATATTCACAATAAAAAGTAATATTTTTTCATGAATGACACAAATAAGAGATCCGTCTCACAAAAAGACATACTCTTGTTTTTATATGATTTTGGTGTTCTATATTGTCGTCGATCTTATATTTACGACAATATAAAAGACCAAAATCATATAGAAACAAATAAAAAAACAAAAATTACAATTTTTGTTGTATATTTTATTAAGATTGATTAAAAATTTTCGAGCAAATTCAATTTTCTTGGGGGAGTAGCAATGCCAGTGGAGAGATTCGTATGCGGACACAAGTTTGATGTATTGGGTTTGAGACTACTGCCTCGTGATCGGAGAAGGCAGATCCATGGAAGACTGTTCCCGCTAGTCACGTGGGCTCTTTTGACTGCCCAATGACCACACCCACCCCCCACCCCCTCTCCTTGTATCTATATGTGTACGTACATACCAGCTGAGCTCTATAAATACTCACACAATAACCCTTCAATCTCCATAGCTTAACCCCATTTCGTGCATCATTCTTGAATCATACACACTGCACAGTGTAATCTTTGTTCTTTTCTCTGCAAACGTAGTTTTTTCTGATATTACTATTAGTATTAGTTCTGCTTATGTATCCAAACGTCACTTATTGGCGATCAAACTGAACATGGATCCTGCAGATGATTACTGATATTTCGCCATTTTAATAGCTCTGTGTAGCTAACGGACAACGCTGATCCCTGCTATTTCGTACACTCAAAGAACAGCTCTCTTTCCCGAGTGGTAGTTGTTCAAATTAATATTTTATTATTGTCATTACAAGTCGCTGTCAGATAACTATTTGCTCCCACCTCTTTTGTTCTCTCTCTGTCAAATTTATGTTCTTTGTCCCCTTCACCAGCATCTGCCCTAGTCTTGATCAATTTTTTCAATATTATTGGAGTTTAGAAGAGAACCCTTTTGTTAAAAGATTGGATTTTTGAGTGTGGAAATCTCGAAGAATGATGCACAGATGCAGTAGCTCGAACATGGTGGGGGGTTGCACCTGTGGGATGTACCACACGCAGAGCTGTAATTCGTTTTCAATGCTTTTCTCAATGAACAATGGGTATAGAGGATACGAAGAAGGAGGGGAGATGTACTCTTTCTCGAATTCTCCTTCGTCTTCTGTGGATTGCACGCTTTCTTTGGGCACGCCTTCCACTCGTCTGACGAGTGACGACGGCAATCATGGTGAGAAGAAACGTTCTTCTCGTATATCTGCTTTTGGGTGGAACATCCTGCCTTCGAAGCAGACGCCGGCGCCGCCGTCCAGCTCCAAAAGCCACCGTGGAGGAAGTAGTGGGAACTCCGGCGGCGACCCTCTCCTCGCCCGCCGCTGTGCTAATTGCGACACCACCTCCACTCCATTGTGGAGGAACGGTCCAAGGGGTCCTAAGGTCAGTCTTAATTAATCAACAAGTTTCATTTACTTTACAAGGATTTTCCCCACAAATTTTACCCAAAAATACATTAAATTGTGGTTGATTTTGAGTCTAATTTCTCACAAATTTCATTTAAATAAATTTAAAGAGTGTCCATCTACTAGATTCTTGGGTCCCTTTAGCAATGGATGGCATCTGGAATATAGCCTTCAAACTTAAATTTGTTACCTTCCTGAAAAGATATACACACAACAAAAACGTAACATTTCAAGAAAAGAGTCCTAATCTGGAAATCAAATGAATTGCTGCAGTCACTGTGCAATGCATGTGGGATTCGCTTCAAGAAAGAAGAGAGACGGGCCACAGCCGCCGCCGCCGCCACCAGCAACGGCGGAGGCGGCAGCCACGGAGACATGGAAGCTCAACAGATGATGAACAACAACACATGGGCAGCATCTCAATCCCACAAAACACCCTATTACTACGGGAACGAGTACCAGTTCCTGCAAGAAGACAACCACCTCAATTCATGGCGCTTCAACGTCACAGACAGGCCAAGCTTCGTCCACGATTTCACCAGATGATCATCAATCAAATTAATTCCCAGAAAAAGGAAAAAAAGAAGAAAAGAATCCCATTAATCATTTGTCATCTGGAATCAATATAATTCATTCATTAATCAATCAGAATCTGAAAAAGCTACACATAATATTCTCTCTGCGCAGTTCGATGGCGATGGTAGTCTGATAGCTCAGTGTCACAGAGGAAATCTGATGTTTTCACATAGGTGGAGTGAAAAATGAGTTAATTCGATGTCACTTAGATCGCTTTTGGTTTTTTCATGTCTTCTTTTCTTTTTTTTGTAAGAGCTTTCGCTTTTTCTTAAATACTAATGGTCCCTTTTTCTGTTGGTCTGTTTCATACACTTTTCTTTAATTTGACAAGTTTGAAACAAGCAGCTTTGCTTTATAAGCATATTATATTTGTTGTTTTCTATGTAAACAGATGTTCCTTTCTGTACTATCTATTTTGTATATTTTGAATTTTTTTATACATCTTGTTCAGTTGTTCAACTGGTACATATAATAGTATATTATATATATGTATATATATATGTATATATGTATCTGTCTGCGTGTGAGTGTGATCTGATTATAAATTTATGATGATGATAAACAATACACAAATTTTAACTGAGAAAATGTGATGATCAGTAGATAACTTAGCAATTGTTCTTGCTTGAAAAATATTCATCTTATGAAACTTTTTATGGAAATTTGCAAAACTATGTTACTCAATATGTATTTGTTAAAACTCTTGTATTAATATCAGATAAATATATTAATATATGTAAATGGTTTTCTTAAAACAAAAAACACATATTCTTTGATAAATTATGATTTAGTAATGGTGTAATTTCAACCTGACAATACCTGCTGTGTTCATAATTTATTCAAATAAAAATGTATCTATGATATGGTGAAAATTGGAAGTAATAGTCAGTGATTGAAAAAAATATTTGAGTGAAAATTAATTATTATTTGAAGAAAATGGATCATATATAGTAAAGACACGCAGGGGGATACATCTATAAATTTAAAAAAATTCAAGGACTGTGTTTTTACAGAGATATAAATACAAGTCGTCCTAATAAACACAATAGCCATTCCCTTTGTATCAATATTTGTTAGTGCATAAAGTAAAAATGGTTGGAAGAATTTGACATACGGGAAAATTTGCATTTTTTGTTTTTATAATTTTATCATTTTGTGATTTTGGTAATCTATTTTATGAAATTTTAGTTTTATTTACAAGTATTTGGATTTTCGGTAATATCAGTCATTTTTTTATGTGGAGTACTGATATATCACTACGCACATCATCATGACATCAACGCTGCATAGATGCCACAACAACGTCACGTAAAAAATGACTAAAATAGCAAAAAAAGAAGAAAAATGATGACATGCTAATATTGAAATTTGACAATATATGAAACTAAAATATCAAAGAGACAAATATAGAGAGGAGAAAAACCACAATCCACTCTAAGCAAATTCGTGTTTAAAAGATGATCTCCCTATTTTTGTCCCACAGTTGAGACTATCTTCTTATATCTAACTTTCTTAGATTTAAATATTATTTCATGATTTTTGTGAATGAGGGAATCATGATTTTGTTGGAATATTTTTTGTTATGGATTGATCGATTGATATCCTCTTCACACTGTTGCGAAATTACTCAGCTTATTGGCAGGTATTGGGTCAAGGAGGTCAGCGAAGAACAGTACCGAAGTAATTTAAGTGGGCCCATTGAATGAGCCCAAATTGTCACCCATAAATTAAGGCCAATAAACGGCCCATTTCAGCCCATGCCCATCCTTCCCCTAGGCATTGTTTTACAACTATTTTTCTAGAAAAGTTCGAAAATTATATCTTGTCTTGAGTATAAATTTCAAAATTTACCGTATAGCATAAAAAATGAATTGGATAGATGGTATTTTCTTGAAGAAAGTAGGAGAACATGAATGATTATACAAACTTATGCGATCCCGTTAATTGATCTCTGTTTGTTTTTGTATCAAGCTCGATCTACATACGAAAAAAGATAGCTCACTTCTAATTCTTAGATTTTCAACAATATATCCTAATTTCTTGATTTTTTCATCGTATATCATTACAGAATCCGTAAAGATATGTTACTTAACTATTATTCATGTAAAATAATAATAAAAAAATTCATATCACAATTATTATTATTAATAATTAACAATAAAATGTGGACAAATCACACACAAGTAGTGTTGTGTTTAAACCCCAAACGACCCGACCAAAATAGAAAGTTAAAAAGCGCGGGATGAGGTCTCCCATCAGACCACTGTAACAACTGTCCCCCAAATAAAGCATCCATTGTACGACGTCGTTTCGCCGATCCCACCCTTTACAGATAAAAAAAAAAAGCATTTGAAAAAAGACAGCTCCAGCAAGAGAAATTGATTCCAGAAAAATGGTGCACAGCGCCTACGATTCATTCCAGCTAATCCCAAATTCCGCATCAAGAATCGACGCCATCGAGTCTTGCGGCTCCACCCTCATCCTCTCCTGCTCCGACGGCTCCCTCCGTATCTACGGCCCCGAGTCCTCTGCTGGGGAGGATCGATCCCCGCTGTCTACCGTTTCCGAATTCTATCATCACACGCTAGAGCTGAAAAAGGAGCCCTATGTGCTCGAGCGGACGATTAATGGCTTCTCCAAGAAGCCGATGCTCGCGATGGAAGTTATTAAGTCGAGGGAGCTCCTGCTCTCGCTCTCGGAGTCGATCGCCTTCCATAGGCTGCCCAATTTGGAGACTTTGGCTGTGATTACGAAGGCGAAGGGAGCGAACGCTTATTCTTGGGATGAGAAGAGGGGGTTCCTCTGCTTCGCGCGGCAGAAGAGGGTCTGTATTTTTAGGCACGACGGTAATTAATTGCTCGTGCTTTTTTAGATGAGTTATAGTTTTTTGTTGGAATTTTTTTTATCTTCTGTTTTGAGAATTGAACTATAATGTTTTGCTGACGGTATGATGGGGTAAAAGCAAGAATAGTCACGAGGATAATACTATTTGGCTGTTTCTTCATTGAGTTTTAATGATTGAATTTATGCCTGAGGCTTGATGGTAAACACTGCCTTATATACGAAAGTTACTTGGCTTTGTAGTTATTTTTTCAGTTTGATTTAGGTTCTGGGATGCTGTTACATTGCCATTAGTATCTAGGAAGGCTTAAACTTTAGATTGCCAAAATAACTATGTCGTCTTTTGATTCTCCAGAAATCATGAAATCTGCGTTACAAATTAAACTAATCATCATGCATCTGTTTTAGTACATAATTAGGAAATAAAAGTGAATTTGGTATTATTTTGGTCCGTCGATCATCGGAAGCAATTTTCACCTAATTGTTTTATTTGTTTACTTCTCACATTCATAGCCTTCCTGACTTGATGCTACTTCTTGCTTATAGTGGGAGTTCTTTCACTTTTTGGGCCATGGTATTCATTGACTTGGCATGATAAAATATTAATTCTCTCGATTAGGCATCTCAACATGCTTTACCTTGGAAGTCCATAGTATGATTTATGATTTATGATTTCTTAGGCGGGCGTGGTTTTGTGGAGGTGAAAGAATTTGGTGTTCCAGACCATGTGAAGTCAATGTCATGGTGTGGTGAAAATATATGTTTGGGGATTCGAAGAGAATATGTCATACTGAATTCAACAAATGGTGCATTGTCAGAGGTTTTTCCTTCAGGGAGAACTGCCCCGCCATTGGTTGTGTCTCTTCCGTCTGGAGAGCTTCTTCTGGGAAAGGTAACATATTTCTTATTTATCATTGTCTACGTGATGCCAGCAACCATGTTTTACACCAATAGGTATGTTTAAATGGTGATTAGGTCTATCAATTACTCGTGTCCCAAAGTTTACGGATTAAAGTACAAATTTTGAGCAAGTCTTACATAAGCCCTATTCAAGCTTGACGCATAATGCAATTATGTCTTGTTGCCTAAGTTTCTAGATGTATTATGTGATGAAATTTACCTGTGTTTTCTCCAGGATAATATTGGAGTATTTGTCGATCAAAATGGTAAACTTCTTCAGGAAGGTAGGATTTGCTGGTCGGAGGCTCCCACATCAGTTGTTATTGAGATGCCATATGCAGTAGGTCTTTTACCAAGACATATTGAGGTATTTGACATAAACTACCTCTCACCTGAATAGAGAATGGTCTTGGGAAATTTTGCAATTAACAATTCTTTTTGGATACACAGATACGGTCTCTTCGAAATCCTTATCCACTGATTCAAACTGTTGTTCTTCGTAATGCTCGCCGGCTCCTTCAGAGCACCCATGCTATGATTGTAGCACTAGAGACTTCTGTTTATGGGTTTTTTCCAGTTCCCCTTGGTGCTCAGGTGCATTTCTTTTTTTCCCCCACAATCTCTGGCTCTTCCATTTGATTATGACTTTGTTAATTGTGCCTGTACCAAAAAATAATTGTAAACCGTACATCTCTTATGGGTTAGTCTTGTTAATATTGGCCATTCTTTCGTCCTAACATTAATTATATGGTATAGTACCTGTTGGATTCAAGAAGTTGTACGCCTGTTCAATTATATGGAGTCATAAACTCGTAATGTATTCATATAGAGCAAGGGATAAAATTATGCTTTGATTTTCTTCGTGACATTTTATTATTATTATTTTACTTACTGCTGATTTAATATTTATGTGGATTTTGTGATGAAAAACTTAATTGCGGTGAGAAAGTTGATGTTAGAATTACTAAAAGAAGGCTCCAACGGTCATGTTTAACTTGAATTTTTACCCAACGGAAAAGATCACCACGACCTTATAAAATTCAATGTATATGTTGTATTCCATTTATCCAGATTGTTCAGCTAACAGCTTCAGGCAATTTTGAGGAAGCACTGGCTTTGTGCAAGTTACTTCCGCCAGAAGATTCAAGTCTTCGAGCCACTAGGGAGCAGTCAATTCATATAAGGTGGTTATTTTTCTTTGTTCTTAGTGTGTTTTGTTAGGTTTTATTTTAGCTCATTTCGTAAAAAGAAAACAGAAAGAAGACAAGGTCGGAGTTATTCTACTGATACAAGGAAGATGCTCACAACCAAACTCTTAAACTATAAAAACTTCTTATCTAGTTTATTGGAGTCAACTTTAATCGACTCTCCATATCTTTGAATGGTTATGTTTAATCAGCATACATGTAAATTAATATTTATTTGTGCATAATCATGTTATCTTTTTTTTATCCTCAACTTTTATAACCGCTTTATACTTTTTAAATCTCACAGTCCAATTATTCGTAACTGAATTTAATTAGATTTAACCGCATTAAATCACTATAGAACTTCGGTTTTTCAACCTGAAGTCGCATTGAGAAATCGAATCTATTATTAGTCAGTTTAACTATATGTTAATTGATATAGTGAAGCAAATATTAATATATCGTTTTCCGATTTTTTAATAACCAACATCAATTTAATTGGCTATATTAAAAGCACACGTGATAAACGACACCGGACAATGAGTCAAAATAAACAAATGAAATCAAATTGAAAAACATAAAAATAACTTGTCTCGGCTCTATCGTGGTGTTGATCTACAAACATCTACTCCATAAACTCAAAACAAAAACAAAACTCGTGTTCAAATTCATAGGGGAAAACATGATAAAAAAGATTGAAAGAAATATCAGCACTTTAGGCACGTTTTATTGAGAATATTGAAATCTTCCTCTCAACTTTTCAACCCTAGCCTTCCTTCTTCTCAGAGAAAACTTTATGCCTCCTCTGATGTTCTGTTGAGTAAAACTCCTTGTCAAAATCTTCTTCTCTCTCCAATTTGTATATCCTGTTAATGGGTCTAAGAGAGGTGATAAGTCTCAATCTTTTAAAATTCCAAAATTCCCTTATCTCACGAGGTGAACTCCACGTGGATGTGGTAAGATTTTCCCAAATTATCTTTATAAATTGAAAATCCCACCTGAATGGGAAGGAGTTTTATTTTCTTCTTTTATTTACTTATTATTAAAAATCATCTTGGAAAATAAGACAAAACTTTCCATCAATTATTTCCTTAATTATCGAGATATCACAGTGTTTTCTACTTCCATCTTTCTCTGGGTTTTTCCTACATGACATTAAATTGTTTGACTTTATCTCCAAAATTAAGCTTTTTTCACATTTTGGTCAAATCTATAAATGATATAAAATTAAATAAAATAAACATAAAATATGGAATAAAATGTCAGAAAAGCATGAATATGACAAAATAAAATCCCTTATCTATAAGATTTTGGCTTATCAAGGTGCTTTTAGGTGTTCAACATAGTTTGTCCTAGAAATTTTTTCCACAACTGATAATTTTGTAAATCCGTCTATAAGACATGAACAAGAGATGGTTAATACCAGAGATTTGGGAAGCAGAAAGAGAGAAAATAATCTTTTGAAGTTGGATCTATAACTCATTTCCTTTTGAAATGAAGGGATTACAACTTATAAATGGGAACAAGGAGCACATAACTTGATTTGTATCTTGTTATAAGTTATTGACTGACTAAAATTGTTAAAAGCATCATAGTCCCGAGCTAAAACTCAAGGAAATCTGATGAAATTTTTAATTCCGAGTATAAGATACTTGAGTCGACATTGGATATCCCTCCATTGAAATTTGGCTCATAGTATATTTAGAGAAGGAGTCTGTCTGGTCATCTTTCTTATCTGTTTTGATTTCCAATCATGATGCCATGGCCACAGCTGGGCTATTTATGAATTAAATTTCAACCGGTCCAACTTCAATTTGCTGTAACATTGTTAAATATACACATTCAAAGTCATGTTTTTTTTTAGAAAAAATATGATTTACTATTGCATTGCAATATTAGTGACTATAACTGGTAAAATGAAAATAATTTGATCAAAAGTTTCACAGTCAAAATGATGTTTGATTTAACAATCCAACATGCGGTATGTAATGGCATGAGTTACTCTTACATGCGGAAAATTGTGATGTCAAACCTGTACATGGATGCAGATATGCTCACTATTTGTTTGAAAACGGTAACTATGAGGAGGCCATGGAACATTTTTGGGCATCTCAGGTGGAAATCACTTACGTGCTTTCCCTGTACCCATCAATCATTCTTCCCAAATCATCTGTTGTACCTGAACCCGAGAAATATATGGATAGCAGTGGAGATGCTCTAGATCTCTCAAGAGGTTCCTCGAGCTTGTCAGATGATATGGAATCTTCAATTCATCCTCATGCATTGGATTCTGATGAGAGAGTAGATCTTGAATCCAGGAAGATGAACCACAATACTCTGATGGCCCTGATTAAGTTCTTGCAGAGAAAGAGATTCAATATTGTTGAAAAAGCTGCCGCTGAAGGAACTGACGAAGCTGTTTCAGATGCTGTCGGAAATAGTTTTGTTTCATATGGATACAATCGGCCCAAGAAACCAATTAAGGTGAGGTTTTTGCTATCTTTCACAGTTGTAAATTTAGATATGCCAAATTCTTGTTTTATAGATAAAGGTCTCAACTGTAACAGAATTTAAGCTTGCGTTCATCATGGTTAACTGTAGCAGAATTCAAGCTTGCCTTCATTGTGGTGACTCGTGACAATAAGTATTGTTTACCTTAAATAAATTTTTTGATTTGTCACCGTTGATTATCATTAGATTCCATTTCATGCCTAGTAGCACCTGTTGGACTGATTATTGTTTTATGTATTTCATTTTTGTGTGATTGTAATCTTTTTTGGGTTCTCATAGGGTCGAGCAAATGCGCCCATCAACTCTGTTGCTCGTGAAATTGCTGCTATACTTGACACAGCGTTACTTCAGGCCCTTCTATTGACTGGACAACCTTCAGCTGCTCTGGAACTATTAAAGGGTCTTAATTATTGTAGTGTAAAAATATGTGAAGAGTTTTTGCAGGAAAGAAATCAGCATGTTTGCCTGTTGGAACTTTATAAATGTAATGCAATGCACCGTGAGGCACTCAAGCTGCTTCATAAATTAGTTGAAGAGTCAAACTCAAACAATCCACCAGCCGAGCTCTCCCAGAAGTTCAAACCTGAAATGATTATCGAGTATCTGAAAGTAGGTATCTTTTACCATTGTGACACTATACTTGATTCACAAAGAAATACTTTGGCATTTATTTAAGCTGAAAGTGTTTCCCTGGGTCAGCAGAATCTATCATAATGCAAGTACACTTTCATACATTATAGACAACTGTCCGATTTACTTAAAAACAAAGGACACTAGGAAAAGTTTACTTACTGTTCTAGCTTTTGTTATACTTTTATTAATTGCTTTTCCTTTCGATTATTTCTCAATTGTGTATTTATCAGCAAGTTTTCTCTTACCAAAGCATATTGAGTGCACAAATATAAACAGTTTTGTGTAGATGGTGTATTGTTCGAATGCATCTAATTCATTATATCAATGAATGTAAAAGATTGCAAGTTCCGAACAACTTGAAACTCCAAATTAATTGGTCCAGCATCCAGATAACCCTGAATCATCTCCAGCCTCGACTGTTTTAGGGAATTTGCCAGAAATACATTGATTGCAAATGAATAATGTTTGTGCCCTATTTCTTGATTTTGACTCGTGAGATCCATATTTGTTCATAAAACTTCATGTCAAGCCTCTTTGCCAATATTAAGTACGTCAAAGTTCTTTACATAGCGGTAATGACAATAGTTCATATTCGAGATAAATTTCGCGAAGGTAGCATCAAGCAGGATATTACTGCTATAGATATAGTTTTGTGCCTGCTATTGTCTGACACCAATGACCTACTTCAACTATTTTTGAAAAATCTGCCTATTTTTTCAGCCTCTCTGTGGCACAGATCCGATGCTAGTCCTAGAGTTCTCAATGCTAGTTCTTGAAAGCTGCCCCACACAAACTATCGAACTCTTCTTGTCTGGAAATATTCCAGCCGACCTGGTAAACTCTTATCTAAAAAAACATGCTCCAAGCATGCAGGCTACATATTTGGAACTTATGCTTGCAATGAATGAAAACAGCATCTCAGGAAATCTCCAAAATGAAATGGTAAGGAATTACACATTCTGTGGCTGCTTAAGACTAAACCTTTACGGCTTTAATGATCATGAAGTTTGTCAGGTAGAGATCTCAGTTATCAAAGTGCTAGTTTTTTTTTAAAATACTTGAGGAAAATGAGTTACTTTTAATTGGTGGTGTTGTGCGCATATGACCTCCTCTCGAAAACATTTGTAAACTTATTTTCTGTCAAATAAAGACGGTATCATAACCAGATGACTTTGGTGAAATGTTCTTTTGTATTGCTAATATTACTCATAATTTGTTAGTCTAATATGAACTAATCTTCTGAAATCAATTGGTTCATCCAGATACAAATATATATGTCAGAAGTACTCGACTGGTATGCAGATCTTAATTCTCAGGGAAAGTGGGATGAGAAAATTTATTCTCCTACAAGGAAAAAACTGTTGTCTGCTTTGGATAGCATCTCTAGGTACAACCCGGAGATAATATTGAAGCGTCTTCCACCAGATGCCCTGTATGAAGAACGTGCGATTCTATTGGGCAAGATGAACCAACATGAGCTAGCTCTGTCCATTTATGTTCACAAGGTAACTATGTCCCCTGATTCCATATTTTCCGAGGATCATGTGTTTGATACCAAATAAATGTGTCATTAACTTTTGGTGTTATATGGATGTGTCTTTTATGCCTTTGTCAAATTTTTTTGAATTTTACTGGAACCCTTCTCTAGGAAGTTCTCCATATGAACTAGATAGACGTTGTAGCAGATCTACTTGCCTGCCTATTCACTAGCTTCGGACATTTGCTGCTGTCTTAATTTGTAACACATATAAGTACTACTCCAGGGATGTTTACTTGTGCATTGTAGTGTTGAGAAGTGCACAAGGTCCTGTGCACAAACCAATGTGCATCACATCACTTTCATGAAGTGCGTGAATTGGCCGTGGAGAACAGCATTACAACAAAGGGTCAAGGCATGCTTCAAGTATTATCCTTGTACATTAATGGATATTTGTTTTTTAATTATTCAATATATGTAAATACATATTGGATTTATGATACTATTTTTTCGCATATCTAGAGTGTAAAATAACATCATTTGGATTGTCCATATACCTAAAATTACTGTGGTATGTTTAATATGTTGACGAGCTTTGTTATTGGTGCATAGAAATAGGGTGTCAATATATTAGCCTTGCGTGTAAAAGGAAGGAACAGCGTTTAATGTGACATGTTTTATGTGTTTCGCCAGTAAAATGTCCTGCTCATGTTTTCTGTATGTCCTCTCTTCTTTTCTTTCTTTCTTTTTACCCCTTGAAGCAACTCATCTTCATTTTCACGCATTCTAACCCTCTCTTCTTTGGTGTGTGGATAAATTGTATAGCTTAACGTTCCTGAACTGGCACTGTCATATTGCGATCGGGTTTATGAGTCCGCAGTTGGTCAACATGCAGCAAAATCTCATGGCAACATATATCTTACTCTGCTGCAAATATATTTGAATCCTCGGAAGACAACAAAAAACTTTGAAAAGAGAATTGCCAATTTGATTTCTTCTCAGAGCTTTGCTATTCCTAAGGTTGGTCCTGGAACAGGTAAAACCAAAGGTCGTTTAAATAAGAAAATTGCGGAAATTGAGGTTGCGGAGGAGACTCGCTTCAACACTAGTGGCACTGACAGTGGAAAGAGTGATGGTGATACCGATGATGCAATTGAGTTAGGAGCTTCTACCATCATGCTTGATAAGGTCATTGATTTATTGGGCCAAAGATGGGATCGAATAAATGGAGCACAGGCCTTAAAGCTGCTACCTAGAGAAACTAAGCTAAAGGTAATTTCCTTGTTGGACAGAGTATATATGAATATAAGAAGCGGGAAATGCCTGCGTGTTGGATTCTTCTGGTGTTCCTTGAGATGAATTACCTGTGATGCAATATGTCTAGACTGCTCTCTTACTCTTTTTTTTATTGGCTCACTGCAGAATCTACTTCCTTTTCTTGGTCCACTTTTGAGAAAATCCGGTGAAGCATACCGAAATTTTTCTGTGATAAAGAGCTTGAGAGAGAGTGAAAGCCTACAGGTATGTTTCTTTCAAAATGTTTCGGGATAAATTGGAATTTGTACACTTACAAAGGCCTGAATGTCAATTAATACACTCATTTCTAGCATGTACATATGTCAAATGTAAACAGACGTTACCTTATGACTTGCTAATGAATGAGGCAAATGAGAAACCAATCACGCCAATCATAGTTTTCATGTACTCTTTATCCGAGCATTAACTGTGTAAATAATCTGTTGATCGTCAAGTTCCGCCATTTTCTATGTAAAGATTGACCTTCTGGATTTGACAGCACCTCATAAAGATTCCAATAAAACAATTTTAACTAATTTCCATGATTGCATTATGTTTTAGTTTCTCTAAATTATTATTTTTTTCTGAATCACAGGTAAAAGATGAATTATATAGCCATAGGAAAAGTGTTGTGAGGATTACTGGAGACAGTATGTGCTCTCTTTGCAACAAAAAGATAGGAACTAGTGTCTTTGCAATTTATCCCAATGGTAAGACGATTGTGCACTTTGTTTGCTTCAAAGATTCACAGAATATGAAAGCTGTGGCAAAAGGCTCACCGTTGCGCAAGAGGTGACAGTGCATCGATAAATAGTAGCAGCAGGTGACAATATTCCCTCCATTGCAGTGGCAACTTTCCATGTCATTTGGGAGGTCGAAAATGAATTACAATGCGCTTTTTGTCTTCTTTATATCTTCCTTTTCAACAAGGACCAGTTCTCGACTCGCAAAGCTGCTTGCCTTTTTTCTGTTTCTTGCTCTTTTGACTGAGAAACTGCAGCACACGAGAAATAATAGAACGGTGTCATCAACTTGTTGTATATCTTATTTATGATGTGCCAGGCTTGAAGTGTTCTGTTGTCGAAGGGTTTCATTTTTTTGGAAATTGCTTTTGTTGTAAATCAGTACCACACGTGATTGTGAAATGATAATTTTCTAATTTAATGGAAGAGCAACTCATTCCGTTGGTTGTCACTTGTATTACTTCCTCTTTTTATCTAGTTTATGTTGACTTCCTACATCAATTTCACTAACAATTGTGGAAGTGGGGTTGGTAAGTTTGAGTGGCATTCCCACCTATTAATGACCAGATGCATGAAAGTCAGTCAAAAATCGCCAAGACAGGTGAGTGTACCACTGCGAACGTCGTGCACAATGGGTTGTTTGATGCAAAATTGTGTTTAGTTTAAATTCTATCTGATTGAATAGAACCATAGGCGCAAATGTGAATTTTGGATATTGAGGAGTTGAGGGATGTCGTTGATTTTCTTTATCTTTTCTTCAAGCAATTCTTATAAATTTGAATCCATAATCGTTGGGTAACTTGCAGGACAAAAAAAAAAAGATTAAAACTTGCTGAGTTTCAGCAGATGAAAAAATAGGTCAATCTCACCTGTTAATTTATGGAATGTTAGAAAAAATAGGTAACCTTTGGGCTGATTGACGAAACAAGAACGTTGCAATTTATGGAATGTTAGTAAATGGTGGATAATTAGTCTTATTCCTATGGTTTCAGTGTATTGCTATTAATGTTTCTTTATGTTTATTAAAGTGAAACTATATTTATTTTTGTTTTTGAATGGAATTATTTGATTTTTTTGGAACATATGTGTGTATTCGGAATTTCGAATGTGAGGATATAAATTTTAAACTCATTAATTAAATTAAATTTACCTAAACAACTAGAATAAATTTGAAATTGTTGATTTGAATTCATCAGTATAATCTCGTAATTTTAAATTACTCAATCCAAATAACTCGACAATGTTCAAAATTTTATATCGATTGATGTAGATCCAAATAGTATATATATTTCATTAATTAAATTCTGTTAGTAAAGTTTCCATGCCATAAGATTGGACAAAGTTCTGAATAGAAATATATGTATTAACCATTTTTTAAATATTATAATCTCGTATGAGATTATATAATAAATTTAAGCGAAAATAATTTTTATAGTTCACTAATTTGTTATATTTTGGGTTTTGGTTGACCAGATATGCAAAATTTGGTTTAGGTGAAGCGACTTAAAAAAATTTTGGTTTTCAGAATCTGCTACTCCAGATATTGACGTGAAACCCAAAAATAATGACGAGATGCTGAAAATTGCTAAAATATTCAGCATCATGTCTACAATTGAACCAAAATTGTCGAAAATTAGAAGTTAATGCACTCAAATCAAACTTTAACAAGTTAATGGATCGAAAAATTTATTTCCACTAATATTATATGTGAAATAAAAATCTAAAAACATAAAATTTCTTTAAAATATTAATAGATTAATACTTTTTATTTTATTTTTTTAAAAAAAACACATTTCGCATATATATTTTATAAATCACATTTAACCTTTTTTAATACCTCTTTTTTAAAATATGACATCTAAAATGCTATTAATTTTATAAAATAATTTTTTTTCCTGGAGATTTGATGCAATTATCCCGTTAAATTACAAGTAATAATAAAATAAAACTGCGCGGGCTTTTCATTATATCTGTTGTTTTCTGGAACACTGATGCTTCTGGTCGTCCAAATGGAAATAGATTCTGTGGAAAAGCTGTGTAAATTTGTGAGTTACGAAATCTCGTTTTTCTCGCTTTTTTTAGCATTAAGCTAACTGGATTGCTGATTGGATTTTCACAGTTGATATCTTCTGCGTTTCAAAGATGCCGCCAGTTGGATTATATTTGCAGATTATCTGTTTTCCTCAAGCCCGAACCTCCTTCAGTTCGAATCTCAGGTATATGTTGCAAATTTATGATTTATTTCTTGATTGGATTGCAGAAATTTTGAACTCAATTCAACGTGATTGTAGCTTGAATTGACCAAATTCTGTTGTCTCCATCAGTCAAGGGATGCAAATAGACAATTTGTGGCTAAATCCATGTGGTCTTTGTCATATTATGTAAAAAAAATTAGTGCATTCGAAAGAGAGAGAATTCTGGCGGGGAGAAGTTCGCACGGTTGGGAGAACTATTAAAATGTGTTTAGAAATTCTTCTGCAGAATTGAGTAGTGTGGATAATTTTATGTTTCTGTTGAGTTGCTAGAAATTTGAGTTTGTGGATCATTTTCAAAAGTCTGAAACTCGGATGACTTGCATTAGTAATGTCTTCCCTTTCAACAGTTTCTGACACAGGTGTTGGAAGCACTTTGGAGGAATTTCATGAACTGAAAGTTCGAAATGATCCCATTTTGACTGGGAAATGGGGTAAGTGAATCAGTTATTCCATTCTATCCTGATCATTTTGGTAAGAACCATCTTTTTGTCCGTGAGGATTGTGCTGTTCTAATTGAACTTGCATTTATACTTATATGGGTATAAGTCTGCATAGTTTTCCCATGAATCAAGTTTCTTGTTATTTATTTCACATTCACGACGTAACTCTGGTCATATAATGTTGCTGTTTTCTGATTTCCTATCCCCTCTATCATTGTAATTTTTTCCCCATATAACCCAACCAGGAAAATTAATTAGCTGTCATCGAATGCTTTCTGTTAAAATGCTGTAATGATTACTTTTAACATTCATATTTTTAATCATCCAAATTGTACCTTGTCAATAATATATTGATCCTGACATATTTAAAATATTTTGTACTCTTTATGCCCGGCAATTCTCTTAATTCATGTTATATCAATTCATATTCCCTTACTATTTGTATGTTTTATTGCAGATGGAGTTCTTAGCATTGCTACTACAGGTAAGGTCTCTCTCGAAGTAAATTGTCTTTGCTCAATTGTTGGGTGTTGTGTAATAATTAAGCTTCGATTGTGGATGCCATCTGGACCAGGAACAAAATAAAGAATGTGAGGCTATTGTTAAAAGTCTCAGAACTAACTATTGAACCTATTACTTAACCAGTGGAACCTAAATCTAAATTCTTTCTCTAGTTCGTTTTGACCCAAACTAATCTGATCGAAATGGCACAAACTTGAGAAGTGGTATGCTTAAGAGTCATAAAGATTTTCCAGAAAATAAATGTGATGCCTGGCTGCTATTTTCATCGTTAGATCCACTTGACCAGGCATCACTGATACTGAGATTCATCACATGAAACTCGACTTGAAAGAAAATACTTCGTCAAGAAGGCTTGTGAGATTACCATCAGCGGCAAAGAATGGCCCAAAATTCAGGCAATGTGTTTCCTCTTTTCTGTCATAAATGTGGAAACTTCTCTATAGAAAATATTCTGGATCTGTTCTGTTATTCTTTTGCAGTGGAACTGAAGTATCATTGTCAATATCTGAAAAAATTGATGTTCTACTGGCAATGATGACAATCTTCATTAGGAAGGTTGATTTCTGATGACTGATTCATTTTCTAGATTTAAATGAGTGTTGGGATGATTAATTAACTACACTGCTGATGCCCAATTCATTTGCTCACAATCTTTTGCAGATGCTTGTTCTGAGATCTCCAGTGAGTTCTGATTGCCTCTGTTGATGTGCAATTTTTTCCGCAGCATATATGTGTTTGTTCCTTTTGGTTTTACCTTTCCTTACCTTAGAAGGACCTCTACATTCAAGAGTTACCAGAGAGACCAAACTCCATTCAAGATGGTTAACAATTGATATGACATGTACTTGATCATTAGTTAATATGTTGGATCAAAATCATCAAATTGATTCCCCCATCTTCTGATTGATTCCCCATTTCAACGCACAAATGAAAGTGCATCTTTTTTCCTTGGGTGATGGTAATGATCCTCTAAATCTACGAAGTGTTTGTCTAGACTGTAGTGCCTTTCGAAATTTTAAAATTATGTGTGTTCAGCAATTAATATAATCTCGTGATCTTTTGAAAAATGCACTTTGTGATTTTAGTACATTGAGTTATAATTTCTGGAATAACTCTGATGTAAGGTTATCTCACTTGTTGCTCATCTGCGCTGATATCTCCAGAAGATTGCAATTGAAGTCTCTGTTGATTCTGGGGATATCACAGGATCACAACATAAAAGAATTGTACTGGAAAATGCATGCAGTGTCTTGCCTGTGGATGCAGCAAATATTGACTTTCTGAAGTTGGGATTTGAAGACTATGTCTCTAAGCATGGAAAGAGACTGGTTGAAGCGTGCCAGTCTTGCTCCTCAACTGGGTGTGTCATAGAATTTCAGTTTTCTTTATATGAATAGATTTATAACTACCGAATCTTTTAACAGTAATCACATGGATGAACATCTGTAGATACTGTCGAATTTTTAGTATGCTCTCACAGTATCGAAAACATAGACCAGCCCTGCCGGTAAGGCCAGACAAATCTTGAACAATGGCATGGCACAGAAGCTATGGTGTCAGAATGGATTATTAACCTTGATTCATTATGTTTTCACGCAGAATAAAAAAATCATCATTGAGAAGGCTCTCACTTAGTCTTTCAGCATCACCTTCTGCGGACTGTGATAGTTATAATAATCATAACTCTGGCTTGACTGTGTCATAATTCTATTTTTATTTTGATAATGTTCACAGAAAGATTCTCAAAGTTGGCACTGGGGTCGCGTGCAGCTCTGGAAACCAACAAGGTGGTGGACAGGTGATGGACGCTGTTATCATCATCAGTGAAACAACAGTGCCAGCTCAAACTTCCTGCTGCTGTTTGTATGGCAGAAAAACAGAGGTTTGTTCTGGGTTATATATTCTTTATATTATGAAGCAAAACTTATTGGTGGTAATTCTCGTTCAAATATCTCCCATGGAATTTTGTACCGTTTGGATCTGATAGCGTATTCTATTGAAGAAATAGTTTCTGCAAGAGCACATGCTCAGCGTGTTGCCAAAGCCTCCCATAGTATAGCATAATCATTCGCTGACCTATTATTGAAGTCTATGATGATGTCCTAAACTTCTTATGCTACGTAAAGGTTTAAACATATTTTTCATACTGTTTCTTCTGATGGATTTACAGAGATTAAAAAAGAATAAACAAGGACCTGGTGAATGCGATTATATTTTTAAATACAATATCAACAAATGATCTCAAACTGATATTATTATTTGAACTAACTTATACCACCAGGTCCCTCTGAACCCATTATATTACGTGGAAAAAAAAAAGCACAAAAATGGTCAAAAGAAAACTGTGGACGATTCTTGCTTTTTGCCCTTTCAGCCTTTGTCATCCTGAAACATGGGGTTCTTCCTTCTTAGCGCTGATAAAGAAAAGATTTCCTATATGCAAAATTTTTTCCTATGGGATTATATTTAAAGAATCTGCATTTCTGCATCTAGGTCTTGTATAACAGAGATTTCTCACCCAGTTCAATGCCGCAATCATCTCTTGACGCACTGACAAGCATTGAATGGAAAAAGTATGGATTGACTCTAAGAAGTCTTGCAGATCAAGATGGTCTTGTCTTACTAGAGTGGGAGAACCTGCCACCATGTGTCCACATCGACATTGTTCTCCATAGATACAATAGACAATATCCTTGAGTGCTGTTACAAAATTACTATAATATCCATCATATTCCTCTGAACTTTTGGTGTGCCCTACTACTTGGTGTTACGTTTTCTTCCTTGTTTTCTTAACTTGCGGCAAGAACAAAGATGTCTAGCTCAGAAAATAGTCGAGTTGATCGAACTCTAACTAGAAAATCTGTCAAGCTTGCGCTGAAGGAAATGAAGGAAAAGAATATGGGGGTCTTGCTCAGTGAGCGTGCACTTAAGGTTAGAATTTGTAGTCTCTCACCTCTGTTAATAAACACCTTAATATCAAGATAGAAAGTTTATGTACAGTAAGAAGATATTTCCCTTCTTTTTCCCTATTTCCTTTTATGGTGTTCTTTATATTTTAGGTACTAACAACAGAATTCAACTTAGAAACCATCACGATATAAATGGGAAAGCATCCGAAAATTGGGAATCACTCCAAAATTTCTTGCTATTCTGTAGTCTCAATAAATGTACAGTATACCTAATTTAGCTTGACATAGGTCAGCATTATCGATACGAAACTTACAGTTACAGTTGCCTAAGAACCAGCATTTTGTCTTATGCTATGATAAGGTATCCAAGCAGAAATTCCAACTCAAGTGGAATAGTTTCTTGAACTTACGTACCACTTCACATTTTCTTACTGATCAAGCGTGGATGTAGAAGTACTTGTGGTTACATTGATGAAGATTTGTTGAAGTATGAGTGCATCATACAGCTAATTTTTTCCCACTAGTTTTCGTTTGGAAGGTTGAAATTCATTCTTTGCAGATCTCCAACTATGCACCTGATCTTGCCAAGACAATTACTGGTCTAATATTGTCCTCAAACGACTTAAACTTCCAAGGACAATGCCTTTCTCTTCTTGGTTTGCAGTGCCAAGAAAGTAATAGGGAGACTGTTGAGAAGTGCATCAAGGATAAATTAATCTCTGTTATATCGAAACATGATAGCAAATCTTGGGAATCCAGAGAAGCTTCGTCTCTTTTTGTAGATGACTATTCTCAACAGAAGCGAATTGGCGCAGACGAGGAACGTGAAGAAGGTGATGAAGTATTTCCCTATCCTGATTTCTAAAGAGAGATGGATTTCTGCAATAAAAACATATTTACTTTGAAATTATCTTTCTATGTCTTGAACTAGAGGTGCAATTCACCTGCTTTTAAGCTGTGGGTTTCTTACAATTATAGGGGCAGACCTAATTTTGATAACTGCATTGATATTATTGGGAAAAGGATATGTCAAATTGAGTGTGCCGGAATCAAATAGCAAACTTAAGATGGTGCATAGATCGAATGATTTGAAACGAGTGGATTTCAGATTTCTCAGTCGAATCGATAGTTTATGTTTTGAGTAAAAAATTAGAGCATATATTTCAAGTTCCTCCTTTTTTTGATGTCTTTCCTATAAATTTTGAAAGATTTTAAAATTACAACCAACGATATAAATCATACAAGCTTATATTCTTTAAATTAAATCATTTCATCCTAGATTAAAACATCAATTAAAACACTTGAAGGGCGTCTATCGAGTAAATGGGCTACCTCACTGTGGAATTCGGGCTCAGCTACACGAATATCAAGCTCATCACATAGAGTCCATCACCTACCTTTACATTCTCTGTTTCGACACTGGCCACAGTGGCTTTTCGTTATATTGTCTATTATATAAATTTTTAAAGTTTAAAATATATTATTTATTATACTATGTTAATATTTTACATAATGTAATAATATTTTGGTCCGACCGTCTAAATAAACCGATATAATTGAGTGGACATTTCAACCGACAAAATTGAGTGGACATTTTTTTTTAAGATAACTGTTTCCACCTAGGTAAAAACATAACATATTTGGCAAAAATTTGTGTGAGACGGTTTCATGGGTCGTATTTTATTAGACAGATCTCTTATTTAGGTTATCCATTAAAAAATATTACTTTTATGCTAAAAGTATTATTTTTTATTGTGAATATCGGTAGAGTTGACATGTCTCACAGATAAAAACTCGTGAGATCGTGTCACAAGAAACCTACTCTGCATATTTTGATTAAAAAGGTTCACCTTATATTTTCTAAATAATTTTCCTAGCAAGATAACTTTTATAAGTGTACTATTAAGTATTGAGGACTTGGAACTGGAAGACTGATTTCGAAGTGTCAATTTATACACACACAACAGCGTGTACATGTTTTTCAGTCAACAGGAGAATTGTACAGTCCTTGTTGCTTCCTCAATCTAAGACAATAATAAGTGCTTTTTCACCTCAACCAGTAATCTACACGCTATCCAAATGCCTCTACTCTAGCAACCAACAATAAATACAAAAGCCAATTATCATAAGATTTATGTATTACTTAATGGGCGTGGATAAAATGGCAACTCAAAGGAACCACCACCGTGTAACCCTTGGATCTTTTCCCGGCCTCTAACTTCGATGAACCCAAACCTTCCAGCAAAGGTCGCGCCTGTTTATGATTCCCTAACGCCGATTAAACTCTTCGGCAAGCTATACTCGATTGATGGTCGGCTCCATACTGGATACAACTATCAGAAAAGTTCGGAAAAGTGGTCTATAAGCCCTTTTTCCCTCCATTCTGAAATTATATACACATATCATGTGGTGCGAGTTTCACTAGACAAGCAAGTGACTTGAAAGAAATGCCCATGTCAAGAAAATAGACTACACAAACATAACACGGAAATGCCATTATGCTTTCCACACATTGGTTTTCTTCTTCGAATATGGAATTAGATTCTTCAATTGGTTGGCCATAACACGGGACGTAACTCATGCAATTTTTCCAGTTCTTCAAATATTAAAAAGCAGGAGACCGATTAGTGCGAAACACCAATAATTCAGATTCATATACACAGTTACAGTTGGTCTTCAACTAGTCATGTTACAGAACAAACAATTACGCCATGAGTTAAAACTGTAAAATAGAGGATAAAACAACCCTCAAACACTAATCATTTCGGTAAATTAACCATACATTCGTACTGAAACCAGTGGAAAAATGAGTTGGCCACCAAAAGCTTCAAAACTATTACTCTGTCCCTATTAGTAAGATGCATTTCATCTATACTCTTGCAACTGATGCATCGCTAGGATAAACACACAAACACAGTACAGTTCATCCAAACTGACATCATTAACAATCTCTCTTTACTGATTCCACGCCAAGGAAGCAAAAACATTAACCAAGGGGGTGAAAAACACCGATAAAATTCAGCCTGATTCAATTAACACCAGGAAGAAACAGTGAGTAGTGGAACATCATTCCAAGCTAAAGTAAGAAACCCCGGTGGAGAAGATTCAATAATCTTGTAAAATGAGCTGTAACTGTAATTCCAAAGAAGTATTTTAGCCTGGCTTAATGCATAGTGGCTGAAGACTAATGGCTGAAAACCGGCACCCTCCATCAAAATCCTCCATCTTTCTTTATCTTCCATGCGCTCTCTTCTTTGTTCTTCCGGCCCAGCTACTCCAACTATTCTGTGGCCAAGCACCAATCTTTCAACCTGGATGCGCTCGGGTGAGTCTCGAGCCATATTCTGGTCTAGGGATTGAAACACAGCGGTGTAGTACTTGAGGGCGTTCTTGAAACGAGGCAAGAACCCGACCCGATTCAAGCTCACTTCATACTCACCTAAAGTTACAACCTTGGGATTCAATGACTTTGCAAGCTTTAGGGCTGTCTCTACGCCCTCATCACTATCGTCAAGTAAATTATACAATTGAAGCATGAAGTTCACAGCAGTCACCTCATCCGGCTCAACCCGGAAACTCGAGTCCTTCAGCTCCCGAACCGGTGTCAAAACGGGTTCAAACTCAAAATTCAAAGCCAAACGCTTGGCGAAGTCTCGCAATCGCTTCCCGGTAGCCAAAAGTGAAGCCGCCTGAGTATGCCCAAGAGCAACGGCCGGTATTCCCGAAAGTCGGATCCTTTCAGGCTTCCCAGCCGGTCTTGTGGCCAAAGCCTGCAGAAAGGCAGCCCATTGAACTCCCTGAACAATCCCGAAATCCACTACATGGATTTTCTTGGCTTTCTCAGTGGCTTCTAAAATTGCTTGGTTTGCAGTGAAATGGGCGAATTTAGAGTTAGGGCAGGCATCATTAAGGGCTTTGTACGACGAAGTGAACTCTTCACAGGTAGTATCACTAACTGTGGCAGCTTTTACACGTCGAGGCGAAATTCTACTATAAAGGGCCCCGGAGAAATAGTACGATACTCGCTCGAGAGGATCTCCGTGCTGGAAAACCGAATCCCTGAGTCGTACAAGTGATTTCATCGCCTTTTCTGGGTCTGAATCAGAGAGACGAGCGCAGTCTAATAAAGCTTTAAGATATGGCTTCCCTTTGAGGAAGATTTCAGGGGAACTAGTGGAAGCAACAGTGTTACAATCACCAGCCACTACGACGTCTTCTTCAGGGATTACTGGTTTCTTTTCTTTCACGGCGGAAGAATGCGGGACCAAGGCAGAGGTGGGTCCGGAGAAGGTAACTCGGCCAGGATCGGGCGGCGGAGATGAGTTAGAGCCGAGTCGTCTCGGGAACGTATCAGGATCATATATGTGAGCGGTAAAGTCAGAAACGGGCCGCCACGTGTCGCAATCCGTCCGAAGATTAGAGCTCTCCGTCGAATCCCCGACGCCAATCAAGCTCTCCATCCACTCTTCCGATTCAAAATCGCCCCCCGGACCGTCACACAAATCCGAAAACCTGAACCCTGTTGTGGAGTGGTGTTCCAAGCTGGGAAACTGAAACCCAGATTCGGTCGTCTCCGGCTCTCCACCCGAGACACCAAACGGGTCAAGAAACCCATAGCTGAGAGATGCTGAAGCCTGAGCCTGGTGTTGAACTGCGACGGCGGAACTGGTCCCTGGCCATGGGCTGAGGCAGAAAGGGTTGAGGAACTGCTGCTGTTGCTGCTGTTCCACTTGCTGCTGCTCCTGCTGTTGCTTCTGCTGAATCACTTGCTGCGCAATCGCCATCAGATTCCCGCTGTCCGTACACATGTATGCCATAGTAAAGCCCTTCTTCACCGAAATATTGGAGCAGCCGCAGATTACTAGAAGAAAAGTGCAAGAAAATTTAGGAGACGAGTATGAAAATACAATGAAATTTGAAGGGATGGAGAGGGAGGGAGGAGTGCTGAAGGGAAGTAGAAGGGGGACTGTGAACAAATAATCTAAGGAATTCCTCACTCTCGTAAGCCTTAAATTATATTATTTAGGAATTCTCGTAAGCATTAAATTAAATTATATTATATTATATTATTAAAATATCTCACATTTAAATATTTAAAATTAAAAATCAGATCAATGTCAAATTTAAATTGGAAAGCACTTCCCCATTGACCATGTTAGACTTCCCTATAAGATAAAAAAGAAAAAGAGTGATATATATTAATTTTAGTCTTTATACAATTTAATTAACTATTATATCGTGTTTGATGTATAGTATGATATTTGGTTGAATAGTTCAATTTTATCTTATCAATTCATCAATTAGTTTGTTTACTTGGATATGATTATATAGATAAAAGAAAATTTATATTTGTATTTATATAATTAACATATTTTTATTTTTGGTCATATTAAAGTGAATTTGAATTTTTAGTTATGTAATTTGTATTTTTTTATTTTAATCATGTTAACAGTAAATATGTATTTTTAGTCATGTAAATTATATGTTTGTTTTTCGTTTTTGGTTTTTTTTTATTAGAGTGCGTCATGTCTACAAATTGTTCATGAAGCCAACTTGGATGCTGACATGAATTTTTGGAAGTAAACTTGCATAAACGTCGTGATTTTTTCAGAATATCATTTGAAATAAAACACGACTGATTTCGATAAAAAAAATGAAAAAACATATAAATTACAAGACTAAAAATGCAAATTCATCATTAACATGACAAAAAATGAAAGAAAACGTGCAAGTTATAAGACGAAAAATTAAAATTCATCGTTAACATCACAAAAAATATAATAAAATGTAAGTTACATGACTAAAATAACAAAATTATTTTTAATAGGGCTAAATATAAAAAAAAATTACATGATAAAAAATGTAATTATCCATATATATTAATAATGTTGTGATGGTAAAAAGATTTGGTAGGATGTGAAATTGTATTGAATAAATAATATTTTGAGTAGGATATGAAATTGTATTGAATAAATAATATGTTTGGTTATCATAATTAAATTTGAGATTAGATGACATATCACAATTTTTTTCCCAATTAAAATAAATGAAAGAAAGGTATACATGATAATATTTTAAATTTAATTCAATGATTTGATTAAATCAATATAAATAATCAATACACAAAATTACAATCAAACATGAGATTTGATTAGATTATCAATTATATCAAGCCAACCAAACACAAGATAAGAAAATAAATTTTACTGATTCTCTTACAACATTTTTTCAAACGAATTTATCGTATATAATTTGTATGTACATTATAATTGGCTAACATCGTTTATTACAAGTTTTAATTCAAAAATTTATTCAATTCACAACGAAAGACAACGACGACATGTTTCTATCATCATAAAAAAATTATAATTTATTTCTTTTTTAATATATTAAATTTATTCATAAAATATGATAGGTTGTACAAATAACATCACCCATAATATGATGTGACAGTACATTCGGAGTTACTTTATAATATATATGTTAATTCAAGTTCATGCTACTCAATAATTCAATCTTATAAAATAGATAATTTTGACAACATGATATGTTTTGTTTGATTTTTTACTCAATCTCATAGTGGAAACAATTTTTTTTTAGGTATTTACATATTTTCAAAGAGTATCACTCTTATTGTACGGTTTCAAATATCTTTATTAATGAGATGAGTCAACATTACTCATATTTGTAATAAAATTTATTATTTTTAATGAATGACCAAAATTGAATACAAAATTGACGCATGACACAATTGTGTATTTTAAAATAATATTTTCAAATTCAAAAGAAAATGGCAAACTTTAGTTGAGATTTAGAGCCACTTATTCCATTAATTTTTATCACTAAAGATGTTCAAAATCATATACAAAAGTCCTAAATTTACAACCATATTTCATATCAGAGAACCGATTTAACAAATTTCTCTCTCAACTCACATTTTTTCGAACTACTTTCTCGTACATGATTCGCTATATATTTTTATTGGATTATAGTTTACAAGTTATTGTATTAGTCATCGAGTTAATATAATATAAGATGAAAAATTTAAAATATAAATATATGTTTATGTATATATCGTACATCTTACAATTTGGATGTGTGGTCAGCGATGGATTTCTTAGCACCGTCAAAGACGACTGACGATGACGTGGCTCTCATTCAGTGTTCGTCCCAGAGGGAACGATCTTCTCTCCCGGCCCGAACGGGGGACACAGTGCTTCAGTGCAGTAACTGCGTCGCGGGGCCCACCGCTGCGTCAACCGTACGTGTAATGACGTCATCAGTGTGATTTTATCTTTTTGATTGAAAATTTATCGAGGTTTGAAAATTTTTGATCTTGGCCGTTGGTCGGGATCTAACGGTGAGATCTGCCTGCTTCGTTTTCCGTTGGAAGGGGAAGCGTGCCAGAGGAATAGTAGATCGACACGTAGACAAAGTGGAGCTCAGTGGGCCCCGATGGGTCGGGTCAAAAATGTCACAGAAATGAGGTGAAAAGCGTTAATTGGGAAAAAGGTAACCTGACCCGATACCTATTTCACACTCTGTGCCCTGTACGCAATTTATCCTATTAATTATAATATGGTTGGTTTTATCATGTTTAGATTTTAGTATAAGCTACTCGATACATAAAAAAAAAATTAGAAACTGTATTTTAAAAAATGTAAGTTATATGGTATTTCATATTTTTTTGTAGTTATACAAATAATCGAATGTGTACTGAGTAAACGCGGAATGTGCATTAGCTTGTAAACTATGCACATCATGTAGATATTTTATGTCGAGTAAAAAATATTATTTTTTTAGGTATTTTAACTTCATTCCTTATTTACAATAATTATTGACTTCATTCGAGATTTTTATTCAATCACTGATGGAAATGAACAAGTTAATAATAATAATATAAGAGTATGTCTATTGTGAGACGACCTCACTAATCTTTATTTGTGAGACGGGTCAACCCTATCGACATTTACAATAAAAAGTAATACTCTTAGCATAAAAAGTAATATTTTTTCATGGATGACCCAAATAAGATATCCGTCTCACAAAATACGACCCGTGAGACCATCTCACAAAAGTTTTTGCCATAATATAAAAAGTTAGAAAGAAAAAGATTTTTTACAAGTGGTTTATCATATATTTATTGTAATTATTGCAGAATAATTAAACAATATTCTTATTCACACATTTAAATTACCAATATTACTTATTTTAAATAATATAGAATTTTATGTGTGTGTGTATATAGGCTGTTTATATAAACAAAATGTAAGCAATATCAATTGTCAAACAAAAAGTAAATGAGTCAAATTGAAGCGAAGTTTGTAGAAGATGACTTGTTAAAAGGAGGAAGGTGGTTGGGCCCAGGTTACCTAGATTAAGGGCCATTTTATTTTGGCTGGTTTGGGCTTAGTGGGCCACATCGAGCCTCTATGGCCCACATTAAGAAGATTGAAAGGATAAAGGCCAAACTTTAGGGCCCGCTGTTAAAAATATAAGTAATAAAGCAAAAAAGAAATAAAAGCAATCTGAAAACAATTTTGGCATAAGCCCAAAGCGGCGGTAAAGACTTTTTACACCTAAATAAATTAACATGGTTTTTTACTCATTTGAGAAAAATCATATAAATAAATAATAATCAATAATTTTCACTTCCATTATGAGGAAACATATAAAAACCTTATTTGTCAAAATAATAATAAATCGTGTACGACGACATAACATCGAGATTATTCTATGGTCGTTCGATATCGATATTTTTTGTAATTAAAACGGATTTTGTTAGGATTATTTGTGCAATTTTTGTTGTATTACTTTAATTAAATCGTACTCGCACCATTAAAGCCTAACTTTCCTCTTTTCTTTTCATTGAAAAAATAAAATAATCAGAGGTGTATGTATATATATATGATAATTAAAAGATTTTTGTATGGAAAAAATAAATATGAAATTTGTAATAAATGATATGTTGAGTGTAATAATTATAAATGTGATGTAAAATAATCGAAAAGTGGTATTTGAATGGCTATATATGTTAAAAAAATTTAGCTGTACTGTTATTATCGATTATAACTTTTTGGTATAATAACAAATATTTAATACTAGAAAACAATAAAGCAAACGTCTTTCCTTTGAGGGTTATCTTTGGAAAATGAAGATTGATCTTATCTGATCGAATTAAAAAATATATATTAATATTGTCTTCTTTTATTAAAATTCTAGTAACATCTTTTCAAATAAAGATGTACTGAAAATTATATATGTTTCTTTTATTTATATATTAATAAAAAGTAAGTCTCTTATGACACGATCTCACGAATCTTTATCTGTGAGACGGATCTGTGAGACGGGTCAATCCTACCAATATTCACAATAAAAAGTAATAATTTTTAATGGATGACCTAAATAAGATATATTTCTCACAAAATACGACATGTGAATCCGTCTCACATAAGTTTTTGTCATTAATAAATTAAGTTTTTAAAGGGTTTATATTTGTTTTTTTAAGCCGCAGTTTTTGGCCCCCATGCATTTCCTTTCACATAATTGTCACGCCAATTAGGTTTGTCTGAAAATGAAACCTTATCATCATCATTATTATTATGACGTTTTTAAATATTTTAAATAATATCTAATAGTTCAATATGACCTATAATTATTTGATAAGAAAATTAAATTTAATTAAAATCAACCCTTTAAATTATTCAATATGAAGATTTTATTACAGATACATGAACCAGCCTTTTAAATAATATTAGGAAAAATTAATTAAAAATACTATTGTACAAATGTTTATATCAGAAGAACCATAAGATAAAAATATGTTATCTTAGAAATCCATTCTCTGCTACATTTCACAACATAAAAATTATTTGTTCACTTAATAGCCAGTGTGAGACGGTCTCACGGGTCGTATTTTGTGAGACAGATATCTAATTTGAGTCATCCATGAAAAATATTATTTTTTGGCAAAAACTTGTGTGAGACGGTCTCACGGATCGTATTTTGTGAAACGAATATCTTATTTGGGTCATCCATAAATAAGTATTATTTTTTATGCTAAGCATATTACTTTTTATTGTGAATATCAGTTGGGTTGATCCATCTCACATATAAAGATTCGTGAGACCGTATCACAAGAGACCTTCTCTTATTTTTTATGCTAAGAGTGTTACTTTTTATTGTGAATATCGATAGGTTGACCCGTCTCACAGATAAAGATTCGTGAGACCGTCTCATAAAAGATCTACTCCAATTTTTAATAGTTATATACATTGTTTAACTTGTGTGTGTCAATGAATTAAAAAATATTTATCTGGATATCATTTCCTTACCCGACAGAATCCCGAACATTCGGATTTCAACACTTGTCGGGTGCAATTTCAAGAGAAAAAAATTCTCAATTCTAATCGTGAAGTGGATTGGGTAGATGATTCAGGCCATCTCCAACCCATAAATCTATTTTAGTGCAGTTTCTGCACCAAATATAACATTCATCTCCAACTCATTTACTTCAAATCTTACACTATTTATTTTATCAATTATATATTTACGAGAGTTATAAATGTCAAAAATAAAATAAAAAACTAGAAATATTTTTATAAATTTTCGAATATAATTATAATTATTTTTGTGTGTTTTAATTTTTATTATGAATTATATTTTATATCAACACGAGTTAATTTTACTCATCAATTATATAATATTATTATTAAAAATATTTAATACATATTTAAATTAATTAAAAAACATTAAAAAAATTAAAAAAAATTAAAAACGAATTAGTTTTTATTAATAATTAACATAAATAAATAAATATTTTAAAAATCAATAATTATATTTTTTTAAATTTTTAGGATTAAATATCTAATTATTAAAATAAATATTATACTATTATTTTATAATATTTACAATTTTAATATAAATATTTATAATAAATACACATTAAAAAAATTTAAAAAAATTTAAAAAAATGACCCACAGCGCTATTTTGGTGAAATAGCGCAGCCCCATTGGAGCATTGAAAGCTGTGCTAAAATAAAACACCATTTTAGCGCAGCGTTGGAGTTGCCCTCACGAGTCGGATCCCGTCACGGGGCCCACCCCTATAAAATATGAGTCGTCCAAATATGCAAATATCAAATTAAAGAAATACACATTGTCACTCAATTTTTACTTTCTCCGTCACATGTATTTAAGGTAATGTTCGTTTTCACATATACTGAGAAAATTATCGAATAAATAAATTTTATAAAATAATTCTCATTTTACTCTTATTAAATGAATGTTTTAATATTATAAAAATTTATTGGAAGTAGTTATTATATTTAATGATGGGGTAGATTGGTAAAAGAATAAAGAAAATAATTATGTATTAGAAACTCATGAAAAATGAAACGCAACTTTTATATCTGAGACGAAGAAAGTGCTTTTGTACCTTTTATAAGAGACCTCACTTTGAGACGTACACCACCACAATTTATCTTCGGTATCAAAACCATTCTATAGTCCCTATTTGTGAACACATTGAAACTTCAGTAAACCTGTATTTGTATTTTCAGTAGAGTAAAAAAAAACCAGGAAACTATGAAATTAAACAATATATCAACTCATCTCTTCGGTAAAAACTAAAAAATCAACTCATTGGATTGATCCAAAATAACTACTGAAAAAATTACGTGTATATATGTAATCACATAATCTGAATAGAAACTACATCAATATAAATTAAAAGTCGAACACCTACGAGAAACTAACTAGTTTTTTCAGGACATAAAATCGAACAGATCTGCTCTTCAGCCCGACTTTTAGCTAAACATTGGAATACAAAAATAGTTTTTCTCTCGGCAGAACCCAAAGGCTCTTCTTTACCATATCAGATGCTTGGTAACTTGGTATTTCCCTACGTTCATGTTGAGTTCATCTGGAGTAAAAAAGTGTCTTGTTCAGTCAATATTTACAATCAGGAGATGGTGAAGCAATGAACAACTCAATTGGGGGGTAGTTATTCCCACTACTGGAAAATGAGTACAAGAGGGTTTCTAATCACTTGAGCGACAGTGCAAGCTTGTTGTTGTGTTTTTCTCCAGCAACTCTAGATTGCTCTGGTATAAAATCAACGAGAAAAGGGTCGGAAAGAGCCCTACCAATATTAGAAGTCAGCAAATCAATAATAATGAGCTTGCAGAGTGGGCTTGAAACCTCTGTTTACAGCAGGTAAATAAGTGTCTATTGCCCAGTAATAGTTGAGAACATTCACATGGATAAAGGTAGCAACAATCTTCTATCCCTTTTTCTTGCAAGCGACTGCCGCAAAATTCTCAAACGTATAGGAATAAGGATGCCAAGGCACATGATAATGAAGGAAATCCAGTAACATTTCAACCAGAGGGTACTATACGAGGAAACTAGAAGTACAATAAAGAGCAAGGCCCAAAATATAGACACCGCAACATCAGTCCTGAGAAAGTGTAAAAACAACAGAGTGAAATAACTGAAGAAATATTTGATGGCATTATGAACTAAATAGAAACAAGGAAAGAAGGGAGTAAAACATAAAGGATAAAGATGGAAAAGAGCTAGTGTCTTTACACGGTTACAGAGCTTGTTATATTACTGAAACATTGTTCACCATGAACTGAAAGAAAGTCACACAGATCAAGCAAATCCACTATTTGAATAATTGAATCTATGCATTTGGTCTCTCAAACCCAACAGCAAGCATACACTAGATATTTCCTTTTCCACACATATACAACTGTTTAAGTTTAAAGCGATCAAAAATTAACCAGGAGGCCGAGTGCCGACCAGTATAGCAACTTGATTGCTGGAAGAAACAATTCAGATAGATAAACCAAAAGTAATGACAAATAGTTGCAACTTTTAATGCACCATTCACCATAGGCTGCATCGACAATTTCATTACATTATAAAGTCTTCAAATGATTCTTTGAGATATGGCTGAGCATTAGAATCTTTATGTATTTTCAAAAGTGAGACGGAGACCAAAATTTTACAATATTCAGACAAGTAGCCTGTTTACATTATGCATGAGAAATCGCATTGAGTTCTAGCTCCCAACCATTGTTTCTCTCAATAAAAGCAGTGATCCTAAATGTAATTCAAAACCATGTGCACAGTCAAATCAAGATTCCCATTCTGAACAAAGAAAAACTTGCATCTTTTCGCATATAATCTTGAATGTCGCTTCAATTCAGGAATTTAACAAAATTCCAGTCATTTCGAATTTAATGTTAATGATACGGAAATACTACCAGTAAACCCCCATGGATAAAATTGCAATTGTATGAACGAATACAGAACATAAAAAATTCACAAATAAAATCACCAATTTACCAAAATATAATATATGCAGGTTAATTATGAAACACAACAAAGAGCAAAAGCATGAAATTACCTGGTGGAGAGAATGGGTTTGGGAGAGAAGACAGTGAGAGCCGGCCACTTGTGCTGAGATCGGATCTGGTAATCTCTCAGTTGCTCCACCAGCTTCGACCGAGTTATCATCGAGTTGATCCACCTAACAAGATCCCAATCCTGCCCGATAACAGTGTCCAATCGAACTGAAATGGGATCACAGAAAACAGATTCCGCAGGTTAATAATCCTCAATCGACTTGTGATTTTTGCGGAAACGATGATTTCCAGATTGGAATTAGGTTTTTTCTTTGCCAATTAGGAGTGGGGTTTTGGGAAACCGCTCATTTCTGTTCGGCCTGCCAAAAAAATGGAACCTTAGAAGGGAAAGGTATGGAAGTGTTAATTAGTTTAATAAATAAGTTTTATTAAAATCAGCACGACAATCCATTGTCGTCCAGCGGTTAGGATATCTGGCTTTCACCCAGGAGACCCGGGTTCGATTCCCGGCAATGGAACCATTTTTGGATTAATTTATTTATTATGTGTTTAACCTCAACCAGTGTATCGACAGGCATACAAATTGAACCAGGAATGGCAAGATTTGGCGGCAGTGGCAGCCCACAAACGAAATACTACGGCTACGCGGCTCTAATGTTGAGTACTACTGCAGCTACTAGCACTTGTGCTTCTAGGGCCACCACCTTCTATAGAAACCTGAAATCTCCCACAGATTTTACACACAAAAACAACTACCAAGGTCCCACCAGGATCAAGAACTTTCTAATTGGTCCACCAATGGCACCAAATCCACTCACCGCAACCGCATTATTCCTCTCAATTTGCCTCGTACTGCCACATTCCCATGCCTGAAAAATCAAGGACAGAACGGAAACAAAGATGATGATACAAAATATTATAAATATTATATTGTATATTTTTTATTCTAATTAAATTAATTATTAAAAATTATAATAATAAATAATAATAATATATTCGAATTAAATTAATTATCAAAAATAATAATAATAATAATAATAATAATAATAATAATAATAATATATAACGCTTACATAAACGAACGTCCACGCTTTGTAAATGCAAATTAAATATTTTTGCAAAATAATTTATTTTTGAAATATTTTTTTATTTTTAAATTAATTATAAAAAAAACCCTAACCAGTTGTCTTTTATAAAGTATCAGCTACTTGATTTGCTGATGGCAAAAAACAAACCATATTATTACCGACAAGATGTAATGGAACAGTGAAAAGACAACAACAACGTTATCATATCCAAAATAAGAAATGTAGTAGCAAGGGTCACGCATCAGAAGCCATAAAAACGAGTTTCAACGAACCCAGCCCCAAATACAGGAGAGAAAGAAACCAGCATCCACAGTAGAGAAACAGTCTGCTTTAAAACATTTAACACACCAACTCGAATAGAAACCCACAAAATCTCAACGCCTGTAATCCCTTTCTTGAGGTTCAGATGCAGAACGATCATAACCGTAACCATCCTCGTCCATGCGATCATAACGGTCATCACCACGATCAGTTTCCCTATAGCGGTCATAAACACCCTGACCATCTGGATCCTCGTATGAACCTCGACCTTGGCGTTCATGATAGTTGTGGCGCCCATGTTCGCGTTCAGGCTGATTGGACCACCCATGATCGTCTTCTGCATCTGTATTGTTATGATCTCTGTCTCTAGTACCTCGGTCTCGTTCATGCTTAGAATTGACACGATCGTAGTCATACTCACGGTCATGGGAATGTCCACGATCATTGCCGTCCTCAGCTTCATAATCCTTTTCTTTTTCCCTTTCCCTGTCACGGTTACGATCTCTGCCACGTTCCCTGTCACGATCATCATGATCACGACCTCGATCACGGTCGCGAGGCCGATCCCTCTCACGGTCTCGACCATGATCTCTCTCCTTGTCCCTGTCTTTATTTCTATCACGATCCCGGTGGTGCCTATCTTCTCTTCGGTCACGATCCCTTGGTCTTTCGCGCGATAGCTCACGAGATTTTTCCCGTTCTTTCTCTTTGTCTCTTCCCCTTTCACGAGATTTCTCCCTATACCAGAAAATTTGTCAGTTATAAGTTTTAGTTTCATAAGATGCCAGGAGGCAATCATTGATAAATTGACAACCGATATAACTCATCCTGGATTTTAATATGCGATGGTACAGATGAGTCGATGACTGTTCTCAAAATAGACAGACTCATGATCCGTTATTGAACCCAGCTTCAACAAGTTCAGTAGTATATAGGCCATAATTTGTACAAAGTAGATACAGGACTCTAATATTGTCAGGGGCTTTACCTATCTCGTTCATCTCGAACCCTTGGTTCCTCAGACACAGATTTTCCTCCAGACTGTCCTTGTTCTCTACAATACAAAAAAGAATATTATCCTTTTGTAAATTCTAACAGGTCGATGCTGCAACATCATACTAACATGCAAGCCAAAGAGTGTTTACTGTGGTTAGTAGTCAAAATCATGATAATCACTTGAAGTAAAGAAAACCCATGAAATGTAGTTCGGAAAAATAAGCACAAGTACAAATTAATTATCAGCTGTCGTGCACATAAAGTGGGTTAAAAAAGAGCAAAAGGGTAGGTGCTGATAAACGGAGAGCTTTTTTACCAAAGATGCTTCAAATTTACAAAATACAGTACCAAATAATTTATACCACACAAATTATTAATTGGAAGTAAACATGAATTGTGGCTAAAAACACAGCTGATCAAATAGAAGAAAAAAACATGAACATTGCAATCATATTTTAAATAAATTGCTCCAATGCATAAAAGTTATAAGTAAATAATTTCCACTGTATGTAGCGAGGATCAAAAGCACCATAAGGTGACAATGAAATCAGCAAGTTTTAAAATATCATTATAAAGACAACTAACACTAGCGATGTAAACAAATTGAGCATGTAAGCGGACTTCCGAGCCGGCTCGATAAATATTTGATTCGTATTCGAATTTATCGAACTCAAGCCGAACTCGAACACGTTCGAACTTTTTTCGAACCGAACTCGAACACGTTCGAACTTTTTTCGAACCGATCTCGAGCCCAAATTATTTTGTTCGATAGTTGGCGAGCAGCTCGCAATCATTAATATTTTATTTATATAATATAATCATATTATATATATATATATATATATATACACATTTCGAGCTTTCAGACGTTTCGAGCTCTTAAACTTTCATTCTCGAATTTTACTATCCGGACAATAATTCATAGAGCTCACAAATAGGTTCGAAGATTTCGAGCCGAATTCGAGCATCCTTTCAAGCCGAACTCGAAACAACAAATTAAAAAAAATTAAGCTTCGAATCGAGCTCGAACTCGAATATATTTAATTCGAGCCTTAAATATTTACTGATATTCGGCTCGATTCGGTTCGTTTACAACTAGGCTTCAAATTTCAAACATCACACAAAATTCTACAGCATCCTCGATTTTTCAACAGGAAAACCGTTTTTTACAGCCTTGATTCAAAAAGGAAGACTTGTATGCAGCTATCATGCATGTTCACACAAGACTTACCTTCCTGCATACTTCTGATTAACTTCTTCACCACCAACCCGACTTGTTCCAAGTCCACCACCAAGCCTGCGAGGCCGCCAGTTTGGAACGGTTCTGCCTCGCTCAACATCCACAAGCACCCTCCTGTTATCAATTTTTTTGCCATCGGCTTGTTTGTATGCCGCTGCATGAAATATAACCACCCATTAATAAGCATAAAATTACAGGAGAATAAATAGAAGTAAAGTCATGAGTGTGAACAAACCTTTCATATCCCGTGTATGCATAAACTCGATAAAAGCATAGCCTCTAGGCTTCTTTGTATCTTTATTTGTGACCAAGCGAACCTGAAAAGTCAAAAAGATACATCTAGGAAACAATATCTACAAAATTTTGAAGATATGCTCAAAAAAGACAAGTCTTCTAGTTATGTCTTGATTTTGTACAATGCCTACGGTAAAAAAATGCCTAAGGGCACGGCAGACAGGCACTATGCCTAATTAGCCGTGCTCACCTTTCAATCATAGAGCTCCCAAGCCAGACGCATCACCATCACTGCTAGAGTTGCCATAAAACGGTGGCCAATATACCAGTTGACATTACACACTAACTTCCCCTTACCAGGGATATTTCTTAGTATAAAAAAATGACTACAAGTAATATATCGAAGACGATATATCATCATAGTCATTGAAGCTTTTTAATACCTCTAAATAGAAAGATAGTGCGTACTTAATTAAAAGGAAGAGAGAGATGCTATTACTCCCAAAGCGATTTACCCATTGCAGGAAAAAGTTGCTTCCCCATGTTGCTTGAAATAATTACCAAAAGGCACAAGGAATCATAGCTCTTAAAAGATTAAAAATTTTACCTTTGTAGTTATGAGGTTCCGTTTCTCACTTTGAATGGTCACATGGGAAAAAGTTCATGCAGATAAGAGCCAATGTAGGAAATTTTACCCTCTTAACAAGTTTGAAACTTACATTTAAAAATGAAGCATGACTAGAAAATAAACCACCACCTTTAAAAATGAAGCATGACTAGAAACTAAACCACCACCTAGTTCTGAAATATATTAGCCCCAAAAAAAGGGGGAGTAAAAGGAAGTAGCAGCCTAACTACAACTTCAACCAAATAATACCTGGGTGCTACAACTTCAGAAGGCATGAAATGCAAATTATTCTAACTAGCAAATAAGAGGTAAGGTTACAAGTCAAATTTCATGCATCCTCAAATAGAATCCCGAAACATATGATCAAGACACCTGACTAACTACATACCAAGTATAGATCATCATTTGAAGTGATGAAATGAGAATTATTCTAAAGTTTAAGTAGAACAGTCGCAAATCAAATTTGATCTACTCTTGAAGAAAAAATAGAAACAGTTCCATGATCTATAAACTATACATCCGATCACATACAAATTGCAACCCAAGCATAGTTAGAATGGTTAAGATATCCATTCCTGGTATGACAGAGTGTTTATAAAATCATTTGATCATCAGCACAGAAAAGACACTCCCAAAATTTCTTATATTTTACTAACGCATGCCGCACCGTTTCAATCGTACTAGATTAAATTATAATACCCATAATTCCTTCGCTTCCCTTCTTTCCCCAGTTCTGGTGGAGTGGTACAGTTGAGGGGAGATTCTTTGAGCCAAAAAAAAGGTTTTCTTAGACATGAATAACAAAAGGACAGTGTAACAGTGAATGTACACTCTTACCAACCCAAAAGATAACCTGAGCCCCGCTTGGGGCGTCCTACAATACCTACCCTCTTGATTGGCCCATAAGCCTCGAACTCCCTTTTGATCCTGTTCTCAGATGTCTCATAGTTCTGGAAAAAGGAAAAAAAACATCATATAAGAACATGAAAATATTCAACAGTAGCAACAAAATGAAAACTAAGAAAAGGAGAACTCACAATCCTAGCAACGAACAATGTTTTGTATGGATCGCCAGATATATTTGGGTCCTTACTTGGATCATCTGTGAAGAAAAACACAGGAACAAGATTAACAAACATTTGAATCCAAGTTCATCTGGCACTAGTTAACTACAGACTTGTATTGTATGGAAGGGAGAGATTTCGAGAGTATATGAAATATCAAATGCCACTAAAAGCTGAATGAAAGCTGTAGCTATTAGCTATCTTAAGATTTAAGAAGTTAGTGAAGCTATAATCACATTTCTCGAATTCTTCAGCAACTTTTTTTGCTCCCTCCACCAGCCGAATTTGGTGAATCCTGGCCTTCCTTTGTGCCTTCATACAAGAAGAGAATTAATAAATATGTATCGTATGCCCAAAACCAGGTCTTCTAATATCAGGGAGTGGGTTCAAGCGCTGTGATTATGAACTTTAACTAAAACAGCAATACATAAAAAATGGAAACTAACTACATCACCAAAAAATAAACTTGCAAGTGCCAAAAAGTATCAAAGAAAAGAATGTCAAAGTTCTAATCATATACAGTAGATTTTGAGATGGAAAAATCTTACCGGAGTCTCACCCTCATCGACAGGGGGGGCATACTCAGGATCACTAGGGTTCGCAAACTTACTAACCAGTTGTGCAATACCTGTGAAATCAAATAAGACCATAGAAGCAAAAGTCAGGCCATATAAATTGGTGAGTGTGAAGCTAAATAAATGCAGAACAGACCTGTATATGACAGGCATTTCCTCTTCTCTGGAGGTGGTTTGTATTCCAGAGGCGGGCGTGGTTCGAACAACTTCAAAAGATTTGTGGTTAAACCAGTGGGGTGACTTTGACCAATCTACAAGAGCAATCATAGAAAAGCATTCAACACCGAGGGATTATTATTTGGTGAAGACAATGAAACAGTCCAAATCACAAACTAGTTATTATGAAATTCAGAAAAACTAACGAAGCGATTTAGCGAGTCCCTTCCTACAACTTAAAAAATCTACCCACCTGAAAAAACAAAAGAACCTTGCTTCATTTCTCAAACAAAATAATTATCAAACCCAAAAGAATTCAACCAAGCAGCTAAAATTGGGAGGGAGCAAAACACTAATCCCTACACTACGTCCGTAAACCCAAACCTTGAAGGAATTAAATTTCCAAAATAAATCAAACTTCTACATACCGGATAGACATTAAATCTAGCGTATCCAACAAAAAGAAAATTCATATGAGCCAGCGTCGACGTAAATCCCGAATCGAAGCAAATGATAAGAGTACCATTTTGAGTTGCATGAGATTGGCGCGGTTCTGAGCCTTGGTTCTCGCCTGCACGGCGGCGTTCTGGTCGCGCATCATTGCATCGCCGTAGTCCCCCATCGGACTCACCTTTAGGGTTTTCGACTAAAGACCCAACGGAGTTGACTAACTCGCAATTTCAATTTTGGGGAACACCACCCCGACTGCTAGATAGATAATCACAATGCAACATGGAACTACCAAAATATATACTATCGTAGAAAAAGATATTTTTTAAATTAAAATATAATTATAAAAAATAATAAAAAAATTACATTGTAATTTTGAATTATGAATTATAAACTAAATATAAAAAAAATAAACTAACATATAATTTGATGTTTAGAAAACAAAAATTATGTGATTTGCATTAAAACTTTAACAATTTATTAATATATATATATATATATAATTATTAAAACAGACTATGTCACCAAAAGTTTGTTACTTTAATGATCTCAAATTTAATAATATAATATATATATATATAAAATCAATAATATTAATATTAAATAAATATTTTTTAGAATATAAAAAATCATTAAACATATTTTGATATATTAATTTTATTGTATTTCAAATTGAAAATATAATCAAGCAAATATTAAATTTACTCGATATCTTTCTTTCACAAATTTTTAAAAATGAAAAATATTGAAAATGATATTTTAAACATTTTATATCTTAAATGAGTTTTTTTAAAAACACGGTGATTTCATACAAGTTTTTGTTGTTTTTCTGATGTGTTCTCCACGTTATCTCCTAATATGACATATCCGACATGTATCATTGTTTTAAAAAATATAGTGCATGATCTGATTAACTTTGAAATAAAATTTATTATAAAAAGTATTTTAAAACGTTCTTTAGATTCCAATACTAAAATGAATTCACCTGTTACAACCAATGGTTAAGGTTGTGAAAAATAAGTCAATTAGAAGTTCATAAATATGATTAATTCTCTAGCTATGCATGCACATTGTGAAGATCATCGATCATCTTTGACATAGAACTTGGCCAAGAATAAACCAGAAAATGAATTTTTTTACATTACATGTGATTTTTGAGGCAATGCTCACTCAGTTCTATGCCATATATCTTCTTCAATGACATTTCTACCGCCTTTGCTCATCGGAGCTCGGTTTAACGGTCTCTCTCGAATCACTGCTCGACGAAGATGGGTTCAATCCGTACTCGCTCGTTGCTCCATACTCACTGCTATTGAATTCATGGCTAGACATCACCATCTTCTTGAATTTCATCATGTCAGCATTATAGGCACGTGTATCGTATGTCTCTGCTTTCCGGTTGGAGCTCATGTAACTCATGCTCTGGCCTGGATTTACGCCCTCGTTTAGGTCCTCCAGTGAAGCATCTCCATCCAGTGCTCGAACAATCTGAGACACACAAGGTTTCACACACATTAATCAAGGAAATTGAAAAGTTTGATTTATCAAGAATTTTTGCTAGGTGGCATTATCTTCATACCTGGCTCATCTTTGGGCGTCTTCTGGCAGAATGGCGTATACATGCTGCAGCACAGGAAACCATAAGAGCTATTTCGTGTGGGATGTACTTATCTTCCAGACGAGGGTCGACTAGTGGATCATAATTGCCATCTTCCAATGATTTGGACAGAAGGGGCCTAGCCTGTTTTGTAACCAAATGAAGTCAGAGTAAACGAAATATATAAGATTGAAAACTTGTAAACTTTATAATTATTCGTTATCCAAACATCATATTCCAATCGTTCTAATGTTGTGCCATACAGATAGCAAATATATCAAAGAGAAGAGTTTGTAACAAACCCAATCTACTAAGCTGTCTTCCATGTTCTTATTCACAGGCCGGCGCCCGGTTATCAGTTCCAAGAGCATGACTCCAAATGAAAAAACATCAGATTTTTCTGTTAGCTTGCCGCTAGAGGCATACTCTGGAGCCAAGTACCCGAAAGTTCCCATTACGCGCGTAGATACGTGAGTGAAATTGTCAGAAGTAAGCTTAGCTAATCCGAAATCAGCCACCTAGATGATAAGGATTGGACATGTTACTAGAAAACATCGCCATCGATGATCTTCTTAGGTTACTTTGCTTTTCTAATACTTACCATGGCTTCGAAGTTAAAGTCGAGAAGAATGTTTGCTGCTTTTATATCCCGGTGGATGATTCGAGGATGGCCTAAAATCACAAGGAAAACTTTTAAAATTCTGCCATTTTAACACACGAACAGATGATTATAAGAAGGTAAGAATTTTCATACAATCTTCATGGAGATAAGCAAGTCCCTTAGCTGATCCAACCGCGATTCGAAGCCTGGTTGTCCAATCCATTACTGGTTGGCCTTTTCCTGCACACAAAATTTACCCTTTTGAGGGGTAAGAATCAACACATCGAATTCAAATAGGAAGATCTCAAGTAACTAAGCTTACCATGGAGATGAAACTGCAGTGTCTTATTCGGAACAAATTCATAAACAAGCATTCTTTGTCCATCAGCAATGCAGTATCCAACGAGGGACACAAGATGGCGATGATGGACACGACTAATAATCTCGACCTCGACTTGAAATTCACGCTCCCCTTGCCCACTGCCGGACTTGAGGCTTTTCACCGCCACCTCCTTTCCATCAGGTAAAACACCCTTGTGTACGAGCCCGAAACCACCTTGGCCCAACAGATTGGATTGAGAGAATCCATTAGTTGCAGAGTTTAGCTCTTCATAGGTGAATTGGCTCTTGGAACCAATGCCTCCCATGTTTGGAGATTGAGGTTGTTGCATAGGTGTAAGATGATGGCCCGAGTAACCCGAGCTGAAATCGCTGCTAGTGTTGGCCGCCGGAGGAGTTGAAGTAATTGGTGCACCCCAGCCCCCGCCAACTACGACAACAGGTGTGCCCACGACTCCCGGAGGCGGCTCAAGATTCACTATGTGGTCCATTGGAACTGGACTATGCCAATGTGTTGAAGGGTTGTAGTATAGATCACCTCCTGAAATGAAAATCAATGACCCGTAAAGATTATTAGGTTCAAGTTGGATCTAATATCTTAAATTTATTAAATTGTAGAAAACTTGAGCACCTGTGGGGGGGAATCCTGGATCAATGTAATAAGATGGTTTTTTCTTCCTCCTGGACAATATCAGGCAGGCAATAATAAGGGCAAGAAGCACTACTCCTCCAACGATGATTCCGGCGATGATAGCTGAATTTACAGTTGCATCAGGCGGTGGAGGGACAAGGTCTGTTGAGGAACCAGCTGGGTGACTTGAGGACCTATTGGTGGCGGCCGAGCGTGGAAGATGAGGAGGTGACAAAGATGGTGATGGAGGTGTTGGTGAAGCGGTGGCTCTTGGTGGTGGTGGAAGGATTACAGGTGCGGGAGGAGCTCCAGGTGCGGGAGGAGCTCCAGGGGCTGGAGGGGGGTTCAATATTGGAGGTGGAGATGAGGAGGGAATGGTGGATGGCAGTGGCGCCGAGGAAGTCGGTGGAGGAGGTGAGGCTGAGTCATCAGGCGGAGGGGCTTGAGGAGGTGGTGGTGATGGAGGGAGCGGAGGTGGGAGAGATTCTTCTGGAGGCGGTGTTGAGGCTTCTGGTGGAGATGGTGAGGCTTTAGGTGGAGGAGAAGAAGGTGGGGGAGGAGGAGATGTTGGAGGTGCTGGTGGCGATAATTCTGGTGGCGCAGATGTAGATGGAGGATGTGATGACGACGATGTCTTGTCTGGATGTCCCGGATTTATTGGGAAAGAATCCGTAGTAATAACATTGTCTCTTAGCGATGGAGAAGTCTGGGGAGATTGCTGAGGCGATGAATCCATTTTAACAATGAATTTCAGGCGAAGATATGAGCCAAAACTTACACCGGAAATTGAATTCTCCGGCGAAAACTCCTCTTCTCGACAATCCAATGCACCTGATTTCATTCATTACCATTTACCAATATTGCAAACTTGCATTAATGGTCATTCCATGCAGATAAAAATGATGGATTAGCAAACATGCATTAATGGTCATATATTGGCTCAATATTCGTGAACTTGATCCTTAATTCTTTTTGGTTCCCATTCATATATGTACAAACCGGAAACAAGATTTCTACTGAGTCAAAGGCAAGATTTTTGCATTTACAGGAAACCAAAGAACAATTTTTTTTTCAAAATTTTAACATACACATACGTGCAAAAAAATGGTGGGTTTTGTCCCATTTCATGCATTGAATCCTTAAAAATGTTTCTTGCATGGGATAATTCCTAAACAAATGAAGATGGATTCCCATGTTGTTTATACAGTTCAGAGAAAAAATGGTACCTGAATGAAGAAGATTGAAGGACCCTCAAAAGGCAAGAAAGAGAGCCCTTGGCGTTGTGTATTTTGCAATTTTCAAAGGCCACACCCTTTCTGTCTTCCGACAAAAAAGGGTTCCTTTAATTGTCTCTTTTTAAATCTTATCATTATGATGGATTTATTAGTTTCTTCTAAAATAATAGAATTATTATAATTCAAAAATAATAATAATTAGAAATCTAATAGCGAATACTAACATTTCTTGCATTATATATACCAGTGACTACGTATGCACACACAATGCAAAATATATTATTAGAGAAAATGTTTTTGGTGTGAGAGGAGAGAATGGAAAATTACTTAAATAACACCAAAACAGTATTTATGTGACTCTCTTGCTTCTAGGATAGTAATATACTAATATATATAAAGCATCTTCTATTATACTATATAAAAATATACATAAAAAATAATTTAATAAATAAAACATATTTATTTTGAAATAGTCAGATTCAAATACGAAATTATAGAGTTAAATGTGTGTGGGTGTAATTTTGGAATTAAGAAAAAAAATTCAACAAGACTCTTGCTTAATTTATAGTATAGATAGATGTAATATCTATTTGTACACTATATATTACCGAATAATTTTAGCATAAAAATATAAGGATTAAAAACTTTATAAAACTATTTTTATAAGATTTCTAATAATTTATTAGAATAATTATTTAATATTTTTGTTGTTTTTAGATTTATGTTTTCTTATAATATTAATAATTTATTTTATTAGAATAATTATTTAAATAGAAAAAATTCGCTATTTTTAAATTTATGATATTTTATGAGTAATATAATCAATTAAAAATAAAAATGATAGGTAAATTTTTTTTAACAAAATTATTAATTTTTAGAATTTTGATAAGTAGATCAATGAGATGTGGAAGTTATATGACAAAATTACTAGAATAGATTTTTATGATAATTTTCATTAAATTAAAATAATAAAATAGTAATTTGATCAGAATATTTTTTACATTTTGAAAATTTAACCAATGAACCAAAATATATTAGCTGTACGCCCCTCATATTTTTATAATATAGATAAAATATAAAAAAATAATTTTTCATTAAGGTGTGCTTAGGTCTCTTGTGAAACAGTCTCACGAATCTTTATCTGTGAGACTGATCAACTCTACTGATATTCACAATAAAAAGTAACACTCTTAACATAAAAATAATATTTTTTCATGGATAACCCAAATAAAAGATCCGTATAACAAAATACGACCTGTTAAACCATCTCACACTAGTTTTTGTCCTTTGAAGAAATGGATTTCATGTACATGATTCCAATATCTTTGAATTATTTCAATAAATTTATATTAGGTGGATTTCTTATGTTAATTTTTTTAATTATAAAGATAATTACAATAAATTTGAAATGATCCATAAACATGAGATAAAGTTGAGCTAAAATATCGCGATTCGAGATAAATTCGACGGAAGCGGTTTATCTTTAAAGATCAACTCCAATGTTTAAAAATTGATTAGTATGTAAAGATACATTTACATGATGTCCATGTTGGGATATCAGGGAAATAAACGAGGTAACATCGTAGCGGAACATCATAAGTGATATCAACAATGAATAAGATGAACACCAATATTTATAGTGGTTCACCCCAAGATTGGGCTACGTCCACTCTAAAGCTCTCAAGGAGATCACTTCTTTATTAATGACAAAGAAGACAAGAGAATTGAGAATACAAAGTATTTCACTCAGAACACTCTGATTTTAATACTCACTTTCTATCCACTAATCCTATTCCTTCCAAGGATAAACACTCCTTAAGAAATCTCACACTAAATCCTTTGTCTCACTTCTACACTTATGATTGTAGATGAGAGGATTTTGTGTTTTGGTGTGTTTTTGAAATGAAGAATGGATGGGTATTTATAGGTGAAGTTTAGGGAAGAAAACAAAATTAAAACATCATGGCTTACCTCATAATTTTTGACTAATCAACACATGTGCTTATAATTCAAAAATGGTGTTCTTTGAATTCAAATTTAGATGGCTTTGAATTCAAAGATTGCTTGCTTGATTACATAGCAATTCTCCCCATCAAGCCCATTTTGTGAATTCGATCAAACCTGCAACAGCTCTACAGTATTCCAACTTCCATTTCGGCAATGTCTTGGTCATCATATCAGATCCATTTTCATCAGTGTGAATCTTTTCAAGCTTTAACAATTTCTTATCCAATACATCCCGTATCCAATGATAGCGAACATCAATATTCTTTGATCTTGAATACATTGAAGGATTCTTTCCAAGATGAATTGCACTTTGACTGTCACAGAACAACTTGTATTGATCTTGCACAAAACTGAATTCCTCCAAAAACCTTTTCATCCATAACATTTCCTTGCATGCCTCAGTTGCTGCAATGAACTCTGCTTCAGTTGTTGATAATGCTACACACTTTTGCAACTTTGACTGAATGAGCTAAATCCGGCCGAGTACATACCATGGCATACATCAGACTTCCAACAGCTGAAGCATATGGAACACCTTTCATTTCTTCTTCCTCATCCTATGTAATAGGACTCTGTTTTGAGTTCAACTTGAAGTGGTTGGCAATAGGACATCCAACCGCTTTGGCCTGGTCCATGTTGAATCCCTGAAGTACCTTCTCAATATACTTTTCCTGCGACAACCAGGTCTTCTTGGCATACCTGTCTCGATGGATTTCCATGCCAATAATTTTTTTTGCTGGCCCCAAGTCTTTCATAGAAAAAGTCTTGCTTAGTTGCTTCTTTAGGCATTTGATTTCAGAAGCATCTTTGCCAACAATCAATATGTCATCTACATAGAGCAGAAGCATCATCAAATCATCATCAGAGGTATCTTTGACAAACACACAATGGTCTGCAGTGGTTTTCTTGAATCCCTGTTGAGTTACCACCGATTCAAACTTCTTGTACCACTGTCTTGGTGCCTGCTTGAGACCGTACAAACTCTTGTTTAATCTGCATATGAGGTTCTCTTTCCCCTTCTCTGCAAACCTCTCTGGTTGCTCCATGTAGATTTCTTCCTCCAAATCCCCGTGAAGGAATGCGGTCTTGACATCCATTTGTTCCACCTCCAGATCAAGCTCTGCTGCTAACCCTAGCACAATCCGTATGGATGTCATCTTCACCACAGGTGAAAATATTTCGTCAAAGTCGACCCCATGTTTCTGTCCGAAACCTTTGACGACAATCCTAGCTTTGAATCTTGGTTGAATACTGTGTTCTTCGTGCTTCAATCTGAACACTCACTTATTCTTCAAAGCTTTCTTACCTTTCGGCAACTTCACCAGCTCAAATGTCTCATTATCATGCAATGATTGCATTTCTTCTTGCATAGCCTCCATCTACTTATCCTTGTGTTCACCGGTAATAGCTTCCTCGAAGGTCTCTGGTTCTCCCCCGTCAGTTAGCATGATATATTCATTTGAGGAATATCTGGTTGAAGGTCGCACTTCTCTTCCAGAACGTGTGGTTATTGTACCACGAGAACTTTCTGCTGGTGGTTCACTGTGAACATGGATCTCATCATCATCCTCATGATCGTTCTGCAATTCTTACCGGTTGTGGATTTACCGTTGAAGGCCACCATTCCAGATCTTGTTCAGATCCAGAATTCTCTTTTTCTGCAGTCTCCAAGAATTCATTCTCCTGAAATATGGCATCACGACTTCTTATAGGCTTTTTGAGATCTATATTATAAAACTTGTAACCAAGTTGATCCTCGTCATAGCCTATAAATATGCACTTTCTTGTTTTGACATCCAACTTCTGTCTTTCATCCTTTGGTATATGAACATAAGCAACACAGCCAAATACCCGCAAATGATTATAGGAAACTTCTTTGCCTTGCCACACCTGCTCCGGGACATCATAATTGAGAGGAACACAAGGTGAGCAATTCAATATATATGCAGCAGCAACCACGGCCTCACCCCAAAATTCCTTAGTCAACTTTGCATGTGAGAGCATGCTTCTGACCCTTTCTGCCAAAGTTCTATTCATCCTCTCAGCTTATCCATTGAGTTGTGGTGTCTTTGGTGGTGTTATTTGATGTCTGATTCCGTTTCTTTTGCATATCTCATCAAAGATTCCAATGTATTCTCCTCTATTATCTGTTCGAATACATTTGAGTTTAATGCATGTTTGCCGTTCAACCAAGTTTAGAAAATTGTTGAACATTTCCGCAACTTGGTCCTTGGTTTTGAGTGTCCACACCCAAATTTTCCGAGAATGATCATCGATAAAAGTTACCCAGTACCTCGCTCCTCCGAGCGACAATGGCATCGGACCACAGATCTGAGTGCACCAGATCTAGAATTTTATCGGCTCTGCTAGGAGGTGAACTTTTGAATGATATTCTGTTTTGTTTTCCGGCTAAGCAGTTTGTGCATTGTTTCATATGAACCTGCTTTATACCGGGCAGAACTTGCTTGCTCACAAAGCGTGTAAGATTCTTTTCACTTATGTGACCAAGACGTCGGTGCCACAACTCTATTGAGTTTTCTTCCCCTGCGTAGTTCACTCCTTCAGAATGATTTTCCTGAACTACATATAGCTTTGACATCTTTAATCCCTTTGCCACCACAAGTGATCCTCTTGAAATCTTACATACCCCATTTCGGAAGGTTGTACAGAAACCTTTTTCATCGAGTCTTTCGACCGATATCAGACTCAGGCGCATATCTGTTACATGCCTGACGTCTTTCAGGATCAGGGTAGAGTCATCCATGGTAGTCAAGCTCACATCTCCTTTTCCCATGACTCTGGATAAGTCGTTATTCCTCATCCTCACCACACCAAAGTCCCCTTGTGTGTAGGATGTAAAGCATTCTCTTCGAGATGTGACGTGGACTGTTGCTTCACTATCGATCACCCAACTAATCACTTGAGTTGCCAAATTTACGGACTCCTGCTCTAGCTCGTGAACAACATTGATCTTGCTTCTACCCCTTGACTCAGCAGCCAAAACATCTGACTGTGAGGTAGAGGAACCTTGAGATCTCCGCCTCATCTCTTCATTCAAGATGCCACTCTTGATGAAGTTCATACTCACGACTCCTCCTGGTGCTGTGTTCGTGGGTGATACTTTCAGAGTCTTCCAAGACTCTGGCAATGAAGCTAGCACAATCAGAGCTATCACCTCGTCATCAAGTTTTATGCTCATACTTGATAACTGCTCCACGAATCCTTGAATCTCGTTCAGATGATCTGCAACCAAAGTTCCTTCTTTGTATCGAACCTAGACAAGCTTGCTCAAATAGAACAATTTGTTGTTGCCACTTTTGGAGGCATATAGTGTCTCCAACTTTGTTTAAAGCGTACGAGCATGTATCTCGTTAGAGATGTGATTATACACGTTGTCATCGACAAATTGTCGGATGTACCCACAGACTTGCTCGTGCTCGAAGTTCCATTTGGCATCTGATTTATCATCTGGTTTAGACTCGCTGAACACCGGTAGGTGCATCTTGGTGACAAATAGAATATCTTTCATCTTACTTTTCCAAAGTTGATAATTAGAGCCATTAAGGCTAATCATCTTGCTTGTGCGTACATCCATCTTTTGTGACTGCTACCAACGAATTAATCGTCAAAGCTTGAACACAAAAGAACCACTTCCCTAATACTGTCTAGAAAACCTTTTCTGATGTGGAAGTTCAGACTAAGCTGCAACCACAGAGCATACGAGGACTTCCTATAGTATTTGAGAATCTAGCTCTGATACCAGTTGTTGGGATATCAGGGAAATAAACGAGGTAACATCGCAGCGGAACATCATAAGTGATATCAACAATGAATAAGATGAACACCAATATTTATAGTGGTTCACCCCAAGATTGGGCTACATCCACTCTAAAACTCTCAAGGAGATCACTTCTTTATTAATGACAAAAAAGACAAGAGAATTGAGAATACAAAGTATTTCACTCAGAACACTCTGATTTTAACACTCACTTTCTCTCCACTAATCATATTTCTTCCAAGGATAAACACTCCTTAAGAAATCTCACACTAAATTTTTTGTCTCACTTCTACACTTATGATTGTAGATGAGAGGATTTTGTGTTTTGGTGTGTTTTTGAAGTGAAGAATGGATGGGAATTTTAGGTGAAGTTTAGGGAAGAAAACAAAATTAAAACATCATGGCTTACCTCATAATTTTTGACTAATCAACACATGTGTTTATAATTCAAAAATGGTGTTCTTTGAATTCAAATTTAGGTGGCTTTGAATTCAAAGATTGCTTGCTTGATTACATAGCAGTCCCGTCCAAGAGAGAGACCCAAATCTAATAATTAATTATCATTTCAAATTTATTCTTTCATTGCACATCACTTTAAATCAAATCATTTTATCAAGTGCAGTCTTATTTACATGGCATTATTATTATGCATACCTCAACCAAAATCCCATCCCACCACTAAATAAAACTGAAAAACAAGACATCAAAATCCTTCACACCCCCACTTGACGTCAAAATAGAATTTAAACACTACGAATGTTAAATTATCATAAACACCGTTTAGCTCAGAAAGCTCGGCTATAAATCATCATAAACAACGTGTGGTTGAGAAAGCTCGCTATAACAAAATAGTTAAAAATCAAGAAAGTCTACATAACTAGATTGAAAACCCCCAGAACGGTATGTACCTGAAATCCCTCAAACAAGAGCACTCCTCTGCTTCCATTTCCAGGACGAAACAAGCCGGCGGCAATTCGATTAAAGGGACGCAAAGCTATTCACGTAAGGCAAACATATCATTTCTGTACGATGATAAGATGCCTCACCCATGGCTTTTAATTCTTTTATCCGCCAGTCGTAAGAAAACAGTTCTCCTCCACTTCTAATCAGCAGTAAATTGCTTCGAGCAAAAAGTATACTCTGGTTGGAACTCCCATTGAGCAGTCCCTTATCAAGAATAACTTTTTCTGTCGCTTTCCACATCCGGGTTCGGCTGGACATTTCCATGGTATTAGAGTAAGCGTTGTTCAATACATTCATCGTCAACGTCTGGGAATTGATACTGACCACACAGAGCTTTCCATCAATTGTTCCCAGAATCCCGTGCATGAAACTATTGCGAACCTGCGATCTATCTTTTGTCACATCAAAACAAAGGAGACTTTTACCTTTCCAGTAAACAACACCATCAGCATATACACCAGATCTTGGGTCGATATGCACAGCAGCAAAACAAATTTCCCCAGAGACTTTCCATGAACCTTCTTTGGAAGAATATACCTCAAACTCAATGGCATCACCAAAGTCAGCAGAAGGAAAGGCACAAACAAGCTTGTAATCAGCCTCAAAGTTAAGAAGGGATGGTTCGAATATGAGCACAATAGCTGGCTGATACCCATGATCAGCGATTGGCTTTGGGAGCTTCTTCCACTGCTGTGTGACAGGATTGCAAATGTAGTAGGGTTTATCCCCAGCTTGACCCTGGCAACAGAGCAGTCCGTTGGATGAGGACCTGATGTCAACTGGTTCGGGCAAAAATCTTAGCAACGGATCTGGAACACCACAGGTTATTGGGTCTGCAGAAACAAATGTAGGTGGTCCTCCAGGTATCTGATGAATGCAACCTGAAACATCATGACATGAAAGCGACTGGTTGTGGGCAAAGAACGGAGTCGATATCTGAAGTTTCCAGTCCCTACAAACACACTGGAACCTTACAAGTGATTTGGCTGGAAGAAATGGAAGAGCATTTTCTCGTATAATGCCCTTGAGATCCAAGTGCAACTTACTGTTCCAGGTCCCCAAAAAATTACCAGGTCTCTTTCCACGATCCATCTGTCGAAATCAATGGGTCATTCTGCTTGATACAGCAAAAAGATAGCAAATTTTCTCATTATGGCCAAAGAAATACATACTTTATAATCACATTATGACAGTAAAATAGATCAAGTCCTAAGTCCATCCTAGCACTTATGTACAATTGTGTGTGTGAGGATGTGTGCTGCCCTGCTCCCGAAGACCCAACAAGGCCAAGTTCTAAAATTCGATAAATAAACTTAAGATTTTAAATCTAGTTAAACAACTTGAAAACTTCAATGAAAACATTCAGTTACGGTCCTATCAACGGAAGTCTTACAATGAAATTTAACAGAATTCTTCAAGACTCAATATAGAACAAAAATCTCTCCAATTCTGGAAATATAAATTAGAATAATAACATAAGCTCAATCACTGAAATCCTTAACATTAAACAACACTGGATCCACACCCTCTGCCAGCCCCAAAAAATTCCATTCCCTTCGACATCAGCTTGTTCAGCTAGAAAAATATACTGGAATAAGATTGCTTAAAACTGTAGCCTACCCTGGATTCTAATTTTTCAAGCCTAATTTTGTTCTTCACCTTCTACCAAAATCAAATCGAAAATAAAATAGAAGGGAAGACGGTAGAAAACATGTAAGGCTCGGATTGCCTTACAAAAAACGCATACGGAAAACATTAAATTATCGAGTTTTTACAAAAATTTATCCATGTCTTTCTGCATGAGCCCGTCCTAATTTGTTAATTTATGAATGAAAATCTTCTCTAAAATACTAAATAACCAATTACATCGTTCTCATCCTTGACCATCTCCTCCACAATATATATTGATTCATCTCCTTCGTTTAGATCATTTCCTGAAAACCAAAATAATTCAGCACACTCCAGACATTCTTACCATTAAATAGACCTCAAGGCTAACAAGAAAAGATACTGTAACGATAAATAATTACTGCATGTACATGCAGAAAGCCAGAATTCCAAAGAAAATATCATAGCAAAATAAATTCCATCCTGTGGCACCATTGACCATAGGGAAATATTTAGTCTTACAATTCCATTTTTTACTGAATCAATTAAATGGAAATATTAAGTCTTACAATTGAGAGTCCAAAATCAAGTAAACAAATCGCAATCAGTACCTTGAATTTATACAAATGAAATATTTAGTCTCACAATTCCATTTTTTTTAACTGAAAAATGGAAATTATTTTAAATTGCTAATAATAAATTAAAAGATCACACGGAAAATCTTTAAATAAGTAAGTATTAAGATTCAAAATCAACAAATAAGTTGCTGAATCAATCCAACGGTTTTATTTTGAAAGCTATGGCTTAATTAACAAAATTTATCACACACAAAATTCGGCTTTAAAAATCTATTTCTTTTTCCAACTTCATAAAACCCTATAACTGCACTTAAATTAAATTGTGAAAAATTTAGATATGAGGATATAAATTTCATACTATTTTTCAACATGGTTGAATTTGACTCTATAATTAAAACTTCATTAAAAAAAACCAATAAACTAATTTGGGATCGAAACAGTTCAAGATAAAATATATCGTAAATTTCCAGATTCATTTTCAACATCACAATATTTAATACCTAATGCTAATAACTTCTTACACTCCAAAGTAGATCTAAATAATAGAGTTCTTAGTTATACCTCAAAGCTGAAACACGGATAGCATGATTTGCCCGAGGATAAACGTGAGCAAATGGTTTTCCCCGTGCTGATTTTCTGTAGAATCCCAAGTATGTAATTTTGAGGGCAACTACCGGGAAGGGATAGACAAAGGCTTTAGTTTTAGGCGATACTGTAATTTAACCCGTGCTAAAAATAATATAATTATAAAAACTATTTTTTCGCTTATTTTAAAAACTTTCTTAAATACATTGCATTTCGATTAATTTTTTTGGCTAATAATTACTATCATATATCAAAATTTTATATTGTGTTAGCCTAAGAGAATGACATGATGTTTATCGTGTTTAGTTTATTGATGTCGACCATCAACCTTAATACATATTTAATTCTTTAATTTTTGAGAAGTTATATATTACTATTTTTTAACATGTGATAAAAAATTATTTTTAAATCGAATTTAAAAAAATTAATGAGAAATATTTTTTTTAAATTCAATAATTTCATCTAAATTCACATTCACAAACAATTTTGTGACATGACACGTGTTTGACACATTTGAATGATAACAATAATTGTTTCATCAATATCTTTATCCAAATGAGTTGTGATTTTATCTACAAAATCTCTTCATAATATACACAACAGCCTATTATTCCTAAAAAAATGAAATATGCTATTATAATAAATTATGTATAAACCAAAAAAGTTATTTTATTAACATTTACTTTGTGTATTCCAAAATAATGCCAATAAATTTTATAAGGTAACTCCTAATAAAATGCGTACTTTCTTTAGAATTGGTTTAATCATTTCCATTACGGGACATTTTATATTATCATGTATCCGTGAACTTTGTAATATAGAAAAAATTACCACATTAGTAAATACGTAATAATTAAAATTTTGTACAAATAAAAGAATAATATTTTTTTTTACTTTTCGATCATGAAAGTCAGTTTTCAAACTTAATATCTCGTTGTTTCCATAAGTAGGTAGTTCATAACAACGAAAAAATCTAAATTTAAACGAACATTACATCTTGGAAGGATTCAACTTAGATATGGTGCTGAAAAGATGAGTCATTTCAGAATTCAATTTTAGAGTATATAAATTTAGTAAGATAAATAGAATAAAACTGGTTTCTAATATAATATGCAGTATTGCATTATTTATAATTTAAAATTCAAATAAGACATCCCAAGAGACAAAAATTATACATTGAATGCGTTTAGTAGAATTATATCATACATTAACTCTTTGAAATTATGGAAATCTCGAATTGCATGCACGCTATTTGAATTTTTAAGAAGACAATTTAAGATATACAATATACATATGGTTTTGAAAGAAAAATACAATACATTAATTCTTTCAAATTAATGTAATCTCCAAATAATATGCATTTGGAATAAAAAAATTTATGATTATTAAATGGTAATTTAATGTCCATTGGAAAACCTTGTTGTAGTGGTAATTTTTAATACTCAACCAATTTTATTTTTAGAAAAATTAAATAAACTATTAAATCATTCAAATGTGTTTTTGAATGATTTATCTCATGAATGATACTGAACATTGCAATCATTTGTATTTTAAATTTATTTATACAGTTTTTAATTAAATTGATTGATATAATCAATGCAAAAATTTTAATATAGTTTATTTTTTTAATAGAGTTTAGTTTCAGTTTGAATAAAAAAAATAAAAACATATAATACATAAATTACATTTGAATTAATATAAAAATAATTAAATTCAAAATTGAATTAAATGATTTGATATAATCAATACAATCAATAATTATATATATATATATATATATATATATATATATATATATATATATAAAAGTGATGTTGAACATTACAATCATTTGTATTTAAAATTTATTTAGACAGTTTGTAATAAAATTAAATATGTCATAGTAATACAAAATCATATCACAAATTAAATTAATTGATATAATCAATGCAAAAATTTTAATGTAATTTATATTTTCAATAGAGATTAGTTTCAATTTAAATAAAAAAACAAAAAACATATAATACATTAATTATATTTGAATTAATATAAAAATAAATTAAATTCAAATTTAAACTAAATGAATTGATATAATCAATGCAAGCAATAATTGAAGTCATCATTTATTGCAGTACACATATTTCAATATTCATGATATATATTTTCTTTTTTTAGAAATGACATTTTGACGGAAAATGCTAAAAAGAATTTTAAAAATTATGATTGTTGCGAGGATATTCAATTATTAAGAATTAAGCGACATTTTTTGGATCATATTTTATTATTATTGAATGTTATATTAATTTGTATAAATCATAATTTAAACTCACAAAATCAATTCTAGAATTCAAAATTTTATGTGATATTAAAATAAAAAATTATTAAATGAACAACCACCAAAAAATTAAAAATTTGAAAATGAAATATGAAAATTTCTATAGAGATACACTTCGAAAATTCGAGAGAGTGATATAGATAGACGAAAAGAGAGAAGATAAGAAGAGAGTGATGTGAAGCGAAAATCCATCCAAATCTTTTGAACCAAATACAATTTTTGACGATTTATAATTGTACTTAATGAATAACATGAAGTTATTAAAAATCTATTGAAAATTTGAATATCTCTAGACTTTTATAGATTTTTTAAAAGTCAATTTTGAAAATCACTTGACTTTTTAAAACTCTGTGAAAATATATTTTGAATATCACGAGACTTTTATAGAGTATGTAAAAGTCTTAATTGAATACTTATAGACTTTTAAAATCTACAAAAGTCATTAAAAATTAATAAATCTCATACGTTGAATACACGCGCCTTATTTTCCAAGACATGAAGAGTTTCGGGAAAGCTGAATCTTCTTCTAAAATTCTGAAAATATATTTTGAGAATTATGGGAAACTGATATTATTATATGAATAATTATCTTATCTAATAAATATGGAAATATTATCAAAGTCTATCGTATAATCTTTATTCGTGAGATATGATAATTATATATACATATTTACAATAAAAAATTAATATTTTTAGCAAAAAACACCACAAAATCATTGAGAACGTAAATCGTTGTCTGAGCATATCATCAACAAACAAAGTGAAAGATCAAGCAAAGTTTCAAGAAAAAAATGCGTACATATTTTGATTGCAGCCAGGTTTCCAGAGGCAGAAGAGTCGAGCTCCGATTTTTATAATTATCGTGGTACTCTGTCTGATCTTGTCCATTATACTATTTGTACGGACAAGGATCATGACATATATCATTTTTTAACACATGACGTGATTCTGCTCAGCATTGAGATTCTGTGCTCGATCAAAATTATGACATGTGTCAAAAAATTACACATATCATCGTTATCATGACTAGTGCAGGCACATGGGTAAGAATATCGAACAAACCCGTTTGAATATGGACTCATAAAAAGCGATCCATTTATAATGGGCCTAATTATTTTCAAATAAAATATTAATTAGGAGAAATCCCATCAAAATTATGCCTGATATTTTCCTTGGTACTTGGTTTTTCAAAAGAAAAACTATTATAAAAAAATTATTTACAGAAACGTAGCTTGAGAGGGGAGGGGGTTTGATTGATATGTAAATTTGGATTTGGTGTCTTCACTGATCCAAACTGCCTTAAAAAGATGAGTTGAGATATGTACACATGTTTGTTTACTTTCTCACACATGGGAAATATAAATGAATCAAACTGTTTATGAGCTATTCGAAGCTCGATTCGATAAAAGCTCGTTTGAGCTCGTTTAATGAGGCTCGTTAAGATAAACGAACCAAGTTCAAGCTCTACAATATTCGGCTCGTTAGCTCGTGAACATGTGCGTTAGTAAATTCATAAGTAATATCTTAGATGAAAAATAATAATTTTGATATTTAATTTATTGATTTAACATATTAATTATGAAGTATATAAAAAAATTTATTAAATTTATTTATTATAATAAATTGACAAATTTTAATAAGAATATTATATTTTTTTCTAAATGTATAATTTATCTTTTAATGAATTTAATGAATATTTAAATGTATAATTCATATTTATTGAGCTCGTTTAGGTTCGATAAAAGCTTGAATAAGCTCGTGAGCCATGAATATATTTTTTAAATAAAGCTCGAGCTCCGCTCAATTATAAATAAGTCAAACTCAAATATTCAAGAGCTTGGCTCGACTCGACTCGGCTCGGTTACACTCACACATGTGAAAAAATAATAATTTTTTCAAATTTTACGAATCCACCTATTTAAAGTCACCTCGAGTGAACCAACGAGCTCGCCCTGCAGCAGATAACTATGGCGGATGTGGTATGCAATCCAAAGCCCTCCAATAGAGCTATGCAGTCGCCATTTGTTGGCGCCTTCAGTACCATTCATCATCTGCAATTGCTTGGAACTTGCACAAAATCCTCTTCCTCGCGTCGTAGGTACCGTGCATATCCCTGTCTTTCTTGCAATTACAATGACCAGAGTAGTGTTTGGAGTGAGGATTTATGGACTCGGCTGAGACCTCGTGGGGAATTTAAGGTTGGTTGCAAAAGGGAGAAGGTGAACACGAAGGGGAAGGAGAATGTGTGGAGTGTCGATAATGAGATGGCAAAAGTCGAGAAAGGTAAGGAGAGGTCAAGGAGGAGGAAAAGTAAAGAAGGGAAGAGGGTGAGGAATGTGAATAGGAAAGGTGATAGAGTTATGGTGTCTGCTTCTATGTTAATGGAAGTAGAAACAATTTTGCAAACACAGGTAATATCCGGTGATGCTTTGAAGAGTCCTGTTCTTTCATTTTACCAATCTGAAAATTTTCTTTTTTATGCTATGTGGTGATGTTATCTCAATTGGGTGATGTGTCTGATTTTTCAACTTCGAATGGTCTTTTCCTTATGCTGTCAGTCGGACCATGGATATTATAATTGTTCGGATTGTGTTGTATTATGCCCTTATTTATCCTATGAGACATCGCAAAATGATTCTGAAAAGTAAAGTTTGGGTCACTATGGGAGATATGATATTTAACAATTACAGTATTAGGTTATTGTGCATATTAAAATTCTATTAGCTTTGAATAAATTGGTAACTGCAATCCTATCATAATCAAAGAGAAGTTCTTTATTTATCGTTTTGTAGATTAGCCTCTAGTCATTGTTCAATGGGTCCATTTGCTGTTGCATTACCTTTAAGCTGATGGAGATTCAAGAAATCAGTTCTATCAGAAACCCTGTATGTTTCTCAGTTATATGAACATGCTTTGAAAATGGATGTTCAACTTTATCATTGATTTCTTTAGCATATCCGTAACAGTGACAAAAATTATGAAAACTGGCGAAGTTATTTTCTCATGTGAATTTGGAGACAGTTGTCCTCTTTCATGTAACTTAACAAAGTGATTGAGAAACATATGAATCTGGAACCCCAATCTGCTTTTGGTCAGTCGGTCAATTGCTGCTGAATGAAATGCACTTTTAACTTGTGGTTCAGTTCGAAGGGGCTTCCTACATTCCCACCCCTCCTCCACACACATTTACCTAATTTAATCCATGTACAGTATCATTGTTTCAGGAACCAGTTATTCTTCCTGCATGGAACACATTTACAAGTAGTGTCAGTGGAATATGGAAGGGTGTGGGAGCTGTTTTTTCTCCTATCACTGCCAAGATGGAGCCAATTGATATTGGGAGAAGGAATGAGAACCTATTTGACTGCTATACCATGTCTCGTCTCGACGTCGTTCCATCTACTTCTGGGACTCGAAAGTCTCATATTCAGAGGAAAATAAATTGGGTTACATTGAATCCTTTTGGTGAAGCTCAACAAAGCGGAAGTGGTGTTGGATACAAAGACGAAGATGCATCTGTTGGAAAATTGAATGTTTGCTTTTTGCCGAAATTTGATTCCTTTGACCTTGGAAGTAGTGATGTCATGGAAGAAGATGTAATGGGAATGGAACCTGGTCTTGTATTCTTCGAGGTAGTACCAGATACTGTGTATCTGTGCCTTATGTTGATCCCCTAAATTTTATTTATTGGCAGCTAACATGCGCCTTGGTTATTTCTTGGAGAGAACTAATAAATCTGTTGACCAAAACTAAAAGAAAATAATTGGTTTAAGGTACTTTGAGTGAATGATTGACGAAAGCTTATGATGTTTGTGGACGAATAAAGTCATGTAAGCTTGGTCATGGATTTGTTCTTTTTTTTCAAAACGAATTGCAGGATGGATCTTATTCAAGAGGTCCAGTGGATATTCCGATTGGCGGATTAGATGAGTCCAACTATTACCTTTCCCCAACTTTCAAATTTGAACAAGTATGTTAATTTCCTTGAGTTTCTTTTTGTTGCTTTTGTCTCGTGGGTAGGTCGTCCTTTCTTGTTTAATCACATTATAAAATGTGTTGTAGTGATCTTGGCTACATTTGATTTCCCCAAGTATGAGATAAAGTACCCAAATGCCAAGATTTAGTGCAGTAGGATGCTCATAGTTAGATAGTTTGACCTTGTATCATAAAAGGATGGAGTATTTGAAAATGTTGAAGTGTTTGCCGAGTTGAAATTTTAATATGTCGATAACTGAAGGTGTGCATTACATTTTTTTTCTCTATCTTCGATTCTCCATGGCCACTCCTAACCTTACTTCTGAAGTCAGTCAATTCTATTTTTTTAAATGAATTTGTTGCATGGAAGCTGCAAAGGAATCTGTTACTGTTGTTTTGATCCAAAGGTTTTAACTATAATTTATAAGACCTTCCGGCGAATCTTGAGAACCATTTAGTGCCTTTGTCCCATCTGTCTCCATGCTTTGGCTCTGTCTTTTACCACTTGTATCGATGGTCGTCACTATCTGTTTTGTTTCTGTTGTCAATTTGGAGTATTATGTTTCGAGTTCAAAACATTTGTTTTTTTATTACCATTACCCCTTCTCTTCCTCTTTTTATTTCTCTGCGTGTTTTGGTTCTTAACCACTAAATGTGTGAACGGCATGAATTGCACATATGATCTGATTTTCGGTAAACTTGTTTATGATGGAAACATTTATTCTCTCGTTTCCTTGAATAAAAAAGATATGATTAATCTTCCATGTTTTCGTTCAAGTGTTTGGTTAAAGGTTGCCACAATAGGTTGCGTGTTGTGCATACTATAGAATTCAGTGATTCAGGTTCAGATATCCAAATTATGAGGGTTGCCGTTTATGAAGAGAAATGGGTTAGTCCAGCCAACATTTCTGACTCCAGGTATGGTAGGTCGTCACGTTATTTTTCCCGTTTTAATGCATTTCAAGTTTTATCGATATGTTGCAAACTTCCTTTTACCCCTTCCATTGGCTAATATGTAACAATCAGTCAAGGAACAGGATTTTATTTATTGCTAGGGAGCTTCGTCAAAATTACCTTATGTATACATTATGGATCCTGAAAGTTTTTGTATTTTCTTAAAATTTATTCCACCAGGGCTGATTTTGTTGGCCATGGTTAAAACTTGTGTAGTTTATGAAAACATGTGGCAAATGGCAGGAAACGGTTTGTAAACTCTTGGAAACTAGTTACTTAATTTGGGGACACCGGGTTAAGCAACCTGGAAAGATTTCAGTTTCATGATGCTACTTTTCTATGCAGCGGATTTCTCTACTACCAAAATACACAAATATAATCTATGTTAGCTTAATGCCCATCTAGATTTTTTTAGTTCATATTTTTCCTCATTATACGATATTGTGACAATCCTGTGCCTAGTCACTATTGACTGGCTTGATTTGCTCTTTAATCAAATGGATGGATTTTCATAACTGGAAAATGTCTTATTTTGAGGATAGCTGGAAAATGTGTTGGCGTGTTTTAAAACTTAATGCAAAAGTTGGTTCTTCAGCTCAACAGATGTGTATGATTCTTGCATTATTTTCATAAATAATTTTGAAATTCAGGATTTCTCAATATCTTTTGGTAATGAATAATTCGATCCTCTGCCTGTCTGACATCTATTTAGCTCATATTTTCAATTTTTGTCACAACAGTGGGCCCGAGCTAGACCTGATGCCATTTTCCCAAAGGAAAAGAGTCCACCCCTCACAACTGACCGGATCGTGGAAAGTATTTGAAATAAGTGCCACACCTATATACAATGAGGAGATACCAATACAAGAAACCAACGACATGCCTTACGTGTATCTCTGCATGGAAAACCTAAAAAATAGAACCTCCCCGGAAAACCTCGTGTACTTTGGTGAAGAAGAAATGATGGACATGCAGGATGTTGCTGTCCTATGGCTGCCGGGAGGCATTACCGCCTATGTCGATGTAAAGGAAGATGGAATTCTGTGTATTGGCGTTGGTTGGTATTCAGACGAAGGGATCAACCTTGTCATGGAAAGGGATTATGGGATGGATGGAAAATTCAAGGAAGTTAGATGGAAATCTGAAATGAAGAGAAGATGGTCTAATCTTCCCCTTACGTGATTTGTGAAATCGACCTATTTTTTTTGGGATTTTTTTCTTTGTTCATAGTTTCATGGAAATGAAAATTTGATCGCTTAATGTATTGTAATTGTGTCTGTCGGCACACTTTTGTTTATATATTTTACTCCAGTTTGCTCTGTGAAGCAATATCTGGTTGGGGCGGTTTTAACAATATGGAAACATGAATTATGGTTATGCACACAATTATTATGAATTTTGAGGGTTGCTTTTATTCTATTGGGTAGTACTCCCAGATAAATCCAAATTGATTGTTTTTTCGTCATATATGTAGTTATGTTTAAGATAATACAAATGGATGTGGTTATATGTTCGTTTAATTCGAGATTGCGACGTGGGTAGTTGTTTGAGTAGTTGAACATAACGAGCTTTTCTTGTGCATTTTTTAAACGATAAGCAATGATACAAGTACAACAATGATGGAAGATGTTAGTGATGCCGACTATGATAAATTCATGAGTTTTTGTGCATATGATTAGGGATCCTTTTGATCCGTCTCTACGAAAGATACCAAAACTCTTAATCATTATATAGCTATTTAAAACTTTATATATCATCATATTTATTGAAAAGGATGCTATCAAATTTATATTATATTTGATTTTTTTTTTTTTACATTTGACGAATGCAATCCAATTATAGCGACTACTGACTATATCATTGATCGACTAAGCACGTGTTATTTTAAATATTTTTCATGGCCTGATTGTGATTTATGTCCTCTAATTTGTGAAATTTTAATTTTTAGTTCGATTGACAATATTAGTTTTTTTGGATCCAAGTATTAGTGTCGCATCAACTGTACAGATGAGAACCAGCTTAAATGGTAAAAAGATGCCGAATTAGCGAACAAAATTAGACTAAAATTTAACTAGTTAAATGACATTCAATACCTAGTCATAATTTTTTAGAAATCAGTACCTGACAAATCTATGCTTTTAGTTTTAACTTCTCACAAAGCAAAAGTTACATTTTTACCCTTTATTATTTAAATAAATATATTATTTTAGTCACAAAAATTACATGAATCTTCTTCATTTAAAATATAATTTTATAAAAAATTTGTTTCTCAATTATCATGGAATAAAAATAAATACTTATTTTGATATATAAAGTACCTTATGGGGTTTCAGATACTTGATTTCGCTCTTTGAATACTCCAAATAAATAGGAAAATACTATATTTTCGAGCATTCACCATAAATTCTGTCATTGTTAGTCTTTTCATGAAAAATGCATTATGATGACTTATTCATGTCATTTCATTTTTTTAGAAAAAACATAGGTCATCACTCATCTTGAAATAAAATTAAGTATTTATTTTGACCTACAAAATACCTATTTTGGAGTTTCAAATGCTTGATTTGACTATTTTAATAATCCAAATGTGTAAGAAAATACTGGATCTTCGAGCTATCACAATAAATTCAATAATTGTTGGTCTTTTCATTGAAAATACATTAAGATTACTTATTCATGTCATCTAATTTTTTAAAAAATATAGTTTATCACTAATTGTTGAATTAGAAAAAGTACTTATTTTGGGGTTCCAAATATTTGATTTGGCTATTTGAATACTTCAAATGTGCAAGAAAATACTTAAGTTTCAAGTAATATTAAGTAACTTTTGATGGTGTCATTTGTGAAGTTAAAATGTGATACTTAAATTGGTACCAAGAGTATATAATTAGAATCTATAAATACATGATTTTACCCCGTAAATACTCATATACAATAATTTGAGGATGCCAAAATATAATTTGAAGTTAATATTAATTGACACCGATGATGATATTCGTGAAGTAAAAATGTGATACTTAAATTAATACAAATAATACATAATTCGAGTCCACAAATACTTGATTTTACCGTTTAAATAGTCAAATTCGATTGAGTATGTAAAAATATATAGTTTTAAGATAATATTAAATGTTCTTTGACGATAATATTTGTGAATAAAAAACGTGCTACCTAAATTGATACAAATAGTACCTAATTTGATTTCACATATACTTGATTTTGTCTTTTTAATACTCAAATTTGATTATTTTGGTATATAAAAGAATATAGTTTCAAGTAATATTGAGTGACTTTTGATGTGTCATTTTTGAAATTAAAATGTGATACCTAAATTAGTACAAAAAGTATCTATTCGAGTCTGCCAATACGTGAAGTACTTAATTTGGGCAAATACTTGATTTCGTAAATGAGATACTCACAATATGTACTAAAATACTGGATAATCTAATAAACAACGTAGGTTCACCAAGTGTTGGTATTTTTATGGAATATACATTTGGATGACATATTAATCTCATTTAATATTTTTTTTATAAAAAAACAAATTTTCAACTAAGCATGAATATTTTAAAGTACTTATTTTTACTTAAGAAGTACCTAATTTGAGTTTGCAAATACTTGATTTCGTAAATGAGATACTCACACTATGTATTAAAATATTGAATATTCGAATAGGAAAACGTAAGTTCAACAAATATTGATATTTCCATATAATAAGTATTTGGATGACATATTCATCTCATTTAAAAAAAATTGTAAAAGAAAAAACAAATTCCCAACTAAGCATGGAAATTCTAAAGTACATATTTTTATTTGAGAAGTGCCTAATTTGATTTAGTATATGAGATACTCATAATATGTAATAGAATACTGGATATTCGAATATGGAACGTAAGCTCACCAAGTGTTTATTGTTTCTTGAAAGATGCATTTGGATGACATATCCATCTCATTTAATTTTTTTTGTAAAAACAAAAAACAAAAACAAAAACAAAAACAAATTCTCAACTAAGTATTGAAATTTTAAAATACTTAGTTTTATTTGAGAAATATCTAATTTGAGTTTGCAAATACTTTATATCTTGAATAAGATACTCACAATATGTGTTAAAATACTGGGTATTCGAATAGGCAACGTAAGATCACCAAGTGTTGATCTTTCCATGGAAGATGCATTGATACGAATAGTATATAAATTGGTGAAGTTAAAATATGGTAGCTAAATTGGTACAAATAGTATCTAATGCGAGTTCACAAATACTTGATTTTACTCCCTAGATTCTTATATCCAACTATTTGAGGATGTCAAATTATATAGTTTGAAGTTAATATTGAGTGGTCTTTGATGATGACATTCGTGAAGTAAAAATGTGATACCTAAATTAATACAAATAATACCAAATACGAATCCACAAATACTTGATTTTACTATTTAAATACTCAAATTCGATTATTTGATGATGTCAAAATATATAATTTGAAGTCAATATTGTGTGGCCTTTGATGATGAGATCCGTGAAATAAAAATGTGATACCTAAATTGTTACAAGTATTACATAATTAGATTCCACTGATAATTGATTTTTTACCATTTTAAAACTCACATTTGATAATAAGTATAACGAAAGAATATTGATACATATAATGAATGATTACCAATAAATATTATGAATGAATACTAATGAAGATGATATACAACGAAGTATTGTCTTGTCATTTAATGAATACCAACAAGTATTGTGAATGAATATTAATGTTACTATAAATTAATACTCATAAGTATAAAGAAAAACATACTAATAAGTATAATGAATAATTACCAATAAGTATTATGTCAAATAAGTATAATTGTCAAATAAGTCATTCAATGGATATCAAAAAGTATTGTAAATTAATATTGATGAGTATTTTATAAATAATTAATCTTAGAATCGATAGCTATACTTAAAGTGCAAACTTCAAGCTCATTTATGAATTATGTTCATAATATATATCTCCCAATTAGTTCATGATGAACAATGAACTATGTTTATTTATTTAAATGACATGAATAAGTATCCTAATGAATTTTTCATGGAAATATTGCATATTCGAATATCCAGTATTTTAATACATATTGTGATTATCTCATTTACGAAATCAAGTATTTGCAAACTCAAATTAGATACTTCTCAGGTAAAACTAAGTACTTTAAAATTTTCATGCTTATTTGAGAATATTTTTTACCAAAAAAATATTAAATAAAATGAATATGTAATCCAAATGTATCTTCCATGGAAAGACCAATACTTGGTGAACTTACGTTGCATATTCGAATATCCAGTAGTCTATTATATATTATGAGTATCTCGTGTACCAAATCAAGTATTTGCAATATGAAATTAGGTACTTCTCAAGTAAAATTAAGTATTTTTAAATATTCATACTTATTTGATAATTTGGTTTTTTTTTACAAAAAAATATTAAATGAGATAAATATGTCATCCAAATGCATTTTTCACAGAAATACCAACACTTGGTGAACTTACGTTGCATATTCGAATATCAAATATTCTATTACATATTATGAGTATCTCATCTACTAAATCAAGTATTTGAAATATGAAATTATGTACTTCTCAAGTAAACTAAGTATTTTAAAATTTTCATGCTTATTTGAGATTTTTTTTTACAGAAAATATATTAAATGAGATAAATATGTCATCCAAACGAATCTTCAATGAAAAGCCAGCACTTGGTAAACTTACGTTGCATATTTGAATATCTAATACTCCATTAAATATTATGAGTATCTCTTGTACCAAATCGAGTATTTGCAAACTCAAATTAGGTACTTCTCATCCAAATGCATGTATATTTCATGAAAATACCAACACTTGGAGAACTTACGTTGCTTATTCGAATATCCATATTTTAATACATATCGTGAGTATCTCATTTACGAAATCAAGTATTTGCGAACTCAAATTAGGTACTTCTCATGTAAAACTAAGTACTTTAAAATTTGCATACTTATTTGAGAATTTGGTTTTTTAACAAAAATTATTAAATGAGATTAATATGTCATCCAAATGCATTTTTCATTGAAATACCAATATTTGATGAATTTACGTTGTCTATTCGAATATCCAGTATTTTAATACATATTATGAGTATCTCATTTACGAAATCAAGTATTTGCAAACTGAAAATAGACATTTCTCAAGTAAAATTAAGTATTTTAAAATTTACATGCTCAGTTGAGAATTTGATTTTTTTTTACAAAAAAATATTAAATGAGATGAATATGTCATTCAAATACACATTTCATGAAAAGACAAACAGTGACTGAATTTATGGTGATCGTTCAAGATCCAGTATTTTCTTACATATTTAGAGTATTTAAAGAGCCAAATCAAGTATCTGAAACTTAAAAATAGATATTTTTTATGTCAAAATAAGTACTTAATCTTATTTTAATGATGATTGATGAACTATATTTTTTTTAAAATAAAATGACATGAATAAGTCATCATAATGTATTTTTAATGAAAAACCAACGACGACTGAATTTATGGTGATTGTTAGAAAATATAGTATTTTTTTATACATTTGAAGTATTCAAATAACAAAATAAAGTATCTGAAACCACAGAAGAGGTGCTAATATTTTGGTAGATAGAAAACACACAATTAATTTGGTGAATAAATTTATATATTTATTTAAATAGTAAAAGGGCAAAAATGTAAAATTATCTTTGTAGGTAGTTAAAATTAAGTTTGTAGTGTTGTCAGGTATTAATTTGTAAAAAAAATATTCTAAGTACTGAATTTTAAATGAAAGATGTGCAGATGTATTTTTTTCAAATTTACCCATGATTTAACTGCATAAAGTTTTTTTTAAAAAAAAAAACCATGAATTTTTTTAATTATTTACAAGTAGCTTTTTAAGGCCCTGATGGGAAGAATAATGTCTGAATCGGGTAATATCAAGTGGCCCAAAAGTCTTAACGAAAAAGATCCATTTTCATGGCGTTGGCCCACTGCATTACTTAAAATCCCCTACCGGATCTATCCATTCTTCCCGACTCAAGAAATCATTCAATCGCTGCAAAATCCAACGATCTTCGCATGAATCTTCATTTTCTGCATTCGTAATCTCTGTCGTGGACCCCTTTTCCTTGGATTTGATCGGGAAGATATGAGGGATGATGACGCGTTGCCAATTTCAACGCCCACATCTTCATCGATTGTATCGTCATCGTCCTCGGGGATTCCGAAGCAGGACCATCCGCCGAGTTCCGTCGGCATTTTCGGCCGCGGACGATACAAGTTTTGGGCTCTCGCAGCAATTATATTGTTAGCATTATGGTCAATGGTCACCGGGACCGTCTCTCTTCGGTGGTCCGCCGGGAATCTCAATCATGTTGCCGATGATTACCATTTCCCTTCCACTGATGATCTCGATGTCCTTGTATGGTCGATTTTCCCGTTTCATATGTTTGTAGATGCCTTAGTTGCGATTGAGGGTTTAAGTTAAGTGTGGTTTTTTATTTGTTCCTGTGTTTTAGGATTTGGAGGAGAGGGAGAAAATGGTGAAGCGCATGTGGGATGAGTACACCAACAGTCAACGGATCAGATTGGCTGGATTTTGGCAAGAGGCCTTCGTGGCCGCTTACGAGGATTTGACTAGCGAGGTGCCTGAAGTTCGACATGCTGCCGTTTCGGAGATCGCTAGGATGTCCGCGCTCTACATCAAGCTTGACCCTCCTCCTCTAGAATCTTCTATATCTTTGGTCAGTTAATCTCCTTAGCTTGGATTTAATTTACTTTGGGTCTTTTTATAATGTCTGATTTTAATATGGCTAGCTAGCTTCAAATCAAATACGGTAGTGTTTGCGGAATGGAGGGTTTGCATTTATTGAACTTCATTATGGAGTGAGTGAAATTTTACCAATATCACCTACTTATTCAGGCTCCTTAGCAGCATCCTAAGGTTCAATATTGATATGCCTGATTGTGGGGGAAGAGCGAGGTTCTAGGAGCTTTATTACTGCGTGCAAACTGGTTGTTTTTCATTAATTAGGTTGTTTTTCATTAATTAATTTCTCATGAGCTTGATGTTACCTCGAAGAACCATTGGTTTATATATGAATCTTTGACTGCATGTTGTTGAGAAAACCTTGTGAGTTGGTGAGTGTTTTTAAGGAAATTGATTGCCTTCATAAGACCAAGAACTCCCCGTGGGCTGATGAGTAAGTTCCAAATATTGGTTTTTAACATCCATGGCTTGCCTAACCTTGAAGGACACAACCATGTCATCTCCGATGTCTCCAACTTTTTTAAAACTGGCTTTAACTGTGTCTAGTTTGGCATGGCTCAAAATCTGGAACATAAGACACGAGCTCCATACCATTATATCATATCCATCCTCGTGTCTACTTTGCCAGCTCAGCATATAAGGTGCGACTTAAGCTTTTGTCTTTCGGTCTTTATGCGGGGAAGGAAAAAGAATAAAAACGAGCATATGAGGCGGGAACTTCATCTTTTGCCATATAAGGCTTAATATCTGTATATAATGATGGAATATTTTTTCCTTTCTCCCAATGTTATCTAGAGTTAACATGGTAACTGTTAATCTGATTATGTTCTCCGTAGTGCTGAGTAGCAAACCTTAAATTATGCTCTAGTGGTGTGCCAAATGACTTAGTACCTAACCAGGAAATTTGGGCTGTCAGAATGAAATTACCTTCTGCCGCCTCAAATGTCCAAAATCTGGCCACGTAGCCAGATCGATAATTGACTTGTACCGTCAATGCTAGCAGAATCCTTCTGCCGGCATCAGCAGAGCTGCACCTAAGACCTCAGATTCAGAAACAAGGTAATGGTGTATTTCCTTTGGTTCAGAAAAATGGCTACTGTGGACCTAATCGTTTCTATACCCAAAAGATAATTCTAACTCTGTGTTAGAAGCCTGTCATTTCCATTATCGTGTCATCTACATAGACAAAAAGTACCGCAGTTTGAGAATCCTGCTGCTTGACGTACAAGGAATGATAATGACCTGGCAACTTACCTTCATCTCTTTAATGGCATTGAAAACTACAAATCCGCCACACTACTACCATTGTGAGGAAACCAACCAGACCATGATATCATTAAGAGATAATCTTTCTTTCATCATGCTCGATGGTGAGTTTTGGTTGTTGCTCAAGGTCAGAGCACTCTTCACCACATGAATATGCGAACTATTTTAAAAGTTGCTTTACTATGACGTGGATTTTCTTCTATAACTTGTCGAAATATTATCCTATAAAAAATATCATTTCATTACTTAAGCAGTTTATAATACCTATGGAAAGAACAGGTGGTAAAATGAGATTAAAATAAATCGTGAGATACGCTGCTTCGATATTCATTAACATACTTTATGTTCATACTCCTTACATAGACCATTTTCTCTTTACATTTTCAGAAATTGCGAAATTTGAATCGAAAGGAAGCTGAGCACACATCTGCATAACGTAACTCGTGACTTGGAAAACATGGAAGATCAGAGCCTGATAGTTGTTTCTTTGCATATACAATCAGCCTTGTTCAACAGTCTGTTACATACCCAATTTGAGGAAATATGGTTCTTAGTTCTCATTATTTTTTTTACACAGATAGTTTTTCTTTTAGTTAGGCATCGTTTTGTGTTTTTTTCTTTTGATCATTTTGTGATCACCATGTTACTATATGGTTTAAGAGTAAACAACCCATCATTCTTTTGATTTATGTAAAAGTTTTGTTACCATTTCTTTTGCTTCGGTCCAGAGATTTTAGTATCGTAATTATTACTATAGTTGCGGTAACGACTGTTCTGCTCATCTCAGTTGAGTTTTAGCCTGCGGAATGAGTGTAATCTATGGATAAACACCATCCCATACTGTCATTCTTGAAGAATGAATGGAGAAATTTGAAGGAAATTGGAGATCGTGGGCATGGGTGGGTGTTGGCGGGGGGGTGGGTGGGTGTTGGCGGGGGGGTGGGGTTGTTATTTATTTAATTTAATTATTAAGATTGTGTTGGTCAAGTGATTTTAATGAATTTTTGAAAATCTTTCTGTGGTCCCATTATTAGATACAAATACAATTGCATTTACAGCGAGTATGTTTCCCTGGATTCCCCCTTTTGTACCTATGCTACTTCACTATGGAACTGAATCTAGTGTTGTATGTCAGTTCAAAATATTACTCTAATGATTTGTTTGAAATAGAACTCAGTAGATTTATTCTTGATGGAGACACAAGCATTATTCTACCATTTAAACAGTAATACAGAAATTTAAATATGGTAGGACCAAGTACAAAATACAAATGACAAAAATGATATTTTTTAAAATAAACAAATTTAGAAATTTTCCGAACATCCTCTATGAATCAATAGATTAATACATTACTACTATACGCAAAAGATTCATTTTGTTGTTTATTTTTTATTTGAACTCAATTATTCGATTTTTGCTTTATCTGTAAGTGATTATTTTCTTTTACTTTAAATGACACTTTAACAATATATTAAGTTATTATACTTTCATTAGTTTGCATCATGTTTCAAAATTTAATGTGTTGTAACATAAAATATAGTGGAGTGTAATTTTCACTCAATATTTTGATAAATATACCCTACCATTAGTTTTCGTAGTATACATTTTGTTGATAGCTTTTATATATACATATATATATATATATATATATTATGAGTACATTTATATTTCAAAAATAAGTTATTTTTAAAAAAAATTACTTAAAAATTAATAATTGAATTGATTAATGGACTCCGTACCGAAAAATTTAGAAAAACCAATTTGCTAAAAAGTGATAAGTGGGTGGTCTCACGCGCCATATAGCGCCTAGACACCCAGACAGTAGCTTAGGCGGAGTCTATGCAGTTTTTTGTTTTAAAGTTAAATGTTCAGTTCTTCAAGTTACATTTATATATTTGTCCAACACTTTCTCTTCTGTTTCAGTATCAGATTCAAACTCAAAATCTATTACAAAATGGACAAGTGATGATGGACATATACATAGTCACATGCTAACCCGCCTAGGCGGCTTATTAATGTCAGTCCAAACGAGTCACCATTTCAAAAATCAGGGTGGTAGATGACTATCGGATATTATTTCAGTATCAGAACGAGGTCATAAATTCAGTTCTATATTATTTACAAAGAAAGTGATCCACATGACCAATATATTAGCAACAAGTTAAAAATAATAATAAAAGTAATATTCTATTAATATTTTTTGGAGTTTAAATAATATTTTTTATATGATATAAAGTAATAAAATATTGTTAACATTAAAAATAAATTAATTAAAAATAATAATTATGTCTCAAGACATGTAAAATAAAGAAAATAATATTTTTGACAAGAAAAACGATAATATTTAGTTTTATTTTTATTCTCGAAAAATGCCCCCAACCAAAATTTTATAATTTTAAGAAGACGGCAAAATGAAAATGTCACAGCCCCATATGTTTCCTCCAAATGTAGTCCCAATTCGAGCCCACCAACCTGTAAATTGTAGTGATTCTGTTCATGCGCAGCTGTTGCCTTTCGCAACTTCGTAAAGCTCCAACGCATTAATTCCATAATTATAGTTTCTGAAAGGTTGTTTTTTTTTTTTTTTTTTATCATTTCGATCATCTATACATGAATTTACACCCAAACTAAATAAATAGATATTTTGTGAGACGATGTTACGAATATTTTATTTGTGAGACGAATCAACACTACCGGTATTCTTGGCATAAAAAATAATATTTTTTTCATGGATAACTCAAATAAGAGATCTGTATCACAAAATACGATCCGTGAACCCGTCTCACACAAGTTGTTGTCAAATTAAAATTCTTAAAATAAAAAGAATGATATAGAAAAATATACACATTTTAGCCGAAGGGACTTTCAAAACAAAATCAGCATCCTATGAAATGTTTCCCTCGCATATAATTTGTCGACCAGCACATCATGTGTGCTCCATTTACGTAATCCTATGATCATATATTAAATTTTAAAAAAACTTTGTTTACGAAATTACGTAACAAATTTAGATATAAGTAGGTCTATTGTGAGACGGTCGGGTCAGTTCTATCGATATTCACAATAAAAGTAATACTCTTGTCCTAAAAAGTATTATTTTTTCATGCATGACCCAAATAAGATATACGTCTCACAAAATACGACCTGTAAGACCGTCTCACAAAATTTTTATTTTTAAATATAGCATAGAAGAGAGTATTACGTTCTTTTTATCAATATACATGTCAAAACGTTGGATGTGAAATTACTAAACTCGATTTATCTATTTCATTTGTTGAGACATATTGATTTTGGATCGTAATATCGACGTCACAATCCACCTATTTTATGTGACGATGCGAGCTGAACCTAGCAATTTTTAACAACTATAATTATTAGAGTCCAAATTTGTGCTATATGAAATGGTACAGTGAAAATTAAAAGAAAAGGTGGAAAAGCCAAGAAAGTATTTCCGCTCCGCAGGTGTCTATGAGTCTATCGGTCTATATAAACGCATGTCACCTTCCTTCTCCATTTGCACAGCAACAATGGCGAAACGATTCAAGCTCAGGATCTGCAGAGCAATCGCTGCCACTTTGCAATCCTGCCGTTCGAAAGACCCTTTCAATCTCCCGCAAGATCCTGTCCCTTCATTCTCCCGCCTCTCCCAGGTCAACGCCAAATGCCCAAACCGCCGCCACAGCCCCTCCGGCTGTTGTTTATCTGAAAATAAGAAAGCTTTGGACAAAGAGATTACGGTGGCGAGTTTTCCGGAGCAATTCAAGTGGGAGAAGGAAGAGAAATGCAACGTGGTCGCTAACGTCTGCCAAGAATCCAAACCTCGCCGGAAAATGTACAACTCAGCCGCCTCCCGCGGCGACTCCGAAGACGACGACTTTACGTTTGCGAATCCTCCTCCGCGGCGGCAACCCGCGGCGGAGAAGAAGAAAAGACGCGCGAAGAGGAACAAGCGGAACGTCACTAGACGAGTTCGCAAGAGCACCTCTTCAGGTGATAGTGGGTGGTTTAGCTGTGAATGCTGCCGAGGAGGCGGCGGCGGACACGAGGAGACAGAAACTCTCTTCTCCTCTTCCTTAACTCTGTCCACCGACTCTTCCTCAGAATTCAATCATCATTTCCCATTAAATCCCATCCGAAAGACCCAAAACTCGACAGCAAATTCCCCTGAATACAAAAGGAAACTCTCCAAAGCTACGAAACGTCCGGTTTTAAACCCGGCGTCAGAGGATGAAATTCCGGCGAGGCTGTCGATGTTCATGAAACTGACACCGTGCATCGTCGACGGCAAAATCAAGGAAAGCTTCGCGATCTTGAAGAGGTCCAAGAATCCGTACGAGGATTTCAAGAACTCAATGATAGACATGATTGTGGAGAAGCAGATGTTCGAACACCAAGATTTGGAGCAGCTGCTGCAGTGTTTCCTGTCGCTGAATTCCCGACATTACCACGGAATCATCATTCAAGCTTTTTATGAAATCTGGGATGCCATTTTTTCTGCAGAAGGTTAAAAAATTTTCTCCGGTAGTAGTCTCCGGCGGGTTTAATTCCAGATTCGGGCCCCTTTAATTAACCATCGGAAGATTAATTTTTAGATGTTCATCATATTTTTCTTTTATCCATCTATGTGTACTTATCTTGTTTCAGTATTTATTATTATAACTTATGTTATTCACAATATTAATTCACCCATTTGAAATAAAATCGATATATCTTTGGCATATATTTTCAACAATTATATATTGAATCATAGTCTTTTTTTGTCGAGCATGTCTTTTGTGAGACGGTCTCACGAATTTTTATCTGTGAGACGGGCCAACCCTACCGATATTCATAATAAAAAATAATACTCTTAGCATAAAAAATAATATTTTTTCATGGATGATCTAAATAAAAGATCTGTCTCACAAAATACGATCCGTGAGACAGTCTCACACAAGTTTTTATCTTTTGTTTTTAATTTTTGTACAGTTATTGAATTATGTTATTTTTTAAATAAAAATAATACATCACGAGATAATTTATGCAATTAAATACAAATAATTAGTGTTTACAACTTATTTTTAAAATTAATTATAAAATTTTCAGTTACAAAATTTTGCAAATTTGTAAAAAAGAAATTCATAATAATATTTTAAGCATTTATATACACTACTAAATTAATTTTCTTGCCCGTACATTTTAAAATATCAATTTTTGATATACTATTTTATAAAAAAGTATTAATAATATAGATATATTTATTTGTTATATCCATATTTATGCATCATATACAATGAATGCGATTTGCAGACTCGATATCATTCATATTTGTGCAATATCACATCGGATTTTGCTTTTATTCAAAATTATTTGATTTGATTTCGCATTCGTCGACACATTTCCATGCATGTTGCTCAAATTAACAAAACAATGGTGTTACTTTATAAAATGATGTTTGATAGAAAAAACGCAATTTCCGTCGAATAACAGTCTCTTCACAATTTTGATTATTTATATTGTCAAAAAATAATTTATTATTCTTATTTTTTTAAATCATTTTTCATAGAAAAGTTTTGGTGTCACGTTGTACACGCATACTGTATAAATAATATGTCGCGCTAAAAATAGATGTATAATTTTACTCGATTTATCTATAACAAGTTATCGTTTGTTATTTCTCAGAATTCAAATAAAATTATATTGCCTTTTCTTAAATAAAAACTAAAGTAAAATGAGAAATAATTAATTGTAAAATATATAAATATAAAATTATTTTAAAAAATGTGCATGAGAAATAAATATTTTAAAATTTCAAGGGAAGTTATTAACCAAAGTCATTCAGAAGGTACATAAGAAATTTGTATTCTTTTTACAAACTGGATTTCGGTGTACGTTTCTTGGGATTGTATTGTGCTGTGAATCGATGGGTACGTTTGCTAGAAATGGCAAAGATTTACCCCATCCTCACGCTATCAGAGATTCTCTTACCATTTCATTAATATCCAGACTATTTACCCGATTACTCAATATTTGGGATTTACATTTCTACAAATATTTTTCCACGACTTTTGATTTTTGAGTCCTTTGAGATATTTCCCTACAAGATATGGGATTTATTCAAGATAAAATGACAATTGAATTACATTTGAAGTTTTTTTTTTAAATTTTTATGGGGTTTATATATATAATATATGATAACGATGAAAAAAATTGAATCAAAACCCCATATATATATATATAAGCTTTTTAACATTTGGTACGTTTTTGGAGAAGAATAATTTATATGGAGAAAAGGCCAAAAGTCGGGAAAAGGCTACAGCGATTGGATTTTAATTGACATGAAAGAGCAATACTTGCCTGATCCTGAGTGGAACGTGTCGATATAAGGCATCGATTTTAATTGGGATTTTTCGAAAAGCTGAATTTTCACTTTTTATTTTGATGTGTATTTGAATTTTTTTTAGATATATCACGTTAATCAGATAAATCGAATTGAATAAGTTATGTATGACATACTTGCACGAAAAAGTATTGGGTATTGGCCAAGGAATTTCTGACTACCAGAAAACGCTAAACTAGTCTACTAACTCGGGCACTCTGTTGGAACGAAAAATTTCTTTTTATTGAAAACTTTATGGTTGCGTTTTGATACCCTCGGGGAGGCCCGGGTCATGGGTGTTTTGTGCTAATCCGACAAATAGTCGGGCAAATGAATGCCCGAGACATCATCTCCCCGGGTTATCAGAAGCCCGGGCTTCTGGACGAGTTCCCAGGTGATGGCCTTCTATCCAGTTTACCTCGATAATAGCAACTCACTCGAGTGCACAAGTATGAAATACTTTATCTTAGCAATCATTACTGACAAAATTGCATGGATTTGACAAGGCGAAAAGATAGTTTGGAATGTCAAAAAAGTAGGGTATGAGCAACCATCTTGCCATAATTAGTAAGTGGACACTGAAAACAAAGTCATCATTGACTTTTTTTATAAATAACATGTTTGTTTAAACATTAAAGGATTCATTGACATATATCTTGCATCCTTTAGAATATACATCATTTATACACCATTCTCTTTGCTACATTAATTCTTTTCGTTCACCTGTTAACTTTAGCATCGGAGTGGTCACACCGGACATCCCTCCGGCGCTCATTCACATGGTTACCTTCGTGTTTACAGGTCAGTACCAGTTTTTCTCAGGAGAAAAATATCTGGTTTGGACACATCTCCATGTACTCTTATCTCTAATCATTTTCATAACACGATCCGGTGAAATTGCATACGCATCTTGCACCCATTTTTACCTGGTCTCATCACGTTTAAATTTCTTGAAATGACTATTTTGAAAAGTGAATTTGAAATTAAAGAAAAAAGTACTTGTGCTCAAATCACATTATAATTTTGAACAAAATAGATACAATAGCATGATGAAATCTTTTTCCATCACGCGTGTGATTTTTTTTAATCATAATATACTTAGAAGTTTTTCATTTAAATATGTGGCGTTAATTTTCGTGTTCGTTTTTTATACCTCCAACTCCTATCGCCATACCCAACACCAACGGAAGACACTAGACATAGCGTACGGAAAAAATGGCTTCGAAAGGAATAAAATTTGATTGGAAAAACTGAACATCAAAGTAACATGTCTATGAAAAATTATATTTTAGGTCAACGTAACTTTAAAAAAAAAAAAATTTCAAGTTATCGGCCAATTCACAATCTTAAATAAGAGTGACAATTTTTCTCACGGATTCGGTGTCCACGGAGAAAACCCGAAAAGAGGTGAGTTTGAGATTTTTTTAAATCCCAAAAAAAAAAAAACGAGACAAGTATAAGATGTTGTCATCATCCTCGAATCCTCACCGATAATGGTAATCATAATTATTTTATGAATAATGATAATAATAAAAATAATTAACAATAATAAAAAAATTTATTGGCCAATTTAATGGGTATAAGAAGGGGGTGGGAACGGAGACATAGACGAGAACGATGATTCAATCTCCACGGGGTTGGAGATGAGGATTTCCTGATTATCTGGAAGCGAGGATGTGTATATAATGCCGGGGCTGAGATAAGGATGAGAAACCCATCTTATTGCCGATGAACATTTCTCATGTATCATATATCATCATTATGGCAATGAGGTGCATTTGTCATCCATGATTTTACCCACTAACTTTTTTTTTAAAAAAATTAGTTTTTTTTCACCCAAGTCCTGACATGATATCAGATACATAAGAAATGTTAACTGTATACAACATTTTCTTGTGTCACGTTAGTTTTCTGATGAAAAATGACTGAAATCGACAAAAGTGCATATTAGTAAATAAATTAAGATAATAAATTAATCGAAAAAGGCAAAAAAAAAAAAAAAACACAAGTTAGGACCGTGGCGGATCTAGCATACGCGAACGGGGCCACGCCTCCCCCAAATATTTTTACTTTTTTTACTATGTATTAAGAAAAATATATTAAATGGCTCCCACAAATAATCGAAAAGAACATGTATCTAAGTAGTAGAAGTGACTTTATATTTTTCCTTTTTAGATACCCAAATTCGAATCCTTTATATCTCGATTTTTTGTGTGTTTTTTGTAAACTGTCCCCAAAATCGAAATTCTAAATCCGCAAGACAAAAGGAAATGAATATATCTCACAGTATGTCTGATTGACCACTGAATAGTTTGTTGAGATAGGAGGAGACAAGGTAGTAAGTGATCCATATGTCTACCTTTGATACAGTAGGGGTTGTTAAAAGTTAAATGCATGTCAAAGACTTGAGGATTGGCATGCAATAAAAAAGTACGTGGTAAAATCTTTTAGCATGAGCATGGCATGACTGCCTCGAGCTAACTAACTCCTGCGTTCCTTTATTTTGTACTAAACAATATCAACAACTAATAAATGAGCTCACCACCCTTAAAAGATATTGAGGTAAACATAGCTATAACCATGAAAACGATCTACACTTCACGTTCTGACTATTGTACGGTTTAAAATCTTGAAGATGCATTTTTCCTCCAGCTATAATTTTTAGTTGAGCAGCATGCATCCGATCATACGAATACTAAGCAAATCCTGCATGCCGGTTATTAGGTAATTTGGAATATATCTAACTCCATTTGGATAATTTGAAAAATTAACGTGCTTCGGTAAATTTATTGATGACATGAAGAGAGACAATATAAATATATATATAATATAGATAATTAGAAACCATATGTGATAAATGTATATTGTATTAAACAATAGGTCTGAGGACTCTTTCGGGTTACATACTAAAAAAACATGTGTGTTGTAACTCACTGCTATCATCAAATATAACTTTTGGTAAATTGACAAGCATTCGATCAAAAAATATCTTAACGTATAAAATCGATAATAATGAAAATTCGATTCTACCCAACCACGATATACACGAGTAAAGTATAATAATATACCCTGGCTTGCGGGTTCAGGCTGGCTGACCCGATGCTGGATGATATCTTGGGCCTTTCTATTTTAAGATCAAAACGACATGTTTGTTAGGCGGGAGCCGCTGTACACTCGTGAAGCATAAATCAATGGTGTAAGCCATCACGCGAGATGTTAGTTGCCCAAATGAATAAATATGGTTCAAAAATATTTGATTTGTATTCGAAATTAGTGAATTTAAATCGAACACATAAATTTTAATATTTTATTAATATGATATAATTTTATAAAAAAAATAAAAATATTTCCAATATTTATTTTCGAATAATAATTCACATAGTTCGCAAAACATATTTTGAGCTGAAGCTCTAATCATAGCAAAAAAATTAAATATTCTAATTTTGAATTACGATCGATCTAGAATATATCTAATAGCTTATTTGGTTAATTGGCACCCCAGACCAAACCTTTGAGTTTATCACCAGGATCGTTTCGAAAGGTAAAAACCGTAAAATGCCAATGGAAGAAAAGGGTACAAACTATGTCACTCATCAAAAAAATAAAACGAACCTCAAACAACAAATATTCAGAACACTGAGAGCAAAACATTGCATTCAACTACATCTCCAGATTCTTCAAGAAAAAAGCTATTACGACAAGTAATCAACAAATGGAAAAGCCAACAATGATAGGCTAAAGCCGACACTTGAAAATAAACTGAATTTCTAGACGACTTATGGTGGTGAATGGGAAAAGAAGATTTTCCCTGCACCTAGCACTGTTTTTTTCTCCCTTGATCTTTTCTCTTCTCTGCTGCTAGTTTTGTATTTAACAAGAATAATTTCATCACTCTGTCCAAATTACACAACTATAATTGAATGATACGACACAATGTTTATCAAAGTGGAAACATATCAAATTCAAAATACCAAGAATTCAGACTCTTCCCAAGTATATTGCAACTTTCCGGGTAGATGGGGGTAAATATTTGCCAAAAAGCAGCATAAATTTCAAAATGCATACGGAAACGAAACAACTTTATAGTATTGATAAGCTTAACAAGCTTCGTTATGGTATATAACAGATCACAGAAATTTGTTCCCATTTGCCAATCTCAGTTTTTTAGTCCACGTAAAATCAAAGGATCGAATTTAAATTCATTGGCAAGAAAGGTTTTACAGACTTTTCTACTCGAAGTCCCAATTATCAATAAGGAAACAACACGAGGCATTGAAAAAGTTGAAACCTCAATTTTTGGATAACTATTCAAAACGTGTAAGCACCTACAAAACAGCCAGCAGGCACTCAAAATACCAAGTATGCAGCAATACGCGCAAAGCACAGAAACTACTGAACATCAAGTATGTTTCTGCTGTTCCAAGCCTCTTCAAATTCAACATAAAATACAACTCGAGTTCCAAATATATTCTCCAGTATTGAGCTAGAATCATCAGCCTTGTTTCGTGCTTGCGGCCGAAGGCTTAGAAAATGTCATGCAACAACACTCTTCAATTATTCCTAAGACACAACTCACGTAATGCTGGCCTTTTCTGTCTCATCAGAATGAACCCCCTTGTCTAGCTCACCAACACCGGTTTTCTCAGTGTCACCAATGACCAACCCAAGATCTACTGCGAGCTTTCCCCATGCCTTCAACATATTAAGGGGGTACCGCTTATTTATTATCCGGATCATATCTTTTACCTCTTCTGTATGCCCGTTCTTCACCAACCCTTCTGCCAAATACTTCAGGGTATTAAAATCTGGTATCTTGTACACCTTCGCACTCTTCTTAAACACCTTATATCCCATCACATAACGCTCGTGCTTGCACAAATTAAATATCAAAGTCCTAAAAGTGGCCATATTTGGATGACACCCTTTCTCCTTGAGGTCATCATACACCTTCTTGGCTTCATCCATCATCCCATTTCTAAGATAGCAAGTAATCAAATAGTTATAACTAACTGTATCAGGTTTTATCCCAGCTTCACTCATTTCCTCAATAAAACCCTTAACAGCATCGGGATCCCCATCTTGAATATGCATCAGCCTCACATTGTAAGACCCCACATCAGGCAAGCATCGCTTTTTCGTCACCATAACATCCCAAAATTTTTCCGCCTCGTCGCCTTTCCCTTGCTTATACAGTGCTTGCAAGATTGGAGAAAATGTTACAGCATTAATCTCAATCCCCTTCTCCTCCATCTCATTAAGCTTACTCATTGCCCTCTCAGGGGAACCCATCTCGCAGTAGGACTTAATCAGTATCCCATACGAAAATTTATCCGGTAAAAATCCAAACTTTGAAGGGAACTCATCGAAATATCCAGGCACGCGATCAAAGAGCTTGGAATGGAGGCAGGCTTTGAGGAGTGCGTTTAATGATATGGCAGATCGAGGGCTTCCTAAATCGGTCATTTGCTGGTAGGTTTTGAAGGCATTTTCAAACATTCCGGCAATGCCATAGGAGCGAATGAGGGAAGAGAGGAACGGCTCTTGGGTGATTTGAGGGAGGGATTTGTGGGATTCGAGAAAGGTTTCGATGTCGGATAAACGGTGGGATTTGGAAAGACGGCGGACGGTGGATTCTTGGGCGTAGCGGGCGGAGACGGGGTTGTCGTAAGAAATGTTGGCGGCGGCAGTGAAAGAGGAGTAGATTTTGAGGGCTTGATCAGGGTCGTATGTTTTTTTTAGTCTGTTTTTGACAGAGGAAACAGTGAGCGGTTTGGCGGTGGAATCCGTGGCGGTGGTGAGGCGGCGGACAAGGCGGAAGGTAAAAGACCGGGACATTTTAGGGTTTGAGAGCGGATAATTTGAGCTGGGTTTATGAGTTGTGGAGGAAACAGAGAACTGACTGTCGAACAACCATTGTTTTGGAAATTATTTAAAATTTGTTCGATTTAAATTTGTTGTTCTGGAAATTATTTAAAAATTGTTCAATTTAAATTTTATAAGAATGAAGAGATGTTTTGACGAGATGGTATGAATAAATAATATCGTAATTATTATAATATTTTATTGAGATATTTAATATTATAAAATAAACTATATTGTATAAATAAATATATGAAATCCAATATTATACTTTTTATCAATAATTTGATAAATGTATAATAAATAATCAACATACAAAATTATAACTTAAATATTTATCAACCCAATCAATATTACTCCCTCCCTTTCGTTTAATAAACTTTATAAACTAGAAAATGTTGTGAAAAATTAAAAATTTATGGTAAAAAGTAAAAATCTCAAACTCTCAAAATTTACCAAACTACACACTTTATAATATTTTTCTCTCTACTCAATTGTGATTTTCTTCACAAATGAGAGATTTATTTATAGGAAATCTTTACAAATAATCCAAAAATAAAATACATCATTACCTACATCATCCCATACTAATTTTCAATATTTACAACTCTTATTTTCAACATTCAAATATTCAACATTCAAATATTCAATACACACATTTTAAATATATTTTTCAACACTCCCCCTTGTGATGATGATCATAATGATTGTCTTCATTACGTGTTTTTATACTGCCTCGTTAAAAACCTTACTAGGAAAAACCCATTGGGATAAAAACCATAGCAAGGAAAAAAGAGTGCAGTCACGTAAACTCCCCCTCATGTTGACACGAACAATTCTTCACAAATTTCGTAGATTGCACATCCCAATATTATATATATGTTTTCTGAATATTGACGTAGGAAGCGTCTTTGTGAAGAGATCTGATGAATTTTCACTTGATTGAATGTGACGAACATCAATACATTTATTCTTCTCAAGCTCCTTGGTGAATGCGAAGAACTTAGGAGGAATATGTTTAGTTCTGTCGTTTTTTATGTATCCTTCTTTCATTTGAGCAACACATGCAAGCATTATCTTCATATAGTATCACATGCTTCTCGTCGAATGATAATCCGCATGAGATTTGGATATGTTGGGTCATTGATTTTAACCACACACATTCACGACTTGCTTCATGTAGTGCAATAATCTCGGCATGATTTGATGAAGTTGTTACGAGCGTTTGTTTCTGTGAACGCCAAGAAATTGCAGTGCCTCCACGAGTAAAAACATATCCAATTTGGGAATGTGCCTTGTGTGGATCAGATAAGTATCCAGCATCGGCATAACCAATTATACTTGGATTAGCATCTTTTGAATACAAAAGTCCCAAGTCTGTCTCGTTCCTCGTATATAACGGAATACATGTTTAATTCCGTTCCAGTGTCTCTTTGTTGGATATGTGCTAAATCTTGCCAACAAATTTACGGCAAAAGATATATCAGGCCTTGTACAATTTGTAAGATACATAAGGGCACCGATAGCACTTAGATATGATACTTCTGGACCAAGAATATCTTCATCTTCTTCACATAGTCGGAATGGATCCTTTTCTATGTTTAATGATCTAACAACCATTGGAGTACTTAAAGGATTTGATTTATCCATATTAAAACGTTTAAGGATCTTTTCTGTATAATTTGTTTGGTGAACAAACATTCCACATTCTTTTTGTTCAATTTGTAAACCCAGACAATACTTGGTTTTTCCAAGATCCTTCATTTCAAATTCTTCCTTCAAGTATGACACAACTTCTTGAATTTCCTTATTCGTTCCAATGATGTTTAAATCATCAACATATACAGCAATAATTACGCATCCGGATGTTGTTTTCTTAATGAAAACACAAGGGCATATTGAATTATTTACATATCCCTTTTTCATCAAGTGATCACTTAGTCGATTATACCACATTCGACCAGATTGCTTTAACCCATATAATGATCTTTGTAATTTCACAGAATAACATTATCTGAGTTTTGAACTTTGTGCTTCAGGCATCTTAAATCCTTCAGGGATTTTCATATATATATTACTATCAAGTGATCCATATAAGTAAGCTGTAACAACATCCATAAGACGCATTTCTAAAGTTTCAGATACCGCCAAGCTAATCAAATACCGAAACGTAATTGCATCCATCACGGGAGAATACGTTTCTTCATAATCAATTCCAGGCCTTTGAGAAAAACCTTGTGCAACAAGTCGAGCTTTATATCTCACTATTTCATTTTTCTCATTTCGCTTTCGAATAAAAACCCATTTGTATCCAACAGGTTTTATACCTTCAGGTGTAAGGACTATAGGTCCAAAAACATTACGTTTATTTAGCGAATCCAATTCAACCTGGATGGCTTCTTTCCATTTTATCCAATCCTGCCGATTTTTACATTCACCAAAAGATTTTGGTTCATGATCTTCATTATCATTTATGATGTCGATTGCCACATTATAAGAAAATATATCATCAATTTCTTCTATATCTTTTCGGTTCAATATTTTTCCAGTATTAATGTAATTGATAGAGATTTCATGATTCTCGTCAGTTTGTGGTTCTGACAGAATATTTTCATCATCATGTGTTTTCTTCAGGAACATCATTCTCTATTTTGTGATCATCATGTGTTTCTTCAGGAACATCATTCTTTATTTTGTGATCATCGTGTTTCTCTATAAATTTTCTTTTTCGAGGATTTTTATCCTTGGAACCGACTGGCTTTCCACGCTTCAGGCGTTTAATGACATCATGAGTGTCTTCAATTTGTTTCTTTGGAATTTCAATTCGAGCAGGGGCATTTGCAGCATGTATATATGATTTAGTTACCCTTTTTGTGTCAGCAAATGCATCTGGTATTTGATTGGCTATTCTTTGCAAGTGTACAATTTGTTGTACATCTTTTTCACATTTTTTTGTTCTTGGATCCAGATGTAACAATGATGATACATGCCATGTAATTTCCTTTTCGGTATGTTTCTGTTCTCCCCCTAACATTGGGAAGATTTCCTCATTAAAATGACAATCAGCAAAACGTGCTGTGAACACGTTGCCTGTCTGAGGTTCAAGATATCGAATGATTGATGGACTATCATAACCGATATAAATTCCAACCTTTCTTTGAGGTCCCATTTTCTTTCGTTGCGGTGGTGCAATAGGCACATACACCATACATAAAAAAATTCTCAGATGAGAAATGTCTGGTTCTTTACCAAATGCAAGCTGCAATGGGGAGTATTTATGATATGCACTTGGTCTGATGCGAATTAATGAAGCAGCGTGTAAAATTGCATGTCCCCATATAGAAATAGGGAGCTTTGTTTTCATAATCATTGGTCTAGCAATCATTTGCAGACGTTTAATCAATGATTCAGCCAATCAATTCTGTGTATGTACATGAGCAACATGATGCTCAAAAATGATTCTCATAGACATACAATAATCATTGAAAGTTTGGGAAGTAAATTCACCAGCATTATCAAGTCTAATTTTCTTGATTGTATAATCGAGAAATTGATTCCTCAATTTTATTATTTGAGCAAGTAATCTTGCAAATGCAACATTTCGAGTTGACAATAAACATACATGTGATCATCTGCTGGAGGCATCAATCAATGCCATAAAGTATCTGAATGGTCCACATGGTGGATGGATTGGTCCACAAATATCACCCTGAATACCTTCAAGAAACATTGATGATTCAGTTTGGATTTTGGCTGGTGATGGTCTTATAATAAGTTTTCCAAGAGAACATGCTGTACATTGAAACTTATTATTCTGAAAGATCTTCTGGTCTTTCAGCGGATGACCATGTGTATTTTCTATAATTCTTCGCATCATTGTTGAACCAGGATGTCCTAATCGATCATGCCAATTGGTTAATATTGAAGAATTATCAACTACCATGTTTGATTCAATCGGACTTATATGTGTATAATGCAATCCAGTAGGGAGCATTGGTAGTTTTTCAATCACATATTTCTTTCCTGATTTATATGTGATAAGACACATATATTTCTTATTCCCTTCATTCATTGTTTGAGTATCATACCCATGGGAATATATATCATTAAAACTCAACAAATTTCTTTTCGATTGTGGTGAATATAAAGCATCATTGATCAAAAATTTTGTACCATTAGGTAACAAAAATTGTGCTTTACCACATCCTTTAATCAAGTCTACAAGACCTGATATTGTATTCACCGTTGTTTTTGTTGGTTTTAGTTCCAAGAAATATCTTTTATCTCGGAGGATAGTGTGCGTTGTACCACTATCGGGTATGCAAACTTCAGCTTTGCTCATAGCATTTTCCATTTTTTGAACTTCAAAAAAATATGCAATGAAATAAAATTTCTGGCAATATATATTTAAATATAACACATATCATAATTATACAATAAAACATTATATGGATACATGAAAAATAAATTATTGTACATTTATATTCTACCACTATATTGTTCATTTTCAGAGAAATCATTGAGAAAATCTGCAGCATCAATATTGTTCATTTCTATCCCACAAACATATTGATCATTTCCAGAGAAATCATTCATAAAATCACCAGCATCAAAATGAGTTGAATCACTCAAATGGTCACTGCGTTCAGTGAAGTTGGTCTCCTTTTCTTTCCCCTTTAATGATTCTTTATAAAGTTTACAAAGGTGTTCAGGGGCTAGACAAATTTTGGACCAATGTCCTGGAGTACCACATCTGAAACAAGAACTTTCATATCTTTTTGAGTGATTCTCATTAACACTTGTATTCTCATGATGCCTTTTCTGTTGATGGTTTGGGACGCTCTTTTGAGATGAATTATAAAAATAACTATCTCTATTGTTTTCAAAACCACGGCCTCGACCACGACCACGGCCAATTCCACATCCACGTCCACGTCCACGTCCACGTCCACGACCTCGACCTCGACCTCGACCTCGACCAAAACCTTGTCTTTGAATTTGATTTTGGTTTCCAGGTTTAAATTCATTTTTACTTACAGCATTTACTTCTGAAAATGCTGTTGATCCAGTGGGTCGGGACTGATGATTTCTCATTAATAGCTCGTTGTTTTTTTCCGCCACAAGAAGACAAGCGATGATTTCAGAATATATCGCAAATCCACGTACTCTATATTGTTGCTGTAGAGTAATATTTGATGCATGAAACGTGAAAAATGTTTTTTCAAGCATTTTCGATTCTGTGACCTCATGTCCACAAAATTTTAGCTGCGAGATTATTCGATACATCGCTGAATTATAATCGCTGACTTTCTTAAAATCTTGGAATCTTAACATATTCCATTCATCACGAGCGGTCGGAAGTATAACTTCCCTTATATGTTCAAATCTTTCTTTCAATCATTTCCACAAAGCCATGAGATCTTTTTCAATTAAATATTCACATTTCAATCCCTCGTCGAGATGTCGACGCAAAAATATAATGGCTTTTGCCTTTTCTTGTGATGTCGATATGCCATTTTCTTTTATTGTCTCACTTAGACCCAATGACTCAAGATGCATTTCTACATCGAGAGTCCATGGCATATAATTTTTTCCCGTGATGTCGAGCGCAACAAATTCGAGCTTTGCAAATTTGACATGGTGGTACTAAAAAAAATTACGATGCATTTTATTAGTTAATGAATATTGCAATACAAAGTAATGGATAAACAACAAGTACAAGCATTTGTAAAAATAAAGAAAACACACGAGGAGGATATTCTCCGATAAATAAAAGACTCGTGAGCATGATAACCAAAATAATTAAAAATAACCTTGAGAAAGCCATCTTCTTTTTTCTTCGAAAATTTAGTGAAGAATAATTTTTAGAGAAGAAGAGAAAGTTGGAGTGATTGAATGTGTTTATGAGATCATATTTATAGGGCAAAAACTAACCGTTTTTTTACCGTTTATGACCGTTGGTGTATAAAAAAATAAAGGTATGTATTTGTATAATTTTATGGTAATAATATGGTTTATATAATATTAGGCATATTTAAATAATTATGTATATCATATCATATTATGATGTGTCATAAGATATTTTATTTAAAAATCTTACAGGCTTTTATACTTGTCGTATCCCTTACCGGAAGTGTGTGATGTCGTCTTTACATCCTCCCAGGATTTATAACAAGTTTTTGAAAAATTTATTTTTATTATTAATAATAACATTATATTATATATTAAATATATACACAATAAATAAATAACAGTAAAATAAATATTATTACTTTTGTTATCTTTTTCTTCTGTTTGGAGCTTGGAAAAGGATGGAGGACTTTTAGAGCTTCGTGCTGATAACGTGTTGTGAAAAAGTAAAAATTTATGGTAAAAAGTAAAAATCTCAAACTCTCAAAATTTACCAAACTACACACTTTATAATATTTTTTTCTCTACTCAATTGTGATTTTCTTCACAAATGAGAGATCTATTTATAGGAAATCTTTACAAATAATTCAAAAATAAAATACATCATTACCTACATCATCACATACTAATTTTCAATATTTACAACTCTTATTTTCAAGATTCAAATATTCAACATTTAAATATTCAATACACACATTTTAAATATATTTTTCAACAGAAAATATTATATAAAATGGGTAGTTATTATTTTAGTGTCTCTATAAATTTTTATGAAAAGTCCATAACTATCATTCAAATTATTATAGTTATTTTACAAACACATAATAAATATTTTAAATCTTAAATTTTGTTAAAGTAATTTACAAGCTGTATGCGAAATTACCAGTTAATTATCAGTAGAGATAATTATATTTTGGTTATGTAATTTCTTTTTCTTTTATTTATTTTCAATCATGTTAATTCATATTTTTAGTTATGTAATTTCTAAGTTTTTTTTACACGAGCCCATGTCCATCGCGTATGCCGGAAATTGTTTATGTGACGGCACTGATATTGACATGAATTTTAGTAGAAAGTCACCTGGTATTTTAAATGTTTTCATTAAAAGAATTTTTAATGAAAACAATAATTAAGTTCTGGTGTACAAATATATCGATTTAAATAAAAACTGAAAAGGGGGAGTTCAAAACCTCAAATTTCAAATAAATTAAAGTTAAAATTTATTTTGTCATTAGGTTTCTCATTGGTTTATCCTCTTAAATCACACGTCAAATTTAGGTCCATTGTTGTTTGTGTTATTCAACTCTTGCCAAGTATATACACCCTTCTAATGCTGTGTGGAAACTTTTTCACGCTGCTATCGTGATACATCACCAGACGCAGGAGCCTCAAATCTGATCATAATTTGAACATGAAGTGTGGGATTGATTCCATCTTTTACTTTTCTTTCTTTGATTTGTAAGTTAACTGAAGTTCTTGACATCATATGCTGCAATAATATTTTTGTGGTATAAATATAGATTTCTTGATTTTTGTTTTTTGCTCCAGACTGGATTTAGATCTTCCGAACAATGTCTGACATGAATATGATATCTTTAGTCAAATTTATATTATTACACCCAAAATTTCAACTTCCCCCCAGAATTTTGAGTACGAAGAAATAAGTATCAGATTCTGGAGAACTGTATTCAAGAATATGAGCTAAGAACAAAAAACAAAACAAAAAAAAAAGGACTTGGTTTTGATTGTATTGATCTGGAGTGACCTGTTTTTCATGTAATTCTTGCTCGATTTTTTCAACCCCCAGATTTTTTTTCTTTTGAGGTGAAATTAGCCTCCAAAGTGTCGATAAAATAGCTTTTTTAACATACAAGATTTCTATTTTGAACATCTCGAGACGCAAGGGCCATAAGTATTGTATCCCCAAAAACCTTGGGATGCCAGGATTTTGCTTATTCCGTTGGCACATAATCTGTGATCCCAAGAAGAACTTGCAGGATGTTCGGGCGGATAGTTATGATTTATTCATCAATGTCTAAGACATGACTCGTCCGTTGGCTGAACGCCCTAGGAGTTGATATCCGTCTATTGGTCTAACACCCGGAACTATGATCTCTGCCTCCATGCGCAGAATATCCCCGGTGCTGGAGTGAAAGTCTAGGGGCATTCATCCAGTAAAACCTTTTACGCGATTTTCAATTTTTAGATGATGGGTTTGAGGTTCGAAAGCTAGATTTTTGTTCTGCATGCTTGTTACATCAGACATAAATTAATTTAAATATGTTCCAAAGTAACAAATTGTAGACAGTCATGATGTTATAAAACGCTTGAAGCATGAGAGACCAATCATGTTCAAGCATAAAAATTCTCGAAAAAAAAGTATAGGGAAACATGATGATAAAAAAATAGAGAATGATATTTCGACAGAAATACATGATGATGAAAATGTTCTGTTAGAACCATAAACTGATGAGAATCGTGAAATCTCTATCAATTATATTAATACTGGAAAAATATGGAACCAAAAAGATATAAAAGAAATTGATGAGATATTTTCTTACAATGCGTCATTTGACATCATAAAGAACAATGAAGATAATGAATCAAAATCTTTTGGTGAATGCAAAATCGATAAGACTGGTTAAAATGGAAAGACGCCATCCAGGTTGAATTATATTCGCTAAATAAATGTAATTTTTTATACCTATAGTCCTTACACCTGAAGGTGTAAATCCTTTTGGGTACAAATGAATTTTTATTCAAAATCGAAATGAGAAAAATGAAATAGTAAGATATAAAGCTCGACTTGTTGCACAAGATTTTTCTCAAAAACTTGAAATTGATTATGAAGAAACGTATTCTCATGTTATGGATGCAATAACATTTCGGTATTTGATTAGTTTGGCGGTATCTGAAAATTTAGAAATGCGTCGTATGGATGTTGTCACAGCTTACTTGTACGGAGCACTCGATAATAATAATAATATATATACATATATATATATATATATATATATATGAAAATCTTTGAAGGATTTAAGATGTCTGAAACACAAAGTTCAAAACCCATATAATGTTATTCTGTGAAATTGCAAATATCATTATATGGGTTAAAGCAATCCGGTCTAATGTCCTTGTGTTTTCATCAAGAAAACAACATCTGGATGCATAATTATTGTTGTATATGTTGATGATTTAAACATAATTGGAACAAATAAGAAAATTCAAGAAGTTTTGTTGTACTTTAAGGAAGAATTTGAAATGAAGGACCTTGGAAAAACAAAGTATTATCTGAATTTGCAAATTGAACAAAAAGAATGTGGAATATTTGTTCACCACTCAAATTATACAGAAAAGGTCCTTAAATGTTTTAATATGGATAAATCAAATCATTTAAGTACTCCAATGGTTGTTAGATCATTAAACATATAAAAGGATCCATTCCGTCCATGTGAAGTTGATGGAGTTATTCTCGGTCCAGAAATATCATATCTAAGTGCTATTGGTGTCCTTATGTATCTTGCAAATTTTATAAGACCTGATATATCTTTTGCTGTACATTTATTGACAAGATTTATCTTATATCCAACAAAGAGACACTTGAACGGAATTAAACATATATTCTGTTATCTACGACGAACGACAGACTTTGGACTTTTGTATTCAAAAGATATCAATCAAACCATAGTTGGTTATGCTGACGCTGATTATTTATCTGATCCACACAAGACATGTTCACAAACCGGATATGTATTTACTCGTGGATGCACTGCAATTTCTTTGCGCTAACACAAACAAACATTCGTAACAACTTTATCAAATCACGCCGAGATTATTACACTACATGAAGTAAGTCGTGAATGTGTGTGGTTGCAATCAATGACCGAACATATCCAAATCTCATGCGGATTATCATTCGACAAAAAGCTTGTGACACTATATGAAGATAATGTTATATGTCTTACTCAAATGAAAGAATGATACATAAAAAACGACATAACTAAACATATTCTCCATAAATTCTTCGCATTCACCCAAGAATTTGAGAAGAATAAATATATTGATATTCGTCACATTCAGTCAATTGAAAACTCATCAAATCGCTTCACAAAGGCACTTCATACGATAATATTCAGAAAGCACATATATATTATAGGGATGCGCAATCTACGAAATTTGTGAAGAATTGTCCATATTAACATGAGGGGGAATTTAGTGACTGCAATCTTTTTTCCTTACTATGGTTTTTATCTCAATTGGTTTTTCCTAGTAACGTTTTTAACGAGGCAATATAAAAACACGTAATGAAGACAATCATTTTATCATGATCATCATCACAAGGGGAAGTGTTGAAAATAAGAGATTGAGTGTTGAAAATAAGAGTTGTAAATATTGAAAATTAGTGTGTGATTATGTATGCAATGACGTATTTATTTTTATATTATTTACAAATAAATTATTTAAATAAGTCTATCAATTTGTGAAGAAAAACACAATTGAGTGGAAAAAATTTTATAAAAGTGTATAATTTAATATATTTTATGAGTTTGATATTTTTACTTTTTACCGTTAATTTTTACTTTCAATCAAATTTAATTTAATATTTATATATACAAAATATGTCTATGTACAAAGCACTTCTTTTTATTAGGCTTTAGTCATGTCGCCACCTTGCAACATTTTGAAGCATAATATTTTTTCCATTGAGTTAATAAAGAAACAAATTTTTTTCATTTAATTTTTTTAAAAGAATTCGTAAGATGATAATATAATCCATTAAAACTGATATTTTTTTAGATGCATGCGTTTTATAGAATTTTTCAGTATTATTTTGTATTTTTTGATAGTTTTCTTTCCTATTTCTTCTTCCTTACTTTTGAAATGGAAGAATAAAATATTTCTAATTTGAGAATAATAACTTTAAATAAATAAATAAATATAATATATATATATATATATATATATATAGTTATTTTGACTCAAATTATCGTAAAACTCAAGTCAGACGATATATGTTACGAGAATGTGATGTTTCATTCTTCGTATCAATTTTTTTTTATTTTTGCAAATTAACCGGTTGTCTAAATATCATTATTTCAATAAAATTAAAGGGATACATGTGTGTTTTTTAAAACGATATAGTGTTTATAAATGCTTGAAAAATAAATACGAACTTTTTTCACAAATCTGTAAATAAAAAATCCATAATATTTTTTTAAAGTATTTGTCGTCGCTATTTTTGTCCATTATGTATAGGACTTTTACCATTTTGATTAATTTGTTTGGTTAGAAAATCCTTGAATTTCCGGATTCTTTTATCATGTTTGGTCCCTATCGTCGCTTGTTCGTTAATAACCAACGCAAAAGAGTAATGAAATGCAAGTGCCAAATTTCCATTAAAAATTGGGTTCCGAGAACAGAATCGTTTTGATTAATCTTTTTCCAGTTTTAAACGATGAACTGACTTCAGACTAAAAAATATCTAAAATTGGTGAATTATGGTATTTCTCTCGTACTCCTCCAATAAAATAGGCCCATAACAATTTTGACCCAAGGTAATACGGACGAAAAGAACCCAATTTCAAAATGAATATAGTTGCAATATTTAAAGAGTTCTCCTTGATTTTTACTTATACGTAGATTGATTTGATCTATAATTATCAAGAAAAAATAAATTTTTAACATAAAATATGATATATTTTCATGATCACAAAATTAACGGTGGAACAACACATTCTCACAAAAGATTTTGTATATTGTATTAAGGAAAAAACTTGTGTAAGACGGTATCACGGATCGTATTTTGTGAGACGGATTTCTTATTTGGATCATCCATGAAAAAATATTACTTTTAATACTAAGAGTATTATTTTTTATTGTGAATATCAATAGGGTAAAAATTAACGAGATTATCTCACGAAAATCTACTCTCGTACTGAATGGAAGAACTGAAAATGGTACTTATGTGTTCAAATTAACATTGAAATGAGTTCAAAGTATATTAAATACTCATTTCTTTTAATTATGGAAAGTTACAAAAGTGTGAAGACCCGAAAGGCAAACACTGAAGACGATAGACTTTCCCACACACAGACACACAGTCATTTACGCACGATACGGAAAATTCTCTTGCTTTTCCAAGCCACCGATTCATTATCAATTATTCCACGTATTCTGATAACCGACCTCAAGAAACGGGTTTCGGATTTGTTCAATTGTTTGCAGCGATTGTTAGCTGATTGGAGTTGGCATAGCTAGATTTCAGCACAATTATGCTTCAGCTTCTGTGATTTCATCAGTCAATACGCATAAACTTTCTCGAAATTTCCATTTTTCCCGCACCCCATCTCGTTAAGCTTTGAGATTTTGGTTCTGGTCCACTTTTCTCTCTCGTGGGCTCGCGGGAGATTGGTTTTCCGGTGGGGCTGTTTTCATTGCTCGTTTTGTTGGTTTGGTTAAGCATTTCTTGTTTTGGCCTGGAACTGGTGGTTAGCTATTAAATATGGTGGACTGAACAGTAAATATGCACAAGTTTATGAAGTCGCAAGCTTTGATGAAGTAATGGGGAATTTGTCGGAGCTCACTTTTTCTACAGTTCAAATCAGTTCTTGAATTTTCTCTTTGTAATAATCGCAGAAGAGCGAAATCTTACTGTTCAATCAATTCATGCGTGCTGAGTACCATGAATGATTCCGCGGTGTCCGTTGACTCCTCTTCAGGGAACCGAACTGCCGCCTCCGAAACCAGCTGCTAAGAAGCGGAACCTTCCTGGAATGCCAGGTAAAATAAAGTAAAAATTGTGAATACTTTGTTCTTTGTTATAATTTCTGATCAATCATTGGGAAAGATTTAATTCTTCATAGCGGGCAGTTTTTGTATGTGTTATTCCTAGATCCTGATGCGGAGGTGATTGCTTTATCCCCAAATACTTTGTTGGCGACGAATAGATTCGTTTGCGAAATTTGCAGCAAAGGTTTTCAGAGGGACCAGAATTTACAGCTTCATCGGAGGGGTCATAATTTGCCATGGAAGCTTAAGCAAAGGTCAGGTAATGAGATAAAGAAAAGGGTTTACGTCTGCCCCGAACAGAGCTGCGTCCATCACGATCCCACACGGGCTTTGGGCGATTTGACGGGAATCAAGAAGCATTACTGCAGAAAACATGGGGAGAAGAAGTGGAAATGTGACAAGTGCTCCAAGAACTATGCGGTCCAATCGGATTGGAAGGCGCATTTGAAGATTTGTGGAACAAAGGAGTATAAATGTGATTGTGGAACTTTGTTTTCGAGGTTCGAGTGTTTCATGTTTAACCCTTTTTGTGTTATTCGACTAAATTGATTCATGCTTCTTTTGGGGTTGATTTGTGGTTTGAATGATTGGTATGCAGGAGGGATAGTTTTATTACACACAGGGCCTTTTGTGATGCATTAGCAGAGGAAAGTACAAAGGTACAGGCGGTGGCTGCGACTCCATGTGCTGATGAAGATCCAAAAGTTGATGTTCTTGCACCAACAGCACCTCAGCAGCCTCCATCGCCGCCACCAACACCACCACCGGCAGCACTACAGGCCCCAGCACATACACGCGTTTCCACTGATACGTCTTCTGTTTTACCTGTTCAAACACCAGGTACTTTGACTAGATGCTTGGATTTTGGCAGTTTAAGATTTGGGGTTTGTCCTATGTGTGTTGGTTCAACCAGAAATTTTTTTGTTGTTTATATGTCTGTGGTCTTGGAGTTTAGTTGTTTTTTGTCTGTTACTGGTGTTTGTTGGTATCTACATATTACATTGGACGAAGTCTGGTCTAGCATTTGAAAGCTCAAGAAGTGTGCTTGAAGAACTACAAGTTGATAGAGAAACAAATAGTGATTCAACTGAATTTAAAATTGAGATTCATCTGAATTGTCTTTTTGTTAAAGCTAGAGACGTCAAGATGCAAAAGCTAAAAGGGATAGCACATATAGATTTAAAATGGAGACCCCTTTTCGTATTTATTATTGTTAAATAAAAGCCTATGATGCCTATCTTTCCCTTGCTTCTTTATCTTTACAGTTCACATCTTCTTGATTTTTACAGATTTGCTAGAAAGCACTATCCCAAATCCCACTATCACTCCGATTTTCGAGGAGACGCTCCCTCTGGTCAACTTGACAACAAGTTGCAGCAGCGGCTCCAGTAGCAATGGAAGTTCAAGCAGTAAAGTCTTTGCCAGCCTGTTTGCTTCGACGACATCAACAGCAAGTTTGCAATCTCAGACAACCGGATTTACTGATTTATTCCGAGCAATTTCTCATCCAGACCATGTTCAAGGCATCACACAACCTTCATCTTCCGAACCTGTATCACTCTCCCTCGCAATGAATCAAGGTTCGTCAATTTTCGGTACGGCAGGGCAAGAATGGAGGCAGTATGCTCCTTCCCCTCAGCCAGCTATGTCTGCGACAGCATTGCTTCAGAAGGCTGCTCAGATGGGTGCCACGACATCAAATGCCTCATTACTAAGAGGCCTCGGGTTAGTGTCTTCCTCCACGTCCCATACTGGTTCACAAGAATGGAGTGGGCAGCGAATCGAGCCCCACGGGGCATCGTTAGCTGCTGGCCTTGGCCTTGGACTGGCCTGTGATGGGGGGTCAGGTCTAAAGGAACTCATGTTGGGCGCTCCATCGGTTTTCGGTCCTAAGCATCCTACTCTCGACCTTCTCGGGCTAGGAATGGCCGCAAGTGGCGGATCAGGTGGCGGGCTATCGGCCCTTATGTCGTCCATCAACGGTGGGCTTGATGTTACCGGCTCAGCTCCGCCATTTTACGGTGGAGAATATGGTGGCGAAGACATGAGAAGAAGGTCATGACCGGCTCTATGCTACAAAGGTGAGATACACTTCTAGCTAATTCTCATGTAATATTGATGTGGATTGATTGCATATTTTAAATATCTATTATTCACGTTATATATGATTCAACAATTACAATTTTGAAGTCTTCTTTGTTTGTGTATAAAAAATGCTTTATCTTGTCTCACCTACATTTTCTACATCACACAATAATGCACACTTACAAGTGAAGATGGGAGCGGTTGAGGCTCTTTAATGTTTTGTCTGTTGCCTTGTAATGGAGATTGAGACCATGCCTCCATCTAATATATTTCAGCATTTAAAACTTCAGATATGTTTTCTAATCATTCATTGTTCACGATATTTACTATTTTGGGACAGATTGATTTTTGCAAATAATGGATCCAAATCTATTGTGAATAAATTTCTCTAATTGTGTCATTAATAATAAAAAAAATCTAGAGTAACTATTGTCAGTTATATTTCTTATCCATATAACATTTTAGGTGGTGAGTGAAAATGACAGTCAGAGACTCAGAATATGAAATTAGTGGGAAGCAAATAGCATGGTAGTGGGTGAAAACAAGGGCGGCAATCATTAAAAATTGGCCAATTTATCGAGGCTTTTACCTTTTTCTAAAGGAACCCTGAGAACTTCTAAATACCTGCTGTAATTTGTGCAGCCTGATTTTATAACTAAAAAATTGTAAGTTTAAATGTCCCTTTCGTTTAGTGGATAAGCTTGCCATAAAATATCTTGGACTTCACTTGGAAAATAAGGATCCAATGCAAGGCGAACTGAAATGTAAACAAAAGCCAGAAATTTCATTGGTTTTTTTTGGGCAAAGAAAAGATTTCGTAAAGTAACTTTACAAGCAGAGAGTTTGCCGCATAAGCAAGCCTTGTTACAGAGACCAAACACAAGAAATAACAAAGAGCACGATCTGAAGAAGACACGAAATAGAAAATCAATACGTCGAAAATTTAGCCCTCTGTCAATCTAATCCTCGAAACCCTCTTACCCCGGTGACTTGCGGGACTTAACGGTGTTTCACCACCTGGAGCTTCACAATTTCTTTTCTGTCTCTCTTCTTCTTCTTCTTCGCCTCTCTTCTTCTTCCCTCTCCCTTTCCCCTCCTCCCGTTTTCCAGAATTCTTCCTCGGCACAAGAGGTATATTTCAAGATAACCAAGTCATCTTCGGAAGCCACTAACTCGTCGATCGTCTCTTTTGTGCTGTTGAATGATGCTGCTAGAATGTCTATGTCCAAAACTCGGAGGATGGAAGCCTGTCCTGCCAAAAACTGAGATGGTTCTTCTTTGTTGAAGTACTAAATCCGACAAAAACGAATGTATCGTTGTTGAAAGCCATTTGGGCCATCGGATGGAATCTTGGAACTGAAAATACATCACCTTCGTCAACCTTAAACCTCATTTTTTGACACTCTGTATCATCATAAAGGCTCGAACACACCACCCGGATCATCCCTTGCCCATGCGATGCTATAGTAATTTCAGTTGCCATCGGATTCCAATGTGGGCTCATAATCGATCCCTACATATTAGAACAATATTCGATCACTCAACAGCTGGAGTTTATACAAGTTGACCCAACAATTATATTTTCATGCTTCTAGTATACCAATTATTTACATAGTTTATACTATCAAAATTAACTGAATCCTAGTGGTCACATATTTACCAGTATAATTCGTTATAATGAGATCACAATAACATTTATACATAAATATGAACATATCTGTATTACTATAAACTATCATTAATGGTCATGATGTCTTGTGGTATAATGTTCTATGGTGTGGTAACTTACTTCCGTCAGGTTCACCATGAATAAACCGAAGTTGGAGGAACCTTTGAGTGCAGACAACTTCTTCGTTATAGTCGTGCTCCAGCCGTTGCAATTTTTGAAATCTTTCTCCTCTTCCAAGAGATTGAACAACTTTGCACTCTCTTTCTTTTTCTTTTTCTTCTTCTTGTTCGATAAGAATGTGTTATAAGTATAACTTATGTCTGAAAGAAGTCTTGTTATGTATTGATCCTCAATCTCCCATGACGTTTTCTCCGATTCTGATTGCTTAATTCCAGGTACAATAACTGGTGGTTTTGTTCCGCTTAATAGCTCTTCCATCACTTCAGCAGAAACCTTCAAATCATGTACATTTACATCTAAATTAATCACGCCTATCTCATTGAAATTCTTGGATCCGTGGGGAGAAGAAATCAAGTATCTAGCTACCTGGAAAGTCGCCTGCAAACTCTCTTGTTGAATCCAAGAATCATGTCTCAGGTACTAGAATATGGTCCAGTCGCTGGTTCCTGTATAAGCTACACGAGTTAGAAGTATACATTACGTTTCCATAAGCCAAAAACAGATATATCATGTACTAAATGAATGATATATGTGGAAAGTATAGCACGCAAGAATATCTTACACGCAGGTCCTCATCTGAATTAGCGAAAATGGCATGGATCCTAAGATTTTGTGGTTCGGCTTGATGGGTTTCGTTGCTGCTATGCACGAAGAAAACGGATCCTTGTTCCACTCTGTAGACATCTCCTTGCTTTATATGAGTAAGCTTGAGATCATTTTCCTCCGTCCAGCTCAGCTTGCCGTGCCCTTATTCAAAGTAGGCAAAAACAAAATTATATTACCGCATCAGCGGGCGGCCGAATGCGATCATGGATTTGAACGAGACTAATATATCTAATACTAAAATCTTTTCAGGTGAAAGGATCATCCCTGGTTCTCTTTCCTAGCTATCTTGGTCTATGGTAAGAGCTCATTTCGAAAGAACCCGGGGATAAGCTTTGATTGAGGACTTAAATCCATGGATTTCAAATTCATTTGATCGCATGGTAATTTATATATGTGGATATAATGCCCATGTTTCGGGTGTCATTTCTTCTTTAAATTCCGCCCCAAATCAAATATTTTCCATCCAAGGACGATCCGAGCTCATTTAGGAGGCATGTATGTGGTATTCTCAAACTAGTTGGCTAATTGAACAGATGCCACAACAATATTGAGCAATGATTATAACTTGATCTCTAATTTCAAGATTGTCCATACATGCAACCATGAATGTTTTGTAATTTGTAACCAAATTGGAGTAGGAAATTGAAATCAATTAATAAACATTTGGAAAGGAAATCATGGGTTATAATACTCCCATCTTGCACAATTGTTAAGTAGCTTGAGGAATTGGACCAAATTTTATTTTAATTTTTAAATATGGCATTTTCTGTTATTCAAAGGGATGCCATTTCTTTAATTTCAATATACAACCCTCTTGTCAACCGCACCAACCACAGTCCAATGTATCGATAACTCGACACAAACACCAAGAAAATTTTCTTGAAAACGAAACCTAGAGATCTCCAAACATTCTGTGGGGATGAAACACTTCAGATTTAAGATGTTAAAAACAAGCGATTTTGTTCACATGACAGAGGCATAATCTCAAAAAAATGATTGATGCATGAAACTACCTGAGTGGACACAGAAAACCATATCTGCATGCAGAATTACAGGAAGAAAGAGCGAATCGGCTCCAACTTGAAGAACTGAAGAAGATAGGATCCTCCGTTGAGATCATCCCTAATCCTCACGTCCGATATCTCTCCAAACTCCGTTGAGACCACCGACCTCCTCTCCTCCCTCTTCAGTCTTCACCAAGGGCCCCGAAACCCAACCACCACCGCCGCCTACTTCTTTCCAACTTCTGTCAATTGCACGCGCATGCCCATCACAGATCGCTGAAAACAGAGTCGAAATCGCAAGAAGAAGCAGCAGAATGCAAGGGATGATTTTGGAGAGACTCGTGCTTTTCTTGAACATTTTCTTGTTTCTGCAGCTTTTCGTTCGGGGATTAATGGGTTTTAGAACCGAAAGCAGAGCTAGGTTGGCGGGTACGTGGCGTTTGCATGGACACGTGGGAGATTCGGGAATCGGGTCGGACCGTGGAGATTGACTTACTAGTGCATGTAGCGGGAAAATTTGGAAGCAGCATCAGTCGTCTTCTCTCTTGGCAGATTCTGAATAATTCAGATACGGATTGGGAAGAATGGGCCTAGTTGAGGTTTTGTTAATTGGGCTTAGTGAGTTTCAGAACCCGAATGCTTTATATCCACGTTTATTATAATTGATATTTTAGTGATATTTGATTTATGTGAATAAAAGTCGTGATTAAATTTATTATATAAAAGGGCATTTGTATAAAAACTTGTTTGCCAATACTATATTTTTTGGGGTTTAACATGTAATAGATATATAAAATGATCTCACACTGCTCAGTCAGGCCGTGAGTGTGATACCATTGTCCTACATCTTAAAAATTAAAGATTTAAAATGAGTTTATAATGAACTTACAATGAACTTCTATAGCAACTTGGATTAATAATTTTCGTAAAAGCGATGACGAATACGAAGTAGTTGCTATAGAGGATCCATTGTGCAGTCACAAAGACGTGGACCCAGGCTCGGGACGTGACACTGAGCGTGGTGGGAATGAGCTATCCAAAAAGCCGGCCCGGTTCGGGGTCATGACACAGCAGAATGAAGGGAACGACCAACTACATGACTCTAAGAAAAATGGAAAACACTCAATCCTAAAGTGGGAACTTATTCAAATTTCATATTTTAAATTATGGTTTTAAATTTTTCATGGATGCATGTCTTCTAATTTATAAAAATAAATTAGAAGACAAAATAGTATTTGAAACAGATTTGAGGCAGATGAATAGCTAGAGTTAGCCCGTTATTTCATTTTACTTGCACACTTGTATATATGTGACCTGGTAAGTGGTCACAAATAATTTGAAGTCAATGAATCAAGTGGTATCATTTGGTGCAAATGGAAAGGAGAATTTGTGATTTTTAGTTTTGTTCGAATTCTAAAATAAATATTTCCTTTATGTTTTCATATCTATCGATTTATCATGCACATATTATGCTTTCAATTATTTTTTTATATATCATTTATCACCTTATCGTACAAATCAAATGACACCTTAAATATAATTAGAAAGGTGCTAGTATGAATTGAGGCTGGCTAGCTACTAAGTTAGTCTTAAGATTTACTCAATATGTACGGAAATGTAGCGATTGTAGGAAAATTTCATCATCATAATAAACACAAAAAGCTTTCGTGAGAACATCTCATAGATCAATTTTGTTAAACGAATCTCCGATCCGGTCCAACTCATAAAGAAATATTACTTTTCTCCAGAAATTCTAAACTAGGTACATTTAGGCTTTAGCTTTTGGGAGTTGGAAGAAATAATGGTGTGACAAATCTTTTTACGATTGATACTAATCAAGAATCTCAACCAAACCCCTCTTCTTTTGTGTGCCGCAAGCTTCGCTTTCTTTTCCGGGGCCGTGTGAGCCCCGTGTACATATTTATAATTACCAACTTAACTCCTAAGTATTTTTCATATATTAATTATGATGTCATTATCACTAATAAGTTATGATAATAACGATGAATTATATACTCGAGAATAAAGTACCATAAAAAAGATCGAATTCGAGCTCGAAACAAAATTTCAACTAGAAATAAGTAATAAGCAAACTTATCTTCAATATCTAAATCTAAATTGAACATTTTGTGTCTCCCTTTATCAGATTTTTTATGTGTTCTCTGTCAAAATAACATCCAAATTAATTAAGATCTCACATTTGTTAATCGCAACATAATTAACAATTTTTTTTCTTTGACATGTGCAAAAGAATATATTTGATGGATGCACAATTACGTCACTGATCATCATATAAGATTAAAAGCTAGTTAGATTTTTTGTAATATTCCAAAATAAAGATGCTTAGACACACTATCTGAACGAAACGTCCTTTTAGTTTTGCCATCCCAATCAACAATTTGCCTATAGATATCGTTATCGTGTATATCTTTGTATCATGTGAGTTCTTCGGTGGAAATCGGATTAATTAAATATACAGAAATATCAATGTATCGTACTAAAATCAAATTTCAAGAACCAAGATAACATTGTAACAAACTTGCTCGATAGCTTTAATTTTGGATTTTTTCCACAACAAATTCTAGTAATTATGGTTTCTTATATATACCGCGGTGCGTCGTAAAAATAATCAACTCCAGATTATAGAGACATTGTGTGTTGTTTTATAAAGCATTATAACTTTTGAGTTTTGACACAAATGGATAAAACCGGATAAAAGTAACATAGCGTTGCATTTGTCAAAATGTAAATTGGAAGTGGTAAGTTTTAAAATCAGATCTATATTTTTAGATAAAAACTTATGTGAGACAGTCTCACGGGTCGTATTTTGTGAGACGTGTCTCTTATTTGGGTTATCCATGAAAAAATATTACTTTGTATGCTAAGAGTATTATTTTGTATTGTGAATATCAGTGGATTAATGACTCGTCTCACAGATAAAGATTCGTGAGACCGTCTCACAAAAGACGTACTCTTATTATAATATGTGGATTTGATCCGTTTTATTATTATTATAAATGTATATATATGGTAGTTTTCGTATGAGATATTGATAAGAGATTACACTGTCGTTGGATACGGATCGATATATAATATTTGAGTTGTTGTATATATGATTTAAAAGAATTGCAACAATATCTCTTAATCCTATAACTCGATTGTCCAAATTCTAAATATCATTTTGAATGTAATTAAACAAGTTATTTTTGCTTTATTGTTGTAGTTTTCAATATGCTTACAAGGAAACTATATTATAATTTATAGCATAGTCTATGATTTACGAGCTGGAAGAATAAAAATAATTACAAGTAATACGTACAATCAATCGATACAGTACAATCCATCAGCAAAAAAACCTTTGATATTAGGGTTTAGAGTATATTTCTTGAAAGGCGGTATCACGGATCTTTATCTGTGAGACGGGTCAACCCTACTGATATTCACAATAAAAAGTAATACTCTTAGTATAAAAAGTAATAATTTTTCATGGATGACCCAAATAAGATATCCGTCTCACAAAATATGACCCATGAGACAGTCTCACACAAGTTTTTGCCTAGGGTTTAATAATTTTGTAAATTTTAATGTGTAGAATAATTTGGAAATGGTAAAAGAAAAGTTGTAAAAAGATGAAAGAGGTGTAAACTTGATGTGGCTCCAAATTAAAGGAGCTCCAATATGTATTTGACTCCATTGTGGATGTGGACAAGTTGAGCTATAGCGATCGCATCACAAGTAGCAATCTTGCGTAGAATCCTCATCCTTATTCATCAACACCCTCATCTTAAACCAACATTCTATATTTTCATAATTTTTTTAAATAATAAAATTTAGTAAATTTTTAAGTAAATTACATGCATGGAAGAACAAATAAATCCTTATCAGAGTTGGATGCTTAACGATTTATCAAACGTTATATTCAACAACAACTTAACATCGTGACATTAATATTTCCTCCCATCAATAATCCAATCGAAATTTAAATGAAACCATATTAATTTTTAATTTTTTAAACTTTCTATTAGATGAAAAAGTACAATTATACGAATGAAAATAGCTTAAGGATATGAATCTTCGTGAAGACATGAGTGGTATTTGATATTTGTACGTTTTTTTTTATATATGCAAAAAAAAAAAAAAAGGTAAATTATTATGAAATTGAAATTATTAAAGCAAAAGGACCTCAAAACATCTTTTAAAAGTTGAATGCTTTTCCAATAAAGTTGTCGGTGACAAATAAAAGAAAGGCCCCAATATTAAGTGATCTCTCTTTGTGGTACGCACATACATATATAACTACATACATACATGTAGATCCAAACCCTTGGCCAATCGATCGGGTCAATTTGTAGTACCCAGTTTACGTAATGGGCAATTTATTTTTTGTATTAAAATGAATAATAAATTATGAGAATTAATTGTGAAGGAGGGTTTGTTAGCTTAAAGTGGCCTTTTGATTTGTAGGGTGGAATATTGGTACCTTTGAGAAGTAGTATAAATGTCTACAACTAATGCATCGTCCTATCATCTCAAAACAAAAGCGTGAGATGCTCCATGTCTCCTTGAATCATCCAACGTCTTAAAATCCATCTTTTGAATCTTAGGGTTGGTTTTTTCCGAGTATTCTCGTAATATCATAATATAAATCGTACGTAACGAAAAATCACATGAGACAATATATTATTTTCGGGAAAAAAAATCGATCTGCCTGTACATAATATATGAGCGAAAACATAAAAAATGGTCATACAAGTTGATCTTATAATTAACCTCTCGATCCTCTGCCGACATGATTCTAGAAATTGTTAACATGACGTCAGATATATCAAACACACTAGCATAAATTGGACCAATTTATACAATAATTATAAATATAAGAATTGGTTTGTATTTCTTTAGTTGGAATTTGTATGATATAATATAAAAGAAGACAATTTAATCTGTGTCTAAAAAATTATTCGATGATTAAAGAATATCCTTCATTCCATTCCATATATCAAAATTGTTTCTCGAGAACAATTAGCGCATAATTAGGTACAAAGGATTTCGACGTCATTTATTTTTATATATGCTAGAATAAAGTACAAAAGTTTGTAATTGTTTCAATTCCACATTTATATATTTTAGAAAGGAACAAGGATAAAAATACAGAGGTATATATATATATATATATAGTATATACTTTATTTTTTGAGTTTCACATTTCACAATTTTCCCTTAGCTATTTCTATCGATCCTCATATTTGACTATGTTTTCTTTTCTTTATATATGTAAATATATTTTGATAATTAATATAATTTAAAGTAAATAATTACTTGTGAATTCTCCTAGAAATATCTTTGTCTTATTCATATATCTTCCCATAATCGTGACTTTTAATTCAACTCTGTCATTTTCCAAATATTAACGATTAACAGTTTTTTCTTTAATTAATAATATCAGATATACATTACATTCTTCAATCCAATTATCATTCTGTCTCAAAATTTGCCCAAAACCGCAAAAGCCTGTCGCTAGAGATTGACAAATAGAGGTACCGTTACTTACAAGCTAAGAGCTATATTACTTGTGGAAGAAATATGCCAATTAATCACAGACGGGGCATTTTCATTGTGGGAATTAGGGAATATTTTTAGTTTCATTTTCACGCTTGGAAAAGTTAAAACTTTAGCTTGCCCACCATTTTGACTTATTTGTCGTTTTTCGTGCCAAAATTTTTCTACTTTTACGATTTGGAAGCTGTTCATTTTAACAAATATTATGAAAACCTAAATATAAAAATAAACTTTGTTAGTTGTCCCACGTATATTGGATAATAGATTTGAGAGTTGAATATATCGAAATAGATAATCCCCCTGAGACAGTTTTTGGGATTTTGTTAGGTTCAAATTCCTAATATTAACATAATATCAGAGCTCAGATTCTACCGTTATGTGTTGGATAGTCCATAATTGGCCATCATTCTACCTATAGTCGGGTCATATGTAAACTTCACGCTTCAGATGTTCATTCCTGAGCGTGATGGGGATGTTAATTGTCCCACATCGATTGGATAAATAACTTGGGAGTGACATATATGGACTTGGACATTCCTCTTCCCTTGAGCTAGCTTTTAGGTTGAGTCAAGTTCAAGTTCCAATCTTTAACAAAAATTGATAAAGTGAAATGATTGGATGCTCAAATATTATATAATAATATTATATATATATATATATATATATATTTGTGTGTGTGTGTGTGTGTGTGTGTGTGTCATGAATAATAAATGAAAAAAATACATAGATGGATGGCACTAGACATATATGTCATTCGAGTATTACTGAACTAAGATTTCGGAGGATTCATCGTTCGTTTGTCGGGGGAAAAAAATAGAAATCGACTATTATATGGATATAACCTTGGCATATATTAGTGACATGTTACATGTGCATACTCTTTAAAAAAAAAAAAAAAAGAATGTGCATCTCTTTTGAATAATAAAAAAAAAAATAAAGTTCGCATTACTAATGCTGTATTTTACGCACATTGAGGAAAAAACATAGTTTATTTAAAATTTTAATATAAAATAAAATAAAATAATTTGAATGTGCGGACAATATCCCATTGGTCCATGTTCCATTTTCTGAGTTACTTTGCAATATTTCTTTTCGTTTCCACTAAGATGACTTGTGGTAGATATATATATACACTCTCCTTTCGCTATACCGAAATTAAAGCGCACTATATATCTCAACCAATTGCAAACCAACTTTTGTCATATGGACTATTGGACGCAAATGTCATTGCGAATCAATTGAACATATTGTATTAAAACATAGGCGAATTGTCCCACCAAATATTGAAAACTTAACCTAATCCTTAATTCAAATTAATTCGAATTTAATTTGATTATCTGATAATGATTAGGAGTTATGATTTGAAAATACATTTTGTATGATAATAGCAAAGTAGCAAGCCAAATTCAAACCAAACCAAACCAAACCAAACCAAAATTAGATTAATTTAATCTTGAGAAGGTAAAATTCAAATAGGACGTATATCATTAATTAAAGCCAATAATTCGAACTATATGACATGGATCACAAGAATAATTGCGGAAAGAGTAAAATCCAGAAACCCTCGTGGCCCGTGGGTACGTGACCGACCATATTTGATCCTGCAGGTGTTTGGAGTATAAACTAATTAATGGACCACTGGTCTTGACATTTCAGAATCTTGCCAAGTCTGACAATGAGTTGTATGTAGGAGTTACAGATGAGCATGATAATTGGTGTGAAAAAAAGGTGAAAATTATGGGAACTAAAGTCAAAACCTCCCCACGAAAAAATATTTGAAAGTATTAATAATGGGCAAATCAAGCAAGAACAGAAAGCTGATGAGTATCAAAGAAAGTAATATCATTAAAGTGTATCTTCAAAGCCTTGAGCAACAAGCTTCCAAGTAATAAATCAGTCGCTGGCCCTAATCATTTCTCCATATGCATGTATTGTCCCATTATATATCATGCACTCATGCATCCCATGCATGACCATGATACGCACCCACACATGCATACACGCCCCCCCCCCCCCCCCCCCCCCCTCCCCCCTTGGAAGCAAAGATAAAAGGACAACAATCATCACTCAAAAAGAGCCCTCGAAATTCCAATTTGCAAACTACTGTATTCAATATCTCCAGAATACAAAGCCATCCCTCCCCTTGAGTAAGGTTTCTGCCTGCTTTCTTGCCCTTTCCCGATCGTTTTATTCGAGAAATGAAAGTCCCCTTTGCTGCTAACGATCAAAATAATTCCAAATCATTCGAACGTAACGTCAACAGGAATCCGGCCACCGGCTGCTCCCCCTACGAGCCCAAATCGGTTCTTGAACTACGAGGGAGCCCCAGCCCCGTTACGGATCAAAAGCCCACCACCAATTCCAACACTGATAACAACATAGTGGGCTCTGTTTGTGGTCACGACTCTCTTCAGCTGGAAGATCAAGATCATGTTCTGGTCAATCAGAACTTGGAGGATTGGGATTCGTTGATGAGAGAATTGGGCTTGCATGACGATTCCACTGCCCCGGTTTCAAAACCAATAATCAATTCGCAATTCGAAAACACTCAGATTAATCAAGATCAATACTCAACTCTTTCTGAATTTTCAAATGTTTCCACGTTCGATTCAACCCAGTTTGTGCCAGCTGATTTTGGGCTTCTCTCCGATGTATCGACGTACACTACAGCGTCTTTGAATCAACCCGCCGGTGATTTCAACAGCTGCAACTGGAACGTGGGGTTCGATTACATCGATGAGTTGATTCGACTTGCTGAGTGCTTTGAGACCAACTCTCTTCAACTAGGGCACGTTATATTAGCGCGGCTCAATCAACGCTTGAGGTCTCCTGTTGGTAAGCCTCTTCAGAGAGCTGCTTTCTATTTCAAAGAAGCCTTTCAATCGCTACTCACTGGATCAAATCCGATCACTCGTCCCGCAAGCTCTTCGGAGATAATTCAAACAATCAAAGCTCAAAATATCTTCGCCAGCATCTCTCCGATCACCATGTTTTCAAGCTTCACGGCTAATCAAGCCATGCTCGACGCTTTAGAAGGCTCCATTCGAGTCCATGTCATTGACTTCGACATCGGGCTGGGAGGCCACTGGGCTTCCTTCATGAGAGAACTGGCGGAGAAAGCAGACTCGCGTAAAGGCGGGCTGCCGATTCTTCGAATTTCGGCTCTTATTCCTGACGATTGCGCCATGGAATCAAGATTGACCAGAGAAAATTTAGCACAGTTTGCACGAGAGCTAGATATAAGGTTCGAGATAGAGTTTGTTTTGATACGAACCTTCGAATATTTATCCTTCAAATCCATCAAATTCATGGACGGTGAGAAGGTCGCGGTTCTCTTATCCCCCGCGATATTCCGGCACGTCGGGTCTGGATTTCTGAACGATCTCCGGCAAGTTTCGCCGCAAGTAGTGGTGCATGTGGACGTCGAAGGGCCGATGGGTTTCAGATCTTCGTCGTATAGGCAGACGGTAATCGATGGGCTGGAGTTTTACTCCACGCTGTTGGAATCCTTGGAAGCTGCTAACTTCGACGGCGGCGGGGATTACATGCAGCGCATAGAGACGTACGTGCTGTTCCCCAGGATCCTTGAAGATGCGGGGTCAGCCGGGCGGAGCGTGACGCCGCTGAGGGAAGCGCTGGTGGCTGCGGGGCTGAGGCAGGTGAGGCTGAGCCAGTTTGCTGAGTTTCAAGCGGAGTTTTTACTTAGGAAAGTTGAAGTTCGAGGATTCCACGTTGCCAAGAGACAGGCGGAGATGCTGCTTTGCTGGCATGACAGGCCACTGGTTGCCACGTCAGCTTGGGGGTATTAGGATTATGATGATCCAATGTAATGGTGGTTAAATATAGTGATTAATAAGCTTAATTGTGTTGGGGATCACGTATATAATCCAAACCACTTGTGTTAATTATGTAGTTTGTTGTAATAATGCTTAGCAATTGGATGGGAAACAAATAGTTTTCATTTTCAGTAAATTAAACATCTTTTGAATTTACATTTAAAATATTTGGTACGTTTTTAAAGTTGGGTTCGTTATCAATTCGATGATTAGGTATTTTGTGAGACGATCTCACGAATCTTTATTTGTGAGACGGGTCAATCACGTCGATATTCACAATAAAAAGTAATACTATTAGCATAAAAAGTAATATTTTTTCATGAATGACCCAAATAAGATATATGTCTCACAAAATACAACCTGCAAGACTGTCTCACACAAGTTTTTGTCCAATTCGATAATATGTTTTCACTGTTTGTATTTGGCAATAATTTTTAATATGAATTAAATAATAATTTTTTATATAAAAAATATTATGTTACAGAGTTTTGATTAATTCTTTTTATCTTCTTCTTTATTTTCACTCGTTTTCATTTGTTGAATTTTATAATACAACTTACCAATAATCCAATATATTAGATTATTTGGCTTTCTAGTACTACTTCATATTTTAAAATTTGAAACAACGATATAGTATATTATAATTTACAAGAGATGAAGAATAATAATTTTTGGGGTCATTATGTAGTTTTTTATGAACGAAAAATAAAACAAAATAAAATAAAATCATAAGCCAATTTGTAATTCATCTATAAATTGCTCTAAGCTTTGTAAGTGTGTCAAATGCGAAACGTACGGAATGATTGAAAAATAATAAAAATTTAACTTAAAAAACTAAGCGACTTGTGTCCAAATGCAATGGTTAGTTCTAGTCTCTGTTGATTTAGATGCTACTAAAATGAAATTTTAAATATACGAACAAAGAAAATCAAATTCCCAAACAATATGAAATTCAGTTCTGCCCAATTTCGAACAAATGAACATTTATACAACTGAAGGGAACGACAACAAACGCGGAAGGATTTGAAACTAAAACTAGAAAAGGAAACTGAAACGTAAATCGTACAAGCCGACGTAATTGCTAAATAGAAAAGGATCTTCCTCCTTTTGTTTCAACTTAATGGGTCTCAAGCCCAAAATGAAGCACTCTTAAACCCAAACCGAGCCCGGCCCGATAATTGAACAACTTGCAGTGTAGCAGGCCCTATCAAGTGATTGACCGAAAAAATAAATACTCGGGGACAAGAATTCCGAATAATTAGGTAAAAAGTTTACCTATGTAAATTGTTGAAAAACCTTTCAGATTTGAAACCCCATTAAATGCTGTCATCCAACTTGGAAAAAGATTGAATTTTTTATTATAAAAAATAAGAATTGGCTGAGCTTTAGTTAACCAGTTAGGTAACACTGCCATGTTGATATCAGACACAAGGGCAGTCCGGGCTGGTGCTACCAGCCTTTAAGACAAACGAAACTTTCTTGCACGTGTGGTTCCAATTCAATATTAGTCTCTTCAAAATGGACCATGATTCTTCCCTTTCCCTAAAATCTTATCTAAAGTTTCTTAAAAATATCGTATTTCACGATAAAAATCAAGGGGCAGATTCGATCGATGGGTTTGTATCATCCCATCTCTTGTTAAATTTGTGGGTCACTAACAAGACATAAGTAGTCTTTCGACTAAGACATCTCAAACTTTGAAACATCTAGTTTTGGAGTTGTTTTTCTTATTATTAAAAACATGGGATCTAAAATTTGAAATAAGATAAGGAGTAGGTCTCTTGTGAGATGATTTCACGAATCTTTATCTGTGAGACGATTTCACGGAATCTTTATATGTGAGACGGATCAACCCTACCGATATTCACAATAAAAAGTAGTATTTTTAGCATAAAAACTAATACTTTTTCATGAATGACCTAAATAAGATATATGTCTCATACAAATTTTGTCCCTCGATGAACATCATAATGAATGAACACTCAGTTTATATACAAGACCACATCAAATTCAAGATAGAAATTATATTTTCAAATATTTCATCACATCTTCTGATATCAATCAAGATAATTTCTTTCAATATCTCATAATATCTTCAAAATTCACAAGATATATATACAAAAAAATATATTTTTCAAATTTTTAAAAATCTTCAAATAAATATTTTAAATTTTCTCAAAAAAAAATCTCGAAACTAACAAATAAAATATAATGTTTTTTTTCTCATTGGCATTGGTTGTACCTGTCGTACAAGTTATCATTTTTCACGAGGGAAGCAAATCCAAATACATTAAATGCAGTGGAAATGAATGTAAACGTTCCAATAAAATAACTCCAATGCATGATTGCTTTGGATGAGAAAAAAATTTTGCGAACTTTATTTCTTAAATTGTCAAACTTTAAGTTGCGTGCTCCCCTGACCAAAGATGGTGAGAATTGGGATATGGAGTCCAACTTCCACATCACCTTTAGATATTTAATTCATGGACAACGTGCAATTTATAAATTTAACAAATAAGGTGTAAATTAACAAATGTGTCTCGTACATTTTTTTAAATTATTATTATGTGTAACTTCCTATTTTTTTTAAAAAAAAATTGAAGCAAAAGAACTGCTCACCTGTATTCCATTTAGATTGCTCTGATTTCTTATATTTCGGCTACATTTTTGGGGGGAAGTTGGCTACATTTTTAATAACATTGACAATGTACACACGCCAACCCTTAATTTATTCATTTTATACAGAATAAAGACACGATATACGACAACCTAATTAATATCCCTAGTCAAAAAGCTAAGCCAAATTCATGACATTACACTTACACATACAAAACTAAATAATTTACATTATTAGTCACTATCTACGTGCGTGCAAAATGTCATCGACCCCTCTAGCTAACATAATATTATAAGTTATTAATCAACTGATTAATTTAATTAATCACATACGATACAAATTATCCCAACCTATTCCTAATCCATAGTTATTATACGACCCGTTATAGATCACATTCTGGAGTCCTTCCATCCCGAATTCTCCGAGGAATGGCGGCTCGTTCATGGCATCCATCGAGAAGGACGAGCTCGGGCTGTTGCTCGAGAACCCATCTCCGCGCTCCGACAGTCTCTGGATCTCCTGCTCCGCTTCGCGGAGTTGCGCCTTTACCTTCAGCAGCTGCACCAAAACAAGTAATACAATATTTTGTTGCATTTTTCGCATCACTACGATAAAAAAAAATATTTTCCTTTATCTGTAATCTAAATCCGATATTGCTTTTATACTATAAAGTTGTATGCTACACTTTGTGTGTGTATGTGTGTGTGTGGGTTGGGGGTGGGGTGGGGGTGGCATGTAACAGCTCCACCAAGACAGCCTATGGCTCAGAGTTGTCCACCTTTAAACTATATGTACGGAGCTTTGAAAAAACAATAGCAGAGCACAGACTAAAATTTGGGGTGGAAGCTACCCTCGAATCTAATGACAATTTTCCACTGCCTGTCTTCCATTTTTTGGACAAAGATGGACCCTTTCCCAACCTAATTAAGTGCATGCATTTCCACTTAGTTTCTTCATCTATTTTAAGCTAATATCATGCATCTAGCTACACTTCACAATATATTTCGTAAAAGTTCCAATTAAAGTAGCCCAAGTAAGTAGCCTTTTTTGGGGGGGAGTATAACGGGGGTTGATCAGTTTTTGTTTTAACGAGAACTCGAACGCATGATATCTCCGTCGAGAGAGATTTATGCCACAATACCACATGTGTGATGGCAGTAAGTGACAACTTTAAATTTGATAAAAAAAAATCACACGAAATTGAAAGAAATTTACCCAACAAATGATCGACTCCAACAGTTGAAACGAATGTACCTACCTGAGTCTCGAGGCGGCATTTCTCGACGACGGTGGTGTCGTGCTCGGATTTAAGCCTGGAATACTCCTCCTCCAGCTTCTTGCTCTTCCACCTCGCGCGCCTGTTTTGGAACCACACCGCCACCTGGCGAGGGTCCAGCCCCAGCTCCGCCGCCAGCCTATCCTTCCTGTCCGAATCCAATTTATGCTCACTCCCGAAACTCTTCTCCAGCATGCTCATCTGCTCCTCGCTCAGCTTCCTCTTCCTCATCACCCCATCTCCACCGCCCTCATCTCCTCTGTTCTTCTTCCGTCTCCGCCGTGGCTTAGGATTCGGCGCCGCGGCTTCTGTATGAACACAAATCCACTCAAATGCATGCACGTAACATAGTTTCCAGATATACAGATACATAGTGTATATGTACATGAAGTGCAAACTAACCTTGTTCTGGTACAAACTGCCTGTAGATTTCTGATGGATAGTACTGAGAAATGAGTGCCATTGGATCATCAGTTTCAAGGTTCATATTCAATTTGTTATTGTGGATAGGTATGTTTGGTAGAGGGATTGTTGAATTTAATAGTACTGTTGCAGAGACTTTTAACTCGCAACTTGGAATGAATAGCAAGAAAGAGAAGTTGCTATCTTGGGACTGGATATAAAGTGAAGGGTAGACTTTATTTATAAACATGGATTTTCGAAATCAGTCTTGGCTTTTGATAAAATTGCGAGAAGGACACTCGTATGGATTTCGTGTGTGAACATTACGTGTCTTCTTGTGTCGTTATTCGATCAAACATCTCCTATTATGTTATATAAATATGGATCTTTTATATTACTATATATTTCTTTGTGGAAAATAATCACATAAGGACCTATTTTTTTTTAGTTTTAGGCTTTTAATTAGTCAAACTTTGTTTTAGGTACAGTAGTTTTATTTTTTTGCTTTTAAAATTATTTTGTCTAAGTGCTGGCATGACGTTTCTAAATATAACCGAATTCTGACTATTTGAATTTTTTTGTCATGGTAGAAATCGTATATGATCTAATTCCGGTATTCATTATCCATTATGTGAAAAAAAAAAAACCTACCTTAAGAGTAATGTGAACAATGAGTTCTTTTAGCGTTTACTCCATATAATCACAATTGTTATACTACGTAGTTCATTGTAGCTCGTTATAAACTAATTCAAACACTATGTACCACACCAAGGCCGGTATGTGGAAATTGGAATAGAGGTATTTAATATCTTGTGATGTATAGACTAAATAATATGATCTTTAGTTATGCGAATTGTGTAGCTCTGTAGAGTATGTCCCTTGTGAGACGGTCTCACGAATCTTTATCTGTGAGACGGGTCAATCCTACTGATATTCACAATAAAAAGTAATACTCTTAACATAAAAAGTAATATTTTTCATGTATGACCCAAATAAGATATTGGTCTCACAAAATACGACTCGTAAGACCGTCTCACACAAGTTTTTGTCAGCTCTGTATTATTAATTGAAAATGTGAAATTGACGAGACAAAAGAAATTACAGCTCATAGGTTTTGAAGAAGCCCGTGGAATTAGGTTTTGTCAAATTGGGAAGTTGAATTGGCTCAAGGCAAAGCCATGGACTTTTCTTTCTTGTGTCTTAATTTGGTGAGTCGTGATTCATTTAAAGGCTGCATGCATTTCGTTTATTGCCTATATATATGATCCAAACATTTATCCTCTTTTTTTTTTGTCTTGATAAGGGATCATCATGTCATACAGTATTAGAACATGTTCGATGGTGTGATGATGTTGGTGTGATGAAATTAGTTATATCGTTGGTTGCCGGTTGATGTCAGCGATGATGATTTCATCTTATGGTCATGTTGTTGCAAAAATAATGTTGAAATATTTTGTTTATTTAATTAAACATCATATATATGAGTATCTAAACAAAAAAAAAAAAAAAAATTGCATATAATCGAAAAAAATTAAAATTACACATGATTAAAATTTGAAAGCTTACACATGATTTTTAAAAACATGATTAAAGAATAACATACATAATTAAAAAATAACACACCTTAATCCACAATGGTCAAATCATCTCATTCACTTTTATATATTTTTAAAAATGTTTTATTTTTTAATTTTTTTAAAAAATTATTATCAACTTTAATAATTTAAAACAACCAAATTAATCTGACCCTTGGATTTCGTCAGATTTTTTAAAAAAATACATGTTGCAGGCAGGTTTCACCGATCGGAAAGAACTCACGCAGGCCCCATCTGATATTTGTATGTAGTCAGTGGTATGGACTAAGATTTGAGCGTTTTGCGGGAAATTTTTATGAATAATATTTTATGATGAACAAAATTTAATAATTTTTTTAAAAAAATAGTACAAGACAAAAAAATTTTTATGATAAAATTATATCGTTATACCCGATTTTTATGTTATTTATATGATGTTTTTGTGATGAAGGTGGCATTTAGTGCCCAAAGATTTTGGATAAAGCTCGGGAACCTTATTTAATTTATGTTTGTTTATTAATTTTCGGTCATGCAATACGTGTCCGATATAAATATAACTTCTTACTCCGACAAAAAAAAAGGGTTTAGAATAATAGTTCAATTTTTGAACATTAAAATATTTTTATTTTATTCCCACTATCATATGTTTCATATCGTCTTTCACGTTTAAATGAAGCTAGAACGGATACTCCAAATAATGTTTGATTATAAACTATATTTGATTATTCTTTTTATAAATATAAGTGAATAATTTGTATAAATATCTGATGGTGCATCAACAATTTTCGAAATAATGTCAATATACTATGCAAATTTGTTTTTTTTTAAGGCAAAAGTATTACACTAGAGCCCAACTTGATGAGTTTGAGGATGAAAATCTAAAATTATTACTCAATTTGGTGTATTATATTTAATTATTCGAACGAAAGGCTTCTTTGATAATAATTTATATGGTTTAAGATGTATAAATTGATTTAAGAAAAGAAATAAAACCATTTATAACAAGTTAAGTTTCTATAATTGGAAATAAATATACTAAATTAAGTTTTTAATAATATCTATTATATGATTATAATACTTACGAAACTATTTTGGTTAATTTGGTTTGAATTCCTAAATATAAATTTTAGACTAACTCAAATTTTTTGGTTTTTTTTTAAAAAAAAAAATAAATCAAAGCCGACTCAAATCGTGATCTGATTAAAATTTTAGTCAATTTTGTGTGTGTGTGGTTTGATTTGTTTTCGTTTGGTATAATATACGCTTCAATTTCTGTTCACACCTGATAACGGCGATTGGCTAAAAATATATATTCAAATCAGTAGTGTTGGCCGGTGCGGCAAACTTTTCGGTTGGGTGGCGATCCCGAGCGTAACCACCCCGATCCATGCAATACTAATGTTTTGGGTATGTTTAAATTGGAATATGAACAAAACACTAATTAATTAATGTTAAAACAACTACTCCGGGTGCCAAGGTTACCTGTATAATTAGTGATACCCAGGCATGCATATAAGGAAAATGTTGTTGGGACCAAAAAACAAACTTAACTAAGTTGAATATCAAGAAAATTTTGAAGTTCGACTTTTCGAACTCGATTAAGTTTACTCAAGATTGCGGATATAAAAAAAAATTTCAAGGTTCGAATTTCATTTGAGACAAGCTTTCTTTGGATTGAAGAATATCTTTAGATATAATTTTTTAACCTAAATTTTTTTAGGTAAAATGATGATAATTATCTTAAATACTTTTTTATACTACTCATTCCATCCCGATTATATATAAGTTTGTTTGTTTTTTTTTAAAACCTAAATTTTTTAGTTAAAATGATAATAATTATCTTAAATATTTTATGAGTAGGTATCTCGTGAGACGATCTCACGAATCTTTATCTGTGAGACGGGTCAACCATACCGATATTCACAATAAAAAATAATACTCTTAGCATAAAAAGTAATACTTTTTCATGGATGATCCAAATAAGAAATATGTCTTACAAAATACGACCCGTGAAACCGTCCCACACAAGTTTTTACCATTTTTTTTTTATACTACTCATTTCATCCCAATTATATATATAAGTTTGTTTGTTTTTCACACAAATTAAATAAAATCGTAGTTAAAACAAAATAATATAAAAATTTCTTATTTATAATTATTTAATTCATTAAAAAAATTTATAACACAGTTTCCAAATCATAGTTAATATAGATATATCAATAAAACAAAAAAAATGCAACTAAATATAAAAATTAAATTACATATTTTAAATAGTAACACTATATAAATACAGTCAGATATTCACATTAAATCATTCCATGTAACAGTGTGAATGTAGGGGCTCGAGATAGGTGAAACTGTTGAAACAAATAATAATAATTTGGTAAAAATCTTGATTGGTGGGATGGGAATTTATTTATTTTACAATGGGAATAAACCCCACAGTCACGCAATGACATCACACACAATCAACCACACAATGAGAGGTGCTTTGGACTTGACAAAACGTAGGGTATTATAGGGCTGAAACCTAGGCGGTATAACGAACTTGTCCGTTGCAAATGCCGAGCCAATATCAAAATGCTCACATTATCATTGATAAGTTTAAAAAATAAGTTCGATTTCTAAAATATACCTTAATTTATCTTCTATTCTTCTGCCTATTGATCGATCTTGTTCTAATTCAAATATATTGATGCAATCTCGCTGAAATGGATGAGCCGGGTAAGGAGTTCGAACGGATAGAATCAATAATTTTTAGTGTTTGGGAATTTGAGTGAAGATAATGGCTGCAACAACACCTGCAATTAAGAAAGGAACTTGTGAATGGGCGCCGCAGGAGTTTCCGGCGTAGACACTCTGATGCTAAAATCAACCGATTTTCAGATAAACACAAGCAATATTTGAGAAAAAATATGTCAGTGCTTGAGAGTTCAAAGATTTCAGCCTCATTAAATGAGAAATATGCCTGCTATTTATAGTAGAAAATGAGGTATGTACCTCGATTCTCGCGCCACCTACAAAGTATGGCAAGTCGGCTGCCCATACTTATAGCTTCTGATGACTTCTAGGACACTCCAAGACCAAGTGGTTCTGACAGATTTAGACAGCTTGTATCAATCACACTCGAGTGTGGTGCAATTCTCGAGGTGGCCCGGGTGATAAGGTACCCGGGCATTTGCTTGAGGGCCCGGGCTATTGGGCGATCACCCGGGAACAGAAGAAGTGCCCGGTTCTTGCGGAGAGTGCTCGGCCTATTAATTCTGATCTGGGCTATCTGAGTAATAAGCCGGGTTAATGATGACCCGGATCCTTATGAGGGTATCACCATATATATAGAATGGAACGTATGTCGTTTCATAAATTGATGCATCCCATCTCCTTATGGACTATGTCTCTTGTGAGACGGTCTCACGAATTTTCATCTGTGAGACAGGTCAACCCTACCGATATTCACAATAAAAAGTAATACTCATAGCATAAAAAGTAATATTTTTTCATTGATTACCAAATAAGATATATTTCTCACAAAATACGATCCGTGAGACCGTCTCACACAAGTTTTTGCCCTCCTTATTATGTGATAGATCCAACATAAAATTTTCGTTAGAAAGTCTAACGAGTCAATTTTGTAAAACGACTATTCTATTTGAATCACTCATTAATAAATTTTATTTTTTATCATAAATATATTCATAGCTAACACGTCTCACAAGGGACCTGCTCCTTACATTAAATATATGTACAATTTATTTCGAGGATTATGAGTAAGGTAATTCGAAAATTAATTTATTTCAAAAGGATAGACGTAGTATTGTCATTTAAAAAATAACTATATCAAGTGATCAAAGTAATTACATTTACGAAAGATTCTTTATAGATAATGCAGACGTCATTGTCTTGTATTGTCCACCGGAAATTTTGTTTTGTAGGGTTTTGTGAGTCTATTACGGTGGAGTGACGGAATTAATACAAATATATATTTTTTAAGAAAATACAGATTATATTTAGGATGGAGACAGTATACATTGGATTATGGATACATATTTGTTGTTAATTTATATATTTATTCGAAGAGCCAATGGCAAGGGTTATATTGATTAGCCTTAAAGTGGGGTCCATTTTCAAGAAAATATCTTTTTGTCTTACATTCTCCATCGTTCTGGCACTCTGAACTCGACGCATAGTTTTAAAGTGGTTGATTATACACTTCAATATATAAAAATTAAGTGCATGTGCTTCAATAGTAAAAGTTTTTTTTTAAAAAAAGTCGAGTTAAAGTAAACCGGTTTGAAATATATGTGTCGTTTTAAGAAAATTTTGGCCATCTATCGGTTTGATAATTACCAATATTAGCGGTCGTGGACACACGATACGTGTTGTTGGAAAAAAAAAAAGAAGAAGAATAAAGTTGTTTTTTTAAAAAAAATTAAAGGAAAGTTATAAATTTTTAAAATTCGAATGGTAGGAGAGAAAATAAGATAAAGAAAAGAAATGTAAACTCAACTTTGACTAATTAGATTATAAAACAAGACATCTTAATTAATTGACTAAATTAATATCTTTACTTACAATATTAGTGTTATAATTACCGTCTTGTCATCATCGAAACACATGTTAGGTTAATTAACAACAATAAAGATTTTTGTTGGTTTTTTACGCTGTGTCTTATCATAGAGATATGCGACTAGATCACTGTGGTGACAATGAGTAGCATAGCTTCGGAAAATCTCATGTCATCTTTATAAGGATCCCACACGTAAATATAAATATTCACTCTTAGATGCATTCTTAGGCCAATATTCCAAGGACAGACGTAACATGAAGATTTTGGAAATAATTAATAAGACGTTATCTCAAGATACACCAGTTCAAATGAAATATTATTAATCAATTGATAATTTAACTATCATATCGCATATTTATTTTGTCAGTATGTTAATAATTTATTTTACATCAATCAAAATATTTAATTAATAAATATTATTATTAATATTTTTTGTATTTACTTAAAAAACTATAATTTATTATCTTATCTTAAATTTAATCGATCAAATCAAATATTATATTAACTATCATTTTTACGATATTAAATTATTTATGGCAACATTATTATTCGATATTTAACTTGAAAATGAATTAACACTCGATTTGGGATTTGATGCATCCCATGTGGAGGACGAATAAAAGTCGTGGCATGTCATTTTCAGTAAAAAGAGTGCAAGTGTGGGAGGAAGTGGATGTATGTGGATGGATTTGACAAGAGTAGAGCCTGAGCCACTGCACTCTTTTGAAATTAAGGCGAGCCGACAATCCAAGCTGCCCACTTTGTCTGTCCTTAAAAACCGCCTCAACTGATATGACCACCCACCAAAAAAAAAAAATTAATTTTTTTAAAATTTTAATTTAATAATACGTAAGATAAATTATTATTTTTTTTTATTTTAAATGTATATTTCATATATTATATTCTAGTTTGGTTGCAAATGCTTTGCATTTTTCCATCATAACATATAGAAGAGTACAGTCTGTAAAAGATTAACTAATTTATCTTTATTGTTGGGTGATTAACTAAAACTAAAAGTGTAAAAAGATTAATATTGTATTTAAGTCTAATTAATTCGAAATAATTTAATTACTCTGTGATTATTATTAATTTTAGGTTCCTTTTGTCCATAGTATTAAATAATGAAATATCTAGTTTTTTTGTCGGTTTAGTTGAGTTGTAATCTCTTGTTTCAACATGTATTTTTTAGATACATTTCAATATGATACTAATAACAATTTGGAACTGGGCTCGAAGGCGGACTCCGTAGCACGAACTCCCCGGCTGGGACAAAGCAGGAAATCCACGGAGTGGGATTCCCTGCGGCTTCGGTTCTACTCTACTAGACATCGGGACCCTGAACATGCTTCTTTTTGTGTGATATAGCTCCAAACTTCAGTGTCAGTAACGACGAATTAGAAGAGATGTCAACCGGCAACAATATCTGAAAACAACGATTAGTGGGTATTGATGCTGTCACTGTACAGCAAGCTAAGGATTGAGGATTTAGTGGTGTACTGTTAAGAGGTTCATGGGTATGTTGGGATTTGCGAAGAGCAGTATGAAAATAATAATCTAGATAATAAATTATCGCTTCCACGTACTAAATGATTGAACATGATATATCTTGTGATCGGAATAGTCTCGATATGCAAGTCGTTGGTCGCCCCCACATATTCAAGTATTCCGATCAAGGGTGTATGTCATTAAAATATATAGGATGTGAAATTATTTAAAAGTGTAGTTTTTTCTAAATTTATTTAACAATACTTTTATACTTATTGAAAATAAATAAATAGATTGAGAGAAACCCAAAGAAAATGACAGCTTCCACGCTGGTTCGTTGCACATATTCGAGTCTACAATTTTACACGTGTAAAAACCCTAGAAGCTCAACCCCAATGGACCACTTATCTCTTGTTATTCCACGTCATTCAAAACCCTATGTATGACCCCTCTCACATCACTCTCATCAACAATTATTTCATGTGTGATCTGACACTCCAAATTATAATTTTTTATTATATAATTACTTAAAATAAAATGATTTTAAATTGTTTTGTGAATTTTGAAAATTATATATAAAAATTTATAATATTTTGGGAAGAATTTATGATGGATGTGACAACTGTCCTTCTCTACCATAGACTCGGCTTCGAACCACATAAGTGAGATGGAGACCGTCTCGTCTCTCAAATATCAAAATCGAAACAGTTTTTCAATTTCAAAACTCGAATCATAACCAAATATCGATTTCGAAAATAAATAATTGGAACCAGCATCAGAATTTGATCCATAACTTTGATCGTAAATTCATTTAATTTTTTTGAGATCGAAACAGATGTAGGATTAACATGTATTTGGACTGACGAGGTTAAAAGAGACAAATAATAAGCAGCAAAAATGTGGATTTTTAGATATAAACCGTTTCATGCTACGTACACTTATACCCAAAAAAATCTGATTTTTTTGGGTCATTTTAGGAATTAAGTGAAATTTCAATTTCCAAAATGAATACCCACGCACAATGTGAATCCAATGTAAACGTGGTAATTTGGTGTTCATACAACACAAAATATTTTATAAGATAAAAAGTTTCCTTAAAATACATGTTATCCTCTTTACTAAAAAGAAGTGCAGTATACACTTCGACTGATCTTATCTCTTTAGTAAAGCTAGAAACCTAAGTATCGTATTATGAGTTTGTATTGGCGGCTACCGTTGAAAGAATCGATCGCTTAGAGGTGTGGGGTCAAACCACCCTTTAATATATAAAATTTATGTTACAGAAACTCACGAGTTATTTTTGTGATATCAATATTTTATTTGAGTCATTCATGAAAAAATATTATTATTTTATTGTAAATATGGTAATGACTGACTTATTTCAAGAGTAAAGATATGTGAAACAATCTCAAATGAGACCTCCTAAAAAAATTGTAACTTGATTGACTTTCTTACTACTCGCCTAGGAATGTAGGTAAATGCGATCAAAATTATTTTGAACCTTGTTTATCAAGCTTGGGGTCACGCTAAAGCGAACGACACTAAAGGCGATGATTTTCGTTAACAATTATTTTGTATCCCTTTTCACTGTAATAGACACGTGAACTCAAGAAATAATAGGAGGTCGATATGTATCTCCCACAAACCAATATGTGCTAGGGGGTAATTATGAATTTGAAACTGGGCAGTTGTAATTTCTTAGCAATGGAAATTGAGTCAAACCGATACTTTTTAGGGAAAATAAATTTGTCTGGATGTGTTTTGTTGCGGTCATTTATACCATCAAATTTCAATTTTAGTTCGCTATTTTTTTGTATGACAATTTTAGTAAATTTTCTGACGTGAAGCTTATGTAGCACCGATACAGTACTGATGTGCTGTTGACCTGTAGTGTCACATCAGCACTGTCGATAAAAAATGATCAAAATTGTCGATATTTGAAATACGTAACTGAAACAATAATTTGATAACATCAAATTATATTGGCAAATTTGATAATTTTAAAATTCTAGTAGGTGTAATAGTTTTATTACTTTGTAAAACAAATTCTTATATTTATTAATTTTTTTCTGAAAATTACTCTTGTGGAAAGTTTTAAACTTGAGGGGTCGTATAGTTGTACCATGATCCATTTTCACAGGGGAAACAAACGTGAACATAAAGTTCCTATATTGGCAAGTGGTGAGAACATGCGCATGACGACATTTCCTCCCCCACAAATGCACAATGGAATAAAATGGTGACACATGTAGAAAAGTTGTAATTATTTTTTGGTCCCTCGTTTATTTGGAGGAGCCGTACTATGGGATGGGATAACCATTCAGGGGATAGGATTGACTTTATTGGGGTTCGATTAATGAGTTGACATCACTAATTATCTTAATTATTTTCTCTTTGATCATAAAATTTTTTTTATATCAATTTAAATTCGAAAAAAAATTTGTGTGCTCCTAGCCATGGGATTGTGACAATGCTAAGGATGGGATAGGAAATCCCAAGTGACTGGGGAAAATGGTTATTTCTATTTCAAGGTAGCTGCATGGAAATCTTGAGCAGAAGGATAAGATTGAGGATCAATTAGGGTTTACAAATAGGGTATCCATATTTGGATTTGGCCCGAAAGTGGTGTGCACCAATGGATAAGGTTACAATCCAGGGAGAGGTTGAGGTTAATCACACCAAGTAAGAACAGCATGAAAATGAGTATTTTGGGAAAAATTTGATATGTTTTAGAATATTTTTTTAAAAAATAAATTTTATATTTGGGTCCATCTTAATGTAATTATACTGTATATGTAGCAAATAAATCGTCAACGAAAAGAGGTACCTTCCGAATATATATACACACACACATCTGTTATATACGACAAAAACTTATGTGAGACGGTCACACACGTCATATTTTGTGAGACATATATCTTATTTGGGTCATCAATGAAATATTTTTACTTTTTATGCTAAGGCTATGTTTGGTAGCCATGATAAGGGAATGATTATTTAATAATCATTCTCTTATCTTGCGTTTGGTTCGTTTTTTATTAATCTACAGGCTTTTGATTATGATTGAAAGCCAACACTATTCAGGTTATTTTTGTGATTAAATATCCCTCCTCAAAGGGTGTGATAATTAATATTTTTGAATAATGATCATGATAAGATTGTATATTGACCATAATACCCTTGAATTGTTTTCTTCAATATAATATGAAAATTAAAATTAGTGAAAATTTAATAATTAATATAATATTTAATTTTTTATTATATTTTTTTATAAATTAATTTCATATATTTTTATTATTTTCAATCATTTTAAAGAAAATAAATTGTAATGCAAATCTATTTTAAATTAAATTTTTATAAATTTGTAATCTTGTTAATTAATTTTTTTACGAAAATAAATATTTTTTCAATTCTAATTTATTTTTTTAATGATTTAAATTAATTTTAATAAATGTAAATTATAATTATAAATATTTAATTATCTATCCAATTATTTTAAGAATATATATTTAATTAGCATTTGGACATTTTGGTCATTACAATAAAATTTACAAAATTAATCCATCATTTTAAAATCATACAAAAATCATGTTATTTATCTCACCATACTATTAATCTATATATCTCATTTTTTAATCACTCTAATTATTTATTATTTACTTATCCTATCACACGTACCAAACGGACCATAAGAGTATAACCTTTTATTGTGAATATCGGTAGGGTTGATCAGTCTCACAGATAAAGATTCGTGAGACCATCTCACAAGAGACCTATTTATTAAATACACGTCTATATCATTAAAAGCTTGGCGATGATAGGATGAAATCCTCTATCATAAAATATGATACAAAGTGTGCTACACTTTATTAAATTTCCTTGTGAGACATTATTAAGATTTATTTTCGTGAGACATATCTATATGATCTATATATAGACAGAAAAATAATATTTATGGCATAAAATTAATTTTTTTATAGATCATATCGAGTAATAGATCCTTGTCAAAAAATTGACTCATGATACTGTCTCACATGAGTTTTTTTATATAGATAAGTATCCATTTTTCTAAATCTAATTGGTTTATCATAAGATGTGCATTATGTAGCATAAGATTTCATCCGGACGATAATCTTTTTGCCACATACGTATTATAGAAAAAATAATTCATTGTTAGATTTACTCAGTTCACTCAATTTCTAGTTATAATACATTAGTTGGATTTGTCAGAATATTTTTGACTAATCAGTCGAATAAAATAATTATTGATTACTTGTTGAGATACAATAATTATCTTTATTAGAATAACGATGGATATGTGACGCTTGAGTTGGTGTACAATTCAAAATATTAGAATTGTATTGTTATCAATATCTATAACTTTTGTAAACTAGCAAGCGATCGATCTTGTATCACTTACCTTATAATGATACGAAATTTAGTTTCTAACCACTTTATCTTTTTAACTGTGGAACCATATTTAATCTCTTACTATATATAATACAATAACACTCTATATCAACTATATAGAGTTATGGTGTAATTTTGGATTTTCTCAAAACACCACTCATGATATCAAACTAAATTCATAGTTATACTATATTATAATAGAATTTTTTCTTTATATTTTATTTTTTTATCTCATCATATCGATTTCAAAAATTAATATATTTTCTTTTAAAATTTAAAAAAATTACCTAATTCATTGTTATTTTTAGTAACACGCAACTTATGTGCCTACGATGAAAATGCATGTTCTGACCATGTTATCGAAGTTCTTGAGCTCAGTGATTCTCGTGAGTTGGGAAATTCAATAATTAATTAATAACTTTATCCATTCTTTTTAGAAAGATTAGTTATTTTTTTAATGCAAATAAACAAGGGACTCATGAGAACGATGCCTCATGCTACGGGGAGGATTCTTCGATGTGCATAATTTAATAATTATTATGATAAATAATTAATCCGAATTTAATTAATTCATTAACGACTAATTGGGGTCATGTTTATTCCGGCAAATAATGCTCATGTTTCCGATCTTCCAACTCTGCCCGTAGATACTAATTACACCCAAAGTATAGAGATTATCAATGTTTTTTTCTTGATCATTTTTTTGAATTTAAATTTTATTATAGAAATTACAGTCAAACATATGGATGTCCAACTTCTATAGGATGATACAGAACCGATGAGCAAATTCAGTGTTGATAGTTTTTTTTAAAAAAAATTACTAGGATTTAATGATGAAATTTATTTGAAAATTCAGTTTCCTACTCGATTTCTTAGTTAAGTTTTTGAGAAAATTACATTTTTTTTTATTATGTGATTTGCACGTTTTTTAAATTTTGATCATTAAGCCTGTCTATATACCATCTTAGTTCACTAATTTACTTTTTTTTTTCAATTATAGTATTATTTTATCGAAATACTGACGTGATGCCAAATAATGATATTGTTATACTAGAAAATGATGACCTTGCGACAAAAATTGCTGAAATGTCTAATATCAAATCAACATAATCGTGAAAAGTTTAAGGATATTTCTAGTTTCATTTGCTACTTGCTCGATCATATTTTCTATCATTGACAAAAAGGATTTATTCTGAATACCGTTGTTCAAAAAATTTTGTCATTCAAAAAACGGTCTTATCTCATATTTCTAGTGATATGATGCAGATTTTTGTGTAAAACCGACTTAGATATTCATGTTATATTTATAGGTGAAAATATGAATGTTAGCCTCTCAATTAATGATCATTATTTGTCATTATCTGACATGATTTCGAGTTTAATGCTTCAGTTGTAGGTTTGGATTAGAATCAACAGTTGACTGTTAACATGATATGGTGGATTTCTGGAAATGGTCAGCCGTTGAAAATATAAATTGCTACTAAATTTATGCTATTGCTAAATTTTGCCCGCCGAAAAATGATTGGCCATTGAATTTACTAGCTAAATGCTGAAATTGTTAGTTCTGCTGAAAGTTCGGGTTCTCGCATTAATTATATCTCAACTCATCCATCATCAATCTTCCTCACGAGATGAAATCATCCAACACCAGAGATAGTTATATCATATTCAAATTTCATTCTATATCGTTAAAATATGCTTAAGACATTGTATCCCTTTTCGTTAAAATATAAATTCGATAAAATAAACTAACAACAAAGAATCGTCACCACTCAAAATATCGTAAATTTCAGTTCGGAGAGGAATTAGTTATGATATTGGATCTCAAACTTATAATATATCAGTATCAGATAAGTTATAAATCACCGTTTTCATAAAAAAAAAACATGCTCGTAATTTATAAATATCATAACTCAAAATATCTATTATTATTTTAAATACCAAATTTTCCATGCCCGAACAATTGTTTTAAGTAGGACCTGAGTCATGGCGCGGCTAACATACTAATTTGCTCATATTGGCCAAAAGTATAAAGCTGCATAGATAGGGATGTGTGTTCTCTAGATTCCTGACCCATTCATTAATTTCGCCAAAGTTTAAAAGGAACACAATCAATGAACTAGAAAGAACTGTCACCACTCGCATTTCAATTTCTTCATGGTCAATTTTGTTTGTATGTGTGTGTCACCTCCACGAGTGTAACTAATTGGATCCAGTGATTTATCTTCATTTAAATTTATATATATCACACGACAGAATGTAGCCGGAGCTCCGATAATTACACCACAGGGAAAAGAAAACGTACAAGCATCGAAAGGTGTCAGCGTCCGAATCACCAAAACCCGTCATCTGACTGGCCATCCTATGGTCCATCTCGCCTCTGACGTATTGATAAATTTTCAACCCAACCCAAAGTACGTGGGTTGTGGGCTAGTGAATTGGCTCGCATACGAACCTATCCAATAAAATTAATAAAAAAATCTGTATAATTAATTGAATTTTATTAATTCATGAATAAAAATTAATAGAAAAATCTTTAAAAAATTCTTAATTTGTAATTTCATACTTCTACATGTTAGTCAAAGTTATCAGCATAAAAACTCACTTCTTCTTCTCAACCCACAGGCAAATCCAAGCCCGCTGCTGATGGACCAGCCTATGCCCCTACCAATGCGGGCAAGCTCGCTTTTAAAAGGGTTGGGAAAACTTCATCCCAACCTACTAAAATTGGTCGACGGGTTTGACCAACAAGACGGACTTAATTCATATTGACGATTCTAAATGTGTTGTTAGAATTAAGTATCAGTCTTATATTTCCTTTTTTTAAAAAAATCTATTTTGGTAATTTGCTTTGCAATTTTAGTTGAAATTCTTACGTTTCTCTGTGGACATGGCAACATTTCATGAAAAAAATGATTAAAATTTTAAAAAGATAAAATAATGGACTATATGAAATTTGATAAAATAGATTATCAAAATTACAAAATACAAAAATAAATGACCAAATTTACAATAGGGTTGATATTTACACTCCAATAATTTATAATCACACTTCAATTTTAACATTTAATGTGTTTTCTTATAAAGTTACCCCGCTACTTAATTATTATAGTTTGTTTCAAGAACAATAGAACCTTCGTACATGTCTTTCCAAATGTACGCACTATATTTAACAGGAGATCTTATATATTTACATATATGTGTATATATATATCTTTCCTTGTAAAATTTAAAACGATTTTTACATACCATAGATTAGTGATTTAATTCGTGTTTTTTTTAAAAAAGTTTACTTGATAAATATTTGAAATTGTAAGAATATCCATAAATTAGAATATGTGCATATAATATAACCATAAGAAGAAGCTGTTTAACGTGTCATTTGAAATATATTTTAAAATTTGATTTTAATTATGTATAAAATTTGAACACAAAAAAGTTTAATTAGAGTTGTGGTTATAGTCCTTCCACCAACACGGTTCCCGGTATTGCTTTATTTTTATTTGCATTTTTATATTTTCATCAATCTAAAAATATTTCTCATTTAGTACAATATTATATTACTAATAATATAACTTTTTCTACTACTACCATAAAATATCAGAGCATGAGAGGTGAGATTATAAAATTATATATATATATATATATAAGATGGGTTAACACTACCGATATTTACAATAAAAAATAATAATTTTAGGTACCGTTTGGTTCGTGGTATGGAATATATAGTACATGGATAAGTAATACTTTGTAATAATAAAATAAATAGAAAATGATAATTAATATAGAGTTTGATTTGATTGATTTGTTTGACTAAATTTGAGATAATATGATATTACCATTTTGTCCTTGTTGAAAATATTAATAGAATATTAATAATATTATTTATTAAGGGTAATATCGTATTTTTATATTATTGATTTGATTGATGTGAGATAAATAATTACGAATTTGATTGATGTGAGATAAATGATTAATAATATGATTGATCGAGATAAATAATACTTGTACAGAACAAGTGGTAAGATAGGACTATTTATATTAGTACTGAGAAGTACTCGAGACAAACATTGCCTTAGCATAAAAAGTAATATTTTTTCATTGACAACCCAAATAAGATATTCGTCTCACAAAAGATTTTGTCATTTATATTAGGTATCATCATACTTTAACCTAACAAAACAGTATTTTAAAAAAAAAACTTAAAAAAATGAAATAACAAAAATGTATCGATGGAACATCGATCTTAAACCAAACAAGTACTCAAAATGAAAATTACCATCTCGTTAGACAATAATTTACTTGAACTATAAAATTATTAACAATTGGCCTCAATTCATATTTGAGTTTAATTCACGATTGCCTTTTCTACTGTTAAAAAAGAAGCAAATGAAGATCAAAGAAACCGAAATCTTGAAATTAACTAAATAAAATAAATGAAATGAAATAGGAAAGAGAATAAATAGTATGATTCATAGGACATATTTGTCTTATAAAAATGTGAAATGATTAAGTGAGGGTAAATGGAATTATTCTACGCTGTACTTGAAGTATTTTTCCTTTTATGATGTGGTCAAATGTCGGTATTTTTATCATCAATATAATGTCAACTTCTATAAAAATGTTAGGGATTCACATGATATAATGATATCGAAATAGGGGGAAAAAACACTTAAAACGTAACATAGAATAACACGAGTATTAGTGTAAGAAAAAACTATTTTCCTATCTCATTTCACTTACATGTTTTTTCTTCTCTCCCACTTGATTTGTTTATGGGTTTTTACATATTTTCCCGATAATCATTACATTATAATATTTTAAAGTTTAATTTAAAAAAAATGATATTGTTGCTCGAAAGTAAGTAAAATCAATTTCCAGTAATGGTTGATATCATATGATTTTATCTTCTTGATTAATGCATATTTAAAAGGTTTTTTTCTAGTGAAATGATTAAAGTTAAGCCTCACTATCAACTTTGCCATTGGTAGGCAAGCTCTAGTCCACGATTACGTTCCATTAAAGCATGAAAAACAATCCTCACCCTTACCTACTCCAAATATAAACCAAGATATCTCACTCTTATACTACATGGACTTAAAAATAGTTGAGGAGGGACAACAGTCATTTAAACATTATTAAACATTTTTCCCATAATTTTTAAATACTTATGTTAGAGAATGATAATCTCCCTCAAGTTGGCCAAAATATTGTATTATGTAAGATTTGAATAATATATATTATTATCATCGATCACATCTTTTCGTAAAACGACATATGTTCGATCGTAAAAATGATATATAATGATCAAAACTATATATTTGATTATGGTGTGCAATTATTAGGATATGTGATAATACGACACTTATAAACCTAATCATATGTACGTAAGTATATAAGCATAAAAGGTGAGAAATCTTTCAACAACTAAAGTGCCACACTTTATAGAGAATTTAATTAATCCCCTTTAATTAGCGATCAAAAATTATAATACGTGGACGATTTACGAGGTAATATGTGGCGTTCCAAGTTCCTTAATTTAATATTATAATATTACTCTACAAATACATTTTATAAAGAAAGAATTAAAAAGATGTGTTTCCTTTTCTTCTGTAAACTTCCACGAGCTTTACCCGCACATGGTTTGCACTTAAAAAAAAATCTATCACTGTATGCATGCGCGCGCGCGCGTATATATATATACATATATATATATAAATAAAGGGTTTGTTTTTTTTTTTTTCCCAATAATTTGATGCTTTTATAACACGTTTCGATCAATGGGTATTGACAGCATATATTTTTGGACAATCAGGTGTCATAGATCCGAAGACAGCGCTGTAAAATATTGTACCTTTTTTCTATCTTTTTTTTGGTTCGGTCGACCCTACCCCTGCGGGCACTGCCTGCAGGGTCGATCCAACGGCTCGGATTTTTTCGAGCCAGTTTTTTTTTTTTTTTTTTACAGGGAGGTGGGCCCGGATCACTCATGTAAAGTGATCCGAGCCGTTCATTGCCCGTGTAGGCAGTACCTGCACGGGTAGGTTGAAATAAACCCTTTTTTTTTGAGAGTTGAGTGTGGTTTCGCATCCTCCAATGGTGCTCCTTTTCTGCTTGGTGTTATCGAGTAAAAAAGTCTTCAATTTTCACGAGAAATCGAGTGGATGTTATTGGTTAAGCATGAAAACATTTTAATATTTGCAATTTATGTTATGTGAGTATGTATCTTTTCAATTTTGTTTCTCAATATTGTCACATTGAATCTATGTCATAATCTTTCCAATTTTGTCACTTTTAATTCATTTTTTTTAAATCAGGGTTGTTGTGACACAACTTATTAGAACGTGATACTTAATATTAGTGTCATGTCGACATAACATCAATGTCACAACGGGAAGATGACCGAAATTATTCTTAAAAAAGAAAAAGAAAATGAAGAAAGATAAAATACTACGAATGAAATTTGATAACATAAAAAATCAAAATCTTAAATAATCTAATAAATAAGATAAAAAAATTATAATTTCCCTAAAAAATCAATATCGACTAGGTTAGTCGATAATGAAATGTTATTTTCATAAATAAAATAAAATTTCATACAGGAAAGATTTGGAATGATTTCTTTTTTCATTCATATTTTAAATCCAATTTATGCTTTGGATATTTCTGAATTTATTATGTATTCATATCGCTTTTTATCTTGAATTTTTTCTCATTTAACTCCTCTCGAATAAAAAACCACTTGGACAAAAAAAAACTTGTCGAAATGTAAAATTTCTCTTTGTCAAGGGGAAGAAAACCCAGAATATGTACTTGATCAATGATTTATTCAAAATATTCAATAATTTGATTTAGTATCTGTTTACTTTGTTGAAATAAGGGTCTTTTTTTCCCCCTAAAAAATTTGTTAGTCATTCGAAATCTGTCATTTCATCCAAATGGAATCATGTGATATATACAATTATTAAATCTTGATATTTCGATCAGTCTTGTCTATCGATGGCAACATCAAAACCTATAGGCAAAGTTGAATTTGTGGAGGCCGACCTAATAAATATAGTTTGACAAAAAATTGAGCGAGACGATTTCACGGGTCGTATTTTGTTAGACAAATTTTTTATTTGAGTCATCCATGAAAAAATATTATTTTTTATGCTAAGAGTATTATTTTTATTGTGAATATCGATAAAGTTGACCCGTCTCACATATAAAGATTCGTAAGACCATATCACAAGAGACCTACTCATATAGCATAATAAAATGTTGTGTTTGTACGAAAAATTTAAGATCGATAGAAGCGATTATCAATGTTAATTTTCCTATTTACGTTATTGATTAAATATTTGATTATATGGTTTAGGACATAACAATAAGAATTAATATTAGGTAATTCAAAATATTAATGGAACAAAGTTCAAAACTAATTTTGATATGTTTGGGCCTTATATTTCCATTCGAGTAACAAAAATGATCTACTCAACATTGAGTCGGCTCATTTTTTTTTATATAATATCGATATAACGCACAATCACTATCTTACGGTTTGCACTGAATAAACTCTCAAGTTGAAGTATTAGCTTGCAAATCGGGTAAACCACACTAAGAAAATAATGTACAATAAGTTCGTTCGAAAAAGCATTGGTAGCGGGGAAGCGAACCCAACATTATTGAGCAAGCGTTCACTTACGTCACAAACTCAGATACTCCATAAAAGACATTTTTAACCGAGAGGCCAAATCGCTTTTAACCTAAACAAGGTGAAATGCCATCGCATCCGAGAGGCCAAATCGCTTTTAACCTAAACAAGGTGAAATGCCATCGCATCTAATATATATTTCTTTCATATAAATTATTATACAACTAAAAGTTAATATGACGACGATGATGATAATATTTGAATTTAGAATCTATTTGGATTGATCAAAATAATATATTACATCACATAGATTATTGGGCTTTGGAAATGAATATAAATTGAGTTGAGTAACCCTATTTGAGACCAATTATGATTTTAGTTTGGGCTTGATTCATGAAAGCCGTGTTTAAAAGAAAACAAAGGATGTCCTTGTTGCCCAATGATCGAACTTTATAAGGGCATTTTTTAAGAAAATTAACCGACCCAAATACCATATATATCAATATTTCATTATCAAATATATATACTTCTTTTTATTTTAATTTTAAAAACATATCCACATTTAAAGTTGAATATATATATTTTTATGTGAGATGGTCTTATAAACTTATATATATTAAAGAAGTCGGGGAAGGTCCAAACTTGCATAAACAAATAATATTTTTTATGAGCCGACTCGTTTTGGAGATCTGTTTATGAATATTGATACGTGAGAACATTAGTTTTTATTTATAAATTTTTATATTTATTATCTTATTTTATCTGAATATCTTCACAATCTATATTTAAAATATAATATAATATTGGATAACTACGGGAATTTGACTTGTTTTAAACAGCTTTTAAGTTGTTTTTATAAGTTGTAATTTTGTGACCTTATTTAAAAAGTAAAGAAAAAATATTTAAATAAAATAAGGTAATAAAGATTAAATATATTGATAAATATGACTAAAAAAATGCAATTGACAAGTTTTAATACATTTTGGAATTCGTGTGATTAATTTTTTTCATTTCATGTAATTGAGCTTAAGAGGGTACATCTGAGATTAAATAATATTTGATATTATATTATAGTTTATTAAAAGATAAAAAAATATGGTCTTAAATCATAAGAAGTAAAAATATTTTCAGGTGCGGAGGAGAAAATCGCATTTTAGATACGTATAAATCGCATTTTGAATGTCTCCAGTCTCGAAGAAGTACAAAGTTTCCACAGGAGGCGATACCAGTTCGAACAAGTATGGCGGAAGAAACAATGCTCTCTCTTAGGTCTTTAATGGCCGCTCACTCTCCGCCGCTCGACGCTTTAGTCGTTACTTCTGAAGATTATCACCAGGTTTTTTTGTCTGTCGATCGTTTATGCATCAATTCATGTACATCAATTACTGTTATCTATGTTCATCTTCATGTGTTAGACTTATTTACTGTTTTTGTTTCTGTTTCCATGTATTTGTCTGCTTGTAGAGTTTATTTGATTGTATTTTTAATTTTTAATGTTCATGATCGGTCGATGATTGACTTGGCAGAGCGAGTATGTGTCTGAGCGGGACAAACGAAGGGCATTCGTGTCTGAATTCACCGGAAGCGCTGGTTTGTGTGTTTTTTTATTCATTTCACATGCGTGATCCGGTTTTTCTTTACATGTGTGAGAGATAAATGTATTATCTTGCTGCTAACTTTCATGATTTTGTCGCCGTTTTGTTTTGATTAGTTTATTTCTTTGCTGCATTGTCATTTCATTAGTTGTTAGATGCAGTATACCATTCCGTACCTGGATAATTTTCAATCAATCAGATCATGAAAATAACATTTCAAAATTTGCAAATTGAAGTAAAATTTTGCGTACTTCACCTAGTTTTACAATTAAAGAGGGTGAAATTTGAACGATGATTACTTTATAGGAACTTGTGCCCTGCAGCCCCCATCTACTTGAATTGAATTTAATGTATTTTGTGAAATCTCAATATATTGTAGGTTTAGCACTTATAACAGCAAGTGAGGCACTACTTTGGACAGATGGGCGGTACTTTTTGCAGGCGGAGCAACAACTAAGCTGTCAGTGGAAGCTAATGCGTATGGGAGAAGACCCAACTGTTGATATCTGGATGGCTGATGTAAGTTTTCGTGTTAACTTACTCAGGCATGAGAACTACTGACAAGGACTGAATTGAGATCATATACATATTTTCATCTTCTATCTATCACTAATGGCGTCTAACACCATAATGTAGTAAAGGTTCAGAATGAATTTGGTTTGCTTTTAATGACTAAAAAGAAGATTCAAGATAAACACTTACTTATTTATGCGCTTCCAAATTCCACTATGGAAAGATCAATCCTTCAGGCATGGGTTACTTTCATATTCTCAATCCCATGTCAAAAGTCTGTAAAGCATTATTGTAACCTTTTAGCTTTATTTGACTCCTCGTGTTTATATAAGTCACTTCTTTTTATATTTCATTGGATGCTGAATTTAAGAATTTAATAATATTTTCTTTTATCTGAACTAGACTTTCGTATTTTTGTCATTAATTTGTGAAATGATGTACAGTTCTGAAGCTACTTTGGGTGGTAGTTGAGCTTAACTGTGGTTAACCTTGTTTTGAATTTGTTTTCCATGTTCCTTGTCTGTGTTGATTGAAATTCTTGATCTGCTAGAATCTACCGAAAGATGCAGCTATTGGTGTTGATCCTTGGTGTGTCTCAGTCGACACAGCACAGAAATGGAAGCGTGCTTTTGCTAAGAAACAACAGAATCTGATTCAAACGACAACAAACTTGGTAGATAAAGTTTGGACTAGTAGGCCACCTCCTGAAAGAAATCCTGTTGTTGTGCATCCACTTGAATTTGCTGGTTGTTCTGTTGAAGATAAATTAAAGGATTTGAGGGAAAAGTTTGTGTCTGAAAGAGCTCGGGCGATAATACTCACGGCATTAGACGAGGCAAGTCTATGATATCACACCATATCATCTCTCAGTTATTCCTTTGTTTATTCTAAATTCCAGAGATTTCTTTTTCGTCTTAATTTTGATGATCACTATGTCAGGTGGCTTGGTTATACAACATTCGTGGTGCTGATGTTTCCTACTGTCCAGTTGTTCATGCATATGCTATTGTAACTTTGGCTTCAGCTTTCTTTTATGTGGACCGAGAAAAGTTGTCTGCTGAGGTTAAAACATGCTGCATAATCATTTATTTACTTGTTGTTTTGTTGGTCTCAAATTCTTCAAATTTACAGGTAATCTCATGCATGGAGAAAAATGGCGTTGAAGTGCGGGATTACAGTGCAGTAAGCTCTGATGTTGTCTTACTTGCATCTGATGAACTTACTTCCACCTGTTCAAACAAAGTAACTGAACATGAAAATTCAAATAACCTGGACATTGAGAAAGACAACGCTGGGATGATAGTGCATTATAATTCTGCAGAAGAGAGTGCCAAAGACCTCATATGGATCGATCCTGGTGCATGCTGATTTGCATTGTATTCAAAACTAAACATGGACAAGGTTTTCCTGCAGTCATCACCTTTAGCTCTTGCGAAAGCCTTGAAGGTATTACTTCTCTATAACACACCTCTTCTGTGATTGTCGTCCCTGAAGTAATAGGACTGTTTGGAACCATGTCTAATGTTCTTGAAGTGGTAATGGTATCTAGGGCATGTATCGAGTCCGGTGGAGCTATTAGAGATTTATATTCCACCCCCCTACTACTTGTTTTGCATTGTTGTTCTAGTATCACAGGGAAGTACATTTGTTAATTTTATTTTGTCATGGGTTGAACTTTCTAAGTGGACGACTTGTCGATTCACATATTACTCTTGTACTTTTGATAATTTCCATCAGTGTTAATTACTTGACTTGGAGACATCAAATCGTATTGGTGAATGATTCATTGTCTTATCTAGTTGGAGATTTGAAAATATTATCCGGTTTGCCAATCATGAGAACATGAAAAGTTAAGTTATGGATGATAGCATTTTAAGTATGTTGATATAAGGAACAAGCATTTTCTCTAGTCCTCATTGTAGTTGCAACGTAGCACTACAGCCAGAGAAAGGTGTGGCGATCCAGGAAATCTAATCTATAAACATTTTTATTTGAGATAGATACTCGATTAAGAATTGTGAATGATGTTTCAATGCCCCACAATCATATTTAGAAAGGAGAATGCTTTAATTCCGCAGATTTAATGTGTGTTTCTGATAAATGAATTGATTTTCATGGTGGCTCTAATTTTTTCATCAATACTTCTGTTTTTGACTGGTGAGTTTTTTCCCTCCTAATTTATTGGACTTTTTTTCTTCATATGTGATTAGATTTTCTTTGTGAAACGGAAATTTGGGATTTGTGTACACAGAGAAATTATTTAATGAATATTTTTATGCATCTCATGACATTCTGAACACTATCTGTCTTTTCAATTTTTGAGCTTCAATGTTTTAGTTGTTTGTGGACATTAATATATGTGAACTGTATCTTGTACATGTACTTTCCCAGAATCCGGTTGAGATGGAAGGATTGAAGAACGCACACATTCGAGATGGTGCCGCTGTTGTGCAATACCTAGCTTGGTTAGACAATAAGGTATGTTCAGAACTATAGTAGGCTGGATATATTAGGTTTTGTTTTGTGCCACAGGATTATGTTTATTGGTAACAACTCTGACGTGGATCTTTATGCTTCAGCTCCATTTTCCTACTCTTTAGATGAAATCAGAATTTTTATAATTACAATTGAATTTGAAATTGAAATACTGCTTTAACATTGCAAAAGCTTGAGATTTTTGGCTAGTTTTATATTGGAATCCTCATCCACAAATAAATATAAATTTTCAAGCGTCAAAATTAGTTTTAGCTTGGGGGAAAATACTAAGTTGGAGAAACAAAATATCATAGGCAGCATCCTAAATTTACACATGCACCTTTTTGGCCTTGTATTGATGCATTGACGTGATCGTAATTTGCTCCCTAAATTTAGCGTCAGTCTCTGGTGTGCTGTCGTTGACCACCAAATTAATTCCTACCCTTTTAAATAAAAACGAGTGTAATGGTGAGTAGGGTCGAATCCACAGGGAACGGTAGATTTATTTCTTTTGATAATAAAAATAAAAAGGGGGGATTTGTTTTGATAATTACTAAATAAAATAATCTAAACTAAAATTACCAAGCAAGAAAGAATAATGAATCTAGAATTGAAAATTAATCGACGAGAATAAGTTGAAGAATTTAATACGAGAAAAATACTGATTCAAGGGGATTCTACTATTTAATTATCTCACTGTTCATCGGTTAACAATCATTTATTCAAGTTGTTCCAAGCAATTAACCTTAGAATAATAGGGATAGCCGCTAAAATTCTTGTGTTTTCCTAAATTAATTGACCAAACCCAGCATCCAGTCAAAACTTACCAATAATCAACTGGGCACGATAGCGTTCCATATTAATTAAAAATAGCATTTATGTTTTGTGAAAACAGTTAATCCTAAATCTAACAACCGAGATAGCTGCAATTGATAGATTGAGTTCCGTGGATTTATTTAGATTCAATATGCTATGATAGCACAACACACCTAATCTATCGCTACTCATGTACCAATCGTTCATGACAATTACGGATCACTGAATTCATGGATAGCAGTAGAAAATTATATATCAAATTAAATTGTCAGATTAACCGAGATATAACTTTCATATAAATAAATCATAAATCAACGAATATTTGAACAAAACACGAATATTAAATTAAAGTGCAAAAAGCCTCACAGTGATGAATCGAAATAGTAAAAATATCCCTTGAATCAAAAAATAAAACTTAGCCTAAAGATGTGGAGAAGAGGTTGAGAAATTCCTGCGCTATTTTTCTTCTCTTGTGCGTGAGTTGTGGGAGATTGGTTGGAGAGAATATCTTGTGTATTCTTCACGTGAGATCCCTTGTGATTGGAAAAAAATCTCATTCTTAAGGCTGCGCCCCATTCTCTGTACGTGAGGTAGGTATTTTGGGTCTAAAAAATTAAGCTAAAAGCCCAAAACATAAAAAACCAATTAAAGACCAATTAACCTAAAATAAAACCTAATCACTAAAAATAAAAAGATACTAGAAAATATCCAAAAAATATAGAGTTTTTTTATGAAAAAACTCTATCTTGTATTTATTTCTTGATATGAAAATTCCTTGATTCTCCTTAGGCAGCTGAGGAGTAGTCACGAGGCGTGGCCACGCCTTATCCAAAAACGACTTCTGAATTTTTCTGTTTAAGTTTTCCACTAAGATCATATCGGCAACTTTAATTGTGATATAAAATCACCTTTTTTAGCCCAAATTTATCGCATGAACAGAAAACTTCATCCTACAATAAAGCACACAAAAATGTGTCAATTAAGCACGTTAAAAGTGGTAACGATGAGAGATATGATAACAAAAATACAAACTATTAAGAGCCTATCAAAATCTCCCACACCTAAACGATGCTTGTCGTCAAGCATCAAATAGATCAACTTATTATCTCAACTTTTCGTCCTCCTTCCGCTTCCTCTACTTATCCAAAACATTTTTCATGCAACAAGACATTTTAATTTCTTAGCATCTCACAAAATAACATCATGAACGATCACTTCAATCAGAATGTGTAGAAATTAAAATGCATGGGATTTAACAACTTCTCACAAGATTCGCTCATTTCGCTCATTAGTGTCTAGGATATATATTCAACAAACTCTCCTATCAAATGCATCGAAAATTTTTACCATAGGCTTGCAAATATATCACATCCTTCCACTAAATGAAATGAATTAAAATACACAAACAAAAAGGGCTATAAATGGGTTGTAACGTGGTTAGGAATAAGGTAGGAAAAAAAAGGAAATAATGTGCTATGAAATTGGAGAAACCATAACAAACTTTTCTTACGAAAATAAAAATGCATCCAAAAACTCTTATATCTCATTATAATAATCAAGATCATTGCATTTTTTTTTTCTTTATTGCTCTTCTTTCTTTTTTTTTCTTCGTCTACTTCTTTTTTGTTTTTGTTTTTTGATTTTTTTTTGTTTTGTTTTTTGTAGACGGTGACTTTAAGGATTCGAGATTGACTAAATCCCAACAATTCACACTATTTTGGATTAAGTGATGCTATTTGTGAAAAGTTTATATGATTCTCCAATTCAAGGTTCGAAACGGGGGATAACCAACAAAAAGGATTTATCACGGCTTGTAATGTGGTTATTTTTTATTCAAAGAAAAAGGCTGAGGCTCAAACTTGGTTCACTAGGGGTCTATGAATCAGGGTAGGCTCAAAGAACGGCTTAGATGATGCGAAAGAAAATGGTTTAAACCTAATGCCCTTATCATTTTGTCTATGCACCTAATCCACCATAAAGTGTTGACAAAGACATGCATAACAATGCAATTTCTAGAAAAGTTAACAATGCAATGACAACACACAATCAAAGAAAATGAAGCATGATATCATGATTGCTCATAGGCTCAAAGCTCACCAAAGAAAAAATATAGCAATTGTGTTAAATCCCACACACTTGTCCTCTCTGACTATCATCAAGAGCAACTTATTCATAATGTAAAAAGTGAGCATGCAAAAACATTTGCACGCAAAGAAAACATCATTTTTTTCGCATAGGAGGCAATCAGGATTCAGAAGAAAGAGATAACAAATGAACTAGGTGCTTGGAACTAACAACGTTAATATCTTTCCTCTTCTTTTTTTTTTTTCCATATCCTAAAAAATTAAATCAACAGACTAAAAATCAAATAAGAAAAAAAATAAAAAATCCCACTGTAAAGTCAAATTGCTCGCACAAACTCCCACACCTAAACTTGGCATTGTCCTCAATGACAAAAAATAGATGCTCAACTAAAACGATAAAATAGTAGGAAAAGTTAGAGAACTCCCCTGAAAAGTTATGAGCATCGTAAAGAAACATCATCTACTGCTGTGGTGGGGACGTGAGAGTGTGGCTCGGTTATGGAAGTTAGAGCAGACGAGCGGCGACGGCTGGTGGGTCGCGACGACGCTGGAGAAGGTGGCGCGAGATGGGAGAGGGGATTTGGAGAGATGCGATGGAGGCTGCTGTGAGAGAGAGAAAAAAAAAAGTAGGTTAAGAAATTTTTTTTTTCTTTTGGTTTAAAAATTCAGTAGATGTGTTTCAACAAGGCGTGGCCACGCCTTAAGCGAAGACCTCTGCTGTAATTTTTTTTTTTTTTTTTCAAATTTTTTTTTTGTTTAACAGTAGAGGTGTTTCAACAAGGCGTGGCGGCGTGGCCACGCCTTGTGCGAAAACCTCTACTGGATTTTTTTTTTTTTTCCCGCAGAAGTGGTATTCTTATAAGGCGTGGTCACGCCTTGTTAGAAGACATCTTCTGCAGAAATGTAACAAAAATTGTACTATTTTAAAAAAAAAGAAAAGGAAAAAAATCAAAATAATAAAAACGAAAAATAAAAATAAAAATTGGGTTGCCTCCCAATCAGCGCAATTTTTTTAATGTCGTTATGCTCGACCCTCAAAAGCACTCATTCAAAGAGCGGCTGATGCCCAAAGTACGTTTCATATGACACCATATATGAGTCTTGGTTCCATGTGCCCTCAAGTTTTGCTTGATGTATGCAATGTAAGCTCGTCTCCTCAACAAAACGTGACTTTAAATAATAGGCATGAGATGAGAGTATCATCGTTGGCTCTTGAAGAACAAAATCTGTTGAAATCGGCAATGGAGAAAGACAAGGATCTCCTACATTTATGCATGATAATATTATCGACGAGCTCAAATCGATAGTCTCATGAGCTTGTTCATCTCTCAACTTCATTGGTGCCTCATCTTCGTTTGATATTTCTTCCAAAACTTCTTCTAACCGAGGTTCAACAGTTTCCTCATTCAATGCCACGCGCTTGTTTACTATATCATTCAATCGGCTTATGATTAATTCCAGACTATATCCCTCATCTTTTTGATGCTCGAAAGGTTGGTCTGTAAAATCAGATTGGCTAATTTCTGGAGTGTATTGGTGGCTCCAACTCTGCAGCGAAGGATCCCAATACTGATGGTAGTCAAAGTCGGTCATATCATTTAACAAATATATCACACTGTCTTCACGTCGACTAAGTAGTGGACTACCAGTTGTTAGTGCTCCATTAAATACCCATCTTCCTGTAACTGTATCCAACCCTTGCACCGTTCCCCGGCAACGGCGCCAAAATTTGGTGTGCTGTCGTTGACCACCAAATTAATTCCTACCCTTTTAAATAAAAACGAGTGTAATGGTGAGTAGGGTCGAATCCACAGGGAACGGTAGATTTATTTCTTTTGATAATAAAAATAAAAAGGGGGGATTTGTTTTGATAATTACTAAATAAAATAATCTAAACTAAAATTACCAAGCAAGAAAGAATAATGAATCTAGAATTGAAAATTAATCGACGAGAATAAGTTGAAGAATTTAATACGAGAAAAATACTGATTCAAGGGGATTCTACTATTTAATTATCTCACTGTTCATCGGTTAACAATCATTTATTCAAGTTGTTCCAAGCAATTAACCTTAGAATAATAGGGATAGCCGCTAAAATTCTTGTGTTTTCCTAAATTAATTGACCAAACCCAGCATCCAGCCAAAACTTACCAATAATCAACTGGGCACGATAGCGTTCCATATTAATTAAAAATAGCATTTACGTTTTGTGAAAACAGTTAATCCTAAATCTAACAACCGAGATAGCTGCAATTGATAGATTGAGTTCCGTTGATTTATTTAGATTAAATATGCTATGATAGCACAACACACCTAATCTATCGCTACTCATGTACCAATCGTTCATGACAATTACGGATCACTGAATTCATGAATAGCAGTAGAAAATTATATATCAAATTAAATTGTCAGATTAACCGAGATATAACTTTCATATAAATAAATCATAAATCAACGAATATTTGAACAAAACACAAATATTAAATTAAAGTGCAAAAAGCCTCACAGTGATAAATCGAAATAGTAAAAATATCCCTTGAATCAAAAAATAAAACTTAGCCTAAAGATGTGGAGAAGAGGTTGAGAAATTCTTGCGCTATTTTTCTTCTCTTGTGCGTGAGTTGTGGGAGATTGGTTGGAGAGAATATCTTGTGTATTCTTCACGTGAGATCCCTTGTGATTGGAAAAAAATCTCATTCTTAAGGCTGCGCCCCATTCTCTGTACGTGAGGTAGGTATTTTGGGTCTAAAAAATTAAGCTAAAAGCCCAAAACATAAAAAACCAATTAAAGACCAATTAACTTAAAATAAAACCTAATCACTAAAAATAAAAAGGTACTAGAAAATATCCAAAAAATATAGAGTTTTTTATGGAAAAAACTCTATATTTTTTGGATATTTTCTAGTACCTTTTTATTTTTAGTGAAAAAACTCTATCTTGTATTTATTTCTTGATATGAAAATTCCTTGATTCTCCTTAGGCAGCTAAGGAGTAGTCACGAGGCGTGGCCACGCCTTATCCAAAAACGACTTCTGAATTTTTCTGTTTAAGTTTTCCACTAAGATCATATCGGCAACTTTAATTGTGATATAAAATCGCCTTTTTTAGCCCAAATTTATCGCATGAACAGAAAACTTCATCCTACAATAAAGCACACAAAAATGTGTCAATTAAGTACGTTAAAAGTGGTAACGATGAGAGATATGATAATAAAAATACAAACTATTAAGAGCCTATCAGTCTCCAAGAGTGCTGTGTGTGTGTGCACAAAGAATTGTTTTTAAAATAGTGTGATTGCACAAAATAAATATATGTAGTACCCATAGAAAATTTTTGGACTTTCTAACTTGTTTTCTAGGACTTTTTCTCTGCTCTTTCCATGGCACTATGTACGTAGAATCTCATGCTTCTATAACATGAAATGTCACTCATGATAAAGATGTAAGAATTGTTTGTACTGATGCTTTGAAATGACAAAAATGAAATGTTCACAAGAATTGTGCCATCTATGATAATTCAAGTATCAGTTCAATTTATTTTAACGCTGAAAGTTTTTTTCTAATCATTTATTGATTTTCTGTCTCACAACCTTTACGTTATTGTCAGCTGATAATAATTGTGAAACTGGGTAATCTCTCTTTAGATATAATGAGAATTTCATTGGTATGAAGAAGAGCTGGTTAAATGTGATTGCCTCTAAACATAAACAGAACATCTCTTATTGTGATTTGATTGCTTCTTAATCTGACGTCTGTGATCCAGGATGTATGCTTTTTGTTTGAAAGCAAGAATTTTCAAGATTTTTTTTTTTATTATTAAACGACCTGCTGAGAGACTATGTTGATTGCATGTTTCCATGTCCTCAGATGCAGGAGATTTATGGTGCTTCTGGTTACTTTCTGGAAAGTGATATCAATAAGAAACATCAATCGTAAGTTTGTTGTTCCATTCACGAGCATGAACTATTAAGTTAATCTTTCTGTCAATATCGGCATCTCTAGTAGAAATAAGCATGTTGTGTAATGATGAAGCTGGACTAAGCTCAAAAGTATTTGCAAGTAATGCATTAATTTTTTCCTGGATGGAGCTTCAACCTTTTCTGCTGCGTAGCCGGTGTCTACCTACCTTTTGTCTAGACCTGAAGTGCACACTTCTCTCTGAAAAGGGTTAAAATTTAGACGAACTTAAATATTGTGCAGGCATCCAATTTGATGTTGAGTAAGTTCTATATCCAGATGTATATTATTCAATGGAAGCACCTTACGAGATAAATAATTTTGAGCTTTTACAGTAATTCTATGGAAAGAAAAATGTTGTGTCACCACACCAGCTTATTGACTTTTAAAGTAGAGGACTAATGACAAAGGAGTTATTTTTTACTTTTTACAAATTGGATATGTTCTATTATTTGACTGGGTATGCATTACCCATCAACTCATTCTTACACCAGTGTTTCTATTTAAAATGCTGACAGGAAAACAACAAAGCTGACTGAAGTGTCTGTAAGTGATAAGCTAGAGGAGTTCCGTGCATCTAAAGAGGTATTGTCTTTTGTTTTTGCCTTCCCCTCCCTTTCATTCAATAAAGGATACCAATTTTCGTGTTAGACTATTAAGTAGTTTCATGGGTTTGTGTTTCATTTATCTCCATCTACAATGGATAAATGCAGGCTGCTCATAGATATTATGTGCACAGGACAGTTTAGTGGCAAAGAGGAATAACTAAAGTTGTACATGCTGTTAACTTCGGATTTTTCTGTTTTAATTTTTGTGTTATTTTATCAACAGCATTATTGGGGATTGAGTTTTCCAACCATTTCATCTGTTGGTCCAAATGGAGCAATTATACACTATGGTCCAGAGGCAGAAACATGTGCTGAACTTGATCCAAACAGTATGTACTTGTTTGATTCAGGAGCGCAGGTGTGTAAATGAGCTATCTTTTTTTCTTCTGTTTTCATTTTATCTTATTCTTTTAATAAACCTTCATCCTTGTTTTTTCGATTTGATTTCCTTGGTTTAATTTAATGTGGTGTCTCAAAAGTATCTAGATGGAACAACTGACATAACTCGAACAGTACATTTTGGAAAACCTACGGCACATGAGAAAGCAAGTTATTCAGCGGTATGTGGTTTTCTTTGTTTCGTTGGTTTATTCTACTTGTGTTTAAAACATGACAGAATTTCAGTTTGGTTTTATGAAATGCGTAGATGGAATCTCGTGTGCGCACATGTGTATGATGGGTCACCTTTACCTTCTGTTATGATTTCAACAAATTAGTCAATTCGACTTTCCTCTTTCCCTTTGACGGGAAAAATCTTGAATCGATCTTCTCTGGCCCTTTTCTATCCATCAGTGAGAAAATGGAGGGACTGGTAACGCAGTGCATTGACTAGATAAACTCATACTTACATTTTTCTGTATACATCTTGAAATTTTGGTTTTTTCAATCTATACCTACATGAAGAGTAGCATAGAGGTTTGACTAGAAAAGTAATTACATTTGGGAAATCTATAATAAGTGAGCATGAACAGTATGCTGAAACCTCTTTACTTCTGCATCTGTCATAGTTTACACGAAGTAATCAACCTGGTATTTTTATCTGCTTATACTTCTGATGTCCTGCAAATAAAATTTAACCATAAAAATGGCTTTGTTACAAGATCAACAATTGAATTCAGAAATAGGGAATTGTTATTTAGCTCACATCCCTGTACGATGTGTAACACATAAGGAGTCTGACATGTTGGATACTCCTATAGTTTGAATTTTCTATTTTATGAATATCCATAGAACTCCACATTTTCTACTGGTGAAGAAAAAAGACATGAATAACAAAGGTTGTAAAGCATCTATGCTATATTTGTAACCACACATGGACCCTCAGCCTAAATTTTGCATGGAATGTGATTTCAAAGAATCATAGACACACATGTTTAGTCGTTTTTCTTCTTAATTGTGCTCACATTTGTGACTCATGGCTGTCCTTTCCGAGAAAGTTCACTTTTCCTGTGTGTCCATTTTTTGACTGTGCATTACCTGTGTCACTATTTTATGGTTTATCTTTCTTTATTCTTCACTTCAAATTTAAGGATGTGCTTAGTCCATTGTTCAGTCTCCAGAATTCGAGTTTTACCTTTGCTAAGAATTATTTTCTTATTTTTCTTTACTTTGAGCTCAAAAGCTACAACATTAATTAATGCCACAGTATACTTAAATCCTGTATTGCAGGTTCTCAAGGGCCACATTGGCTTGGGGAATGCTATATTTCCAAACGGAACCACGGGTAAGATTGATATTAAGATTAAAAATCTATTTTTATTGCATGATTTTTGAAGAGTTTGGGCAGGCTTCATAAGTTAGGACCAAATTGTTTTCTTGCCAAGTAACCCAAGCATCTGTTGGCTTGACGAAGATATCTAGAAAATTGTTCCATGATATTTCTCGTTTCCAGGTCATGTTCTTGATATTCTAGCACGACTTCCGTTGTGGAAAGATGGGCTTGATTACAGACATGGAACCGGCCATGGAATTGGGTCATTCCTAAATGTTCATGAAGGTAAATTTAGGTTGTTTTATCATGATTCTTCGGTTTGTTACCAGTGACATTGTAGAACAGTTTTCGATCAATTAATTTCTTGATATCAACACAGTTGGTAAACACTGTAAGGCCAGACTTCAGTTTTCTTTCAAAATGAAGAGGTATGACTGTTTTCTGATATGGTTAGTTGTTAACTTGGATTAAATGGAACCAGTTTAAGTCTCACTTACAGCAAGAAGATATATTTTTGTTATTTAGGAAAAAATATCAAGAGTATGAACACCTTTTCACTTCGGCCATGTAATTTCAAGTATGAATGGTTTACTCAAATTTTTCATTACATTCACAGAGGATAAATGAGTATGCCTGCTGCATGAGACAGATTTTAAGGGTTCCAGGGGAAAGTTGTTTTTAGTAATTTGTGTTTTTAGGATAGAGTTCTGGCACATCCACTTCTCATTCCATTACAGAAATAGAGAAACATGCAAATTCACATAATAAAATAAGACTTGCACTATTACTTTATATATGTTTGTCCTATTTTGAGGAACTCCGTATGAAACAGGTTAATTCATGGTATTTTGTGCATGGAAGTGGATTTTATGGGCATTGAACATCTACTTTTAGAATGTAAACAAGCTGGCTCTGATTGGTTTAAATTTTAAACTTAATATTTGCTTTTTGTAGGGCCTCATCAGATTAGCTTCAGGCCAGCTGCACAGAACGTGCCATTACAGCCTTCGATGACTGTGACAGATGGTGTGTCCATAGTTTCTCTGATTCAGTTGATTTTGTCTTTTTATCATGAGCAACTAAACCCAAATTTGGGCCCTCTTTCATTCTTGACTTGAGATTTGATTAATGAAATTGGTTTTACAGAACCTGGTTATTACGAGGATGGGAAATTTGGTGTAAGACTGGAGAATGTGCTGATAGTTAAAGAGGCTGATACAAAGTTCAATTTTGGTGACAAGGGCTACTTACGATTTGAGCATATCACATGGGTAAACATTTCAGCTTTATAGTGTATGTCTATGTTTCGTGTACGTTGTATATACGATACACCTTGTTCTCGTGGATTGATACATTCCAAGATATCAGGTTTTCCTTCTTTGGCGATATAAGAAAGCTTTGTACTTTCAGGCACCATATCAAAGCAAGCTGATAGATGTGAGCCTCCTCGTGCCCGAAGAAATTGAATGGTTGAACAACTACCATTCCAGATGTAGGGAGATTCTGGCACCATATCTGAACACTTCCGAGATTGAATGGCTGAGGAAAGCTACTGAACCTATTGTTGCTTGAGTCGAAGTTGAATATGGTGCCCCCAATGTCGATTGATCTTTCTTCTCTTAACATTGTTTCATTTTGTATTTTATGTGTATAGATGGATGAAAAATGTCTCTTTGTCTACTAAATAAAATTTAAAATAATTTTATTTACAATTATCATTCATATGCATACATCGAATATGAGATGAAATACAACTTTAAGAACCGTTCGCTTATTTGGGAGAATTTCAGGGGGTTGTATTCTATGTAGAAAATTCAATGACTTGTAGATTTTAAACCTCAAGATGTATTCAATCAAAATTTTTGCATATTCTATATAAGTTTAGTGTTATTCAAAATATATTTTTATAGAGTTTTAAAAATCAAGTGGTATTAAACATTTATTTTTACAAATTATATTAAAAAATATATGCATTCAAATTTTCAATAGACATTTAATACCTTAAGAGGTGGGTGGGTGTATTGATTTTAGACTTTTAATGATTTTTATGGAGTTTAAAAATCTAAAGTTATTCAAAATAGGCTTTTGTATACTTTATAAAAACTTAATGGTAGTCAATATAAATTTTTGTAGATTGCTCATTCACTAAAATTTTTTATTTTATTTTAATAACATAGAAAAATTTGAATTCTAAAATTAATTTTGTGCTTTTTAATTTATAATTTATACAAATGAATGTGATATTCAATAATAATAAAAGATGTTCCAAAAAACAATGTCGCTTAATTCTTAATAATTGAATAATATAGCAACAAGTACGATAAAAAATAAAATAAAAATCAAAATTTTAAGCAATATTTATATTTAAAAAATTATGATATAATTTGTTGTTTAAAAATTATATTTTAATTATTTATTTATTTTATAATTTTTAATCTAAAAATCTACATGTACACGACCGTCTCTTTTAAGATTCAGAAGATATTCGTTCAACTTGTCTCAAGGCTACATTCAACGGGTCTCATAATATAGAGTCATCCAACCTTTGTACTTATTTTAGTTGATCAGTTCGAAAGCATTCAAAGCAGTACACGAAGTTTAAACCTTTTATTCCCAACAGCACTACAAATGGTTAGATTTGAAGTTTCCCTAAATGATATTTCAAATCAACTATACATACGACACCATAAAATAGAAAGATTGCAAAAATATCATATCAACTCTCGGATGCCAGAAAACTGTAGTGCGACCGTTTTTTGTATATGAACTTAAAGTCGCAAAAGCAAGATGAATATTAATGAACATTAAATGATAGTTGCAACGACCGATAATGACATGTCCATATTGTTGGGAAACAATACAAGTTATTGTTGAATGAGCAAATTCAAAAGGTAAAATAAATAGATGGTGAAAAGAAGACTTGAAGTCACAGAAATTCACAACAACATATATTCAAGTTTTCATTCTTTGAAAAAATTTATCTTCACAAAACCTCTACTGCTCAACAGCCCGCACATCAAAGAACAATTATCAGATCTTCAAAGATCATCAAGGACTTCTGTCAGACCACTTGACTGCTTCTGTGCAGAACATTTTAAGAGTTGTTCGATAATTTGAATATGAAGATTAAATTTTTTTTACTTAATTGGTTTTGCATTGGTTGTTAAACCACGTGTCTCAACCGTTTAAGTTAACTAAAAATATATGTATGATAATTAAAAGATTTTTGTATGGAAAAAATAAATATGAAATTTGTAATAAATGATCCGTTGAGTTAAATAATTATAAATGTGATGTAAAATAATCGAAAAGTGGTATTTGAACGACTATACATGTTAAAAAAATTTAGTTGTACTGTTATTATCGGTTATAACTTTTAAGTTTCGAATTAGACATAAGTCCTAAGATTGAAGTAAGTTGTTACAAAAACTTATATAAACAAAATCTTCTTGTGAATCTTTTTCAAGTGGAAGAATGAGTGATACATTTACTTATCTTGCATAATTGAGTATATAATTTTCATAAAAACCATAAGATGGTTTGGGTCAAAGAAAAAATCCGTGATTGGATCTACTATTAATTAAAATATTAGACTCCAATTATAAAATTCAATTTAAAAAATCATTTCATCGAAAATATTTATGATTTTAATAACATGATTGCTCAAAAAACAGTGGTTAACTGAAAACTACGTAATATAATATATTTATTTCAATTATTATTTGAGAATAATCTGGGTCAATTATTTATAGGGAAATTATAATTCACTAAGTTGTAGAAACAAGAAAAAAAAGTAAATATTGGGAAATGTTTAGCAATCGAGACTTTTGAGATGGGCTATATTAATTAAATTTAATTCCCCAACATGATCTGAAACACAAGCAACCGCACAACGATTCAAAGCAACATATTGACAAACTCACTATTTGTGTTTGGCCTCGATGTTTGATAGAATCTTGCAAATGGATTTGTTAGCCGAGCCTGCTTCGCTAATTAGGCCATTTGTAGCTCTAGTTTTCAATTGTTTAGCCCTATCCCTCATTGCTTGCCCATCTTTGTGGGCCATCAAAGTCCTAACCATCTTCTCTATCTCCTCCCACCCCACCACTTTCTTCGTCGGCAACACCTCCGGCCGCACCGCCACCCCGAGCTCCTCCACCAACATGGTGGCGTTCAACCTTTGCTCAGCGTAGAGTGGCCAAGCTATCATCGGTACGCCACTCGTTATGCTTTCCAACGTCGAGTTCCATCCACAGTGAAACAAGAATCCTCCTACCGATGGATGCGCAAGGATTTCGACCTGTTGCGCCCATTTGGGGACGAGTATTCCGATATTTTTGGTTCTTTCTATAAACCCTTTAGGCAGATAATCATCTTCCGCCCCTCCGTTGGCCGTGAAGAACGCATCATCCACACCATGTTTAGTCGGCGGTCGGATCACCCACAGAAACCTCTGTTGGCTCAGCTCCAGCCCCCAAGCTAGCTCTCTGGTTTGCTCGGCCGACAACACCCCACCACTTCCGAATGACACGAAAAGAACACTTTGATTGGGCTGCTTATCTAACCAATCCCTAAATTCACTCTTCAGACCTGTCGGTTCGACCTGTCTCGTTAACGGTCCTATGGGATAAACTGGCGACTTGAGTACTGATTTCATAGATTCGTTTTCCCTGAAAGCTTGGAGGGTTTTGGCCTCCCAATCTTCGCAAGTGTTTACCAGAATCCCATCACATAAAGTGAACTCCATCCCCATTCTTAAATACTCTCGATACTGTTGATCACCCCGGTCCAGCATAGGGTCCACGACGTCCTCGGGCCTAACCGGCTTGCATCCCGGAATTTTCAAGTGCTCCGGTTCATCAACGTATTGGTCCTCGATTTTCTCGTCAAGAATCGGGCAATACACAGACAACGCAAGAAACCATGCAGTGGAAGTACAGTACAAGTACTTGGGCATGTTGAACTCATCCGCAATATGCAGTGATTCACTCCCGAAAAGATCCACGAAGAGGGCGTCGGGACGACGGTCCATGGCGGTCACCGCGGAGCGGACGAGCGGAACAGCTTCCCGCATCATCAAGCACAATTGCGTCACCACTTTGGTATCAGGGCCTACGAGGTTTGAAATGTCAACAGGAGGAAGTCGGATGGTTTCGACGAGTTCCTTGTCTATGGGGAGGTTTACCAGATTGGTTTCTGGCGACATGGCTGTTGTGACTTGGAGGACGGTGGAGCGGACACCGTATTTGGCGGCGAGGCGGTTGGCGAGGACAAGAACCGGGATAAGGTGTCCGGCGCCTGGACTGGAGAGTATAATGACGTGAAGCTTGCTGCTTGAGGAGTCATCCATGTCTGATCCCGAAGCCATGATCACCAAGAATGAAGATTCGAAGTGAAAGGAGCACCTTGCATTAGGTAACAAATAAAAACAATATCAAAATTTATCCAAAACAATTCAGCAAAAAATTGAGGTGATGCGTTGTCTATGTGGAAATGAATGATGATTGTGTTGTGAAAAAGTAAAAATTTATGGTAACAAGTAAAAATCTCAAACTCTCAAAATTTACCAAACTACACACTTTATAATATTTTTCTCTCTACTCAATTGTGATTTTCTTCACAAATGAGAGATCTATTTATAGGAAATCTTTACAAATAATCCAAAAAGAAAATACATCATTACCTACATCATCACACACTAATTTTCAATATTTACAACTCTTATTTTCAACATTCAAATATTCAACATTCAAATATTCAATACACACATTTTAAATATATTTTTCAACACTCTCCCTTGTGATGATGATCATAATGATTGTCTTCATTACGTGTTTTTATACTGCCTCGTTAAAAACCTTACTTGGAAAAACCCATTGAGATAAAAACCATAGTAAGGGAAAAAGAGTGCAGTCACGTAAACTCTCCCTGATGTTGACATGAACAATTCTTCACAAATTTCGTAGATTGCGCATCCCAATATTATATATGTGCTTTCTGAATATTGACGTAGGAAGTGCCTTTGTGAAGAGATCTGATGAGTTTTCACTTGATTGAATGTGACGAACATCAATACATCTATTCTTCTCAAGCTCCTTGGTGAATGCGAAGAACTTAGGAGGAATATGTTTAGTTCTGTCGCTTTTTATGTATCCTTCTTTCATTTGAGCAACACATGCAGCATTATCTTCATATAGTATCACAGGCTTCTCATCAGATGATAATCCGCATGAAATTTGGATATGTTGGGTCATTGATTTTAACCACACACATTCACGACTTGCTTCATGTAGTGCAATAATCTCGGCATGATTTGATGAAGTTGTTACGAGCGTTTGTTTCTGAGAACGCCAAGATATTGCAGTGCCTCCACGAGTAAATACATATCCAGTTTGGGAACGTGCCTTGTGTGGATCAGATAAGTATCCAGCATCAGCATAACCAATTATACTTGGATTAGCATCTTTTGAATACAAAAGTCCCAAGTCTGTCGTTCCTCGTAGATAACGGAATATATGTTTAATTCCGTTCCAGTGTCTCTTTGTTGGATATGTGCTAAATCTTGCCAACAGATTCACGGCAAAAGATATATCAGGCCTTGTACAATTTGTAAGGTACATAAGGGCACCGATGACACTTAGATATGGTACTTCTGGACCAAGAATATCTTCATCATCTTCACATGGACGGAATGGATCCTTTTCTATGTTTAATGATCTAACAACCATTGGAGTACTTAAAGGATTTGCTTTATCCATATTAAAACGTTTAAGGATCTTTTCTGTATAATTTGTCTGGTGAACAAACATTCCACATTCTTTTTGTTCAATTTGTAAACCCAGACAATACTTGGTTTTTCCAAGATCCTTCATTTCAAATTCTTCCTTCAAGTATGACACAACTTCTTGAATTTCCTTATTCGTTCCAATGATGTTTAAATCATCAACATATACAGCAATAATTACGCATCCGGATGTTGTTTTCTTAATGAAAACACAAGGGCATATTGAATTATTTACATATCACTTTTTCATCAAGTGATCACTTAGTCGATTATACCACATTCGACCTGATTGCTTTAACCCATATAATGATCTTTGTAATTTCACAGAATAACATTCCATGGGTTTTGAACTTTGTGCTTCAGGCATCTTAAATCCTTCAGGGATTTTCATATATATATTACTATCAAGTGATCCATATAAGTAAGCTGTAACAACATCCATAAGACGTATTTCTAAATTTTCAGATACCGCCAAGCTAATCAAATACCGAAACGTAATTGCATCCATCACAGGAGAATACGTTTCTTCATAATCAATTCCAGGCATTTGAGAAAAACCTTGTGCAACAAGTCGAGCTTTATATCTTACTATTTCATTTTTCTCATTTCGCTTTCGAATAAAAATCCATTTGTATCCAACAGGTTTTACACCTTCAGGTGTAAGGACTATAGGTCCAAAAACATTACGTTTATTTAGCGAATTTAATTCAACCTGGATGGCATCTTTCCATTTTATCCAATCCTGCCGATTTTTACATTCACCAAAAGATTTTGGTTCATGATCTTCGTTATCATTTATGATGTCGATTGCCACATTATAAGAAAATATATCATCAATTTCATCTATATCTTTTCGGTTCCATATTTTTCCAGTATTAATATAATTGATAGAGATTTCATGATTCTCGTCAGTTTGTGGTTCTGACAGAACATTTTCATCATCATGTGTTTCTTCAAGAACACCATTCTCTATTTTGTGATCATCATGTGTTTCTTCAGAAACGTCATTCTTTATTTTGTGATCATCGTGTTTCTCTATGAATTTTCTTTTTCGAGGATTTTTATCCTTGGAACCGACTGGCCTTCCACGCTTCAGGCGTTTAATGACATCATGAGTATCTTCCATTTGTTTCTTTGGAATTTCAATTCGAGCAGGGGCATTTGCAGCATGTATATATGATTTAGTTACCCCTTTTGTGTCTGCAAATGCATCTGGTATTTGATTTGCTATTCTTTGCAAGTGTACAATTTGTTGTACATCTTTTTCACATTGTTTTGTTCTTGGATCCAGATGTAACAATGATGATACATACCATGTAATTTCCTTTTCGGTATGTTTCTGTTCTCCCCCTAACATTGGGAAGATTTCCTCATTAAAATGACAATCAGCAAAACGTGCTGTGAACACGTCGCCTGTCTGAGGTTCAAGATATCGAATGATTGATGGACTATCATAACCGCTATAAATTCCAACCTTTCTTTGAGGTCCCATTTTCTTTCGTTGCGGTGGTGCAATAGGCACATACACCATACATCCAAAAATTCTCAGATGAGAAATGTCTGGTTCTTTACCAAATGCAAGCTGCAATGGGGAGTATTTATGATATGCACTTGGTCTGATGCGAATTAATGAAGCAGCGTGTAAAATTGCATGTCCCCATATAGAAATAGGGAGCTTTGTTTTCATAATCATTGGTCTAGCAATCATTTGCAGACGTTTAATCAATGATTCATCCAATCCATTCTGTGTATGTACATGAGCAACATGATGCTCAACAATGATTCCCATAGACATACAATAATCATTGAAAGTTTGGGAAGTAAATTCAACAGCATTATCAAGTCTAATTTTCTTGATTGTATAATCGGGAAATTGATTCCTCAATTTTATTATTTGAGCAAGTAATCTTGCAAATGCAACATTTCGAGTTGATAATAAACATACATGTGACCATCTGCTGGAGGCATCAATCAATACCATAAAGTATCTGAATGGTCCACATGGTGGATGGATTGGTCCACAAATATCACCCTGAATACGTTCAAGAAACATTGGTCATTCAGTTTGGATTTTGACTGGTGATGGTCTTATAATAAGTTTTCCAAGAGAACATGCTTTACATTGAAACTTATTATTCTGAAAGATCTTCTGGTCTTTCAGTGGATGACCATGTGTATTTTCTATAATTCTTCGCATCATTGTTGAAGCAGGATGTCCCAATCGATCATGCCAATTGGTTAATATCGAAGAATTATCAACTACCATGTTTGATTCAACGGGACTTATATGTGTATAATGCAATCCAGTAGGGAGCATTGGTAGTTTTTCAATCACATATTTCTTTCCTGATTTATATGTGATAAGACACATATATTTCTCATTCCCTTCATTCATTGTTTGAGTATCATACCCATGGGAATATATATCATTAAAACTCAACAAATTTCTTTTCGATTGTGGTGAATATAAAGCATCATTGATAAAAAATTTTGTACCATTAGGTAACAAAAATTGTGCTTTACCACATCCTTTAATCAAGTCTACAGGACCTGATATTGTATTCACCGTTGTTTTTGTTGGTTTTAGTTCCAAGAAATATCTTTTATCTCGGAGGATAGTGTGCGTTGTACCACTATCGGGTATGCAAACTTCAGCTTTGCTCATAGCATTTTCCATATTTGAACTTCAAAAAAATATGCAATGAAATAAATTAATTGCAATATATATTTAAATATAACACAAATCATAATTATACAATAAAACATTATTCTATGAAAACATGAAAAATAGATTATTGTACATTTACATTCTACCATTATATTGTTCATTTTCAGAGAAATCGTTGAGAAAATCTGCAGCATCAATATTGTTCATTTCTATCCCACCAACATATTGATCATTTCCAGAGAAATCATTCATAAAATCACCAGCATCAAAATGAGTTGAATCACTCAAACGGTCACTGCGTTCAGTGAAGTTGGTCTCCTTTTCTTTCCCCTTTAATGATTCTTTATAAAGTTTACAAAGGTGCTCAGGGGCTCGACAAACTTTGGACCAATGTCCTGGAGTACCACATCTGTAACAAGAACTTTCATATCTTTTTGAGTGCTTCTCATTAACACTTGTATTCTCATGATGCCTTTTCTGTGGATGGTTTGGGACGTTCTTTTGAGACTAATTATAAAAATAACTATCTCGATTATTTTCAAAACCACGGCCTTGACCACGACCACGGCCAATTCCACGTCCACGTCCACGTCCGCGTCCACGACCTCGACCTCGACCTCGACCAAAACCTTGTCTTTGAATTTGATTTTGGTTTCCAGGTTTAAATTCATTTTTATTTACAGCATTTACTTCTGGAAATGCTGTTGATCCAGTGGGTCGGGACTGATGATTTCTCATTAATAGCTCGTTGTTTTTTTCCGCCACAAGAAGACAGGCGATGAGTTCAGAATATCTCGCGAATCCACGTACTCTATATTGTTGCTGTAGAGTAATATTTGATGCATGAAACGTGGAAAATGTTTTTTCAAGCATCTCAGATTCTGTGACCTCATGTCCACAAAATTTTAATTACGAGATTATTCTATACATTGCCGAATTGTAATCACTGACTTTTTTAAAGTCTTGGAATCTCAATGTATTCCATTCATCCCGGGCGGTCGGAAGTATAACTTCTCTTATATGTTCGAATCTTTCTTTTAATCCCTTCCACAAAGCCATGGGATTTTTTTCAGTCAGATATTCACATTTCAATCCATCGTCGAGATGTCGACGCAAAAATATCATGGCTCTTGCCTTTTCTTGTGACGTGCATATGCCATTTTCTTTAATGGTCTCGCTTAGACCCAATGACTCAAGATGCATTTCTACATCTAGAGTCCATGGCATATAATTCTTTCCCGTGATGTCGAGCGCAACAAATTCGAGCTTTGTTAAATTTGACATGGTGGTACTAAAAAAAATTACGATGCATTTTATTAGTTAATAATTATTGCAATACAAAGTAACGGATAAACAACAAGTACAAGTATTTGTAAAAATAAAGAAAACGCACGAGGAGGATATTCTCCGATAAATACAAGACTTGTGAGTATGATAACCAAAATAATTAAAAATAACTTTGAGAAAGTCATCTTCTTTTTTTTTCGAAAAATTTGATGAAGAATAATTTTTAGAGAAGAAGAGAAAGTTGGAGTGATTGAATGTGTTTGTGAGATGATATTTATAGGGTAAAAACTAGCCGTTTTGTTACCGTTTATGACCGTTGGTGTACAAAAAAATAAATGTATGTATTTGTATAATTTTATAGTAATAATATGGTGAATATAATATTAATCATGTTTAAATAATTATGTATATCATATCACATTATTATAATGAGGTGTCGTAAGTTATTTTGTTTAAAAACCTTATAGGCTTTTATACTTGTCGTATCCCTTACCGGGAGTGTGGGATGTCGTCTTAACATCCTCCCAGGATTTATAACAAGTTTTTGAAAAATTTATTTTTATTATTTCTAATAATAACATTATATTATATATTAAATATATACACAATAAATAAATAACAGTAAAATAAATATTATTACTTTTGTCACCTTTTTCTTCTGTTTGGAGCTTGGAAAAGGATGGAGGACTTTTAGAGCTTCGTGCTGATAACGTGTTGTGAAAAAGTAAAAATTTATGGTAAAAAGTAAAAATCTCAAACTCTCAAAATTTACCAAACTACACACTTTATAATATTTTTCTCTCTACTCAATTGTGATTTTCTTTACAAATGAGAGATCTATTTATAGGAAATCTTTACAAATAATCCAAAAATAAAATACATCATTACCTACATCATCACACACTAATTTTCAATATTTACAACTCTTATTTTCAACATTCAAATATTCAATATACACATTTTAAATATATTTTTCAACAGATTGATCATATAATAATTTATTAATGAGGGACATGCACAGTGTACGAGAAGATAAAGCAACGATCTTTAAGAAAATGATCGTGGTAGGAATGTAATATATGGTGTTATGTTTGATATGATTTTTAAGTGTAGGATAATTTTGAATTTTTTGATGAAATGACAAAATTGTCCCTTTTTTTTTCTTCTTCCACTTCGGCGGCGACGGCGGCGGGCCGGCGACGGCGGAGGTCCGGCAACTGCGACGATCGACGGCGGTCCGGCAACGACGGCGGTCCGGCAACGACGGCGGCGACGGTCGTGACGGAAAGTGGTGGTGAGTTTGGATATAGGAGAAGGGTAAAATTGAAAAATAGGAAGGATTAAGAGTTGGATAAATAATCCTAAGAGGTGAGGAGGTATTATTTTAACCCACCTAATATAACCTAATCATTCATAGGAGGTATTGACTTGGTTAAATAATCACGCGTACCAAACGAAGGATAAGGTAGGTTAAAAAAAATAAATCTCCTTATCCATCAAACCAAACACACTCTAAATAACATTTCAGGTTGAATTATTATATTATAAATAAATAAATCTTTTCTTTCAAAGTTCTTTTATTTATCAACACAAATATATAGTAATCAAATCATGTCTTGTTCGCCAATTTTTTTAACACCTTATTTGTTTTTCTCTCTCTCTCCTTCGTTAAATATTCTATTAACTAAGAAGGTGTAATTGTAGTTTTTTTATAATTGCAATAATAATATTTATTATTATTATTATAGTTTAATGCCTTTTTTTTTAGTAATTATAATATAACAAAATCTAATAATATCAAATAAATCAACAACTTTTAACTTTAAGCTTTATGGTCTTATTTTATCAAAATAATTTAACATTTTTTTTGTAAAAATAAAATGTCACAACTTATAAATTTTAAATACAACTTTTAAGATATAAATTATTTAAATAAGTTTAATCAAATTTTTTTTTTAGACTTTTGTTATAGACCAGCCTAACCTAACCTTATTTCCCAATCCTCTTTAGACTGCCATAAAACTGGTGAACCGGCTCAAACCGTCAATTTGGTAGGTTGAAAAAACCTAAGCTCAACATGTGATACATTTTGTCTCCCACATGATAAAAACTAAAGATTTAAAATTAGTTTATAAATGAGTTACAATAGATTTCTACAGTAACTTTGGTTAATCATTTTCGTAAAGCGAAGACGAATAAAAAATAGTTGATATAATGGTCCATTGTGCAGTCACGCAGGCGCGAATCCGAACTCGGAGCGTGACACAACCCAGCCCACCGCAGGCCGTGTGTTAAACGATCAACCAGCCAAAAAAATATTTAACAAAAAAAAAAACAAATGTAAAAAAAGAAATTCTTAAAATCTAATGTCAATATTTCTTTTAAAAAATAATAATCTCTTAATTTAAAAAAATATGTCCCTACTCTTAAATACTCGGGATACTGTTGATCATCCCGGTCCAGCATCATGTCCACACCTCTAACATGTTCTCCAAATGCTCCATCAGCCCAACGACAAGCCTTTTAGAAGGAAAATTTGGACTCGAAACCCAACTTTATTTTTCAGGTCCATAGGTATCGTGGACCCGCTTTTAAGAACCAATTACCCAAATTTATGAATGTCAAATGGGTTGGATCAGTCTAAACCCAAAATCCAACAGGTCCAATTTGGATTTTATATAACCATTTATATAATAGTCAATAAAGAAATTTTAAAAATATTGAATCATCAAAATTATTTTCCAACTTTATATTAGTTCTATTCAGGGAAAAAAATATCATCACGAGTTCAACTCTATTAATTTATATTCAACTCATAACTACAAAAAAAAAAAAATCATAATTATCTAATTTGAGATTATATATAATTAATCAATTGATAATTTATCTAATATATTTCATGTTTATTTTTTGTATTATTTATCTATAAACTAATTATTTATCTTACATAAATCAAATCATTATTTATTTATCTTCCATCAATCAAATAAAATAAAATCAAATGCTATAGTAACTATCATTATTTATTTATTTTGTTAATATATTAGATTATTTATCTTCATATTATTATCCTATATCTAACTTCAAACGATGACTTAGAATGTATGCAATCAAAAACATAATATCGAACAAGAAACAAAACTTTAAACACGAAACACGTAATTACACAGTTTGAAGGAACTAAGAACAAAAAATGAAAACGAACTTGAAATATTTTCTAAAACTAAGAGCCAAGATTAAATAGGTTTTCAAAGAGAAGACTTTACGAAGCAGATCTCTGACTCATAACAAATCATTATTTTTTGTTACAAGTATGGATCAGATCGACTCGTCTTATAGGAGACATACTTGTCCAGTTTTTCCCGGAAAATTTCATCAATTCGTTTTATTTAATTTTACGTAATTGGGTTCAATATGTTTCTCAATCAATCAAATGCACATATTTATTTTTATATATCATATTATAAATTTAGAAGGCAACTTTTGAGATGCTACAAGACATTATATAGTGTTCATTCGTCCAATCTCAAAGGTAGCATCTTGGTTTAGGGTCCCATTGCCCAAGCACAAAAAACGGATAAGATTTATCTAAAACATAATAATGTAATCTAATGTTGCGAGAGAATTTCAATAACTACTTAAGAGCCACTCATTTAATTTAGACGTCACACTTGACATAAATGTCATATCTAAACTTGCCACGCGCACGTGGATGTAATAAATTATTGTGGGGTTATCCAGCATATTTATTCGTGAAAACAAAAACTCTCGTAAAAAAATCAATTTTGTGATACAAATATTCTATTTGAGTTATTTATAAAAAATATTATCTTTTTTTATAAATATGAGCAAGATTTACCCGTTTAACGAATAATTTATCCGTTAAACTTACTCATCAATAAGAACTCATGGACATGGACGAGATATTCATATGAACTTGTGATCCTTCATGCATCAGCTTTTCCATTTTGAAAATGTCACCTCACACATATTTTGGTATATCGCGAAAAATATTGCATCAGTAATTCTAAAATGTGAACATTTCATCGGCGTTCATGAGTTGCACACCAACATGTGTGTGTGTGTATATATATATATATATATATTAAATTTTAATATTACAATTTGATATATTACATATGGATATATCTCAATTATTGAAAAATATTCAAAAAATTGATTTATATTTATAATTTATAAATTAATTAGAGATGGAAAGAGGATATGCTAATTATATCATGGATAAACAAACGGTGGTCAATTTAAGGCCAGTTGTTAGATGGCAACGTAGCACCATTTGTTACCCACTCAAGTGCACCACGAAAACACATCACATGGTGAGGGGACCTGTATGGAGAGTGAATACTTGATTTATATAACCCGCACTACAATAATCATATATAAAACCAATTGGTTGAGATTTTGGGATAATGTCGACAATTTCATTCTCGGCCAATCTTATTCACCCTCCGAGTTATTTGTCGGATATCCACTTCATGTATAAAATTTATTAGAAAACGAGGGTGCATCTGCATGCAAGATACAATGGAATTCAAATAACACACATTTTCTTTCGGAAATTAAGAGTTTCCATATTACACGCAGTGTCACAAATTGTGGAAACCGGGGTTCTTGAGGAATGAAGTTTAACAACAAACAGGAGAAAAAGAGTGTATTTCCCCCTGGACTGGCATCAAGCCTGATACAAAAGATAGTTCTAATCTTATTAACTATTGAAATCATTGTCTAACGCGTCGGACTAGCCATGTTTATATATGAATGCCGTCGGCTACGATGATACAGGAATGATACCTCAAAGCAATGTGGCACAAGTAGGCATCTAGCTGAGCAGCACAAACAAATTCGAGATTAGGCACAAGCCTTTCTGCTCCCAAGTGTTAGTTCCAAATCATCCATTCCAATGTCATGTATTATTTCACCCTCCCACGCCTTAACCGCACCCTTACCAAACTCGAGCTCAGGGCCACACGACCTCTTTGCTGAGGATGATCTCCATCTATATTCACCACAGCCGTCAAATGTATCTTGGAGAGAATTCGGGTGAGCCACAGGTTTCACAAGGTTATAAGTTGGCGAAAGGGGAGGAGCCGAGGCTGGATCTGTCCGGAAACTGACCCAACGAGCAGCATTTGATGCAGAAAACTCAGATTCGTCACCTTCTGGAATTGGGATGGGTGTGAAACGACGAGGGCGTTTTGGACTAGATGGGGCTGAAACAGCGAAAAATGGGTGGAATAAAGAATTCATTGGAGCATTGGGAATAGATCCCCAATGCAGCATTGGTTTTGAAGTTCTGGTCGGAGACGAAAGTGGAGGAGTAATGGGGGCACTATTGGAAATACGAAGAGGAGGAAGGGAGGAGGAGAAAGATGTTAACTTTCGAATGATAGGGAGATTGTATGAGGCCGAGTATCCATCACAGCGAGATGGACTTGGGAAGGACGAGGATGTGGGGCTGGCATGGTAAGAAGGTGCTGGACTCGGGAATGCTGAAGAATTCGGGCTCGGTTGGATTGATGGAGGGAAGCTCATAATGGTAGGAGGCAATCGTGTCTCCGAAATTGGTCGATTGGATCCCTGTGAATGTCGACATAAATCAAGTGAGCCAGTAACATGACTAAAAGAACAAGTATATGGTCAAAGTCCATTAAAGCAAAGATACAACTTGCCTACTAATTTCAATAATATCTGAAACATATCACATGAATTAGAAATCAAAAGCACAGTAAGTAAAATTCCAAGTAAAATCACGATAAACATAAATAAGGACAGCTGAACAATTGCACAAACATCAAGAGGTCATCACATTCAAAGATCATGTTTTAGATCCTTGAATTTCAGGCTAGAACACAAGGTGGAATTGATCATGTATTAGCAAGATGGGTAATAAAAAAGGTAAACTCACTTTCAAGAATGTCTCCACAAACGATAAAGAGATGAAATTTAATTGAAGAATTTTGGGCAAAAGAAGTTCACCTGAACAATTAATCAATCACCTTAGAAACAGGTAGGAACATTTCCAACAATCAAATTAAGAAACACAAAATCAAGAAACACAGAATCAAATATCAACTGGATATCAGAGCATAACGAAAAGAAGACAATAAAAAACTAACAGCAATTATCAAATAACCTTGCGATAAGTGGTGCCATCTTCCTCAACAAGCCAACCTGCTTCGGCGCAAAGAGCCTTCAAGACTTCGTTATTGTCGCAGTGTTTAGGGAGCTTAAAGTCACCCTGTGCTCGAAGACCGGCGAAGATTTTGGCGGCTATGGCTCTCCTCTTCCTCTCTCTCCTTTTGTTGTTCTCCCTCTCCTTCCATGTCGGCAGCCGGCCTGTCGATGAACCTCCCGCCGTCATTTTTACTTACTCACGCCGCGCCTCGCTATCTCTCTCTGCCTCTGTTCCGTTTGCGTGAATGATTGAAGAGGCTAAAAATGGGACATATATCGCTCACAGGGGCCACGCTTTATTGGAATTTGTATTAATTACCGGATTATCCTTGGTTTCGCCTTTGACTTACCTCACGTGTAAAAGTATCAGACTGGTTTGCACAATTTTGTTTTTACCCTTATTCGTTCCAAGTGCCACACTCACACACATTCTTCAACTATTCAAGCCCAAGTCTAAGCCCTAACCCCTCACGAAACACATACAATGGCGGGATCAAAATCCTCCGACATTTTCCTCTTGATTCTGAATCTTCTTTCAATTTTCCCTTTCCAAAGCTTCTCATTCTCCCCAGACCGTCCCACCGATCGCCGCATTCTGGTATTGCTGGACGATCTGTCGCTTAAATCATCCCACTCGCTGTTCTTTTCATCCCTCCAATCCCGCGGCTATGACGTTGATTTCAAGCTCGCGGATGATCCCACCGTCGCCGTGAAGCGCTATGGCCAGTATTTGTACGACGGTCTCGTCATCTTCTCTCCCTCTATTGACGGTAAAGTTCGGTCGGTTTGTATGATGGGTGGATTGGTGGGAATTTATATCGATTTCTATTTTTTTTGTTTTATCTTTTGGGTTTTTTAATTAATGATCCGTAACATTGCTGCTGAATGTGGGGTGGATTTCGATGAGGTGGGAGATTCTGCTCCTCCTTTGTTTTGGATTTTCTGTTGCAGAATAAGCTGGTGCATGAACTGTTACTTGAAAGCGAGCTAATGGGATTGCGATTAATTTTATTAAAACCCAATTTCCTAGGATTTTGACTCCTAATTCAGTGCTTTCAGACCGCGCATACTCTTTTTGCAGCTGGCAGGGTTCTCCAATGTCATTTATTACTGAATTTTTTGAGCGCACAAACATACAGTCGTCAAGTAAAAATAGTAATATTTGCATTGCATTGCAATGCGCTCAGTTTATGCCAGTCCGTACTCCATATGCTTATGAAAAGGAGTCTTAGTTATGTAATTGAAGTGATAACAGTGTTAGTTCTAACAGAAAAAGAAAACTCATAAATCAACCTTCTTGTTACCTTTTAATACTGGTATCTTCATTGCAAAAATATCAGAGAATAGAATCACCTAAAAATGTTGGGCGTGGCTAGAAAGCTCAGGTTTTTTTATTATTACTTTGAGCTAATCAATTGGAAAGCACTTGGCAAGGAAGCTACTTTTTTGTTTACTTAGTTTGTGATGCAATAAAGGGAACACTCGACACTCCTTTGGATGTTTTTGCTATCTACGTAGTTGTGGATTGTGATGTAATGCATCGATATATACCTGCTAACTAACCTGGCCTTTTATATATCTATGTTGTTTATGAGTTTGTACTATTGTACAGGGTCCCATCAGCATGGTCATAGACCATTCTAGTTATGCTGTCTCAGAAACAGAGGGAGATCACACACTAATTGCAGCTGACGATTTTATTCAATCTGATGTTATTTTGGGAACTAAAAAGATCGAGGTTGGTTTTTAATAATTGAATACTGGTATGGTTTTTTATTGAACATATTCTGGTGTCACCGGCGTGCATTTCAGGATTTTGTGACATCCATCTGCATTTGTGACTATTTATATGTCTATCACTATTTTCAGATTAACTTTTATTCAATCTGATGTTTTCACGGAGTGTAAAAATAAGGGGATGGTTGTTGACGGGCATATGACTGGTGCATGTGTTATTGCATATGCTGGTTTCATTAGTGTGCATTACTTCACTGTGTATCTGCAGCATGTGGTTTGTGTATCTATGCGTCAACTTTAAACTGATCTTATCTTTCACAATGATTGTCAGGAGTTACTTGTTTATCTAACTCTTGGTATTTGCAAAACAGGCCCCTGTGCTTTTCAAAGGTATCGGGCATTCACTGAATCCAGAAAATAGCTTGGTAATGTCGAATATTATTATGTTTGCCATTGAATTTTTCACTGCTAAAGTTCATGTAACAAATATCAGGATGAACATTAACTGATTATAGGTTTTCCGTGATAATCTTGTCATCTGTTATTCCCGTTGCAATTTGTAGGTTTTAAAGGTTCTTTCTGCGTCTGCTTCTGCATACTCTGCTAATCCTAGCACGAAGTTGTCTAGCCCACCATCGCTTATCGGAACTGCTATCTCTCTAGTTTCATTTGTGCAGGCTAGTTTATCCAGTTTTCATATTCTTGCGTTGTTCGATAAATGCTCGTCCACAATTGTGTGAGGATACATTTCAAATTGTATAATTATGCGGTTCATATTTTTTCTTCAACATTTTATCAGATACTATGTAAATGTTCAACATTTTTCTAGCATAACGTGAAATTATGCATTACAGGCTAGAAATAATGCAAGGATTTTGATCTCTGGCTCATTAAACATGTTTAGCAACAGGTATTTTTTGCTGTGAAGTTTTAATTTATGTATATAATCTGTCATTAATATAAGAAATAATTCTCAGAATTGCTGAAGTGGACTCTTTTTTGCATTAAGAAATTGTTTGTTTTTTGCACCAGGTTGTTCAGATCAGGGGTGCAAAAGGCTGGAAACTTGAATAAGTGAGTGGATTTATGTGCAATAGCACTATTGATTTGTGTTGCGCATTGCGCGTTTCATCTAAAAATGTGGAATGACCTGTTGAATTTTTTATGTAAATTAATGCCGCTGTATTCAATTTGACCTGCTTTAGCATGTCATATTACAATGTTTTTGTCTGATGTAGCATTTATACAATCTTGTGTAAATTGAGGATTATCGCATTATCAGAATCACGGAGTCATATAATCACTGCATAATTCTATCTGATATTATGACGCAAACAGAATTCCTGCCTCGTCCTTGTTTTTTTAGGTTATGAAATTGTATTGTTTACCTGCAAATTTCCGTTTATGAGGTGTAGTCGTTATTTTCATGTTTTGCTACGAAGGATCATAATTTTTCCTGTCTGTTGTTCATTATGTTAGAAGATGTTTATGTTTCTGCTTTTCAACTAACAGAAAATGTGACGTATGTGGACAGATATGCAAAATCTGGAAATGAACAGTTTGTTACTGAAATTAGCAAATGGATTTTCCATGAAAGGGGTAATCTTAAGGTTATTTATTTCAGTGGCAGTGGCATTCTTCGATTTTTAGCATCCATTTTTCTACAATCTAACAATTTGGAACTACTTTTTAATCCATGCCTTAGTCTGTCAACATTAAGCATAACAAAGTTGGTGAAACAGAAGAACCTCAAACGTATCGGATCAACGATAACCTGGTAATTCTAATTTTCGCAGTGCTAAAACCTTGTTACAAAAACAACTGACTTCCCTAATCCACCTGAATGTTTTCTTCTGAAATATTACAATTTTTTTTGACGATTAATAATACCTGCTAGGAATTTTCTGTTGAAATCTTTGAGTGGTCGGGTACTAGTTGGGTACCATATGTTGCAAATGATGTTCAAGTGCAGTTCTACATGATGAGCCCATATGTCTTGAAAACATTGTCAACAGATCAGAAGGTGGCCTTCCCAATCCGTTTGTGCATCAAACTCTCTAATGAACACCGTGTACTCATATCTTGTATATGTGAATTCGCCGCAGGGGAAGTATCACACTTCATTCAAGTACCTGATGTTTATGGAGTATTCCAGTTTAAGATTGAATATCAGAGGATGGGATATACTAGCTTATCTCTTTCAAAGCAGGTATTTTTGTATCTTACTATTTTGGGTGAACTAGTTTATGGCTGTATGCCGAGAGATACTCTGTGTGAGCTGTTTAAATTTTAGTTGCTGGAGTGTTCATTGTCACGGCGTTTCCCTACTATAGTGCTTCGTTCTCCATGGTAAATTCTGACCCTCCGTGTCTCTCTTAATTTGGGTGTGTTATTTTTACAATTTTATGTCCTCAACGGCAAATTTGTCGACATTTTAACGTAGCTACCATAATTGATGACTGCAGATGGCTGGATTCTTCATCTTCAGTTTCATTTACCTTTACCACAAGTGAAAGCAGTCTTCTGTAGACAAGCTTGCTGTTGATTATTTACCATTTAAGTTCCTTTGGCCTTTGATTATAGAAGATGTTTTCTTTGACTTAACTTTATAGATACGGCGGACATGTATTGTAGCTTTAAGTACAATTTTGGATTAAAAATGAGAGGAAGTTTCAAGTTCTAACTCATCGAATAGGAGTATATAAAATTTATTTTCTATGTTGAAATTTTGAACCACGATATTTGATGACTAGTCCCTGACATCATGTTCACTTAAATCTTTTATTTCTTGTAATTTTCACTGAAGTTTAATTTTCGTTATTAATATTTCACTCAAAAACATAATTTCATTGGGAGAAGTAGTTCCAAATATGTTAAATTTCATGTAAATTTATATTTAAAATTATTTAAAAGTATTTGTGATTTTAACACTATATTCTTAGTTATTTGAGCGAGATGCTTATGTATAATGTATTATTAACCCCGTCGTGAAAATTGGTAAAAAATAAATTTAAATTTGAAAATTTTTTAATTACTATTTTCTGATTTTTCGTTCAACCTTATCATATTTATAATAAATAGTAAAATCATCTCATTAGAGTTTTGTATTTTTTGAAAATGTTTTGATAATAAAAATATTATTATTATAAGACAAAGTTAAGCTAAATCATTATTTTAATTTTATTGTTAATAATATAATAGTTTTAAATAAAATTATAGTTTAATAATAGATACATAGTGGAATTAAATTTTTAACAATCAAATGTAATAAAATATAAATATTATCAAAATTATAAAGATGGTATTTTTCAGATAGCGCGTAACATAATACAATTTTTTTGTTTTTATTTTCGATTATACGAACGAATGTGTTATTACCCTTTTTCTCGTTATAATTTCCTTGCTTAATTTAAAAAGCAAAATTATCGCCGTTGCCGGGGATCGAACCCGGGTCTCACCAGCGTGACAGGCGGGAATACTCACCACCATACTACAACGACTTGGCTGAGAGGATCACCTCTAAATATGTTTAAAATTTTAACATTATGTAGCTGAAATTCACAAAAACCAACGCTGAATTATGCGCGCTCAGTTTACATAGAAACTCCAAAGAGAATCGATTAGCAGATTCACAAATCATTCACACTGTGAGATAAACAAAAAAAAGTGATTTTATTACATTTTTCATGATTTATATCTGATATCATCACAAACTTGCAATACATTAGGCTACCGTACGTCAAATTCCATTTAACACAGCTTGTAAAAATCTGATAATATATGAAACAATCATCGAACATTATATATAACGATTAGAACAACTATCAAGTACAAAATCTTCTATCATTTATGACACACTAAGGAGAATTCATTGGAGGCATGTATCCTAATTTGCTCCAGCACCTTCTCCAGCTTCAAGTGTTTGCTGCACCATGCTTCCATTAACTTCACCAGTTCACCTCTTTAGCTTCAACGAGTGCAGTTTCTCCCCGTAATTTCCCCTCCATCCTGCTCAAGAATGAACGTTGTTTCCTCTTCCATTATGCATCTTATCCTCGCCTCAATCTCTTCCGTCTTCTCCCTCCTCCGCCACGCCTTCTCCGATTCCAGCTGCTGCTCCGTCTCCAAGTCGCCTCTTTCTTGTGCCGCATACAGTTTTCGTGTGGGAAGAAAGAGAAGATCGCTCGTGTGATGGATATTAGGGAGATGTGAAAATGGATCGAAATATATTTTATTTTATTTGTCAAAAATATAGTACAAAATGAATTGATGCGTTGTTTTCATTTCCAAAGATGGAAAATATTTCTGCGAATGAATTTTCAGATGTTTAGTCCGCATGTCTGTCCAGTTATTTCTCACCTGTGGCCTGCGGGATCTTTCTTGAGTTTGTAGGAAATGATAAACCAAAAGGCTTTCTCCTGTTTCCCAAATTTCAACGAGAATGTCTATTGTGATATTATCTTGAACTTATATCCGCACGATAGATTGACTCGATATATATTTATTGTGAAAAATAATATATATAATATAAAAATGATATTTTTCATTATTGAGTCGAATTGGATCGTCTTACAAAATTAATAAATATACGGAACATTTGTGAATTTTAAAAATTGCGAGAGTAAAACTTAGTTTTTAATATATTTTATGATTCAGCAGTGGTGGAATCTCAAAAGATCATATAATCCATCCTCTGAGGCAGAGAAAGTAAGACAAAAACCATAATCTAGTAGATAGAGATGACGAAAACACTTACAGCAAACAAAATGGTGGGCCTTACCTTCTCTCTGCAGCTTGGAGGAAACACACACATACACACATACATATTTGCCGATTGATGCCATTTCTTATTTTTAGTTAATTTACCATTTATTTGATGCAAATTTATTCACAAAAAATAAAAACTAGTCCGACGAAAAAGAAAGAAGAGAAGATTGGAGATAAGCTGATATAGTGTAAGGTGACAATGCCATGATGATGACCATGATCTGTCACACATCTGCACATGCACAATAGACATTCTCATCTCTGTAAATTGACACCCCCACATATTTCTCTTTCAGACCCATCACATTAACTTCTTACCACACCATGTAATTTGCATATTCCAATCAACTAGCTAGATATATTCTTTATCGCGGTTTAAATATTTGAGTTACATCGTTTAATTTTTTTAACGTAACTTGACTAAGGGGAATTCCAACTTAATGCGAGATAATATATTTAGTCATTAAGAAAATTAAAATGTAATAAAACATGTACAAAACGATATTACCCATTACACTACCGATGTTTCGAATTCGAAATAAAGTATCAGTCTAAGATTCAATTATAACAAAAATTCTATTGATTTTACTTTTTTATTTTTTCGTTCTTCTTCTTTTTTAAAACAAAAAAGGCTCAATAGAATTTTAAAAATAAGAAAAAAAAATATATTTGAAATGAACTGTAATTCAAAATTAAACATATCATGTACCTTACTCAAAAATTCATGAGTGCATGACAGAAGTACGTCTCAATTCCCAAATCAAGAAACACAATAAATTATTGATGCCCCACCAACGCAATGCAAGGGTGTCATTATATAGCACCACAAGTCATCAATTGGTCAATTTCCTTGGTCTTGTATGCTTTGAAAGAACAAAGGACAATGATTTTCACATTCATGCTAAATTGATCTGGCCAATTGTCTAAACACTACTTAGATATTATCAATTAATATTTTTAAAGATATCAACATAAACATTCAGAAACGGTTTGGCTCGTGGACGAAAAGATAACATTATTATTATTCATATGCTAGGACGAAGCCAGAAAATAAAGATATTCACGACTCAAACCCGATATCTTATATAAAAGGTGATATATCATGGATGTGTCCATTACCTCTGGCCCATCCCTAGCTCAAATGGAAGATATCCTGGCCCAAATAGAAGACATGCCCATCAAGGCTCTAATACCAGGTTTGAGTGTTCAGTTCATTCATTCACTATATTGTTTTCAACAGCACCCTCTGCTCCCCCATATATCCTCAGTCACTGACTTGAGCGTCGGAGGGCTACGCCAGGACACCCTCCTGGCCACATTCTAACGTTCTTATTCGTGATTTCAGGCTCGGAACAATTTCGAAACCTGCATCTGGATCGGTGACACTTACTGGAATCGGATCTTAAATTTTCCGTGAGTATCAAAAGTAATGAACCCATTATTACTCAGAACTACTAATATGCCGTCACTCATTGGCCGCTCTACTCAAATTTCCTTCATATTCGACGGTATCGTTTTTTTTTTTTACTAATATGGGTATCATTTTGATTTAATAAAAAGTTCTAGATAAAGATTTAAAGCATTGGATATTCCTGAAAATTTTCACTTTTTACTCTCTAAATTCAGGAAAGGGATCTTTTTTCCTGCATTACCTGAAAGAGAAACAAGAAACTTTGAATTCCGAGAGCAGATAATTGATAAATTTGAATCCTTTGGCCAAATTTAAAGTTTCATGGAAATCAGCTGAGCTCTAAGGCATCTTCTGCTGATTCTGCAGCACTCCAACAAGATAATACACCAACTTGCAGGATGTTCTATAAAGTGAAGCCAAACTGAACATGTCATCAATATTGAGCAAAGGTTCTGTGGAGCAATGCTACATTACTTCACGGCGACACGACGACACGGATTTCAGCTTGAAAGATTGGGCACTAAAGGCCCGAATTTCCCGCGAAAACACGCATTCTAGAAGATTTTCGGCATCAAATTTGCGGAGTTGTAGAGAAGATGTAGCGTCAAATATAGCCAATTCTAGCACTGCTTCCTCACCAGGATACACAGCAAGAGGTAACACAAATCTTCAAAATCAAGAAGTGAAGCTTAAAACTTTTCTGAGTTCTTATTTTCTTGAACTGATGCAGAGGAAATTAACCCTTCAACATATTCATTTACCACTGCCTTAAAAGGTAAAATTCGCAAGGAAAATTGAATTTACAATACTAAGTTTCTCGTTTCTACTTTTAAAGAACAAGTTTCGCTATTTTGTGTGCAGCATTACAGGCCAAAACCGTGTATTCGTGGGAGTATATACCAACCGATGGAGTCGCCACCCTTAGCTCCAAATGGAATGACGCAGAAAAGTATATAAGCAATCCCTTATCAGGAGAAGTCCCTTTGGAATGTTTATCTGCAAAAACACTAAGCGGGAGAACGTTTCGAAACGTAACGAGTAGGATCACTATGTCCGCACCACTCATTTATCCTTCTCACTTGCAGCAGTTTCATGCCAAGTCTCCAATAACTGAACTTGAAGATGAAGCGAAACTCACAATTCAAGGTCTTTTTTTTTTCCTTTTCTCCAACTTCCCATTTCGATATAGTGTTGATTTGTATTAGCCAACGTTATGTTTTTTGTTCGAAATAAGAGAAACAACGGTGCACGACTAGAGATGTGGGAACGCAGAGCACTCCGGTCGATGTTAGTTCAAGCAGTCCCAGTCCTGCTCCAACTCCGTCAATTGAAGAAAGATCAATAAAGCATGGTGACGTAGAGGGTGGATATTCATCTGTTTGCTTCAGTGAAAACTCAAAGTCGGAGACAGAGGTAAATATTTAAGTTACCGTAAGTATCTTACATTAAATTGCAGAGTTAGTAACTATGCAAAGTCGGAGGATCAAGAAACGAATAAAATTAGAAGCATCACTTTCTTGGTCCCAATATAAGCAAGTTGAAGGAGAAATGGTCCCAAATGAATTACTACAGGTATCCTAAGCTTGAAAGTTTACCTCATGAATAGACTAGCAAATTGGATTTAAAAGACTTGAATCTTAATTTAGATTACATTTTAATTGGGAAATTTGATAGGCCTCGACCTTTCTTCTGGTGCCATGAGATGGCATGACTCCAGAATTCAAGTCACATAGATCTTCTATTCAAAGTTTTTCTCCAACACGTCTTCTTCTACGTCGTGATTCAAGAAAACGGTTACAACGCGCTTTATGTTAGGAAAGGATCAAGTCGAGCGAACAACATTGTTTTTTGAAATGACGGAATCTTTGTATGTAATTTTCGACTAAGATATAGTTGAATTATTTTTACTTTCAGTCGTAACTTTTTGTACAAGACTAAAATGAATCTAGCAACCTTATCACAAGACAGTTCCCTAATGATTTCTGGGATGATAAATGGTCCCTCGAGCATGTGCCAGAGCACATGTGTTCTTATGTGGTCACACTCTTGATCTTGTTCTGTATATCTTCATCTTCCCTAGATTATACTTTTTGTCTCCATCCTTTTCACCAATGGCCAAAAAATCTGTTCTTATTGGAAGATAATAACAAACCTTTAGTAACTTGTAAGTTCCTCTTTTTTTTACTTCACAAAACCACCCCACAAGTTTCTGGTATCCTGTTCCTCCCCCCTCAAGAATTTCAAAGATAACACCAAGAAATCTATCACATAGCACTCATATCTGACATGAATGCTTATGGTGCAAATGGCCCCCGCAGGTAGAAGAGAAACAAACGACAGACAAACGGTACACAGAAAGAAACGAAGCAGCAGAGACAAAGGAAATAAGGAAGCAGATAATGTGCATCATGTGCAGCAGCAGCAGTCGCCAGGGAGCTGTGGGATGCCTATCAGTTATATCTTTGAAGGGTTTGTGGATGAGAACAAGGACCAAAAAAGGGCAAAAAATAAACCAAGAAAAACACTAACTATTCAACTATTTTTTACCCTAAGATAATCCATTTTCAAGCTATTCCCTCCCATGTATTAATTATGAAAGTACTGTCAATGGATGGGCTGGCAGAACAATCGTCTAATTTAGATAAATAAAAATTGTCCTCTGTGCATTGAAATTGTAATCTTCTTTCTTTCTTTACTCGCTTCACTTTCTGTGACACAAACATACCATTAAAGTAATATCTGCAATTGTTGACTCAAGTAAAGTTTAGTTGGTCCTTTTTGGGATAGGAATTGCTGATGAAAAATATGGTTTATTGATAATCATTCAACTTACACTATATGCAATATCATCCATGATCGTTAGGCAACATTGTAATAGAATTGAGATGGTGGCCATTTCGAAATACACAAAGACACAGGTCAATCAACTAGGGAACGAGCATCCGACGACCCGCTGGAGTTTACACATATTAACAAAAAAACAACAATCATCCTTCTCTTTAGGGTGTTTCATGTAATTATTGCTTCTCTTAAAATTTGCACTTGTCCTTCTAAATTTTTTAATATATTCTTTCACCCCCTAGCTTCATTTTTTTTGCTCTGTGCATGTTATTTTCTACATTTGTTTCCATGTTAGAGAAACCAAATTCTGATTTCCACCCTTCAAATGTACCCCAAATATTTTCTAAAAGTGTTGTCCAAATTTTAGCTCAATCCAATTATTAGATTTTCTTAAACGATTTTGTAAGCATACTGATGTTTACATGCAATGTTGAGTGCGGTGTTTTTATAACCAGATCGGTGATCGAAGCAGTTTATCTTAAAATAATTGTCCAACCGATCGGACCACAATACTATTATATTAAATAAAATAATAATATAATATCTTTAATAATATATTTTAAAGTATAAAATTTTAAATTTGCATATAAATAATAAAAAAATATTTACTAAAATTTAAAATATAAACAACATACTTATAATAAAAATATCAAATTTATTATATATATTTTATACAAAAAATACAAATAAAATAAATTCTAATACTACTAAAATAATATTTTTAACAAAATTCAAACAATCACATGTATATAACCAAAAATAATTTAAAATTTTAAGAATAAGAAAAAAAGTAAATTCAAAAAAATTCTTCTAAAAAAACAGTGAACAGGTTCACCGATTCATGACTAGTTTTTGATCGGTTTTGTTCGGTTTGATCGTTAAAATAGTTTAAATCCGGTCCAGTTTTAAAACATGGGTTGAACGTTTGAGTCAGATTGTCGCTATGTCAAACTCTTGCTTCTTCTTTTTTTCCCTTCATCTCCTTTCCTTTATTACCGTGGCTTTGTTCTTGTGTCGTGCAATTTAAGAATCTTGCATTGTAAATGTATACTGTACGTATTTTTTATTGCATTTAGGCAGTGTAGCTTAACCGTTTTCTTTTTTTAGTTCTTTAAGTTCTCAAATTATAATTTTTCACATGTCAACGAAGTTTAGTGCTGCCTGAACAATTTTCGATGTCCTATCAGTTATTTCCGATACCACATCAACGTTACGATGAAAATGACTAAAAATAATTACATGACCAAAACCATAACATGAAAACTTAAAAGAACTAAAAAAAAAATAATTAAAGTTTAGAGGCATCTTACAGGGTACAACAATTTGGTTGAAATATTTGGACCTTTGATCCATATCATAGTTAATGGGCTTGGTATTTGTTAATGGGCCGGCGCCAATTGAACACTCACATTTGCCACGCCATCACCAAAGATCTGGCAGTTCAATGAGTGGTCACATTTTGTGTTCCCCCTTCCCTCCCATCTCCGGATAACACCACTACTTGTTTCTCACGCATGCACATGAAACCGGTGGCCGCGGCGGCGACTATGTCAAGTTGCAGCGGAGGAGGAATGACACTCAGCGCTCTGCGTTTCGGCACCACATCTGGGCGAACCTATTTTCTCTCTCTGAATCGACGGCTGCTGCCTCCATCGAAGTCTATGGAACCCGACCTCTCCAGTGTCTGCTTTATTGCCAGGAATCAAGGTTCAATTTTGCTCAACAATATAGTTGCAACGAAACTCAAACTTGTTACCAGAGCTGCCGAATCGACTCAGTCGTCCTCTCCTGTGGCCAATGCTGCTGCAAACATAAAGAAAGACACTGTTCCGGATAACGAGTTTTCGCTCGCCAAGGTACCCGTTTTTTCTGTACATCGTTTCCTAATGTTTCGGCTGTTTTGAATTTTCGCATTTGTAGTGCTATCAATCGGTGTTATCAAATCACGAAACCTTTTTGAACCGTATGCTGCTTTATATTTTTCAAAAGAACCAATTTTTAAATGAGTGTGTTGTATAGGATTGGTAAATGGTAATTCAGTATTATTCTGCTTGTCTAAGCCTCTGTATACAACTCCTAGAGCTTGATGCGACAATAGATAGAACGGATGGTCTAACTATAGTCTATGATCAATCTAACATGTAAAGGTGGAACTTGAGTTCTGATTCTATGTTAAGGATTGAGACATTAACCCAGCTTAAAAGCTTCACCCAGTTGATTGGGTACATCATAAAAGGATTTATATAACTTCTCAATTTCCCACCAACTAAAGTCATGATTGATTGAAGAAACATTGTGTCGCTGACATCTAATATTTAGCTCTTGCATTCACATGTTAAGAGTATTAGGCAAATGTTATTTCCAAACACTTGTTAAACCTTGAGTAGTAAAGCAGTTTCCTTCACAATGACTAGCTTTTGATTATTATGTCCAGGTTTCTTTTGGTGTAATTGGATTAGGTGTTGGCGTTATGCTTCTCTCGTGAGTACTCTATTTCCTTTTTGCATGAAATACTGTCCCTTGTGTAACCTAATTTCATTGTTGAAAGGAAAAAGACCATCGAATTCCTTATTTTTCTTTCCCAGTACATTGGCTCAAATCAGATGAACTGCTTTTCACAAATATTAAAAGATAACAGCTAAAATCAGATGAAATACTAAGGAAAAAAATTAACCATCTTTCCTGTTCTATATTTCTAGAATTTACGCCTTCAATGTGAAAAATACTGTGGCAAAGTTGGACTGAAATAATTTATTTGCATTTTGTTCTCTTGTCACGAATCCAGTGACATGTTTGAAACAATTGTAGATAGGTCATAGAATGATTGCTCATATTCAGTCATTTAAAAGAGACTAGCATGATGCACGTGCGTTGCACGTAATATCAATTGTATTAAAAAAATTAAACAAGTTTGATTTTCTAAAAAACAATTTGAATCATTTTGTTATTTATCTAGCCTTAATTTCTTATCATATTAGATGATTTATAAGAACTTATTAACTTACTTTCAAAATTGTTTCCCAAATTAAAATTCAAGCAATTGATTTTATGTTACATAATAAATTGTAATGAACATAATATATAGAGCGAAATGAACTGAAACAATTTTTTTAAAAAAAAATTATATATTCAAACACCATGTATAAAGCATAATAACCTAAAAATCAACCAAATTATGGATTTTATCAATATATAAATCATAATTTACAAAAAGAAGCATACTAAACATAAATAATTATCAATTTAAAATCACTGTGACTAACTCATAAAAACAATATTAAAAAACAAATGCAATAGTAATATTGATAGCAAAATATAACTCATAATATTTAATTTAACTTCCTAAAGAATTTTTTTACTTTTTATTTTTACAATTTCATATCATGGATAATAAATTCTATAAATCGATATTTGGTAGACTAACATTGATGGCTATTAATATCTTTTTAAATACGTATTAAAATAATAAATAAATCAACATATGTAAAGAAATGCACATTCAAATAAGATTATATGGTAAATATCAAATAAACTTATATAATAATTATTTAATATAAATTTTAAACTATTAATATGATTTTCACCATTAAAATTTGAAATATAAGAAAAGAAATAAACTTTCATAAAACAATGTTATTTTTGTATCTATTGAATTAATTAGTTTGATTTCAAAATAATTAAATAAAGATATTAAATATCATAAGTAAAAATTCTGATACTTTGACAAATGCTAATCAATGATCATTATAATTATAATTATTATAAGGATTATATCATATATTGCTTTTACAGTAGAAAATAACTTAGAGTCTTTTTATTGCTCATTAAATATCTTTTCATGAATTACATATTCAAAGTTTTGATTGATGATTGATTTTACAAGTAATACATGTAATTTTTTAGTTATACAATTTAATAAAATAATTATGCCTATAACATATATATTCGTTATAGATGAATTTTTTTCATATTTTTTTGAAATCGTACTATCTTTTAAAATCAAAATTAAACTCTTTACTTTCAATTTTTTGTTAAAAAAACCCATAAAATATGTTAGTTATTCTACTATTGCACATATAATTATAAATTTTTTATATATCTTTTTGTGATACTATAATTTTTTACTTAATTAGAAATTGTACTAAAAATATAATTACAAAATTATAATAAAATCATTGAAAAAAAATTGTAGAGAAAAAAATAAAAGGATAAAATATTTAAATGTAGTATAAAGATGAGTTATTTGATAAAATTAATATAGGAGTTATATTATATTCTTGAAGGATGTATAGAAAGTTAATTTTATCATTGCACAATTGGAAAACAATGCCCTTTATCCAAACTTTAAATAGATTACAAAATTATAATAAAATCATTGGAAAAAAATGTAGAGAGAAAATTAAAAGAATAAAACATTTAAATGTAGTATAAAGATGAGTTATTTGATAAAATTAATATAGGAGTTACATTCTATTCTTGAATTGCGTACAGAAGGTTAATTTTGTCATTGAACAATTGAAAAACAATGCCCATTGGAAAAAAATTTAGAGAGAAAATTAAAATGATAAAATATTTAAATATAGTATAAAGATGAGTTATTTGATAAAATTAATATAGGAGTTACATTCTATTCTTGAAGTGTGTATAGAAAGTTAATTTTATCATTGCACAATTGGAAAACAATGCCCTTTATCCATACTTTATATAGATTACAAAATTACAATAAAATCATTGGAAAAAAATGTAGAGAGAAAATTAAAAGAATAAAACATTTAAATGTAGTATAAAGATGGGTTATTTGATAAAATTAATATAGGAGTTACATTCTATTCTTGAATTGTGTATAGAAGGTTAATTTTGTCATTGCACAATTGAAAAACAATGTCATTTATCTATACTTTTATAGGTATATAGATTTATATAGATTACAAAATTACAATAAAATCATTAGAAAAAAATGTAGAGAGAAAATTAAAAGAATAAAACATTTAAATGTAGTATAAAGATGAGTTATTTGATAAAATTAATATAGGAGTTACATTCTATTCTTGAATTGTGTATAGAAGGTTAATTTTGTCATTGCACAATTGGAAAACAATGCCCTTTATCCATACTTTTATAGGCACTAGCATGATGCACGTGCGTTGCACGTAATATCAATTATATTATAATAATTAAAAAAATTTGATTTTCTAAAAAATAATTTGAATCATTTTGTTATTTATCTGACCTTAATTTCTTATCATATTAGACGATTTATAAGAACTTATATAACTTAGTTTCAAAATTGCTTCTCAAGTTAAAATTCAAGCAGTTGATTTTATGTTATATAATAAATTGTAATGAACATAATATATAGAACAAAATGAACTGAAACAAATTTTTAAAAAAATTATATATTCATACACCACGTATAAAGCATAATAACATAAAAATCAACCAAATTATGGATTTTATCAATGTATAAATTATAATCTACAGAAGTGAAGCATATTAAAGATAAATAATTATCAATTTAAAATCACTGTTACTAACTCATAAAAACAATATTAAAACAAATGAAATAATAATATTGATAGTAAAATATAACTTATAATCTTTAATTTAACCTCCTAAAGAATTTTTTTACTTTTTATTTTTACAATTATATATCATGGATAATGAATTTTATATATCGATCTTTCGTAGACTAATATTGATGACTATTAATTCTTGTTAAACAAGTTTTAAAATAATAAATAAATCAAAATATAAAGAAATGCACACTCAAATAAGATTATATGGTAAATATCAAATAAACTCATATAATAATTATTAAATATAGATTTTAAATTATTGGTATGATTTTCATCATTAAAATTTGAAATATATCAAAAGAAATAAACTTTCATAAAAAATGTTATTTTTGTATCTATTGAATTAATTACTTTGATTTCAAAATAATTAAATAAAGATATTAAATATCATATGTAAAAATTCTGATACTTTGACAAATGCTAATCAATGATCATTATACTTATATTTATTATAATGATTATATCATATGTTGTTTTTACAGTATAAAATAACTTAGAGTCTTTTTATTGCTCGTTAAATCTCTTTTCATGAATTACATATTCAAAGTTTTGATTGGTGATTGATTTTACAATAAATACATGTAATTTTTTAGTTATACAATTTAATAAAAATTTCACAATTGGAAAACAATGCTCTTTATCCACACTTTTATAGGTATATAGATATATAGATTAATATAGGAGTTACATTCTTGAAGTGTGTATAGAAGGTTAATTTTGTCATTACACAATTGGAAAACAATGCTTTTTATCCACACTTTTATAGATATAAATATAGATTAGTCAAAGAGTTTACATACTTTATTCGGTCTTTTCGAAAGAATGCCGATTTTGTAAGGCTGGTAATATTTTTTTGCCTTGGATTTATTTGTGCATCTTTCCTTGTGGCTGATGTTGAGGCATTCCCCTGACCAAGCCATTCAGTAAACAGTCGGATGAATTATGTGTCCACTCATTACTTGGTCTTACACTCGAATGTGAGATGATTGATTAAAATCTTGACAAGTGTGTGTTTAGAATATGTACCATTTTTCATCTTCTCTATCGTAAAAGTGATGCAATATACAACCAAATTAATTCAAACAGCATTCCAACCATTCTTGCACTAGTTACATGACAAATTTAATCTTTTCATGTTTTGTAATAAGTGGTCAACGTAAAATACCCAACAAGTGCTCCATAATTTTGTCTTTGCATCAAACTGATATATTTAGAAGAGGCCTCAGAACATGGGTTATTTTCATAGATTTCTCCATATTTTGTACACTTTGAGTTTCAAGTAGCAAATGTACCATGAATAAGATTGATGATTTTGACTAGTATGCTCACACAGCTATGGATTTGGGGCATACTTTAACATCCTCCCAGGATCTGAATGGTCAGCACTAATGCTGACCTATGGCTTTCCTCTCGCAGTAATTGGCATGGCTCTGAAGGTTAATATCTTCTTAGTTTCAACGTACTTTCTGCATTGTAATTCTTTCTATCAGTATAAATTCCTTCTCTATTAGCGTACATGCTTATCCTAGATCATATCGTATTTGTATATAACTTAACCTATGCATGATGCACAAGGAAGCTAGACCTTTACTAATTTTACTTGCTGAGTTTGAGACGGATGTACTTATTATAATTTTTGCCCTTGCCTTATTTATGATGTTCATGTCCTTATATTGTTTTCTAGTATGCAGAGCTTAAGCCAGTCCCCTGCTTGACATACTCAGACGCTCTGGTGCTGAGAGAAAAATGTGCCACTGAAATTCTTAAGCAGGTTCTTTTTATGTCATACTCCTCGTACACTTCACTCGTATTACGCAGACAACTGCCAAGCTCTTCATACTTCTGGTGATTGCTCGCTCCTATTTGAAACATATATAGTCTAAGATGATAATTAATTCACCTCATGTTTGCATTTCGACACAAGATATTCATTCCCCTTTACTGCTTCCCGTGTTTAGGTAATTCGTTTGAAATTTTAGGGCTATTATTTTAAATGACATCTTTAGCTATCATCCACGCCCTTCCAATTTTCCTGGCCTATTTGCTAGGTTAGAAATGATGTTACAAGATACCGTTATGGGGATGAACAACATCTGGAAGAAGCATTAAAACGAATATTCCAATATGGACAGGTAGTCAAACCCCTTGGCTTTCTTCTGTGTCCTTCCAAACTCAGTCCAAATTTGAAAGATTTAAATCATTAACGAATTAAATGCTTGTTCGTTTGTACAATTGATATGGGATCTCCATTATAATTTTCTGTTAGGGTGGAGGAATACCGCGTAGGAGTGCTCCTATTCTGCAAAGTATCAGGGAAGAAGTAAGACCCCGAAACTTGCTTTATGTTCCTCATGCTATATGTCAACAAGTTTAATATCCTGTATCAAACTTGTATTGTGTTAGCTTTTTCACTAATAGACAGTCATCTACAATCATATTAATTTGTTTTTACTCCGATGAGCTTCAATTTATGTATCAGTTGCACTATGAATTACAATGTCCGTGATTGTTGTTTTGCAAATTTAGACGGCTGTTCTTATTTGAACTTATAATTCTATTTGTTTGTTTTAGGTTACCGAGGATGGTCTATACTGTTTGACATTGGTTTTTGAGGCTAAAGCCTTGAGTCTGACTGATTTTGAGCAAAGACAGGTAGGATAATAGTAATCTAATATTATGATTCTTCATGATAACGCCACTCTTCTGAATTCCAAATGTCCCCCGGCTAAGTTCTTCAAAATTTGCTCATTTCCAGGCAAAGTTTACTTCATTCTTTGGACCAGGAATCACAGCTGAAATTGGTAAGCACCGTCACCTTGTTTACTCTGTATATAATACACATTTGTTTCAAGTTCTAATTAACATGGCTTCGAGTTTCTGGATGCAGCCGAAGGACAGAACAATTTATACGAGGTCAAGCTAATTTCCAACACTACTCCGTAATTATAAGTTTCACAGGTCCTCTGCGGAAACTTGTAATACTTTTCTAAATGAATTATATACATTTTTATGGCACATGTACCGCAAAATGTATATTTATTACACAAATGGGCAGAGGAGAGGTGGCAAGAACAAATGGGTCAAGTATTTCAGGAGACTGGCTACCCGTATTTTAGGGACAAACAAACATTACATGTGTAACATACGCACTTTATTTACATCATTACGTGTATGTTCTTAAACTTCGGAGTTGGTTCCATTCTTTTCTTAGTTTTTGGTTTTCAAATACTCGAATACTATTTTTCTTGATAGGATCTTAGCAAATTCTCCATTCATGATCAAATTGCTGCCTTCATTTCTTATCAACAAATAATCCGCCGACTTCTGTCAATTCCCTGCGTCACCGTGTATGCCCAAAATTTCTTGAAATGAAATTGATGGCGGAAGAAGTGTTTCTGAAGGTCTTTAACCACCGATTAATTAAAATAACAGACATCACGTATGCTAATTCGCATAATTGAGCCAACTAAAACACAAACATGTCTCATAAAACAATATCAAGCGTAGTTCTATTCCGAGCAAAAATATCAAATGCTAAAACTCAAGAAACGAAAAATTGTGAACCGTTAAATACATTTAAGCATAGGAAAATGGTTGGGAACCATGACCATCCCTCGTAAAAACTAGAATCTCTTGAACACCACACAAGCTAGATGGTGAAAGAGAAAAAGCTAGCTAGGTTTCCTCATGTTACGCCCAGCACGAATAACTTCATCAACAAGTAGCAACTGAGATGCAATCACAGGGCTGTAAAAGGACTGCGTCTCTTTTAGAATGTGAAGCAAGTGACCAAAAACCTATTACTTTAGAAATCCATCCTCCCTCGGAGATAGAATAATTTTCATGGAAGGGGAATTGCAAAACTCGCAGAAACATGAAATAATAAGTATGAGACAAAAAGTTGTGACTTACGCAGAGTTTATGATCTGACGTTTGACAGAGTAATTGTCAAAGATGCCCTCCATTTTGGGATCAATAGGTTCTCCAGTGTGTTGATTAAGGCCAACTACATTTCCCTTGTCATGTTCTCCCTAAAAAGTAAAGGGCAATCTTATAAGACATGCAAAAAATCAAATCTATTGATTATTTCTAGTCAAATACTACAAAAATTTAACTACCGTGAGATCAATGATCACGTCTTGAGTATCAAGTCCAGAGTTATCGGCTAGTGTCTTTGGAATCACAAGAAGTGCATCAGCAAATGCTTCCACGCCAAGTTGAGCCCGCTGTTCACAGTTTCCAGTCATTGAAACAAATTCAAGTTAGTACATAACAGTTCAAAACCCCGTCAATACACTGCTGCCACTGCAACATCCCACAAACATAAGGGCTCCCAATCATGAGACTGAAACAACTGCATTTACAAATACATCATGGAAATTTAATGTGCAGCAGCCATTAACAGATCCACACAGGCAAACATACCCCTTGAACAGTTTTCTTCACTTCATTAACAAGGTGTTGTCTGGCAGCCACTTCAAAAGCCCCTGCACCCTGTGGTATACAGAACAATTATTCATCAAAGGTTCTCTAAACTGTTTGTCTACCAGGAAAAACTCGATGGACATTCATATCCTTGAAAAACTGCAACAACAGTAACTCATTTGACTCCTAGGTTTCTAAATCACAAGTGCAAAAGTGAAATACAGTCCACTGGACATTAAACGATACAAAAAGGGGAACATATTTGATTAAATTCAAATTCAGAGAAAAACAGAATGAAGCAAAGTCGAGTTTTCAATCAATGAAATTCCCCAATACTGGCTGTTATTTGTTCTAAGAAATGCAATAAATAATGCAAGCCGAGGCCATAAAACATATGATTGACCAATATACATGACCACTAATGACTTCACACAGAGGATCACCACAAAACAATGTCATGAACAAATATGAACTAAAATCTATATAACATCTTTACTTCATTTTACAGACGAGCATTTTAATTTTCTCTTCTTTTGGGCAAAATGGGCGCTCTCACTTTTCAAGCAGCATCATATTGTTAAACGAAACGAGATAATAGAACTAGAACAAAAAAAACCCAAGATCTCTTGTAACTCACTAGTACAACAGCTTCATCTTCAATGGTATTTTTCACTGACCTCAGCCCATCACGAACAGCATCCTTAATCTGAGCAATTGTGTGATCATTTGGTCCTGGATATAGGATGAAGGTAGCATCAGTACATTATAAATCAATATAACAAAATATACAAACACAATTCTCCACGAGCAGAAAGCAAAGGGTACATACAGAAACCAAGAAAACCAATACACCAGTAAAGAGATTATTGTCCAGTGATGATGGATGGACCAGATGAGCAACTAAACATACCTTTTATGAGGATTGTACAGGAGTGTGGATTTTTCACGTTTTCTACAAATGTATACTTTTCTTCCCCAAGCACGTGCTCATAGACCAATCCAGCCCAACCAAGACAGTCAGGAGTTAGGTCATCAACTGAATTGACAGCCTCTCCGCCACAAGCTAAAACTAATCTCTCCATGTTTCTCCTCTTAGCTCTTCGCAAGGCAACTATCTAAACAAATATTATCAGAATCAGAAAGTAGAACGAGCGTAGGATGCAATAACCACAAAACATTATCTGATAATCAAATCATATGCAGTATGCAAATAACCACAAAACATCATCTAATAATGAAATCCTGTCTAGTATGGAACTAACCACAAAAATTATCTAATAATCAGAACCTGATCAATACAGGTAAGAACAACGAAAGATTTCAAAAAAATAAAAGACTAAACAAAACTAAAGAACACCTACTTATATCAGCAAGTGTGATAATTTTTTACCCCAATGAACTAAAACTATAAATCAGAAACTTTCCCCGTACAAAGCATGTTAACTAAAGAGATAAACAAACTGTACTCACGATAAAATGAAATCAAGATGGAAAGGATCATTAAAGAACACAAGGGAAGATCTAAATTTTAACCAACCTTGCATTTACGTGTCACAATAATTGAAAGATTAACAAGGCGAATGATGGCACTAAATTCTATCATTTCTACTTCTCAACAATGTTTTCCTTCAAGATTTGAACCAAGTGCTAAAAACATCAACAGAAAATAGAAAATAACACGAGTGCATAAAGTCAAGGTGAAAATATAAAAAACTTTCAAAAACTCGAGCAGAGCAATGATGTAAAGGAAAGAATTAGACATTGCATGGAGAATTCATCCAGTCATTTTAACTTCCAACAAACATCATAAAAGGTAAAGATGACTTACTCCTTCTCGAGCAAGAAGATCCAATGATGGAGGATCGATTCCTTTTTGATTGATGACAATAAAACTGTCATCATTACCAGCACACACCTGGAACAACACAAAGTATTAGCAACTGAACAGTAAGACAACTTAATTGCACCCAAAAACAAGATACCTTGTTTTTCAGATCAATAATTTTCTGTACTCTTTGATCAACAGATCGCCTCTCAGCTGCAACCATTGCTTCTCTCTGTTCTGCATTTGAGTAGAAAAATCCTGCATTTACCTCACTGAACAAAATAATATAAGTCATATTGCTCATGAGCATCAAGAGAAATAACTAAGGCACAAACTAGTAAAGGATTACATGATCATCACCTCTTCTCATACTCCAATGACACATTACAGGTTAAAATATGACAATTTTCTGCTCGGCGTTTCATATCTGGATGTCTAGATCCATGGTCAAGAACAATGCCCTCAATCTAACAGGGTCACAAGAACGAAGTCAATTTATTTGCTAGTAACTGAATGCCAAAGGAGACAAATAAAAATTAATAGAAGAATTTTAAAAAGCAGTAAATAAATTTTTTTTGTTCAGAATTCCACTTGACAAATTATATCCTCCAACGTAAAACATAAATCTGTAACTTCACAATAGAAAAGAGATCAACAAGCATGCAAGAAGCATCCATTAATTTATTTTTCATTTACTGATCAAGTGGGCCGAAGAACTCCAAAGAAGGCATCAAATTTGCAGATTTCATTAAGAGAAAAATCAACAACACTTTGATTAGATAACTACTTTGGCAACTCTTCCTAAAACAGCCAGAGAAAATTTTGAAGTTGGAATAGCTCACTGTAAGCAGTTAGATAATTGAGTCACTAAAATCGCGAACAAAGTAGGATTTTTTTGTGTAAGAAACTTTAAAAAAAACAAGTTCTATATCAACTGACATACCAGACGAGTGTCCACATCAAACTTGTGACGCATGTGCATTATCTCCACCATAAAGAGATCAATAGGCTCGTCAGCCTTACGAATGCAGAGAACCTAGAGCATCAGGTAAATAAGAAATAAAAAATAAAGAAAAGATATCAAAAGTCATGACAGACTCTGTAAGAAAGACATAACAGCATGTTTATTCCAACATTTATAGAAATCTCGTAAAACATTTAGTACTTACAGAATTCACAACTATCTCAGTCAATTGATCAGCCAATGTCTCATATAGCTGCAAAAAGAAAAGCATAGTCTGAAATGAAACTGGAAATTAAAGTGAAAATACATTCCAAATACAGTGACTGAAAAAGAACCTTTGTCCTTAATGTTGTTCTCGCCACCATCTTCAGTATCTCTTTATCAGGTTCGTCCCCCATCACCACCGGAGTCCTGAAATTTTCAAGAAATTGTAGTGTTGCTCTTTTTGCGATTTCAAATCCATCAACTAAAACTCGTGGATGCGTTCCTGAACGAAAGAACAGATTTTATTTCAATTTGCCAAAGGTCAAGAAAAATGAAATTGAAATCATTTCAACTAGTGTCTGATCAGGTAATCTTTATAGCAAAAATAAGTGTATACCAAAGGGAAATTTAATAAGATAAAACATTAAATAACTAGAGGTCAGTTGGCATGCAAAGTTTTGGAAGACACAGATAAAGAATAATAAAAACAAGGTTAATCTATTCCTCTCATGACATTGACCATGGTTTTTTTTGGAGAACATATATTTTTATTTACTTGCTCTTACACACGTATGGGAAGTAGTGGAGAAGAAACAGGAGGTGATTCTTCAGTACAACACATCTCTATAACAAAGTATACATAAGGGGAAGTTACCCACATACACCACTCTCTCCCAATAAACAACTAGGAAGGGTCGACTCTATGCATTTAGAATTATTACTTCACTTAACCGATCATAAGCAAACAATAATACGACTGCAACTTTCTAAAACACAAATATGGTGTTACATAACCTATTAAACATGACATGATAAACAAAAGAATGCATTATACTGCAATTGTACATGAACTTCAAAGAAAGTAAAGTTGCCAACCTTCATCTATGTACCGCTCTGATTGCTTCATAAGCTCGCCGATGAAGATGACAGTAGAAGTTGTACCATCTCCGCTCATATCATCTTGAGCAACAGCAGTCCTAGCAATCATTATGGCGGTAGGGTTTTGAATTTGCTGTCATATCCAAGTAAAGAGATGTCATGAAAATTAAACCATGAACACATCATTATCCTCTTTGTACAAAAATATTGCTTACATAAAACATTAAACCACAATTTTGAGAACCACTTTGAATGAAAGTTGCATAAAACACAATTTTAAATAAATATGATGCAGGAAAACTCAGCAGATAGTTGGTTGCTCCAACCATTTTAGAGGCTATGGATAAGCATACTAGTGGCACCATTACAATCAATCCTACTACACATTTAGCCATATAACACGCTATAATTTCCATTGCACAACCATCAGTACCAATCTAAGTAGAGCCCGCTTACACCCTACTTTTGACGCATTGTAATATAATTATAGATATCCCAAAGTTGCCAAAGATCTTGACTGAATACAAACTTAAAACATCCACTAGACACGTTTAGGACTTAATACTGAGACAAATTTCCAGTCAGTCACAAGCATATACTAATGACACTATTAAGTATCAAGCATAAAATTTTTAAAAGTCAGCATGCAGTCTAAATATTTTTATAGCATATCATGACATTTCAAACATAACACGTTTATAAAATAGTTACTTAACCCACTTTCGGCAACCCAAAGCAGCAGCGTCCATGAATTTCCCGGGGGAAACACAGCTTAAGGATACCAGTAAATCAAATAATTGTTCAACAAAAATAAAAGAACTCAACACTGCAACAGAATTAAGCAAGACATAACCCAGAAGCAACCATTTTTTATGAAGAAAATAATTGGATACACACACTCCAGGGGCAAGAAAAATAAAGAAACGAACTTACCATCTCTTTCAAAAGAGAGTTACCGTCCTTGGTAAGTTTAATATCACCGGCTCCACCAACAAGCCTAGTGAGAACGCAAACAGTCAATCGAAACTACAAAAAAAAAACACACGCACACACACAGCAAGCGAGAAAATGTTAAAAAAAGGTAAGATATTTACATCTTGATAGTGCCTTTCGGGCCGAGATTGGTTTTAAGAACATCCTGGAGTCCCTTTGCGGCATTGATGTTCATGTGAAGCGCATGCGATTTGTTGAGCACCTCAGCGTTCGGATTCAACACCCTAAGAGACATTGTGGCTCTCACACTTTCACCTGATCTACACAACCGAAGCAGACACAACCAAACACTCCACGATAAGAGTAAAACAACCACGCAACTATCGTGTATGAATCGACGGATGAAAATGGAAGTACCACTGCGAAATGCGGAGCAAATCTGATGGTTCGAGAAGCGTCCGCAGGGAAAGTGGGGAGAGGTCGCCAAGGAGGGAAATGGTATTAGGGCTTACCGGGGGTTTCTCATTTATTCAACCAGTTGGAAACGCATTTGCTTTATGCGTTTTTAAGTAATTAACTAAAAAACGGTATAGACTCGGCAAAGTGACTGCAACCCATTTATAAAAATAAAAATAAAAATAAAACATACGTAACCCTTTTTTAAAAAAAAATGGAGCATGTTACCTCACATGTAAAGAGTTATATGACTGATTTTTATATATATAAAAAAGGAGTTTTAAATATAATTTTTTTTATAGAAAGTTCTGATTTTTTTTGAATTTGTAAATGATATATCATATAATGTGCACTTTATTATAAATTAACAAATTGTCAGGTTTGGGTTTTCTTTCCTTTTTTTTATTATTGCTAGAGAAATTTATTAATTCAAATAATTTTAAAATTCTGTTTCTTTTTTAGGGGAAAGAATTTTATTTCGGAATTACATATCAAAAATTTAAAAATTATTTAAAATGCTTTGTGAACTCTGAAAATTCACAACATTTTATAACTCAGAAAAAAAATATTCATAACATTTTATATTCTGGCAATGTTCCATTTTCTGCTCAGCTCTGAATTCAGATAATCTTGCACTTGATTTCAACGCAGTTGTGTCGCACGAAACACGATGTTATCAGTTGGCTTTCGACCTTGCGCCGGAAACCCTCGCGCAGATCTTACACAGCAGGCAAATTTATCCAAAAATCTAATCTTTCCCACCATCAAGACCCCATCTTTTTCTTTCAATCCACCCAACGAAAGAAAATTTAAGCCCATCAAAACAAGTGCTTCATCTTCTTCCCTGACCACCCAAGAAGCATCAATCTTGGACGATAATGAAGCGAAAGAAAAGCCAAGAATTGTGGTGAAGCCGATGGAAAGACCTAGGCTGGTCTTGAAATTCGTTTGGATGGAAAAAAATATCGGAATAGCGATAGACCAAGTGATTCCCGGCGGCCATGGGACCATTCCTTTAAGCCCGTACTATTTTTGGCCAAGAAAAGACGCCTGGGAGGAGCTTAAGGTCATGCTGGAGAGTAAGCCGTGGATTTCAAAGAAGCAAACGGTGGTTCTGCTCAACCAGGCTACCGATATCATTACTTTGTGGCAACAGAGTGGGGAGAGTTAAGTTAGTAAGATTTTAATGTCAATCTTGAAATAAATTTCTCATTTTTTTGACTTTGTTTCTTCTTTTTTGAACTATTTTTACCCTTTCTTTATGGTATATTAATGTCTTGATGCTTTGTTTGAGACAAACAGATGTGTACAAGATACGGTTCCCTGTAGCAGTTCTTAGTTTTAACTGTGCGGTTCGAGAGGCTAAACTATGCCTCGGGGGATTTACACACAGCGATTGACATCGTCTCCCAAAAAAAAATACAAATTAAGGGAAGGTAATAAAATAATTTAAATGATATAACACTTGTCAAACATCTAACGCATACGGATCCAAAACTCCCGGTGGAGCACAGACGTAGCTTATTTCACAGGGGTGAACAAAGGATTATTTAACGGTGTATCTGGAAATGGTTTATACAGTTACCCAAATTAATATAGGCTAAGATTGAATTTCGCTGGTATTCCTTCCATGCTCTTCCCTGCTACTGGAAATCACCTCGAGTATTCCTTGCTTGCTCCATATGATTCCAGATATATTTTTTTTGGAGAGATTCCATGTGTTATTTTTATGGGACGCCAGTTGCATTATCATCCGCTTGACGTCGATATTTTCCTGAAAATATCATGGGGTTTTGACTTAAAAATATCAAACAATTTTTTTGTGATTCTTGGTTTGAACTTCTGTACGTTGATGTTGATACGAAAAGAATCAGACTGGTAGAGAGTTTCGATTATATATAGCTATTTGCTTTATTATGTTGCATCTGCTTTCGAAGCTGGCATGCCCAGTTGAAAATTTTTGTCTCAATTCCTAGAAAAAAGAAACGCTGTTCATTTTTGGAACTCTTGACATACCTTGAGATAACTTCTGCTGGAAATTCTTAATTCCACTGTGCAACTGCACAAGTAGCAAACTCTGTCCTTGTATGAAAGTGAAGTCTGTGAAACTCTTAGGGCTCTGGGAATACTCTACATTTCGAAGCTGCAAAGATCAATCCTGATATAGTGATATTGCTTAGTTGAGCTTGGGACATGGGGATCCTCTGCTGTTCTTTTCTATATGACATCTCTCCCCAACAATAATGCATGGCAGCTTACGCTCACGACGCATGCATCTAATGTATTTTTCTCAAAGTTGTCATGCTCAACCTGTGATGGAATTACGGTCAAATATATTCAGAAGCAAGCTAAAGGGTTGATGGAGAACGTTTATCGGTTGTAACTTTCAGATGCATCTTGGTGACTACACTGGAGCAGCTGGTCGAGATTGTTCTTGAAAGCATCTTACAAAGTGAACTTTATTTGAAGATTGCAAGATTGGACCGAACATGAGTTTTGTTGTTTTTGGTTGTCTACTGCTTAAGCCAAGCTTCAACCCTGTTCTTTTTTGTTGTCTTTTTTCCTCTGTCCCTACACTTTTTTTTTATATATATTTCTGAAGCTCTCAAGTAGCTTAGGAACCCTTCAAGAACTATGGCTCCTTGTGTTTTGGTTTTATTTTTTCCTACCCTCTAAAGGCTAAGACACGTGTATGGATGTTTCTGCTACTGAATTAGTCTCAAGTTTCGTCGAGTTACAAATTGTGAGGACTTATTCTTCAACTTCCCAGAACAAATCCAGACGTTTGACTCGGTGTATGTTTTCTCACTGAATTTGTTTTCAAGTCCATAGACTGTGTATGTTTTCTCACTGAATTTGTTTTCAAGTCCATACGCAATGTCAGAGACAACCTATGGCATACACTTGTTCATTTGTTTAAAACAAAAAACCTCTATTTCTGTTGTAATTACTAAAAACAAAAATCAAAACATAATTACTTGCTCATTTCCTAATATAAGTATTTCAAGAACTGTATATAGGATATCCAGATAAACAAAGTTAGGGAAAGCCTCTGATAAATAAAAATTAATCCACAAGGCGAGAAAGAGTACATTGCACATATGAAAGCATGCAAGTATAAAGGGAAACCACTCGATCCACACAAATTCACTCATCAAACTCATGCATATGATCTAAGAGGTAGTTTGCAGCCAGCTCCTCGTTCTTGTTGCATGCAAAATATACTTCCAATACCAAAGCTCGTTCAAACCCCATCGCTTCAAGCTGCAAAACAAAACACCAAAGTTGTGTAAATCAGACAATTGTGCTGTTTTGTTCATGGCATTGATGCATTAAATTTGAAATGAAGGCATTTGAGAATTATATGATTTCAAATTATTATTTGTTGGAGAGATCATTTCAATTCCATTAAAATATATATAGAATATAAATACTTGAACAAAAAATTCCACCATAACACACGATGAGTTTTGAGTTGTGAAATTGAAATCCATTTATATCCAATCCATGCATCCAAACCAGTGTCGGGACCTAACTAATAGATCAAATAGAAGGAAGTTTCTCGGTGGCATGTATTGAGGCTCCATAATCACATATAGTTAATGGTAACGAAACAACCCAAATTTTTTGAGCCCAGTGATAATCCAAGCCTTATCATCACAATTATTGTATCACATCATCAGTCACAAAACATTAGCTGTTAATCTCAACACGTAATATATTAATGACATCTGAAGTGTTTCCCCAGCAGTTTTGAGCTAAAAGATTTTTTTGCCAAGGGATGACAACGGTAGCCAAATGAAGAAAATAATGAATGAGATTGAGTGCACATGAACCTAAGTAACAGATTCTACATATGTTCGAATAAAATTTGGTTTTAGTAGGAAAAACTTACACGTTCAATTGCTTCACGCTCTTCTGGTGTGACAGTGATCGCCTGTGGCATTGCTTCAGCCATTTGTTCTAATATGTTCCTGCTTGCATCAAAGTTACACCAAAAGCTCAGAAAAGACACATATTTGGGACTAAAACAACTTGATGTTATATCAACCAGAATCGACTAATGTAAACTACATCAGATTTTCTCACCCCTCGCCCTCAACAGGTTCATTTATCAAGCGTAGAAAATCAGCCTGATGCTCTTGGATCATTCGAACTAATTGTGGATTTTGTTTCCCTAGTTCCTGAAGCATGGGCTAGTGGAAGTACATAAAAGAGGCGTTTACAAGGTAAAGTTAGCACTAATATATTAACATCCATAAATTAAAAAAACTAATTAAGCATGCAACATAAGAACCTGCAAGATTTGTGGATTGGCTTGCACCAGGGCTCGCAGTGATTGAAACTAAAAATAAGAACAAGAAAATCAAAACACATAATTTGTAACGGTAACCCAAATTGTAGAAAACCGTGTTTGGTACCTGTGGACTGTTGCGAAGGAAATCTAGGGCACCGGCACTTGCATTTGAGCCCATATTAGGGAGGCCCTGGCTCCATAAAGATACAAACAATTATTCTTGTTCGTGTTTTCTTCTTTAAATTTATTCAATAACTACAATTCTTTTAGGTCAAATGATATCTCAAAGAATGGGAAAAAATCCTACCTGTGGAAAAAGATTCAATGGATTAGCATTGGGTCCAGTAGAAGGTACTACTGCTGGCTGTGTAGCCTGGATTGGAGGATTCACCGGCTGCCCACCAGCAGGTGTTTGCGCCGCAGGAGCAACTTCTGCTTGCTCTGGAACTCCCTGAGATTAAACTTCCACTCAAGGTTATATAGTGACAGTTATTCAAGGTGGAAGAGAAGAAAAATAAAAAGCAATCCACAAAATATCAAAACCACGCTGCTGAATCTCAGTCACATTCTGTAGTTCTCTATATAATAGGGGTAAAAATGAAATAGAATGGTGTGAACTAACAGAATAAAGGTATTCAACTGCTCTCTCCGGATTATTAAATGCAGCACGCAGTGCACGAATAACTGTATCCCGATCCCAACATCCACCACCCATATCAAGGATCTGTTGAACAGCACCCTCCAAGTTATTTCCAGCAACAAGATTCGAAGCCGCTTGACCATACACATCTGTCACTGAGCTGTTGAATAAAAACACATTATTCTGTATAAAAGTCTATAGTAAAATGCAACAATTTCACAACTAATAAACAGAAAAGGTTTACTCACGAATCAGGAGCAGGGGCGGGAGTAGGCGCAAGAGCGGGAGCGGGAGCGGGAGCGGGAGCGGGAGCAGCAGCGGGAGCGGGAACAGGGGCGGGAACAGATTGAGGAGCTGACTGTGGACTGCAAATGCAAGAAATTCTTGATAAGGACATAAAGTGAAATTTAAAAAATTGTTTATGTTAGCTGAAAACTAAACCAATATGAACTCACGGTGCATTAGTTGATACAGGTACTGGACCTGCAGTTACAGGCTGTGTTGGAGGAGGGGTATTACTTGCAGGTTGGGTCTATAGGGAGACAAAGAAACCATCAAAACATATCAAACTATAAGATATTTCAAGAACTTTAAATCCTCATCAGGAATTGAAATCTAAATTTAGAATTGACAAGTCCAGACAGATGCCACCACTCAAACTTTGCAAGGACAAATGCAAACAAATTTGATCTTAATCATTTTAATGAGATGTTTGAACAAGTCATCTACTTAATTGTATCCAACCATTGGTTTTAATTTTTAAATCATATCATCATCCCCAGGGAAAAAAAGGTAAAAAAATAAATAAATCAGCCTCCTCAAGACACATCACCTTGAATGTGTAACTGACAACTGCAACTAAAAATATCAATTGTTCACGAGACAACTTCAATATGGAAATTCATTTAACACTAACCTAGCCAGAAACTGTTGAAAATACATTTAGATGAACTTACTGTACTCGCTGGAGTAGCAGATGCAGTTGCAGCTCCACTTGATGATGCCTTGCTCTACAAAATTTCAGAGCACATATAGTCAGCCATAAATTTAAATTTTTTGGAATTAATGTGTGTTTGTCTTTCCGGGTTTGTAAGTAAGCCTGAGTGGAGATAAACATAAAGAATCAGGCCAGACTCAGTCAAAACACCAGTTTACTACCAAAATACCTAATGTAACATCCACCGTTCTCCCTTTACACGCGTTACATTTTAGGTTAATATTTTGTATCTTGTTTACCAAAGAGTTCATAAAATAAATCTCCATTCACTTGAAATCCTGGGGCATTTTGTTATCTAATCGTCAACCATTATTTTTAAAAAATCACCTTCTGCAATGTATTTTAAATACACTTTGGAGGTTACTTTTTTGAAAAAATGGTTGATCAAGTCAATTTTCACAAATATCCCTGAAATCCCAGAGTAATGGGGCAGGAGAAGCTACAGAACTCTCCGAATGACAAGACAAGACAATCAATTTACCTTGGTCAACATAATCACCACAAAACTTTTTTCGGCAACTTTGTTATCCTCCAGTGTTGTATTATCTTTAAGAACCTTCCCTTGATGAATCAGCATCTGCTGAGTAGCTGGGTATACATCCGAACCTTGAACCATTTCAATAATTTTCTTCACATCGACCACCTAAAAAGAATGATGTATAGTAAGAGAATAGAACCAACAATAAATTACAAAAAATAACCAAGACAAATGCATATGCAAGTTCACACTTAAGTTCAAATCTTATCCATGGCATCGGGGGAAGCTATAATATAATGCAAAGATATATAAAAATCTTATAATATAATTTACCCCAAGGACTACAGTAAATGATCCAATGAAAAAGTTATCTAAAACAGTTTTCTTCTATTTTCTACACTAATCTTTCACTTGACTAAAATTACATTCTTGCCCTTACTCCATCCTTCTTATACAGGACAATATTATGCTTACATTGGTTGAAGGTTAAACCGCAGTGCCTCTAAACCACCACAAAGAGCAACCAACGCTACTCAAATTGCTATCAGTTCTTCCAAAACCAAAAATATGAAGATTTTGAAGAGATTTGAACAACAATATATTAAACATAATGGCATTGGAGATAAAATAATCCCATAGCGAGACAATTATCATGTACCGGTAGCAGTAGATAACTCTACCACATGAGCCCATGAGACGTGTATCAGCCATCATTTTAAGCAATACATATATATATTCACGACAAAAAAGTCAAAACTTTAAAATAAAAAGCAAGAATTATGGCCCACAAGCAAATCACTGGGTAAAAAGAAGCTTACCTCGATGGAGAAAAACAAAATCAACTCCGATTCCAATTATAATTAGGAATAATTACCACGTCAAAGAATAAAAAAAGCCATTTCAGGGCCCTAATTACCCTCCAATCAGAAAATACAATTAGAAGCAAATCAATCCACTAAAGACACACCAGCAAAGATACCCGTCAATATCAAAGAAATATTAATTCAAATTCCTGTTATAATTGGGAAGAAACGCCACGTCAAGGGCAGAGATATATCAATTCAGAACCCTAATCACTCTCCAATCAACGACTGCTGTGAAAATCAAATCCATGACATCCAGTAATACTAACATATGAAGCAATTCGAGTAGGTCCAAGCAAGAGAAGGGGGGCAGAGAATTGATCCCATACTGTGTCATCGGGTTTCACTTCGATCTCGAAGTGTGTACCCTTCAGAGTCTTCACGCAAATCTTCATATTCTTACTTTCGACTTCTGAACGACACTCCCAAGAGCCGCCTCCGATCTCCGCCGCCGCCGGAAAGTACGTGTATAACACCGTGAGCAAAAAGATAAAAATCTCAACTCTCGAAGGCACAAGCCAGACAATCCTATTGACAGAAACGCAACGGTTACGGTATATATACAAGAGGGAGATAATAATTTGGTAACATAGGGGTCACTGAAAGGTTCCTTAAACCCAATTAAATAACGACGCGTGTTAATGAGCTGGATCGCTGCGTGCTCGCAAGTGATTTTGGCGTGTTAAAATCAAAATACTGTATATATTAATGTTATAATTTTGTTCTTTACATATATGTTCTCTAACTTCTCAATCTCTAGTAAAGAGGGTTTGCATTTGGAGACTAAATTAATTAGAAATAGGTCTTGTGAAACGATCTCACGAATTTTTATCTGTGAGACATGTCAATCATATCGATATTCACAATAAAATTAATACTCTTTGCATAAAAAGTAATATATTTTCATGGATGATCCAAATAAGAGATCCTTTTCACAAAATACGACCGTGAGATCGTCTCACACAAATTTTTGTCATTAATTAGATGACTGACATCATTTTCTTTGGTGTTCAATCAATTAATCATTGACTTTGAGTATACTTTAAAAATTATTTTTTAAGTGACTTTGCATCCACATTAATCGAACTCTTAGTATTCAGGTGGGGTGTTCCACCTAAAGAATCGATATTCGTAGTCAGAGTTGCTCAACATAACCCTCTAGAGTTCAAGGTGGATTTAATTTCCTGAAATTTATTCTTGATCCACTTTATCTTGAAATCCGGGTTCTTCGTTTGATCTCTAAATACATACTCATTTTTCCAATGCCAAATCCACCATACCGCTACTGCAAACAAGATATTCCAATCTGTAGTAATATTTTTATGCAACTTTTGTGTGACATTTCTACTGAACCACTCGTTATTTGCATGTCATCAAGAGCATTCATTGTGGGCAGTAGACCTCCCCAAACCTCCTTGGCATTTTATATATGGTCTGCATCTTCCATGGAGTTTTGAGAAAGAGCACAATTGCCATCCATGGTGAGCCCCCTTTTGACCCTTTCCGAATTGCTCAAGATTTTGTTGCAACTGAGTAGCCATAGAAAGGCTCTGATTCGATTGCGCCTTTCAGTCTCCAGATTTCAATCCAATAATTATCGCGTATCTTCTCATCTATTCTTGTTATCAGATCAATGCGGTTTTGACTGAGAAACACCCATTGCTATTGAGGCCCCAACGGATGTTATCCTCGGTATCTTCCTCCTCACTCGAGATATGGGCAGCATGCCATTAAAAGTTGCCCAATTCCATCCTTCTCCTCTATTCCACTATTCATGAACTTTATCCCTCTGATGGGTTAATGCACTTCTGCACCATGCTAATCAGCGGTTCTTTCGTGATCCATTTATCCAGCCAAATAATGTTGATCTCCCATTTCTGACAACATCCATTTTACCCTCTTCCAGGAAGTTCTTAGTTTTGGAGATGCCTTGCCACACATTCGACCCACCACTTTTGGCTGGGATTCCATCGTCCTCTCGCATGTACTTGCCTTTAATTACCCGTGCCCATAGGAGGTTTGTTTCCTTAGCTAGTCTCCAACCAAGCTTAGTCATGAAGGCTAAGTTAACGGGGTGTAGTCTTTTAATGCCCAGTCCTCTTTGCTTCGGTTGTACCACTACTTCCCAACTAACTAAATGACATTTTCTTTCTCCTGTACTGCTTCCCCATAAGAATCTTCTGGTCAGCTTTTCGAATTCAGTACAAATACCCATATGTAGAAGGGTTGTTTGCATAGAGTTTAGTTGAATCACATTGAGCACGGATTGTGCTAATACCTGGCGCCCTGCTAGTCTCAAGTATTTAGTCTTCCATCCCTCGAGTCACGATTTAACTATATCCAACATCTGTTTATAGAGGTCTCGTGTAACCCGTCCATGAATAGATGGAACCCCCAGATATCTCCCAAGGTCTGTTGTCAGAGGGATATCTGCTATAGAGGACAGGCTTTGTGACATACTGTCTGCGACATTCCTTGACACAAACATGGGACTTGTGCAAATTAACTATTTGGCCAGAATCTGAACAGAATTTAACCAGACAATCCAGAATGGTCTGAATCTGATCTTTGGAAACTTCCGCAAAAAGAACCATATCATCCGCAAAGAATAATTGTGATATCAAAGGACCATTTTCTTGATAGCTTGACTGCCTTCCACCATCATAACTGCTTTACAGATCAGATGACTCGGTCTTTCAATACATAAGACAAAGATGTAAGGGGAAATAGAGTCCCTTTAATTCCTCGTTCTGGAATGTCACCTGACTCCAAGAATTTAATGGCAAACTCGCAAACTGGTATATTTTGATAAAAGAAAGCGTGCATACCATCCGGAAACATATCAAAAAGCGCTTGTTTTATTTCCTCGTGCAAGAAGGGTGGCGTGTAAAGTCTGCAGCTTTGAGTCCGATTGTCTGGGGAAAATACCTCCAGTTATTAAAGTGTGTGTTAAATAAAGATAAAGTATTCTTTAATTTATACTTATATAATTTTCAATCTAAATTAATTTTAATTAAAATATTTAACGAGTATATATTAGAGAAAATAAATTAAAATAATAAACGATGTATTATTATATATGATTTCAAAAACAATCATTAATATTTTGAAACCAATATTCCAAATTCTTTTGGAACTCTTCAGTAAAAATAGCTAAAATCTGAATAAATATATTAATATACTTAATTTAAACACAAGACATTATTTATTTAATTATAATTTTAATATAATTGAAATTTAAATTATTTATAAATTTAAATTTAATTATTTTTAAAAAATCATAAAAGGTAATTTTTCGAAATATTCTTATCAACATAACTAATTTACAAGAATAAAAATATTTTAATTATTTTAGAGTAAGCTTGCTAGCTTTTTTTTGCTTGGATTTTTATGAAAAACAATCACATGGAATACACGTGATGCGTGAACTAGTTATTATTGTTATTTTTTTTGCATAACATATTTTTTTAGTGTTGATTAAATTTTATTGAAATAATCGTGAGATTATATTAAGTTCTTTGGAGATTGTTTATTTACGTAACATAATTTTTTAGATAATTGCTAAATTTTTAGTATTTTGTAATAAAAAATTTTTTTGTATCAGTAATAAATATATAAATATGTGTACTTAGATATGATTGAAATAATAAATTGAGATATTTTGTATTCTATTTTTTCCAACATTAAACATTACATAAAATTTAGTAATACATAAAATATTTCATCATTTTATAGATTTTCATAATACAATAATTTATAGTTTTTAATATATTCAAATTAAATTAAAAAAATTTGGTTTGATATTTTTGTAATTTTAAAAAATATTTAGTAATTTTGGACTTTTAGTTCAAACTCTGCAGCCAATCGCAGCCGTCCAATATATAGGGCTTTCTAGGTACATGCTAAATTAACCACCACCGTCCACCAACGCCTGTTTGTAAATTTTCGGCGCCGAATCTAGGGTTTCTCTTGTCTGGGCCTCCAATCCTCTCCTTTCGCTTTGCCAAGGTATGCTTCCTCGGTGAAACTGATATAAATTTCACCAGTTCCCTCCCATATCTGTGGAAATCAATGTTAAACTGATTGTGTGTCAAGTTCTGATAATTGGTACCTTATTTACGTTCTTTTTTGTTTAGAAATGGCTGAGTATTCATTTGTTATTGATCTGTTTGTTGTGGAACGTGCTTTTATTTGTACATCTTGCAATCTTGTGCATTCATGTTTTGCATTGGTTATGTTGTTGATTTTGAGCTATGGCAAATGGTTGGCATTGTTGATTTTTAGAATCTTCGTGATGATATTTTTTTTTTTGTGAAGGTCGAAGGAACCGTTTTTATCAAATTGCATTGGTTGCTGGATTAACATATATGCAGAATTTTTTCTTTTGACTGCTCTGAGACTTGTCGCCCGAACCATTTTTTTTAGATGTAGTAAAAAGTTTCTGAATTGCATGAATGCATCTACCTTAACTAAAGAAAAAGTTAATATTCTTGGGGAGTCGTCCAATTTTTGTTCTAGAAATTCAGAAATAATTGGGGAGGCTCAGCATTTTTCCTTACACAAATAAAATGAGTTTTATTTCCCCCTTGAGCAATCTATTTTTCATGATTATTTATTTGATCCCGTGTGCCCTGAGGTCAGAAGTTCCTCCTTTAATGCATAAAACTAAATTTTGATTGACATGTCTTTATTAGCATAAAGGTTCTTTCAAGATGTTCACTGCCGCGCAAAAGATTCACAAGGACAAAAATGCTGACCCCACTGAATTTGAGGAGAATGTTACCCAGGTCCTTACTCTTGCTTTCTCTTTTTTCCTTATTGAAGACGCACTTCATCATGATGTGCATTTTGTTGACTTGTATACAGGCTCTTTTTGATTTGGAAAACACAAACCAAGAGATTAAGAGTGACTTGAAAGACCTTTACATCAACTCTGCCTCGTAAGTTCTACTTGGCTGTGTGTTTTTTGCATAGCTTGGCACTACTCCTGAGCGTTGGCCCTACTCCTTTTGTGAAATATGCTATAATCCCATTCGTTAACGTTTACAGGCAGATTGATGTTTCTGGAGGCAAGAAGGCGGTAGTTATTCATGTTCCTTTTAGATTGAGGAAAGCTTTCCGCAAGATTCAACCCAGACTAGTTAGAGAACTTGAGAAGAAATTTAGCGGAAAGGTAAGATTGATATAAATAAACTGTTTGCTGCATAATCCAACATAAGTCTATTCATTAGTTCAATTAGTTTTATTTTTTTCAGAAAAAATACTGCAGAAATTTTGTTACCACAAAAACTATTTCTGATTTAAACAATGGATTATTTATTTGACAGTGTTTGCATTCAGCCACTTAATTAGTCTCGCTCTCTCAGGAAGTTGTCCTTATTACTACGAGGAGGATTTTGCGCCCTCCTAAGAAGGGTTCTGCCGTTCAAAGGCCTCGTACCCGCACTCTTACTAGTGTGCATGAAGCCATTCTCGAGGACATAGTTTATCCTGCTGAGATTGTGGGGAAGCGCACGAGATACAGGCTTGATGGTTCTAAGATAATGAAGGTGATTTATTTTCATTTCTTCTTTTGTTTAATTTTTCGCTGGCATTCGATTGACTATGTTTTTTATCTTTCTGCCAACTACAGGTCTTCTTGGATCCTAAAGCCAAGAATGATACCGAGACTAAGCTAGAGACTTTTGCTGGAGTCTACAGGAAGCTCTCAGGGAAAGACGTTGTCTTTGAGTTTCCAATAACAGAGGCTTGAAAACCTGCTGTTTTTATATTTTTGCTTACCCTGTCATTTTTGCAGAACCGAGTTGAGAACTACTTTTCAATCAGTTACAAAAGGTTCTTTGGAAATTCAATTGGTTGTTGCGTTGTAGCTGTTATGGTAATTTTCCCAGTCTATTTAATCAGATAATATCAGTGCCATCTTGGTGATGTATAAAGCTACTATATTTTGGTTCGCTGGTTGATTACAAACGGATTGCAAATGTCAACTTAAACGTCGGCATGTTTCTAGAGTAGTATCATCGCCGTTTTCCATCGCTAGGGAAAATGATCGAAATAGCAGAGTCAAATGTTACTCTTGGGCTGTTTTTTTTTTTTTTTGGTGAGTTGAGATCTCTAATCTGGCCTCTTTTATCAAAATTCTTAAACCATGTCCTCCAACTTGGGATTGAACTAGGTTTGATTTCCATAATTTCTGAGCTCGAGCTTTTTTATGATCGGTTAAGATCGAGTTTTCTTGCTTTTTTTTATCAGCATGATTTTTCATTTTTAGTCAATCGAATCAATTCTACATAAAAATTTGTTTTCTGTTTTTACTATAATTATAATTATATCAAGTTAATCAATATATTGAAAAACGCACACTAGCATATAAAATTTAAAAATAATTTATCAATCTTAGAGTTATTATTTTTAAATCATATGAGGTAATTATTAAAGAATATTTCGGTGACTTTATAGAGCTTATTCATTTAAAATTTTATATAAACCAAATTTAAATTTAAAAGTAAATTTTTTTTGAAAAAAATAAAATCTAACCTCTGAAAAGCTCATACATAATCACATTTTTCTTGTGTTCGATGTTGTTAACCTTGGATTGATATATTTTTTCACGCTTTTGTCTGAATCGAAGTTTTTTTCTCTACATTTCACGTTTTATGGCGCTTAATCCGTGCTTTATTGTATTTTCAGAACATTGCTTGTAAGACTGACGCTTTTCCTCTCTATACGGCATTCGTATTCAAAAAATAAAATAAAAAAGATATAACATTTAATTTGATGTAGAAATTGAGGGTGTGTGAGTTATTTTATTTGTAAGTGGGAATTGACAAATTTTCCTATGAAAACAATAAATTGTGACGGCGCGAAGATTTGATGCTGGTTAAAACAATATTCCACCAAACGATGGATTAAGCTCTAATCTGGCCTATGGCCATCAAGCAGTCTGTAGTAATTAAATGTCAATCAATTTAACTTTTATATGTAACTTTCTATCGTCTCAAAACATGGTTCAATTTTAGTCCGATAATATATGAAATTTAATCTGATTCTGTCATGCTATAATTGAGTTCAGCGAGACGGATTATGAACAATTTTGAAAAATCTGCCCGAACTCGACTTGACTCGTTTGGATAAGTAGCTTAAACAACGTCAATTAACATTTTCAAACGTGATCTTAGCTGTCTTGTGAACTGCATGAAACCAAGTTGTAGGAAACTAACCCATACAAAGTCGATATATCATACTTATTTAGAAGAGTTCACAATAAAATGTGGTATATGGTAGAACACCAGGGCTCTCATCCATACGTAGTTAATACATTTCTGTATATATATATATATATATATAGCCGTGTACAACTATGCTGATCAGTATACTAATATTAGATACCAAAAATGAAGGGAAAAGAGAAAAAAACTCCCTACTTTGAAGCAGCAAATTCCGATGGCTCGAAAAACTGGCTGTTTACTCCTGCACGATACAGATTCATACCTGATGTAGAGGCAACAGTGATCTCTGTGTTCGCGGGTACAAACAACACATCACCTTCAGTAACGCACTCTTCAGATGATGCTGTGCACAATGTTCCAACACCAGCCATCACCACACAAATTGACGCGCCAGGAACTGCAGAGAAAACTGTCGATGTTTCTTTTGGGAGAATGCACTGATCCACCTCGAATTCATCAAATGGTGGAATGTATTTCCTCGTAAAAGAATTTGAAACAACCCCAGATAGGATTGTTGGAAAACCCTTCAAGAAAAGCAGGGTTACTTGAATTTGTATGAGCTATGTACACCACATAAATTTCCTTGGTACAAGTATTACAAGATAAATCAGGAACAACAAAAAGAGTTGATTATCATTCAACAGTAATAGCGTATTTACCGGTTTGTATGTGAGCATAGAACAGAGAGTTTGTACATCCCGGTGCTTTGGAGTAAGACCAGCACGTACAACATTATCAGATGTCGCCATGCACTCAACACATTCACCATATATGTAGGCATGAGGCTCATTTGCCCCCAGGTATAGGGCTTCACCTGGATTAAGTTTCACATAATTTAACAAGAAGGCTGCTATGACACCAATATCTCCTGGATATTGCTTCTCAAGCTTTAAAACCAACTGCTCCTTGTCTGTCAGCTCTGCCACCTATAAGAAATGCTGGAGTGAAAGCAATTTCTATGACAAAAACTATTGTAGAATGATGTGAATATGTAATTTCTAGGCAAAATTGTGACTTTGTTATCACATTGCATGTTTCTCCAGATAACTAAATTTCCCAGAAACCGGAATCTGTGGAGAGGTTCAAGAAATATTTCCGAATCATTCTTTAAAAAGATTCAAAGCAAGGAACTAGCTACAGGCTGGTTTCACAATTAAGGATGGATAACAGAATAAACAGATTAACTGAAGTGGACTCGATATTGAAATGACCATTCATAATTATTACAAACAAAAGTATTGTAAAAAAGAACATAAAATTAGTCAGAAACATAGGAAGTGAGATTTTATAATACCTCTTGCTTTCTGCTAAGTCGACTTATCAACTTGGAGATAACATCAGATATTGTTGCCTTGTTAGCCTTCATTAGCACGGTAAATAAGGTTTGCAAGGCTCCTTTCGATTTCTTCTCATCATCTTGTTTACTAACATTTAACACTTGATCTACACATGCACTGCCAACCACCTCAACAATCTCAGGGACGTTGTGAAGGACACACTTAAGTTCCTAAGCACAGGACCAAATCACCCATATAAAAAATAGAATCCTTCAAATATGATAGTATGTGCGAACCTATGCTCGCACATTTAGTAGATGAATCATCTCAACTAAAAAGTAAATTGTCTGAAATGTCCTAAAAAATTCAATAACTTCAATACCAACATGACGATGATCATCCTTACCTATATAATTCAAAACAAATATCCACAAAATCTAAAGCTAAAATGGCAGGATAAAATACATCCACAGTTTTTATCTATACCAATCAACCATGTGGAGGTTAGTAATCATCAAACTACTCAGATCAATTACAGAGTACCGGCACACTATTCGGACACATTTTCGAAACATTACTTACGGGTTTTCAGTTCCTCAAGAAAAAATCAAGAAATCTGAGTTAACCATACAGCCACCCAAGAACTAACAAGTTGAGAACATTACACTACCTCAATCCCAACAAACCCACACAAAGCCTCGAACTGAGTAACCGCCAAAGCCATCTCAGGCTTGTGATTATCATCTTTGTACACGCCTGGCTGTTCCTTATGCAGGATTGCAGCCAAATCCTTGTCCGGATGAGCCTGTATGGACAGTGCTTTCGCTACAGAAAGTACCTAAAAACATGGACAAATCCTTCAAAACATCCCTTAATTTAGCAAACACAAGCGAGAATCTTTGATTTCTCATCGTGTATATCGATTTCGAAATTCTATTTAATTTCAAAATCATCACAAGTTGATGCGCACTAGTCGGTTGACGATTTCCCTCCAAAAACAGGGACTTCATGCCCCTCAATTTACTAAAACCTCTGGCCAATCGTTTAAAACGGATACAAAGAATCAGAAACTTCAACTGAATTTCGATAGGTACACAGAGCAGTGAATTTCAAACATCAAGTTATCAGAATAAAAGTTAGAAAATTCAGCAATTACCTTGAAGAGAAAAGGGAGATTCGGACCCCATTTTCTCAACACTCCATCTCCAAGCACAGCAGGGTTCCGCTCAATCCACTCCTTCAAACTCACCAAGTCATCGGAACAACCATACCCCACCGGCACGACGACATAAGAAGGGCCGGAGTCGTGGCTCCCCATCCAGAACTCAGCATAGGGATCATCATCCCGGATCACTTCCCCGCTATTCTTCGCGTGCAACCACGCTACATTGGATTCTATCCCAACTTTTCCCCAATCGTAGTTCTTCACACAGCACTTGAGCCTAACGATGCCTGGGTTCTCAGCCCTCATCGAAATGAAAGGTAAGCAGAGTTTTACTCACAGAAAGGAAATGGGAATCTGGGGGAATGGCAAGGGAGGAAGGCGATAGAGTCCATTGGTGAAAAAGGAGTCTGGTTTTTGAAGAAATAAATGATCGAGAGGGAATAGTAAAGATGGAGACAGTTGACGGCTGGAGAATTTCGTTAACGTTAAATTCGAGAAACTTTAAACCGGTAGAAAATCAAATTATTTTATTTGATACTTTTCATGAAAGAATTACATATTTGAAATGGTAAAACGTGAGACGGTTTCATATATCGTATTTTATGAGACGGATATCTTATTTAGATCATCAATGAAAAAAGTGACAAAAATTTGTGTGAGACGGTTTCACGGGTCGTATATTGTGAGACGAATCTCTTATTTGGGTCATCCATGAAAAAATATTACTTTTTTATGTTAAAAATATTATTTTTTATTGTGAATATCGATAGGTTTGACTGGTCTCACAGATAAAGATTCGGTAGACCGTCTCACAAGAGACCTACTCATTTGAAATAATCGAAAAATAAAAAAAATCTGTATAATTAAAATCAAAGAGAGTAATTTTGTTCTTACATCTCAAAGATGTATATATATTTGATGTTATAAATTTATAATTTTGAATTAAATTGATATATGAAAACACGAGCAAATAAAATAATTTTTATGTGATAAACACAATATTTTTTTAAAGCTGGCAGCACAAGGTAATTGAAAATTTTTCATTGTTATATTCTCGGAGAAAATAGTATTTTATAATTTTATCGAAATTCGAAAAAATTGCACAACTCTATATAAAATCAGTCATTTTTAAAATTCTATTAAAAAAAAATTTCAAGCACACTTACCTCGTTTAATAGAGATTTTAAGCTCGATTTTAATAATATTTGATTTTAAAAGATATTATATATATTTGGATGAAACCTGTTTTGACATTGAGGATTTGATTTAATTTCTTAGTTATATATATTTACATATATACACAAATATGTTTTACCACCGAAAGTTCGTATATTCATGTGGAAAGCTTCCAGAGACATTATTCCGACTGAGTTTAATTTGCTCTCTCATCATATTCCAACCCATGGATCATGTTCGCTGTGCAATTTTCATTATGCATCTACTAGTCATTGTCTTCTTTTCTGTTTGGCTATTAAGGATGTTTGGAAAAATACTTCATTTTGGTACTGTCTGAAAAAACATCGTGATGCTTCCTTTCTTGATTGTACTTTATATGTGTCAAAGAGCTTTAACCATGAGGAATTCGAATTGTTTGTGACACTTTGCTGGGCGATTTGGCGTGAAACTTGTATTCATAAGCACGATGCCGAGGGTAAGAGCATGAAATTTAGAGTGGATTGGGTTTATGCATTTCTAGATTCGGTTCGCAACTCTAGATTAAAGTGTGATATATCAGTGAGAGCTTCACAAATCTCAAAAGATCATTTATGGAAGCCGCCTCTCCCTAAATTATTTCGACTAGATGTTGATGCGGGGTTTGATACCAGGCGTAATAAATTCAGTGTTGGAGCGATAATTAGAGATTCACGAGGAGTAACAATAGGTGCCCATGCTCTTATCACATGTAATACAGGTAGTGTCCTTGCAGCTGAAATTTTGGTTATTCGTTGTGGTATGGATCTTTGTCTATAGGTGGGAGTTTCTTCTGTTTGTATCTATTCTGACTCCAAGGAGGCGGTTCGAGTAGTTCTCAACCCAGATCTGGACACTGGCCCTTTGGGTGTCTTGGCTCTTGAAGTTAATTCGATGTTCCTAGTTAATCATTTTGTGTCGATCAAACACATGCATCGTTCGGCCAATACTGTGGCACACTTTCTTGCTCATAGAGCATTCAATAGTTTTTCCAATGTAATTTGGCTAGATGGAAATATTCCATCTTGGCTTTCTTGTATTATAACTCGAGATTTACCTATTTAATGTTACGAATGTTTAATTTTCAAAAGAAAAAAAAAAAGAGGCACCCGATCCGCCTCCTTTTTGTACCGACCAGCAGAAAAGCCACATGAAATTGATAACTCAGAATGATATATACAAACGGAGAGACCGTGCATTTATGTTTGAATATGACTAAAAGTTAGGGAGAAAATAATAAATGCGAAAATCCCATGTAATTATAGAAATATTAATAACAACATCAAGAATTTCATATGCTTTAAGCGCTTTAAAGAAGAGAAAAATTATTCTCTTTTCGATGAACTAATTATACACACACATATAGGAAGTAAGGAAAGTTACATAATATCCCAGATTCCTCGATTTAAACTGAAGAGTGCAAGTTTCTGTTTTACATTTCTAAGCAATTAAACTTTTTCTTTAATATTTTGATAGCTCTCTCTAAAGTCTCAACAGAACCAAATATAAAGTTTTATCTTCTTAAAGTTATAAATCTTTTCTTTTTTCAAGAGGACGGCTATCTTTTCTATCCTATCCTATCCTATCCTATCCTATGTATTCTTCTTTGTTTTTTTTTTGCAAAAATTCGTGTGAGACAATCTCACGAGTCGTATTTTGTGAGACAGATATCTTATTTGGGTCATTCATGAAAAAATATTACTTTTCATTCTAAGAATATTAGGGTTGACATGTCTCACAGATAAAGATTCGTGAGACCGTCTCACAAAAGACATACTATTTTTTTTATACTTTTTTTAAATCTTATCAGCAACCATTTAGCACTGGAAATATATTTCAAAGAATAATAAATTAATAATTGCGCTCTTCAAGTATTTGTAGAGTTCTCACAAGGAAGACAAACCAAAAATCAAAATGGTAGAATCGGAGAGGGGTAGAAGAAAGAATTCTCACATTGTATACTTATAAAAAACTATCTTCGGTTTTGGCTCCACCTTTTCTGGTGCCAAGGACAAGAACAAGAAGAAGTATTAATTAATTTACATCTACTTGCTGCATGATTTTTTTCTATGTTCCTTTACTTTCCAAGCATAAAATAAATGGAAGTTTGAAGAAAATGTCTAGTTAATGAGCACACATACACAATATAAAAATTATTTTGTATACAGGAAGAAATTTAAATTAATTTAAAAGACAATCTCAGAAATAGTTATTCATCTTATCTACATAATAATAAGATCGAAAGATTTTTAAAAAAATGGTATTTTAGGGAAATCAAATCAATAAAATGATACTATGATGAATTTATTTTAATGTCACACCGAATAAGATATTTGGATAAATATATTAGTAAATATATATAACAGCTAAAATATAGGGAAAATTGTTGTAAAAAAATGTTGGCATTATGATATTTGTAGTTGATATAAAGAATTCAGGCCAAATGAGCTTAAGAAAATATGATTTTCCTTAACTTTTACCAAATACAATATTATACGGGAGATTAAATATGAAGAACTATATTTTTTTTCCTACTTAACTTCCACCAAAAACAAGGAACAGACGGGAGTTTCATTTGAAAAGCTCGACAAAAAACGAAGTCGGGAAGTTTGACAAAAGACAACCAAAAGCTCTGTATCAGATTCAGTTCGACAGCAAAATCCCAAATTTACAAATGAAATATATTTAAATTTCTAGACAAACACTGTATGAAAAATTCATAGAATCACCAAAATGACAATCATTTAATGAAAAAATTTATTAAAAGAATATATCTGATAGACCATTTCTTCCCAATCTCAGAACTTTTACCCCAAGAAACTCTTGCCAATTCCTCTGGCACTAGTCCTCCCTCTGGTTTCCCTGTCAATTGCTTTTCCTGTCACACCAGCCAGCCCCTTCAATTCATCAATGCTCGCATAGCTCTTCCTCGCCATCAATCCCCCGCTCCTCTTCTCGGCAGAACCCATCGATTTGCTCCCTCCTCCCACGTTACTGTACACCCTTTTGCTCTTCAACAAACCCGCCGGTGGCGTGACAGACCGCTCGTTGATCGGCGGAAGTGGTGAGGCGGGCTTACGGTTCTCCTTCCTCAGCACCGATGAGAAATCCGGCACGGACTGGGTCAAGATGGATGATCCCTTCGGCCTCTTCGGCGGAGTTTTGAAATCTGAATTCCCCTGAAACTTCACCTGCTTCCTCGGAGGTGTCAGAACCGATCGATTCTGCAGTACTTTTTCCGGGGTCTGCTGTTCTGTCAAGTTCTTCATTCTTTTCCTTTTTTCTCTGAGATCGGAGTATTCTTTGTATCTGGGACCTCTCTCGAGGATGAAACTATCATTTGTGAGTTGCAGGAACTGGGGTTTGCCGGAGTCGGAGTACTGTGAGAGGATTAGGGATTTGGGGTCGAGGGTCTGGTTCTGTAGAACCAGAAAGCCATCGCTCTCCGCCATGATGGAAGAAAATTTGTTGATGATTTTGGTTGGATTTGTTTCCCGAGTTGGAAGATATTGGTTTCGTTTTTCAAAAGTTGCGACTCTCCAACGGTCTACTAAAGAAGAAAGCACGAGTGGGAATAAAATTTAATCCCAACGTTCATATCACAGTGGAGACCTACTTCAATAATTACATATGAATTAATGAAATATATCTACAGTTAGATTTTCTTTTGATGGGCACTAATAGGAAAAGAAGCTTCGATTTTCCACTTATTTTTCTTTGTCTATGATGATGCCTATCATGAATTAATACTCAAGTCCAATAATTTATTAAAAATAATTAGAAATGACAAACTTTCTGAAAGAGAATACTAATACAATAACTTTGGTATTTAACAATAATCACAGTTAAAAATTTATACAAAAATTTATTGTTTATTTTTTTTTCACACTGAAAAAATCTCAAAATTTCCAATTTCAAGTATTTTTCTACAAAAATACTTAATAATTTGAATTGTATATATTTTGTTACGAACTATCTTGAGGTAATACCTCAAATATAGGATCGAACTAACATCATACAAAGTGTGCTTGTTTGGATAGTTGTGTCCCTTTTTCAAATTTCATTGAAAAATGACACCTTTTTTGGAATCATTGTCTTCTTGTAGGAGCAGTGAAAGTGCCTTTTAATAATGTTCTAAGCCAATTAACTAAATTGCTTTGAAGTTTTACGTTTGACGCTTGTTTTGTTACGTTCTAATTTCATACTTATTTGGTCGATGGTGGCTAGTGGGCCTTTACTATACCCTGGCTAAGGATCTTGAATTTAAGAAAATCCCCCAATGTAGGAGTTACACAGCATCTGTAGATAGTAATTTAACCTTCTAGCTAATACTCAAGAATTAATATTGGATTTCTTGCCCTAATCTTCTAGCTAATTTTGTTCAGAGAATGAATAAAACCCTTTTCAACTTTAAAAGCCATTATGATTCAGTTGTGAACTTACTGTTTTTGATAATTAGGTGAACTGTAAGTGTAAACCTCTTGACTAAATTTATTACCATATCAAATCCTGGGTGTTTGTGGTTCTCGAAGGCAGTTTTTATGCTGCTTTCCCTGACCTTCACTTGGATGACCCCGGCAAATTAATCGGACGTACTTGCTGCCATCGACGCTGTTCTGTAAGTTGTTTTGTGTCCATGCAGCTCATGTTCATCTTCCACTTCCACAGTGGTTTCCTTTACTTTCAGTGCATCGTGTTCAATATAATGTGAATCATGTTTTTTACACAGATACGTACTCCCGTTTTATATTTGCATTGGTTCAGTGCCTGCTGCCCTGCTCTGCTACTTCCAGATATTTTTCCGACCAGAATCCGAACAAAACCTGTTGCGCTGTCTACTGCCATTTATTTGGTAAGAGAAACTTATATAAGCAATATGGTTTATTGGATCCATACATCATATTGAACCAGCAAGTTGCATTTGAAGGAGGGTTTAAAAGATTTAGTCACGCTTGTTTGCCAAAGTTCAATAACATCTACATGCCAATTTTTTTCACTATTAGTACCACAGAGCACAAATACAATGAAACTTTCAGATTTGCATGGTAATTCAAGTTTAGGTGTTATGTGCTTCCTTGGCAAATATTTCCAACTTAAACAGATATCCAACTTCATGATTGGCCCATACTTCTTGACCATTGTCAATAAGTTTGGGATCAGTAGTGTACCTGGGATTTGCATCTTTCTGTTTTCTGGCGGTCATGTATGTATCTGGTTATGTCGGGAAGCAGAGGGCCAATCTTTGGAGAAAATTGAGCATGCTCTGATTCCAGCAACTTGAACTGATTTCAAATATTGGGGATTCATATCAAAGACCACCATTTAGAGGCGTTGGGGAACTTGCTCTTGCCACCATTTAGGAACTATGGCTGGAGAATATATAATAGACATATCATACAGTTTCCAGCTACTGGAGTTCTAATAACATTTCTATCTTTTGTCTTGTACAATATTTCTCACAAATCTTCTACATCAAAACCATACAAAACGAAACATAAGACGTGCCTCGGACAACCATTTGCAGTTGGCTGCATAATTTCACCCACAAGGTATTTTTCAGTAGTCAATTGCTCCCGCATATTAGCTGTGAAAACAGGACAATGTATCTGGTTTTCAACAATGCAAGCCCTTGTCCCATAAGCCCCACAGGATTCACACATTTGGCTCGGGTCACTTTTCACATATTAGACTTCTGTTCCCATCTTTCCTTTGTGTCAAGCCTGAAAAACATTGAAAGGGAGTTGAGTCAAAAATAGAAATCAGGATCGAAGTACACAAAATTGAAATTGACAAAATACCTGCCTATCTACTCATGCTAGTTTATCACTTATTTCAATTGCATGTTTTTAATAATATTTTAGCAGTGATTTTGTGAGACTAGTAGTTGCCAATAACAGCATTACGACATAACAAAAAATACATACTTTCCTCATGTTTCTCATTTATAACACCTCAAAAATTCCAAATAAATTAAGATAAGATTGTGCTAAAACCTGGAAAGAAAATGAAGCATAATCATGTTTTCATTACACGTATGATAATACTTCTGACATACAGATCATAATTATGAGATAATTTCATATTTATGGGCATAAAAAGCAAACATAGCACAATTTTTTTTTATCGAAATTAGATTTGAACCATAAATTTAGAAAACACAAATGTTTTAGTTTATTAATATTTCCAAACGAGTTTTAACCCTTTTCAAGGACGGTCCTGCAGTTTGCCCAAGAAGTGACAGTGAGATTGGGAATGACAAATTTGGATAAATTCCTGGCTTAGTTAGAGATCATGATGGACTATATAGATCTCGTATTAGAAAATTTGACGCATCTGAAAACCGAATTTTGGTTTATTAGCTAGTCAAGAGACGAGCTGGCAACAAGGTAAACTGAAGTTCTGATTTACCCCCAATGCAGCTTTCGCCGCTTATTTGCCACCAAGTTTCCTGCTACGTTATCTTCTTCAACGGATGGAGTATCTCTCAAAATTGGAGCGGTGGAGGATTCTCCAACAGCGTTACTCGGTTCTTCTTCACCGCTGCATTCTTTAGCTTCACTTCTCTTCCTATGAGATTTGCCTAACCACCAATATTTGCAGCAGTTATTGATTAATTTCAATCACAAAGAGACAAAATCCCAGCTCCAGACTTTTTCCTCACCTTTTCCCCTCTTATTTTCTTTAAATTTCGCTTTGATTTGTAATCGCCTATTGTGCAATTCCTAGCGAGGGTTGAAAAAAAGAAAATTATGCTCCAGAATGAAGAATTCAAGTGACACCAATTCAGCATACCAAATTCTAGGGTTTCAAAACCACATTTGTACAGAAAACATAATCGAGAAAAGAAATCGAAGAGAACTCGTATAATTTTGGGGAATACCCGGAATTTGGAGACCTGTGTCGCGGTTATCCCACTTTTGGACTTGAAATTGCGCCGTAAAGATTTCGCCGCCGCCATGGCCAGTTCTCTTCTTTCGTCTGCGTTTTCCTCTGTTTCTCGTTCGATGGGCATATTTGGAGCATACCGTGAAGCGGCTACTGGAATGAAAATTAGACTATGATACAGAAACTACTTTCTATACTATTTTTTCCCTACTATCTACTATCAATTTTCATGTACTTGGCATATATACGACATAATTAATTATAACAACAAAAATTATACATAAACAATATTAGCAAAAACTTGTGTGAGACGATCTCAAGAGTCGTATTTTGTGAGACAGATCTCTTATTTGAGTCCTACATGAAAAAATATTACTTTTTATACTAAGAATATTAGTTTTTATTGTGAATATCGGTAAGATTGACTCGTCTCACAGATAAAGATTCATGAACGTCTCACAAAAGACCTACTCAACAATATACACATCCTAAATATTTGATACATGACACTCATTGCATAGACTATTCTGAAACCAGTTTAAGTAGTCCGGATTGAATTGAAGTTTGACAACAATGAAACTGGATTGGGTTAGTCTTCTCATCTAACAACCATGAATTGCACGCCAACTCAACATGAATGAGCTTCAAGCTGTACCCATTTATCACTATTGGTTATTAGCCTTGTCAAAATAACTCACATTTCCAAAAATGAGATATTCTATAAGTGATAGTACATGTATGGAGTTTCGGTTCATGCTGAACTAACATATAGCTCAAGACCAGAAGTGGTATATGAATATGGGTCGAGACTCATGTTGGGCCAGCTAAAGACAATGGTCGTTACACGTTTCCATCAGGATTTGTTTGGTTTCATTATCCCACAATCCAAATATAGTTTAATATGATTTGTTTGGTTCCATTATCTTACTATTCAGAATCAGTTTAATTTGATCCGATAACATCCCTAGTAAAAATAATAACATTAAAAAATCTAAGGAACATAGTCGATGTTAACAGGCTCACAATAGGCTAAGTTTGTTAAACAAAGTTTGTCCAATATGATTTATTTGACTAATGTGATTTGCAGTATTGCACACTCAATAGTGGCGATTGTGACTTCTTACATCAATAAAAAAATAAGTAGTGCAGACATTAGAAATTTTGAGCTGGCATTGGGGTTTTTTTTTCATGGACTCCAAATTGCACAAATGAGATGAATTTTTTATCTACTTAAAAAAAAGGAGAGAAAATGAACTAAATTTAGTAGGTGTCTTTCGTGTGTTTTTGCAATACTGATATTTGAAAGGATATGGACTTGTAATTACAAATATATAATAACATAGGATAATGACTTGGGTTCATGATTTGGTTACAAAACGGTCCTATTAAATCTATTATATATATAAATATGTCACTTGTGAATTTACTTGGACACCCTTATTAATTATGACTTTATTATATATAAATATGTCATCTCAATAAATATGTCACTTCAATTTACTTGGACACCCTTATTAATTATGACTTTATTATATATAAATATGTCACTTCAATTGTGAATTTAATTTGACACCTTTATTAATTATGACTTTTTATCTATCTATCTACTCTATATACTAATATAAATATATTAATTATGACTTTACTATATATAAATATGTCACCTCAATAAATATGTCACTTCAATTATTAATTATGACTTTATTATATATAAATATGTCATCTCAATAAATATGTCACTTCAATTTACTTGGACACCCTTATTAATTATGGCTTTATTATATATAAATATGTCACTTCAATTGTGAATTTAATTTGACACCTTTATTAATTATGACTTTTTATCTATCTATCTACTCTATATACTAATATAAATATATTAATTATGACTTTACTATATATAAATATGTCACCTCAATAAATATGTCACTTCAATTTACTTGGACACCTTATTAATTATGACTTTATTATATATAAACATGTCACATCAATAAATATGCCACTTCAATTGTGAATTTAATTTGACACATTTATTAATTATGATTTTTTATCTATCTATCTACTCTATATAGTAACTAATATAAATATATGGATTTGAATTGTGAATTTATATAAATGTCATTATCTTCATTCAATAATATTCATTAATACATGTTTATTTTTGTTTGTTTTTCATCTATTCATTTAATAATAATCATTAATATATTTTTATTTTTTTGTTTGCTTTTCATCTATTAATTAATAGAATTTAAAATATACATGTTTATTTTTTGTTTGCTTTTATCTATTAATCTATAGAATTTAAAACCTACTAAAAATTAGAGTTTGTTAAAATATACATGTTTTTTGTTTTTTGTTTTTTTGTTATCAACGATTAATGTATTATAAAATAAATTGAAAAAAATATAATTTAGTCACCATTTTTTGGAATGAAATTTACACTCTATTATTTTTTTAAAAAAATATATATCTTTAATAAAATCTATTATCTATATAAATATGTCACCTTTTCAATGTGAGTTTACTTTGACACCCTTATTAATTATGACTTTATTATATATAAATATGTCACCATGTCACTTCAATTATGAATTTACTTTGACATCTTTATTAATTGTGACTTTTTATCTATCCATATTTATATCTATATCTATACTAATAAATATATGGATCTGAATTGTGAATTTATATAAATGTCCTTATCTTCATTCAATAATAATCATTAATACATGTTTATTTTTTGTTTGTTTTTCATATATTCATTGAATAATTGTTTTTCATCTTTTCATTTAATAATAATCATTAATGCATTTTTATTTTTTTGTTTGCTTTTCATCTATTAATTAATAAAATTTAAAATATACATGTTTATTTTTTGTTTGATTTTCATCTATTAATCTATAGAATTTAAAACCTACTGTTTGTTTTTCATCTATTAATCTATAGAATTTAAAACCTACTAAAAATTAAAATTTGTTAAAATATACATGTTTTTTGTTTGTTTGTTATCAGCGATTAATGTATTATAAAATAAATTGAAGAAAATATAATTTAGTCATCTTTTTTGTAATGAAATTTACACTCTATTTTTTAAAAAAAAATATATGTTTAATGAAATTTAAATTAAATAAAATAATAATGAAATTTGAATTTTTGTTTGATTTATATTTTTTATTAATTAATGAATTTTAAAATATATCGAATAAAAATGAAGTTTACACTATTATTCAAAATTTTATAGTTCTCCAATTTTTAATAGGTTTTATGTGAAACAGTTTCATTGTTATATAGTCCTGAGAGGGACTGATCCAGTCATTTTCGGAGTGAATGAAACAATCTCATAGGAGTTTCTGTGTCAATTTTATTTTTAACTTAAATAAATTAACATATAAAAATAACGTAAATAATAATAATTAATATATTTCTCATAGCTTGTTTGTTTTTTTCCATCTATTATTAATATATTTTAAAATAAATTGAAGAAAATTAAAATTTAGCCACCAGTTTTTAGAATGAAATTTAAATTAAGCCTTCATTTTTTGGAATGAAATTTACACATCATTTTTTAAAAAAAATTATATCGAATAAAAATGAAATTTACACTATTGTTCAAAATTTTATAGTTCTCCAATTTTTAGTAGGTTCTATGTGAAACAGTTTCATTGTTATATAAAAAAATTATATCGAATAAAAATGAAATTTACACTATTGTTCAAAATTTTATAGTTCTCCAATTTTTAGTAGGTTTTATGTGAAACAGTTTCATTATTATATAGTCCTGAGAGGGGCTGACCCAGGCATTTCCGGACTGAAAAATAAATTTTTTCATGATTCAAGTCTGATATAAGACATGTTTCACAAAATTCACTCGTGAAACAATCTCATAGGAGTTTTTGTGTAAATTTTATTTTTAACTTAAATAAATTAACATATATGAATAACGTAAATAATAATAATTAATATATTTCTCTTCGCTTGTTTGTTTTTTTCATATATTATTTAATATATTTTAAAATAAATTGAAGAAAAATAAAATTTAGCCACCAATTTTTAGAATGAAATTTAAACTAAGTCTTCATTTTTTAAAATGAAATTTACAATTCATTTTTTTAAAAAATTATATCTTTAATAAAATTTAAAATAATAATAGTAATAATAATAAATACATGTTCTATTGTTTGTTTTTTTCCAACTATTAATTAATTATAAATAAAATTGAAAAATGAAATTTAGCCATCATTTTTTGAAATGAAATTTATACTTTATTTGTTTTAAAAAATATATCTTTAATAGAATTTAAATGAATAGAAGAATAATAAAATTTACAATATATTTTCACAGAATGAATTATATCCTTATTTTAAAAATAATTCTTTTTGTTTGACTTTTTTTTATTTGTGAACTCTATCTTTATTTATTTTTTCCCCTTTATTTGATTTTTTACATTAATTAATGCATTTAAAATAAATCGAACGAAAATTAAGTATACATACACCCTTGTTCAAAATTTTATAGTTTTCCAATTTTTGAATTGGTCTTCTGTGAGCCGGTCTCATGGATATATCCTTCAAATGGGCCAACCGATCAATTTTCAGAGTGAAAAACAATGATTTTTCATGATTAGAGTATGATATGAAACATGTTTCATAAAATTGACCCGTGAAACAGTCTCGTAGAAGTTTTTATGCAATTTTAAATTTTAATTTGAGTAAATTAACATCTATTAATAATGTAAATAATACACGACTAATAAGTTTGAAAACTCTTATAAAATTGTGTGAATTTACATATATTTCTTTATTTTCGTTAAATAATATTAATAAATACATGTCTTTTTTTGTTTGTTTTCAGGTATTAATGAATTTTATAATAATTGAAGAAAAATAAAATTTTATTTTTGGAATGAAATTTACAGCTTTTTTCAAAAAAATATATATCTTTAATGAAATTTAAAATAAGCGACACAGTGTCAGCAGCTTAACTCACGAAAATTCCCAGGAGTTTACTCATCCCAGTACTACCCTAACTCTTGTACGCTTAACCCAACAAAACTGAATGATATTGAAAGATTTATCTTTTAGTTCGAATGTTTCTTAATCTTTATGTCAAAAGTTATATTTGTTACTCACGACACAATATTTATTTCTTATAATTGTGATTTACCGTGCAAAGCCTTATACTAAGCTAATAGTGAACATAATTAGGATTGCATTGACGTGGCGGTCAATTTGCCAAATCGTTAAATCCTATGCATGACAAACACAAATAATTGTTTGTTACCATAAGAAAACACTTCAAAAGAATCAAAATGAGTTTAAATTAATTTTATGTGTAATAATTACTCTTATATACATCAAAGGGATAAAAAAAATAAATAAAAATAAATTCAAATTGTTTTTATGTAAAACAAATTACTTTACATCTACAGTTACTTAAAATGATTTATAAGCTTTTTAAAATTTTCTTATGTTTTTTTTAAAAAAAAATCTCGAAAAATAATTTTTTTAAAAAATAATACAATTATCTTCATGTTTTATGCCCTGTCAAATTTTCATCGATGAATATTTGTAGAACTTGTAACTTTTTTTTATGACATTATTTATATATAGAACTTTATAACTTCAAAATATATCATGAAAAATTTATAAATTGTGGTTCTTATTATTTTGAATACTCATGTCGAATATGGTTCTAATTATGGATCACATTAATAAATATTTTTATATTTAGACATAATATTGCAACATTATATAATTATATGTATATCAAACTTAAAACAACTCAATTATATTAATATTCAAGAACTCAAGCAAAAATAAATACTGAACTTTATCGATGTATCGTAGATTTAATTAATTGTTAAAAAATAAAAGATAGTGTGAGAATTGTTCTCCTCATATCATCTTTGTATATTCCACACGTGCAACGCACGTGCATATCTTCTAGTTACATTAAAAATTCATAAAAATAATAAGTTGTCAAAATAACATAACTTTACCAATCTTAAACAATAGTTTCAATTAGTTATGAGAAAATCTAATAAAAAATCATCTTTAAAACTCCTAATTATATTTTGATGTGATCTTTAAATTCTTTTCAAAGTTCTTTAATACCAAAAAAAAATATTATAAACAGGCACAGTGACACATTAGCACAAAATGTGCATATAATTAATTTAATAGTATTAAAAGTGAAGTTTTTTTTTATTATTGAATTTTGAATAACACAAACATATCAGCAAACTAAGATTGCAAGTGATTGGGTAATCTGCTATTCAAATCTTTTGACAAAATTCATGGCTTGTGATTAAAAACTATATACATTTCAAACAAACACAGTAGTTAAGTCGCAGAAAAACCAGTCTTTTACTGATCTTGAGTCAAACATAACGTTTGAACTAGCAAACTAACGTTGCTAGCCATTGGCTAATCTGCTATTTGAATTCCTGTGTGGAAATATTTGCGGTCGACTCTGTTGGAGAAAACAGGATTGGTTTCGGTGGAATTTGAATGGACTGAAGACTTCCTTTTAACATGTCAACAACCTTAGACATGGATGGTCTAGCCGATGGAGAGGTTTGAATACACCAAAACCCGACCAGAAGCATTTTCCTTGTAGTCTTTTCCTTATCTCTCACAAAAGCATCCAAGTTTCTAGTGGGATGAAGTATTTCCCGCTCATAAATTTGGTCTGGAAAATAGTCATTACTAGATTGGATTGGTCCCATGTCGACTATATTTCTTGCTCCGACCATTTCAAGAACCATCATTCCATAGCTGTAGACATCAGATTTATGAGAAACTCTGCCATAATTCCTAGAGAATACCTCGGGAGCCATGTATCCAACAGTTCCTCTCATTCCATCCATTGATATATTACTCTGTTGCCTCTTGCACAATTGGGCTAGTCCAAAATCAGTGATTTTGGGGAGGAAATTTTTGTCTAAAAGAATATTTTGAGGCTTGATATCAAAATGAATAATTCTCGTGCTACAGCCTGAGTGAAGATATTCTAGTCCATGGGCAACTCCAACTGCTATGTTATAAATGGTTTCCCAACCTAGTCGATCAAGTGTAGTGTGCGACCCACTGTTGCAGATGAACTTGTCCAAGGATTTGTTGGGCATAAATTCGTAGATTAGAGCTCTTTTGTTTCTTTCATAGCAAAACCCCAACAGTTTGACCACATTGACATGAGAAGTTTTACTGATGCTTGCAACTTCATTGATAAAATCTTCTCCCGTGCTACCGGTCTCTTTCAGTATCTTGACAGCAACAAGGTGGCCATCAGGTAGTGTTCCTTTGTATACTTTGCCGTATCCTCCTTTCCCAAGTTTTTCACGGAAGGAGTTGGTTATTTTCTTGATCTCATAATATTTATATCTTTTGGGGTCCAGAGTTTCATTTTTGGCTAGAAAATTTTCCACTTTTGGGTTAGTCTTCCCCAGTCTGGTTTTTGAAAGTAATTTTCCAAGAGAAATCATGAAATGGGTCGATATTATATTTATCGTATCTGTGATTAAGTGAACCTACTTTTCTGAGAAAAGTCACGACACAGGGTTGTATTTTTGCAGCAGCTCGACTGACTGAACATCCACTTATCCACAGCATGATAAATGACAGTACAAAAATAGCAGCGATCACCACAAACGATAGAGCTGTGCAGAGAGGCAACATACGAGTCAAACAAACAAACCAGAGAATTTATAATAAGCATAAAGCAATCCACTTCTATCTAGATGATTTACCTAGGATAAAATATGCAAGACCCCTAGGAAAGCTCACGTCTTTTGTTTGAAACGAGCTGCGAGGGGCTTGATTACTGCTTTTCCCCATCTGACTAGTTGGGCTGGGAGATGGCACCATACCACTCTCCACTAGCCATCTTCGGTTCTGTGTGTATGGTAGGAGCTCACCATTCCTTAACTCTAGTCGAAGAGGTGGGCTGGTACATGACACCCCCAACTCTACTATCCATCTCCGGCCCTGAGTGGTTCGTGAACTGGGAAAGGCCGTTCCACTTCCACCGCCCATCTTCATGAACCGTCTTTGGCCCATCTTGTAGTTCTATGATTCATACACAACATCGGTAAAAGGTGTAATAGGATGCATTTTCAGTCATAGAAAAGGCTAATGGAGGCCTGAAGGGTGTAGTTTTCAACTAGTGATGAAATAGATTAGAGATTACTAATTCAACCAAGAATTTGAAGAGGATGAATGAATCAAATTATAAAAATACACGCAATTTGATTTATTTATTAGCAATGCTTCATTTTTCAATTCATTTTTAAATTGAAACTAATTTAATTGAGATTTTTACCATCAATAGTTGTATATGATGTTCATACGCTGACTTTGTCATCGTATTGTCATCCGTCCACTTCATATCAAGTTTTTTAATTTGAATTGTAATTGTGATAAATTTTAAATTTATTCAAAATGAATTAAATTTAAATTTTATTTCTCATATCATTTTCAAATTCAAATGTCGTATTCCCCCATCCGTCAACTTGTCTACTATATATATTTTTTATGTATATATATAAAATGTCAGAATTGATAAAACGACTTAAGAAGATTCGGTTTAATTTCCAAAAGTACGAAACTAATTATTTATTTGTAAAATAACAACAATGAAGTTGAAGATTGTATCTGATGATGATACTGCTGCAGCGGCTGAGGTTGGAGTAAGGAATTGTCCACCTCACCGCCCTCAAGAGCGGTAGAATAGATGGGTAGAGTTTCTTAAATTAAATACAAATTTTAATTAAGGATGTAAAAGAATTGAATCAAATCGAATATTAGCAAAAATTTAAGTTTAATTTCGGCTCGAAGTATATTCAAGTTCGAGCTCGAAATCTTCGAATTTATTTGCGAGCTATTTGATTTATGAATGACTATTAAGGTTCGAAAATGAAGGCTCGAAAAATCGAAATATATATTCGTGAGCGTTAATATAATATATTAATAAAATATTAAAATTCACGAACTATAAAACAAAATAACTTTGACTCAAGTTCAACTCTAAACATGTTCGAATATTTTCGAGTTCGACTCTAGTTCGATAAAGTCGATTACATATAAAATATTTATTGAACCAACTCGAAAATATCGCGTAGTGAAAAATGACTAAAATTGAAAAAAAAACATAATTAATATAATAATATTGTGAATTGATCGATGATATAATTAAAAATAAAACCATATAAGTTATATAATATAAATTTTCTATTTTTACTAGGCTAGGAGCTGGGTATGCATACATATGAATGCTTGAAAAGTTATTTAAAAAAAATACATTCATTACTTTTCGATTGCACTGAATTTTATCATTAAAAAATCAGCTCAACTTCTGTATAAATGTATGGTTCATGAATGTTAATCTATTATTTATCATATCATAAAAACTATTATGATAAAATCTCGAGTCAATTTTGTAAGATTGAATATTCACTCGATCCAATGCGACTTGTAAAAAAATATTAATTTTCATTATATATATGGACTGAATCGACTCATGTTACAAAAACTTATATTATCAGAAATATTAATTTTCATTATATATATGAACTGAATCGACCAATGCGACCAAGGTCTGAAGAGTGGGTCGAGCTCGACCCAAACAAAGAGCTCCACCCATCTTTTATTTAATTAAATTTTAAATGGATTATATATATATTTTTTTTTTAAATTTTAAATGGATCCAGTCAAAACGTATTTACCAGTCAAAACTCATCTACCACTCAAAACTCATAATATTAATTATATCAAACATAAAATATAATTCTAATTATATCACTAAATTTAAAATATAAATATTTAATAAATAAGAAGAAAGAAAATTAAATAAATAAAAAAAAGAATATTCCAATAATATTTTTTTTAGAGTAAGATTTGAGTAGATGAATATTGTATTTGGTGCAAAAACTGCACTATTTTAAAATAGAGTTGCTTTAAAATAGAGTTTTGGATTGGAGATGACCTTATGCACAAATTCATGGTTTATTGATCATGTTGGCATTCTTCACTAACCAAGGATCAATCAGATTACGACGAAGCTTCAGCGTAGACCAGTTAGCTAGCAGTCAACTGTTGACAGGACTCGACGAAGCAACAATCTCAATAACCATAAATTTTCCTAAATTCATTTGCGAAATGGATTGGATTAAACTTTGGGTTCTCCATCTTTCACAGGTCAAAATTTAGCTTGAACACAGCAATCAGATTTTTCTTCTCATCTTATTTTGGGTAAAATATTCATGTCAGCGGTTGAGATGTAATAATTATACATGTTGGGAGACCGATTGAAGTTCAAAAGATTTGAGCATTATCATTACTACTAGATATACCTTTTGATAAAACGGCGAATGTTCGATCTTATAATTGATATCAAAGTTAAGGTTTGATTATCATTGGTCGAAAGAAAGGCAATTATTGGAATGATGATTGTTGGAGTGCAATAATTGTCATGTTAGGAGAACTATTGAACCGTAGCGTTTGAGTTGGTATATGATTTAAAATATTTGAGTTGTATACTAACTATAATTTTTGATAAGATAACAAGCGTTCGGTCCTACGTTATTATTCCGATGAAAATGGGATCACATGTGAAAATAATAATTTTTTACACAATCATAGTTTGACTAACTAGAAGAACAAAATTTTTATCTACTCCCCTTGCTAAATAATGAAGTTTGCTTAGATTGAATTCTGGATGAATAGGCATAAAATAGGATCCTCAAAATGAAACTATTGTAGGCAGGTAGAAAAAAAATTGGTAGTTCAACAGAGTCGAAATGATATTTTTCTATCTTGTATATCAGTAATTCGAGGGATCAGAATTGGCTGGACTCATTAATTTACTGACACTGTTTACATTCTAGATGACGCGGCATTTTAGCAGCATTGTCCCAATTTTGAATTAACATTGATGTCAAGTAAAATTTAGAATCTGATTTCAGCAAATATCATTAATCCAGACGCATGTTTCAAAATTGTCCTGAGCCTGAAATCACGAATAAAATCGTTAGAAGAGGGCCAGGAGGGTGTCCCGGCGTAGCCCCTCCGACGCTCAAGTCAGAGACTGAGGATATAAGTGGAGAGCAGCTAAGAGTGATGCTGAAAAATAATATCGTGAATGAATCATACGTTCAAACCTGGATATTATAGGAGAATACATAGGCCTGTCATTGGCCGTCCACCTTGGTTGGAGATGGCCAGGGCTCCCAAATATGGCTTTGGGCCTACTGAGAGTGTGCTCATCCATGAGGTATCAGATAGAGTCACCATGAGTCAATGGTTGTTCACTTTCCTGTAGAAAATTTTCTCATTTTCCGAAAACATAAATGAATATATGACAAAATTATGTTTTAGACACACTAGGTATTCTCATGCATAATCGTTATTTTATTTTTATACTACATTTTACTCGCTCAATGATGATAGATTTTTATCTGAAAGATAAAAGCAAAAAATATGTTTTCTAAAACTATTTTCATTAAAAAAAATTTACTCTTATTTTATTTTCCAGTAATACATTATATTTTAAATCTTAAACTAACTATATAATCTTGTAAAAAAACTAAATTATTCAACAATTTCTGAATGGAAATATATCTGTTTAATTTCCAATTTATTTCTCCCATTAATTTTATTTTAAAAAATTTAAAATTAAACAAATAAAAAAATTTATATACAATATTAGATTGTCGCCTAAGCAGCTTCTAAAATCGAGGCGGCTGAAAAGTTGTCCAGTGCTTACGCGGTCCTAGGTACTGTATTTTAGAACAAAATCGAGGCAGTGAGTGATCGTCCAACGTCTAGATGGTTCTTGACAAAGCTTTTGATAATTAATGGATTCTCCAAAAATTGTTTTTATTGATTTACAGTGTAAGGATATATATACGATTGTATATGATCTATTCGGCTGATCATCTGCAATCACAAATAAATGAAATTGATTCGCTAGCCTAATCATTGTACATATTATCCTCTAATTGATATAAATCAGGAAATTGACTAATGACAATATCTTTCACTGACATTATTACTTTCCTTCTACCATTCTAGGCGTCACATTTTAGAACAATGGAAAATATTTATGTCCAGCGCCACGTTGACATTCCAACAAAATAGGACCGAAAGCCATGAAAACACGCAAGACCAAGACCCAAATCTGACTATTGACTCCTGAATGCTAAAGAATAAGACCAAATGGCAATGTTTGCAGACCGAATTTTCTGTATCTACCTTTAGTGATTTCGATGAGGTGATCTCTTGCCTCAACGGCTGTAGGACTGGCTTTGGTGGAATCTGTGCGTAACTAAGACTACCTTCTAACATCGATGGTCGGTCGGAAGGAACGGTCTGAATGCACCAGAATGCCACCAAAACCAAAAGCATTTTCATGGTTATTTCCTCTGCACCTGCAATCTCAATATCGTCTAAGTTTCTGGTTTTGTGAGGGTTTATACACTCAGTGACACTAATTTAAAAGTTTCTTCGATTTCTTTTCACAAATTGAGAACAAAGAGAATACTTGTTTAGACTTGGTCTAGTTACCAACATTGTCCTTCACCATACATACAACAATTACATCAGAATGAAAATTCTAGTCTTTTTGCCTGTAATATCAATCGGGATAGGAAACAATAGCTAAATATCATGCTACTCCTCAATAGAACTTTCTATCTCTGCGTTTCCTGATGCAGTGGGGATAATTCTTGTCCTAGTGACACCGGAGTAAATAGAACTGGCTTAGGTGGAATCTTTATGGATTCAACACAACCTTGTAACATTTCCACAACCTTAGAAATCGATGGCCTGTCTGATGGGATGGTCTGAATGCACCAAAATCCCACCAAAAACATTTTCCGTGTGGCTTCTGCTTCCTCTTCACTTGAGATTGCTTTCAAGTTCTTGGTTTCATGTAATATTTCTTGCTCATAAATTTTATCTGAAAAATAATTTTCATGGGATTGCATTGATCCAGTGCCAACAATGTTTTGTGCTCCAACCATTTCAAGAACCATCATTCCATAGCTGTAGACGTCAGATTTATGAGAAACTCCTCCAAAATTCCTGTAGAATACTTCAGGAGCCATGTATCCAGCAGTCCCTCTTGCCCCAGCCATAGATAAAATACTCTGCTTCTTTTTGCATAATTTAGCAAGCCCAAAATCAGAGATTTTGGGACAGAATTCTTCATCCAATAGAATATTTTGAGGCTTGATGTCGAAATGAACAATCCTCGTGTTGCAACCATTGTGAAGGTATTCTAAACCTTGAGCAACACCAACTGCAATCTTATACAAAGTTTTCCAATCCAAGTTGCGATTCGTATTGAGTGATCCATTGGTGCTGATGAATTTGTCTAATGATTTGTTGGGCAAAAAATCATAGACCAAAGCTCTTCTGTTCCTTTCATAGCAGAACCCCAACAGATTCACAATATTCACATGAGAAGTTTTGCTGATGCTTAAAACTTCATTAATGAAATCTTCTCCATTGCTTTCTGTCTCCATCAAAAGCTTGACAGCAACAAATTTCCCATCTGGTAGCGTTCCTCTGTACACACCTCCATGTCCTCCTTGCCCGAGTTTATCACTAAACGAGTTGGTTATTTTCTCGATCTGAGTATATTTATATCTTTGTGGAGCTAGATTTTCATTATTAAGTATAAGTTCAACATTTGGATTAGCTTCCTGGTGTAACGCAAGTTGTAATCTTTTGTGGTGACAACGGACATAAATAAAGGCTACAACAGCTATAACTGTTACCACTAGCGCCATCCCTGAAAATTAAAAACACAGGAAATAATAGTTTATGGAACCATACAACCGAATAACAAACTATATATGGGCAATACAACATTTACCTATTAGAACCTTCTTCACAGCAGACATCCCAGATTTACCTGTTACAAACTTCTTCACATTAGACAGTCATTTTTTTGTCAAGAAAATGATAAAAAAAAATTCCTCATTGAAGAGATGAAAAAAGAACTGAAACGGAGGGATTGATAAGTTGGACATACCATAAGAAGAGTTAGTATAATATGAAGGGTCGGAATGATAAATTGGAGCCGGAGCCGGAGCCGGAGCCGGAGCCGAACCTAATTTAGAGGAAAATAAATAAACCTAGTTAAGCCATTCAAAGGTAAACGTAAAACTGTACTATTTTGGTGAGATCTATATATTACGTAAACTAAAGTATATAGAATCAAACTTGCAAATACCTATTGTAGGGGTTCTCTGTGCAATTTTGCATTCAACCGATCCTAAATCCGTGCCATAATCACAAACTCTACCTGATCGAATGCAACTCTGACAGCTGGTGATGTTGTTTAACCATTGGATTGAAAACCCACTCTTGAGAGCATCCTGCAAATCAACTACTGAAGCTGCATCTGTTGACAAAGCCTGAACAGCAGATTGGTTTACTGGAACAAATATATTACTTTTACATGTGACATTCGACCCGATCTCGGACCCTGCCGTGAAGAAATTTAATGTTTCAGTCCCGTTTACATTGCAGGTAAATTGGTTGGTATGATTTGGCCCTGTCGAGTCAAGTGTAGGAAAAGTTGCCGTCGTCCAATGATCAGAAGAAGTTGTCACGTGAGATTGATCTTGCGTGCAATCGTAGTACAGGTTGACGTTGTCATAACTATAGTTTTGAGGAAAGCTGAAAAGGTTTGGATCTAAAGTTGTGTTGTAGAGAACACTTGGACATGTGTTGTTCCATAAGTCCTGACTTGCTACTTTTACAGTTTGCGACGAGTAATCGATTCCCAGGACTCGATAATTCCTTGAATCAATGTTGAGCAGTGGGACATCGCCCTCGCAGTTGAGCAACTGGAAACCTGGAAAACCGCAATTTCTAGGGCGATTCGCTCCCCAGAAGGGATAGCTTATGTCGCTGATGCTGCCGCATTGAAATGGCTTGTTGCACTCCTCGTTTTGCAGGCTGCAGGGATCCACGATTTTATTTGATAAAATCAATCAAGAAAATCAAAATCAAAACGATTAAATGACACATTTGACACGTGAACGTCATGCTGAAATTGAAAATTGCCAAAATAAATTTATCTATACATTTATTTTTTAAATACTTTAATATATATTTAGATTTTTTGTACAAAATTTATTTAGTACCACAATTTAATATACGAGAGCGCACATGCAAAAGATTACTACTTATCTTTTACTATGTATAAATAAGAGAACCACATACTAATTATATTGAGTTATAATGTAATTTTAGATTTGTCTAAAACGTCTTCATCTTATCAAATTAATTACATGATATTAAAATAATATTTTATTTTATATTTATTTTCTATCAATTCTATATTTGATATATGTTGTCAAATTCTTGTATTCCTTTCAATCTAAGGCAACAAAAAAAATTTACAGAACAGACTAAAATTTGAGAACAAGAATCGCATAGTATCTCAACTGAAATCGCAAGTTTTCTCTTAGCCATGTTCATTAAAGAGATGTACCTGAATGGGGAGGGACAGAAGGTGATGACATAATGTCCGGCAGTGCAACTGAAGGAAGCACTGGCCTCGTCTGTCGGTAAGCTGTAAGCCATAGGACACGCACTCTTGAACAACTGCGAATACTTCGACAGCCCGCAACCCGACGAGCGGAACACTTGACATGGGTTCTGGCATGCGTCGCCGGTTTCAGTTCTCAGCTCCACCGGGCACAGCCCGTTCACGTCCTCTGTGCAGCCTATGGATTGGCAGATCTGTCCTGAATCCCCTTTGGCTTCTATCAGCATAGGCAAGTTGAAGCCATCGACCAGGCTGATTTTGTACAAGTCCGTGGAATTGAGATCACCGATGGAGAACTTCGCCTGGGTGATGGCGGTGAATTTGTGGCCGTTGCAAAATATTTGGCCAAAGTCACAGTTGCTGCAGGAGTAGTCTTGGGCCGTGGAATTGAAGGTGCACCCTGTTCTGGCCCGGAACTGACCCATCCACCCTTTTGAAGCAGTGAAGAATCGGGAGCTACCCTCTGGTTGCTCTACTACTGTGGAATTATTAATACCTGGTAAGGTTTCCGAAATCTCCGACCAAATAGTTTGAGTACAGTTGTTCACGAGCGTAAATGTGGCGCCATTTACAAGTACCACTTCTGGAAACCACGTTGTGCAGGTAAAGGTGTAGAACAGAATAATGGTGGATAAGATATTGGAAGAATACATGAAAGATCTCGGCATCGAGTGCGCCAGAGGAATTCGCAGAAAGTATGTTAGATTAGTGACTAGTGAACGAAGCGGAAATCGAAGGGGGTGTTAATGCCAGGTCTTTTGGTTCTAATCAAGTTTTATCTTTCCAGGAACTTGCTGGCTGCTGCTATTCACGACCCCATGATTTTAGAGTTGAGACCCGTGGAAAGACTATGCTACTTTTATCACCCGGTGTGACATCCACCATGCATTGGGCATGAAGTTCACACATTTTATGGGGCCTCGTACCTTCAGATCCACCGAGTGGATCACAGCTTTTACCTAAGGACTTTATGTCGGCTCGAACAAAATAATGGTGGATAATCTATACATGAAAGATGTCGCCATCGAGTGCACCAGAAGAATTCGAAGAAAGCATGGTGAAAGTAGTGACTAGCGAACGAAGAGGAAATTGAAGGGGGTGTTGATGTCAGGTCTTTTGGGTCTAATCAAGTTTCATCTTTTTCCTGGAAGTTGCTGGCTGCGGCTATTGACCCCATGATTGTAGAGTTGAGGCCCATATGCCTGATGCCTCTAGTAATTTTATTAAAATTTATTTTATTTACATTAAAACAAAAATTAATTGTATCATTATACATTATTATAGGAAATAAGTCTGATGTAAGACGGTAATACAAGTCGAATTGATTCATATTTACAATGAAAATTAATAATTTTGACATAAAAATTAATATTTTTTTACGAGCCAGGTAATATCGAAGATCCGTCTGACAAAATTGATACGTGAAATTTTTTTATATATATTAATCATTTACGTAATTGATTATTAAAATTTTAATATTACAATTTAACGTTTGTATCACATTATAGGGTAATCATTGCATTGGATCAAACTGATAATGTTGATGTATGTTATTGTGTTAAATAGAAAGGAAGAAGCTTGTCCATGTAAATTTTTTTTATGCCTTGAGAATCTTTCGTCGCCATTTTTTGGTGTATATTGAGTAAACAATCGGGCTAACGTGATAGTCTATAAATTATGCTAGTTAGATAAACCATACTAGACAAGCCTTGACGTGAGAACCCGTCGTGACTACATTTTAGTGCGCTCTGGGTAAACCCTTGGATTAACGCAATAGCCTACAAATCACGCTAGTAAGATAAACTGTATTAGACAAGTCTTATGCAAGATGCTCGCCCGAGAAGATGTTGGTGGGGAAATCAAAACCATAACAATTTGTCAAGTATTCACCTACTCCACTAACTCGAACATCCAATATAGGCAAAATGAAATAAATAGAGTAAATTACATACACTATCTTTGTAAAATATTGAGATTGCTTAAAATCCCCTGCGAAAAAAATTAATTCTCCATATTTTCAAGTTTTGAGTACGCGCATCCTCATGTTTTCAAAACTTGAATGCATACACATTTGTCCACACGTGTTTACGAGAACATGTGTGATCATGAGTTGAAAACACATAGCATTAATGGTCATGACAAAAATCTTGTTATTTCATAGCAATAACGTATGTAATGAACCAAAATATTAGCTTCATTATGTGATGCATTACGCACGAAGTCGTGGTTTTCACGTAGGCTTACTTTCACCAACACCGAAGGGACACAAGCTACTCCAAGAAGCTTCATCCGGAGACCAGCCAGCTAGCAGTCAACTATTGACGCGACGCGGACAGAACTCGGTGGAGCAAAAGTGAAGCATATATCTACGTGTGTACTAGCGATAGACCAGACCCTTTAGGGGGTGTGAAGATTGTTTCAAATATAAAAAATAAAAAAAATAAAAAATTAAGTGAACTTTTGAAGCAAACAAAATATTAAGTCTTCGTGATATGGTCCGACTTCTTTCCTTTTCTGGGATTCATCTGGCATCGTCATAACTTAAAATTAATATGGTCTTATCGAGGATTTTTTACTCGTGAAATCGATTGGTCGGCAAGGAGCCTGCCTATACACATGATATGAAAGTTAATTCATCTGGTACAAAAAGAGAGGAATTCGAACCCACTCTAAAGACAAAAAAAAAAAAAAAAAAAAAAACCAGTGAGACAAACTGAGCTACTAGCTCTGTCTCAATTCATCCCTTCTTACCCGTGTAATTGTGCATTCCAATGATGAGCCTGCAACATTACTACTATATTTTTTATAATTAAATATAAAATCAACAAGGTTGACTGATTCACCTCAATTTATTATTATTTTTTTTCTAATTCGAAGAATTAAATTAATAGTAATAAAAAATTACGTATATAATAATAATAATAGTATTAAATAAATAATAACAATAAAATTATTGTTAATAATAAATAAGAAATAAATTAGTACGAAATGATTTAATTATACGGATAATAAATAATAATAAAATAATAACAAAGAGAATGATGTGTTATAATAAATAAATGAATAAAAATTAAAAGAGTTAATTAATAATAATAAATATAATAAAATTAATTTTAGAAATAGTAACAAACAATAAGTTAAATTATAAAATAAGAAATTATTTCATATGATTGATTCTTTGATGATATTTCTTCCTTCTCAAAGAGTTAGAAATGTTGGTATTTCTTTATCAATATCTCATCTTCCCCCAAATGCTCGATTGATTTTTACCCCAAACTACTTGCCCAACCCGAGCTCCTTGGTAACTATAAAACCTAGGAAACCTTACATTTAGAGCCAGGAGTTTGTGGAAGAGCGAAATTTTTTCTCCCTCTTGTCTTGTTTCAATAGAGGACTTGGTAGCCTTCGGGTTGAGTGCCCCGACTGATGACCCTGTTTATAGGGCTATCGATGAATTTGTCGTCTCGGGTGCTCAACCCGATGCCATTTCCTTTCTCCTCTTTTCTTTCCTTTCGAATTTTTATTTTATTGTTTGACAGTTTTCTCGTTTTTTAAGATAATCCTGAGATACAAGAAGCCTTCGCCAAGATATGAGATGCTGAGAAGGCATCGGGAGAAAAGAGGTAAGAAGCCCAAAAGACGACTGCTGAAAAGAAAGCACTAGCCAAGAGGGTGGACAAAGAAGCCCAAGCAGCTGTTGAGACCCGGGAAACTGAGGAGAGGTTGGCTGCCGAGGCTCCAGAAAAAGCGACTGTTAGGAAAGGGGTTGAGAACAAGGCCACCATGACCCAGAACGAGGAGAGAGAATCCGGTCGTCCACTTTTCTCGAGAACTCTGAATAAAACACCCCCTCGTTCATCGGAAGCAGAAGGCCATGGTTGATCCCGAGATGGTCCTTCTGAGCAACACTAAGAAGACGGCCCTAGGCTCTAGCCGGACAATCGATTTTACCCTCTCTTCCTCAACACGAGCTCCTGTAGAGCAGCATCAGCCCAGCCCGCTAGGAGCCCAGGATAACCTTTACATGGATGTTCGGCCGAGATTAGACTTCTAAAGAATCAAACTTCTCATGCTGAAGAGGCTCTTGCCTGGACCCCAATCACAAACTGTTCGAGGGCACTTCTCTGACTTTCTCGGTGAGCATTTCTGCCTTGTGTTTTTCCTCATAATATCAATTATAATTTCTGTGGCGCCTCAAACCTCGCCACTTAATCATACAATATGTGACGTCATATGCATAAAAATTTTCTTTTCCACGACGTAATAATATAATGCATATACGACAAAATAGTGCAATCACCACACTATCTACGTCAATGCAGCAGAAACAGTATAATAAATACACACGTACAACTCAAGTAAGACAATAAGCTATATTGTTTCTATCTACTATCAACTACATGACTATTTGACTAGACACACCTAGTCTTTCACCACTATCCTGTCTAACAGCATAGTCCTGTAACCTTTCCAACAGAAACAGCCCCCAAAGGGTGAGCATATACAACAATCATCATCGCAATACATAACAGTTATATTAACAACATAAGATATAACTGAAATGATAACAGAAATACCCCCTTTGTCGTTTCTGGACAATCAGCCATCAACTACCTCAACAACATCACACTGCAACAATAACATCGACGATACGTCGCACCCCAACTCCGGCGACAACAATATCGTCGAACGAACAATAGCATCGACGATACGTCGCACCCCAACACCGGCGACAGCAATATCGTCGAACGAATAACATCCACGATACGTCGCACCCCAACTCCGGCGACAGCAATATCGTTGAACGAATAACATCAACGTGACAACATCAACGAGACGTCTCCCAACAACGATAGTCAACAATATCAACAATAATAAACAACAACAAATATAATATCAAATCACCCAATTCCGGTGATTTATCATCGTTCAACGCAATACTATTCATCAATACTGAACAATAACAACATATGCTCGTACGTCAGCACGTACCTGATAATCGAGTATATATATCAAATATGGCTATTTCTTTGATCCTGAGGCTTGTGATGTATCTAAATAATTCAAAAATAATTATCAGATCATTGTCACCGTATCAACACAGTTATAACAGCCTCAATATATAACATCAAATAGCCCAACAACAATTAATTCAACAAAATATAAAACTCGATTATAAATTATTATCGCTCAACAATTTAATATTCTGGTGTATTTAATTCACAATACTACCATCAAATACACCCTAATTAATTTAACATCAAATAATATGCTATTTTACAACATCCGTCAAATTGCGAAAACTTTATATCAACGTGTAGCCTATACTTCGTAGACTCCGAATATATAATCAGAATTAATAACAGCTGACAAACAACTCACCAATTTCAATTCAACAATTAAAAATCCCTAATTATAATAATTTAGGAATAGTTCAAAACAACAACATAATAATCTTCTCTACTTCGTTAAAATCATACACTATTCAATACTCTTCAATTTCAGTATGATTTAACAATTTATCAGATTTATTCCAGAAATCGACGAATTTCAAACATCACCAAAAATATGAAATTTATACCTCAAATCGAAGACCTCATGTCAACGATCCCAAAACTGAAGTCGGTTCGTCGATTGGATAAACCGATAAGTCGCACGATCGAAAAGAAAATCAAAATTCTATTTTCTCTCCTAACCCTCCTCTCTCGTTCTCTCTGTTCAAATACCTTATGCCAAAATGAATGAAACTCACGTGAGTTTCATATTTATCATCTTTTCTTTTTTTTTTTCTTTTATATTATATTATATTAATAAAAATAATAAAATATAATATAATTTATAATATTTAAAATTTTTAACTTTTTAACACCGGTATATCCCTTTGGATCAGTCAAACGATCAAATTTTTCAAAACTCAAAACATGAAACTTCTATATCTTTGAGTTTTCTACGTTATATCCAAATTCAAATCATTTGGATTTCATATGACCAAAATATGTCATATTTTCCTCTTTAAAATTAATTAATTATTTAGTAATCTCACATTACTAAATCAACAACTTGTAATATTTACTTCAGGCATTACATTTCTACCCCCCTTAAATGAATTTCGACCCCGAAATTAATCAACAACAGTAATAACATAGATAAATAAAGATACGTCATACCAGCAGAATAAGTAGGGGTAGAGCTCCCTCATATGCCGCTCTGTCTCCCAAGTGGCCTCTTCGACACCTCTATGCTCCCACTGAACCTTCACCATCGGTATAAGCTTACTACGAAGCTTCCGTTCAGATCGATCCAAAATACAAACTGGTCTCTCAACATAAGACACGTCAGGATCTAACTGAACATCAGAAATATCCAACACATGTGAAGGATCCGGCTCATACTTCTGCAAAATCGACACATGAAACACATCATGAATACAAGATAAAGATGGAGGTAGAGCCAATCGATAAGCCAAAGTGCCTATCCGCTGCAATATCTCATACGGGCCAACATACCTCGGTGCCAACTTTCCTTTCATACCGAATCGCACTGTGCCACGAAAAGGAGAAACTTTCAAAAATACTCGATCGCCCTGCTGAAACTCTAAGAGTCTTCGTCTTTTATTTGCATAGGCGGCCTGTCTATCTTGAGCTGCTTTCAATCGCTGCTGTATCAATTTTACTTTCTGTTCCATCTCATGAATCATATCAGGACCGGTAACTGCAGCTCGATCAACATCATCCCAGTATAACGGAGATCTACAACGTCTCACATACAATGCCTCAAATGGAGCCATCTGAATACTACTCTGATAACTATTTTTATACGCAAACTCTACCAATGGAATAGATGATTGCCAAACAGATTTAAAATCCAGAACATAAGCACGCAACATATCCTCCAGCGTCTGACTAGTACGCTCAATCTGACTATCTGTCTTGGGATGATAAGCTGTACTCAATCTCAACTCTGTCCCCATCGCAGTCTGCAATCCTTCCCAAAATGAGAAGTAAATCGAGGATCTCTATCAGATATAATAGACACTGAAATCCCATGCAACCGTACAATCTCTCGTATGTACAACTGTGCCATCGTCAAGTACGTACTACTCATGCTATAGGGTATAAAATGTGCAACTTTCGTCAATCGATCAATGATCACCCAAATAACATCAATAGTTCCAGTGCTTCTTGGCAAATGAGTCACAAAATCCATCGATATGTGCTCCCATTTCCAAGTCGGTACTTCTAAACTCCTCAATTCACCTCCCGGCCTTTTCCTCTCAGCTTTGATTTGTTGACAATTGAGACATCGACATACAAAATCAATCACATCACGTTTCATTCCTTTCCACCAAAACTGAGAGCGTAGATCCTTATACATCTTCTTGCCACCAGGGTGGATAGAATATCGACTGCAATGTGCACGCCGCAACAGGTCTTGGCGCAACTCAGATATATCATGAACTACCCATCTATCATTCATCCTCAAATTGCCATCATCAGCCACTCTAAAACGAGTATCTTGTTTCTAAGAAACTAACTCCTTCCATTGCTGAACTCTCTCGCCTGTCATCTGTGCATCACGAATTCAACCATATATATCAGGTTCAGCTAATAAGGTAGATACCTGGATAGGAGTCGTCGAGATATCAAAATCATATCCCAAGGAAGACCAAGACATCATCATAGCTGATAAACGACTCACATCCTCTGCAGTACAACTCACTTTACGGCTCAATGCATCAGCTGTAAGATTGGCTCGACCCGGATGATATTCAATCTCACAATCATAATCCTTCAGCAAATCTAGCCATCGTCTTTGTCTCATATTCAACTCGGTCTGTGTAAACAGAAATCTCAAGCTCTTATGATCAGTATAAATCGTAAACGAGGTACCATATAAATAGTGTCGCTATATCTTCAAGGCAAAGATAATGGCTGCCAACTCCAAGTCATGCACAGGGTACCTTGTTTCGTGTGGTTTCAGTTGTCTCGAGGCATATGCCACAACATGTCAATCCTGCATCAAAACACATCCTAAACCATGTAATGATGCATCAGTATAAACAACAAACCTCTCGTTTTCTGTAAGAATTGATAACACCGGTGCATTCGTCAGTCGATGCTTCAACTCCTGAAAACTCCTCTCACATGCTTCAGACCACTGAAATCGCACACCTTTCTGGGTCAACTGTGTCAAAGGTCTAGCAATCTTTGAAAATTCCTCGATAAATCGACGATAATAGCCTGCTAAACCCAAGAAACTACGGATCTTTGGTACAGATATAGGTGCAGACCACTGTAACACGGCTTCGACCTTCGTTGGATCAACTGAAATCCCATCTCTCGATATAACATAACCCAAGAAGACCACTCAATCCAACCAAAACTCACATTTACTGAGTTTGGCATACAACTGTCTATCTCGCAACACCTGTAACACTGAACGCAAATGCCCTGCATGCTCAGCCTCACTCTTGGAATATATCAATATATCATCAATAAACACAATAACAAACTGATCGAGATAAGGCTGAAATACCCTATTCATCAAACTCATAAACACAGCTGGATCATTTGTCAACCCAAACGACATAACCAAAAACTCATAATGCACATATCTGGTCCTGAATGCTGTCTTCTAAATATCCTCCTCTCTAACTCGTATCTGATGATATCCTGACCTCAAATCAATTTTCGAATATATCGAGGTTCCCTGCAACTGATCAAACAAATCATCAATACAAGGGAGGGGATATTTATTCTTAATCGTTACCTTATTCAGCTGTCGATAGTCAATACAAAGCCGCATCGTCCCATCTTTCTTTCTCACAAAATAAGACTGGTGCACCCCAAGGCGATACACTAGGGCGAATGTATCCCTTGTCCAACAAGTCCTGCAACTGGGCTTTCAACTCTCTCAACTCTGCTGGTGCCATTCTGTAAGGAGTACGAGAAATAGGGGAAGGACCTGGCATCAACTCAATCCCAAACTCCACCTCACGAACTGGTGGGAAGCCTGGAATCTCATCAGGAAATACATCGGCAAACTCAGCAACTACAGGTATCTCCTCTATTCCCACCTTTTTCTTCTTCTCTGTCACATCTACAACATAAATAAGATAACCCTCATGTCCATGCTCCAATAACCGAGACATCCGGATAGCAGATACAAACGGAACACGGGGACGAGAACCCTTCCCATAAAATGTCCAACGCTCTTTCTCATTTGTATAAAAATATACTACTCAATGATAACAATCAACAGTCGCACAATATCTCCTCAACACATTAATTCACATAATACAATCAAAATCAGTCATCTCTAGAATAATCATATCAGATCTCAGCTCATATCCCTCATAAGAAATAATACCATCTGATATCATAGATACAACTGATATATCAACTCCAGAAGGTGTCGAAACAGAAAGAGGCATAGACAATGGAGACGAGCGCATATGATGCTCAATCACAAACCTCTTCGATATAAATGTATGCGAGGCACCGGTATCAATAAAAATATAAGCAGGATAAGAACACAAATAACACTTACCCGCTATCATCTCCTCTCGTGCCTCCTCTGCCTGCTCTCGTGTCAAAGCATACACCTGTGCCTGAGGCGGACCAGCTCCCTGCATACGTGGCTGTCCTCCAGAAGGTCGTGGTGTAAACTGTTGAGGTTGTCGTCCTCCTCTCTCTGAGGATCTACCTCTAGCACTCCTAGGCTCTCGCTGTCCCTCACGACTAGGACACTGTCTCGCCAGATGACCAACACCGCCACACTCAAAACAGGTGATCTCGGTCTGTGTACACTGTCTGATCAGATGAGGTCCCCCACAACGAAAACATCTCACTGCTCTGGACTCTCCTCTCTGCCCCTGAACAAACTGAGAACTTCCCCCACGACTCTCAACACGTCGTGAATCAAATCGACGCTTCCCAGATGATGCCGAAGAAGAAGATGAACCCTTCTGATATTTAAAAGAATGTCACTGTGGTCGTAATGACTCCCTAGTCGGCTCTGATAATCGTCCCTGAGCCCCAAACTCCTGCATCATCAACGCAGCCATCTCAGCTCTCGTCACTGCATCCTCAAATGATACCGGGTTGTTTGACTGCACACGATCAAATAACTCTAACTTCAATCCTTTCTAGAAATGCCTCATCTTAGCATGAACATTCGTAGCAACATGTGGCACATATTTCAACAATGCAGAATATCGAGTTTCATACTCAGCAATAGACATACTACCCTGTCAAAAATCCTCAAATTTTCTTTCTCTTTCTTTTGTCTGGCTGTTATAGAAAAATATTTATCAAGAAAACGAGACCGAAACACATACCAATCAACAGTACGTCCCTGAGCTCTCAATCCGACCTCAGTCGTCTGCCACCACAATAGTACATTCCTCGAAAGCTAAAATGTAGCCAATCGTAACCAAGCAGATCTAGCACACGGAGCGGTCACAAATATCTGCTCTATCATCTCAATCCACTCCTCGGCTCGCTCACTAGTCTCAAAACTATCAAATCTCGGCGGAAGATAACTGCTGAACTGTGCCAAAGTCAACTCACCAGGCAATAAAGGCTGATCTGCAGGTGCCTGTCCCATAGGAGGAGGTGGCAATGGATTCATATGTTCAAACCCACTGTCAACCTCTTCTGTTTCCTCGTGTGGATGTACCTGTTCTCTAGCTGCCATCACTGGAAATCAAATTGCTAATAATAACATTTAACAATTACAATCAAGTAATCATCATCATACCTTTCGCACGAAAGCACACGCAACTAAAGAACAATCAATCACATCGAGAAATCATCAATAACAAGTCAAATGCACAGACACACGCAGATAATATCGTCATCCAACTCCCTCATCACAAACCCAACTCCTAACCATCCCAGACATCTAACATATGCTCTGATACCACCAATTGTGGCGCCCCAAACCTCGCCACTTAATCATACAACATGTGACGTCATATGCATAAAAATTTTCTTTTCCACGACGTAATAATATAATGCATATACGACAAAATAGTGCAATCACCACACTATCTACGTCAATGCAGCAGAAACAGTATAATAAATACACACATACAACTCAAGTAAGACAATAAGCTATATTGTCTCTATCTACTATCAACTACAGGACTATTTGACTAGACACACCTAGTCTTTCACCACTATCCTGTCTAACAGCATAGTCCTGTAACCTTTCCAACAGAAACAGCCCCCAAAGGGTGAGCATATACAACAATCATCATCGCAATACATAACAGTTATATTAACAACATAAGATATAACTGAAATGATAACACAAATACCCCCTTTGCCGTTTCTGAACAATCAGCCATCAACTACCTCAACAACATCACACTGCAACAATAACATCGACGATACGTCGCACCCCAACTCCGGCGACAGCAATATCGTCGAACGAACAATAGCATCGACGATACGTCGCACCCCAACACCGGCGACAACAATATCGTCGAACGAATAACATCAACGATACGTCGCACCCCAACTCCGGCGACAACAATATCGTTGAACGAACTACATCAACGTGACAACATCAACGAGACGTCTCCCAACAACGATAGTCAACAATATCAACAATAATAAACAACAACAAATATAATATCAAATCACCCAATTCCGGTGATTTATCATCGTTCAACGCAATAGTATTCATCAATACTGAACAATAACAACATATGCTCGTACGTCAGCACGTACCTGATAATCGAGTATATATATCAAATCTGGCTATTTCTTTGATCCTGAGGCTTGTGATGTATCTAAATAATTCAAAAATAATTATCAGATCATTGTCACCGTATCAACACAGTTATAAAAGCCTCAATATATAACATCAAATAGCCCAACAACAATTAATTCAACAAAATATAAAACTCGATTATAAATTATTATCGCTCAACAATTTAATATTCTGGTGTATTTAATTCACAATACTACCATCAAATACACCCTAATTAATTTAACATCAAATAATATGCTATTTTACAACATCCGTCAAATTGCGAAAACTTTATATCAACGTGTAGCCTATACTTCGTAGACTCCGAATATATAATCAGAATTAATAACAGCTGACAAACAACTCACCAATTTCAATTCAACAATTAAAAATCCCTAATTATAATAATTTAGGAATAGTTCAAAACAACAACACAATAATCTTCTCTACTTCGTTAAAATCATACACTATTCAATACTCTTCAATTTCAGTATGATTTAACAATTTATCAGATTTATTCCAGAAATCGACGAATTTCAAACATCACCAAAAATATGAAATTTACTCCTCAAATCGAAGACCTCGTGTCAACGATCCCAAAACTGAAGTCGGTTCGTCGATTGGATAAACCGATAAGTCGCACGATCGAAAAGAAAATCAAAATTCTATTTTCTCACCTAACCCTCCTATCTCGTTCTCTCTGTTCAAATACCTTATGCCAAAATGAATGAAACTCACGTGAGTTTCATATTTATCATCTTTTCTTTTTTTTTCTTTTTCTTTTATATTATATTATATTAATAAAAATAATAAAATATAATATAATTTATAATATTTAACATTTTTAACTTTTTAACACCGGTATATCCCTTTGGATCAGTTAAACGATCAAATTTTTCAAAACTCAAAACATGAAACTTCTATATCTTTGAGTTTTCTACGTTATATCCAAATTCAAATCATTTGGACTTCATATGACCAAAATATGTCATATTTTCCTCTTTAAAATTAATTAATTATTTAGTAATCTCACATTACTAAATCAATAACTTGTAATATTTACTTCAGGCATTACAATTTCTCTCATCTTATCTTTTGTTTACAAAGGACCTCCAAATGCTTATAATTGTCTGTTAAGGGGTCGCTTCCGTGGCCAAACTAGAAGCTAGTCAGGCCCAGGTTAAAAGTGAAGTTCATGTCCGAGTTAAAGACGAATTGGAGCGGGCCTCTGAGCTACACAATGAGACAGTAATAGGGCTTAGGACGATTTCTAAGGCGGCCTACCAACAGTTGGAAGAGTACCAGACAAACTTGAAAAAAGCTCAAATAGAGGCCGATGCTGAACTTCGGAAGCGTGAGTCAAATTCCTTGAAGAGCTCGATAGTCACAACGCCTGGGTCGACGAAACAAATTTTGCCCTGGCTGCCATGCGGCGGTGTGAGGAGGAATGGTAGACTTCGTTCCTTCAGTCAAAGAGTTCAAAGTAGCGGTTGAGGACAAGGCCGACTCCTTCTTCCGAATTGGCTTCGATAAGTACTAGGAGCAGTTTGAAGAGGTTGTCTTCTCCCGGAGGATAGTAAAGGCTTTACAGACTTTGACCGAGCCATCAAATCGCTTTCAAAGGATGAGAAAGGGGCAGGAGGGGAGGATCTTGACGTTGTAGGGTCCGAGGGCACGACTAATGTATAGTAGTCTTATAAATTTTTATTTTATTTTTCGGCTTTAGAGCCTTGTTTTGTACTTTTTTGATAAATAATTTTTTTTTTAAACTTTTGCTAGATTTCTTCTTTTTTCTATAGTTTCAAGTAGACTAGACTAAGATTTTTTCCCATAACTGTGAACCCAGAATCGATGCATGTACTAAGGTGCTCAGGCAAATGATCATGGTGTGTGAACGAAGACATGACCCATGATCCTCTAAGTCCTATTACGCTGATGGGCTAAGCAGAGAGCCCGAGCTCACTCGAGCATGTGCTGGTCTGATCAGCTTCTCTGGTTGTTGCAAACTCGATGACGGTTTATGAAAGAAAATTTCTTTCACCCAGGATGGTTCTTACCCCGGCTTCCCTATCTTTTCGATCCATCTCCCGCCTGAGTCCCAAGATGACTCGATGACCCGGGCACTTCCCGAGATATCACTGTATATTCATTTTCGTAATTTCAACTACATCTCTTTGTTTCTCGGTGATATTTATATGCTCATAAATGTCTTCACGGAAATAATTTCACTCAATTGGGAAAATCTAAAGGCAAAATTTTTTTTTCTCCAGCCACTTCAAGGAATACATTATGCGAAGAATTCATATGTTTCTTTTGTTGTTCCAATTCGTGTCAAATTTTGTTCAAACAAGCGCTGTTGACACAAATTATTAATAATTAAACGTACTAAATACTACGTATAAATAAAATATAATAAATTACAGTTAAAAACATTTGAATCCTCCTTTTTTTTTAAAAAAAAAAAACACACACACACACACATATATATACACATACTATTTTATGAAGTTTGAGTACCCTATAGAAACTACTTTAGTCCGAATTGATTATGCAAATAAAAAATTACATATACAAACGCAAAATAACATTTGCTTCTAATACTTTTGGACAAAAAAGTCAAGACGCCCACGTTGCTTTTTTAAACCGCTCAACCAGTCCATGCCTCCATCTCTGTTTCCTTAAACGTTATTCTCTGATTTTCTCAAAATCATAAAATTATGTTTGCTCAATTTATTACATCTCATCTTGGTAAGATCTTTTTCTTTGGTTTTTCGATTTCGAAGACGCATGTATGATTGAGATTTGTATTGTATCAAGTATTGTATCAATTGAAACAAATATTGTTGCTTGGAATATTTCTGTTTTAATTTGAATTATACCATAATACATATGTTTTGTTTAGATAAAAATGAACAATAGAGTCTGAGTACAATTGTTTTGTATTTAGTCTCAGTATTCACTAAGTACTTGACATAGAGTATGTCTTTTGTGAGACGGTCTCACAGAACTTTATTTGCGAGACGGGTTGACCCTACCCATATTCAAAATAAAAAAAGTAATACTCTTAGCATAAAATGTAATATTTTTTCATGGATGACCTAAATAAGATATCCGTCTCACAAAATACGACTCGTGAGACCGTCTCACGTAAGGTTTTGCTTGAGTTTTTGCCCTTGACATAATGTGACATCCCAAAGATATCTGCATTCAGAAAATATTTCTAACATGTATAACATGGTGTGCTTGATCGCTATTATATATCAACCACGATAAGCAATCAAAATAATTTATAAATATATATTTCATAATCGATCAAAAGAATTTTTTTTATTAAAAAAATAGATGAATAGAATAATTCGTTTGTTTTGTAGTTGGCTTGGGTGAAATAAGCAATAAATCCGATGTTTGTTTGTCCTCTAATGACATAGGAATGCCACTTGCGCGAATTTGGTGCCTTGATCACAACCACATTGGACGGTTCAGATTCGCAGATGTGTTTCCGAGAAAGATTCTGCAATTTTTCAGTCTTAAAACTCCGTATTTTCTTTTTCGTTTTTTTTTCCCAATATATATTGCTCTATCACATATCGTAACTTAAAATATTTATATATTAACGAAATATAGTAAAACTAAATAATTTATGTCTTCTTAAAAGGATTTACATATGTATATGATATTTATGGTCAAATTTGAGATATGTCTTGCATTTGCTATTTGACTTGAGTGACTTCATGCGTTCCTAACATTAGATATTCTGCACATGCGATGCGTGTGTGTACAATCTTTTTATCATTATGGATGAACTAAAATGAAATTTGACAAATTATGAAAAGATTAAATAATATTAACAAAGTGTAATATTAATATCTTATAAAGGTAAAATTGAAAGAAAAAGTTAGTGTCTTTCATAGATAGTTAATATCATGTCCTCAACTTTAATAAAATAAAATAGATTTGTTGGTAAGTGCGTATCCATCCAAACCTCTTATTAAAGCCGGTCCATCAGGCCGGACCTGTACATCAATTTCATTTGTCATTAATTAACTTATCAATGGGATAAACCTTGAATGCGTCATTAACTCATTGCGAGAAAATTAATTTAATCCAATGGTTTAGAGGATATAGAAAATTTTTCCAAATTAACTTTCGAATCTATAATAAAAATCTTAAAATTCTATATCATATAATAACATTGAATTGCTGAAAAATTGTCAAATAGGGGTGTGGATTCAGATTAGTATCTTGATTTTAACTTGAACCAAACAATTTCACACAATTTTCCAAAGAGTTAATTACTCAGGTATAGCGACGAGCACAGGTCGCCAAGCTCTTCTCAGCAACCGCTGCCGAAACGTGGCCGTAATTGGCCGCACCATACGAGCCCCATTCCCTCTAACGCCATGACCCGAGCCTCCTCCCCCGCCGCCGGATTGGGTAAACCCGTCCCTCACATTCTCCGAAACACTACCTCCGAACGCCGGTGGCGACAGCACAAACAAATCCTTCAACTTCTGGCGGACAGAAAACTCACCCCCTTTCTCCAGAGCGCTCCCCTCGTCACTGCTCCCTTTCCGATCCGTCGAGCTCATCTCACCACGCTGCACCCGTCTCCTCCCGTCGTTTCCTCCACCCCGACCGAGAAGCATTCGAAGAGTCTTCCTCCGGCGGAGGTGGATTACCGGGCTCGCAGCAGGGCTCCTCGTCGGACTCCCCGCAACCGCACACTGGGTGGCTAACAGCTTAAACTTCTGCAGAGTAGACATCCCCTATCTCACCAACTTCTTCCTATCCGGGTAGAATCAAAACAACCCCACGATTAACAAAACAAAACATACAACAGGACATTAATTTGAAATCTTCAAGGGAAAAAGCTGAAGGGACAGGAAAAGCAAGATCTGGGTATGTTGTGAAGAGGACTCAGCCATGGAATAATCCATTCAAAAAGGAGAGGAAATTGAAAGAAAGGGATCAGATAAAGGAGGAAAGACAGCAAGTGGGGGTGGAAGAAAGGGAAAGAACGATAGTGCAGAGGGAATATGATACAGAAACGGCCAACGGGGCTTGGAATTGGCTATAAATACGAGAACAAGCGAACGGGGTCTGAATGCTGAATCCTATAACATTATGACACGTGGCTGGATTTGTTTTCTGGGTCCCACTTTGGTTTTCCATAATTTTTTTAGTTACTTTGACCGAGAATTAAATAAGTTTGCCATTCTTGTCATGTTAGCACAAATCAAGTGGAGATAATGTTAATTTTGTAAATCGAGACAAAGTGAGAGATTCAAGACATGAAATTCTTTTATTATTTCGTGAATGAAAGAAGACAAACAAGGATAACATGTAATGCATTAAGGACAAGGGCGATAATCGACCCGAAAGAGTCGAGGGTTCGTATATTGAGACAAAAAGAGCCTAATTACACATGCAGTAGCGTAAAAATTACTTAAAACTAAAATCAAGTCATGCATATAATTATAGCCCTTGTTGGGATTGTCATAAAAAAACATTGGTAATAATTATGAACTCACTTTTTGGTACTCAATTCTAGGACGCTGACAAAGGAGTTGTTTTGTTGCTCTAATGTTAATTAAAAACAAATAATTGATGGCTGGCGTGAACTCGGAAGCACTTGATTTTGGGCAGACCATGCCTCGACTGGGTTTCAAATTTCAAGAAATGTGAACTTATCATCGCTAATTTTCCAATCCAAGTTATTCAAATTTGTAATCAAATACTATAAGAATGAAGTTTTGAAAGATACAAAACAATAATGTTTTAACGTCTACTTCATCTTCATCATTATTCAATAAATATTTGATAAGCAAATTTAAATTTCAAATATAGATAAGGTGTTGATTTATACAAATATTATTGTCGTCGAACTTTTAATAAGTGCTTTGGAGAAAGTCCTTGTATTTCAAACCTTCATCAATGAAGCAATTAAACTAAAAACGGTCCATTTCTAAGGAAAGAGAACAAAATACTACAAACTAGATAAGCACTTTGATTTCAAGAAGCCAAATTTGGCTGATTAATTAATGGTTGCTGAAATGATAATAACCAAACAGAAATTCAATTATTCATTCACATCTCTTACCAAGAATTGCAACTTGCAAGTAGTCTATCAAAAGCAGAAGCATAAATATGTCCTCCAATGGTGGTTTAGTACATGTAGAAAACACTTTTACCAGAAACAAAAACTGGTTATAACATGAAGTCAAACCTCCGAATATTTACAGTCCCGTGAAATTTACTGTCAAAACAATGTAATGTAGCAGAAGCTTTAAAATGTTCGAGTGTGTGGCTGTATAATTCCTAACCAAGTATCACAGGATATGTTGCTAATATAAACACCAAACAGATGAAACAATGGCTCACACACTAGAATCGGGAGTTGAACTGCTGTTCCATTTGAAAACTGAATCCGGCGACACAGGGTGGTTGACGGCACCCTTGAGAAGCACTGTATCGTCGTCCACCAATACGTCTACTATTTCGACCCTATCGACGTTCAAATCCTCGTTCTGAATCCTTCTCAAAGCTTCGAGCACATCTCCCATGGAGGGCCTCATATCCCTCTCTTGTTGTAAGCACTGAAAAGCCAATTCTGCGACCAGTGTGACCAACCTCCTGACAATACTATTTGTCTCAAATCCAAGACTTGCGTCCACCAGCTCGCTCAAGTTACGATTTTGAATCTTGTTGATAGCCATGTTGGCCAAGTTGATATCCTGGCGGTGTCTATTGGTATCCACGGCTTGTAAAGACGATATAAGTTCGATCAGCATCACTCCAAAGCTATAGACATCGCTTTTTTCGGTGAGTTGGAAGCACTGATAGTACTCAGGGTCGACATAGCCAGGCGTTCCTTGTGGGGCAGTAGACACATGAGTTACATCAGCGGGGAACAATCTTGACAAACCGAAATCAGCAACTTTTACATTGAAATCGTTGTCTAGAAGGACGTTGTTGGTTTTCACATCTCGATGAATGATGTCTGATCTGTGGAGATAAGCGAGTGCATCTGCAGTTTCAATAGCAATTTTCAACCGAATCTGCCAAGAAAGTGAACCTGATTTGGAACGATTTCCATGCAGATGATCAGCCACTGTTCCATTTGGTATATATTCATAAACTAGCAATAGGTCCCGACTTCGCTTGGATGTGCATCCATATAGCATCACAAGGTTTGGGTGTCGTAACTTTGTTAAAATCTCGACTTCATTCATGAACTGATCGACACGCTTCACATTGTTCTCGTATAAACGTTTAACTGCAACAGCACGGCCATCCGGTAGATTCCCTATTTCACAAAAAAAAACGAGCTCTTATATCTGATAAAGATCGGGTAAATTTCCACTTCAGAAAAGGGCTCAGTGCTTATACCATAATATACGGTACCAAAACCTCCATCTCCAAGTTCTCTAGAGGAATCAAAATTATCAGTGGCTGCTTCAAGTTCAGCATAGCTAAAGAGATACGCACCAAAGTAAGTACTGCCTCCGCCAAGTTCAGATTTTGATGTTGGATATGAAGGGATGCTTCTGGTGAAACTTGTTGAATATGGAGTAGAGACACCTTTGCTTGAAGGGTGAGTGCTGGTTTCTTTGCTAGTATTTTGGGCAGGTTTGCCTGCGATGCGTTTTTTTCTCTTCGCTCTATAGTGGAAAATTAACCATCCAACAATAATACCAGCAAGAGCTGCACCGCCTAGAGCTGGACCTGAACAGCAATACAATGTTTCAAGACAAGTGCATGTCGTGAAAGAAACGGAATTTTGTTCTATTGAGTAATAATCTTACCAATTATCTTTCCTGTGTTATTCGAACTATTTCCTGAATCTGCGATTCCAAATTAATGGTTAATATATGAGAGCATAAAACCAGAAGAAAATTGGTGATAATATAAACAAAAGAACATAAATAAATAAAGAATTGAACAATTATCACTACCAAGGAAAATTTTTGTACCCACTTAATGATACAGTTGTTTAGAGTTATCTCCATATGGAAGATGTGTTGGGAAATTATCCCGAAGCGATGCCAACCACGATGATAATATAGTGCCGAAAAATTGCGGAATAAAATAATCAACAAGGACACAAAGATTTACGTGGTTCACCCAAGATAGGCTACGTCCACGGAGCACTGCAACTTTTATAACCGGAAAAATATTACAACAAGTGTATACATCAATACACTAAATATCTCACACTCCCAAACCCGAGTATACCGAGAAAATAATTTCTCTAACTCACACAAGAGAATTCCCGCACTCAAGAAAAAATACACTCTTTTTTTTCTATGCACTCTCTTTTTATCAAAGTTAAAAGGTTTTGGATTTTGGGATACTAAAAGCAAACAAGGAAGACTCAATTTATAACAAAATTCTTAAGCCAACTTTGAAAGAATCACGATGTGGGATTTGTTATTTTTAATATTTTAATTAATGTGGGCCCCACCCACATTTATTAAAATCTCACCTAACAATTCTCCCACTTGAAGACTTGATTTCAATCATGTCTGCCCACCATCAGTGCAGCAGCTCAAACTTTCTTTTTTTAGTCCGACTGAAGTTGAACACAACTTCAGTTTGTCAATGGTTACTGTCTTTGTGAGCATATCGGCTGGGTTCTTACTTCCAGGAATCTTCTCCAGCATCAAGATTCTATCTTCCAACACTGATATGATGAAATGGTACCTAACCTGTATATGATTTGTCCTAGCATGATAAACAGGATTTTTTTGCTAAATGAATAGCACTCTGACTGTCACAGTGTAACGTGCTATCTTCAAGCTTCTGACCCAATTCTTCCAGAAAGGATCTCAACCATATCATCTCCTTGCTAGCTTCTGTAACTGCTACATACTCAGCCTCAGTAGTCGAAAGCGCAACAACCTTTTGCAGCTTAGACACCCAGCTTACAACTGTACCAGCTAATGTGAACACATATCCAGTAGTACTTTTTCTACCATCCAGGTCACCACCCATATCGGCATCGACAAAACCCTGTAAGCCCAATTTTGACCTCCTGAAGCATAAAGAACAACTAGCAGTACCTTTCAAATACCTGAGAATCCACTTAACTGCTTCCCAGTGTTGCTTTCCTGGATTACTCATAAACCTGCTCACAACTCCCACTGCATGTGCTATGCCTGGTCTTGTACACACGATTGCATACATGAGGCTTTCGACAGCAGAAGCATAAGGAACCTTATTCATATAAGCCTTCTCCTGCTCCGACGATGGTGATTGTGCTTTGGTTAGTTTGAAATGACTAGCCAAAGGAGTACTAACAGATTTAGCTTCATTCATATTAAATCTGTTAACCACCTTTTTCACGTACTCTTCTTGTGATAACTTCAAGAATCCATTCACCCGGTCTTTTAAGATCCTCATTCCAAGGATTTGCTTTGCAGCACCCAAGTCCTTCATGGCAAATTCCTTTGATAAATCTTTTTTCAGTTTATCAATTTCTTCCAGACAAGCTCCAGCTAACAGCATATTATCTACATATAGCAGTAGTATGATATAAGAACCGTCAAACTTTTTCACATAACAGCAATGATCAGCTTGACACCTTAGGAAACCATTATTACTCATAAATCCGTCAAACTTCTTGTACCACTGTCTTGGAGCTTGTTTGAGACCGTACAAGCTCTTCTGAAGTTTGCACACCATTCTTTCTTTTCCCCGTACTTCAAAGCCCTGTGGCTGCTTCATATAAATTTCTTCATCTAGGTCACCGTGAAGAAACGCAGTCTTTACCTCCAACTGCTCCAAATGTAAGTCTTCCTTCGCCACTAGTCCAAGTACTGTCCTGATAGTGGTTAATTTAACCACCGGAGAGAAAATCTCGGTGTAATCAATTCCTTCCCGTTGTTGGAAGCCTTTACAACAAGTCTTGCCTTGTACCGCTTGCTACCATCATGCTCTTCTTTTAACCGGTACACCCACATGTTATGTAACGCCTTTATGCCTTGCGGAAGTTCTGTCGACTCCCACGTTTGATTGGATGACAGTGAATCCATCTCATCTTCCATGGACAACTCCCACTTGGTTGAATCATCATTTTGCATTGCCTCTTCATAGGTCTCCGGTTCACCTTTGTCTGTCAGCAAAATATAGTGAAGTGCAGGGGAGTATCTCTCAGGTGGTCTGATGGTTCTCAAAGATCTCCTGAGTTCAATCATCGAAGTTTGTGGGTCATCATCTTGTGCAGTTTCTTCTCCATCTTCCTGGTTACTGGTTTTCGATTCATTCACATGAATATATGTCAATGGCACTTCATCAGTCTTCTTGACTTCAGGACATTCATCTCCAGCTCCAATGTCTTACTTGTCCTTGTACAGAAGCTGCTCATTAAAGATTACATCCCTGCTCCGAATGATCTTCCGATTTTGGTCATCCCAGAAACGATAACCAAACTCATTATCTCCATAACCAATAAAGAAGCACTTCTTTGATTTCGGATCAAGTTTTGTTCGGCTTGCTGAATCAATATGAACATAGGATAGGCATCCAAACACTTTCAAGAAAGAAAGGTTTACTTCTTTGCCGCTCCAAACCTCTTCGGGTATTTTGCAGTCAAGCGGTATCGAAGGTCCTCTGTTGATCAAATATGCTGCAGTGTTAACAGCATCAGCCCAGAATGATGTTGGCAATCCAGAATGCAATCTCATGCTCCTTGCTCGTTCATTCAAGGTCCTGTTCATCCTTTCAGCTACACCATTCTGTTGAGGTGTACCAGGAATGGTTTTCTCCATCTTGATCCCGTTCTGTGCACAATATTTTTTAAACTCATCATCTTCATATTCTCCACCATTGTCAGACCGTAAGCACTTCACCTTCAAGTTGGTCTCATTTTCCACCATGACTTTCCACCTTTTAAAGGTCTCGTAAACATCAGATTTATTTTTCAGAAAATAAACCCAAACTTTTCTACTCGAATCGTCAATGAATGTGACATAATATCTCGAGCCTCCAAGGGATGTCACAGGAGATGGTCCCCATACATCAGTATGAACCAGCTTCAACTTTGCTGCTTTTGGTTCTCTACCGCCTTTTGAAAAACTCACATTCTTCTGCTTTCCAAGGATACAGCTTTCACATAGTTGGTGTTCAACAGTCTTTAATTCTGGTAGCTTTCCTTTTGACACCAACATCTTCATTCTCTTCTCACTCATATGTCCAAGTCTATAATGCCATAGACTTGAATTGGCTCCAGCATCCACAGCTGCTAATGTGTCTCTGCAACTGGAAGTCATATACAGTGTTCCAGTTTTCTTTCCTCGAGCAACAATCATGGCTCCTTTGTTCACTTTCCAGGAACCATCACCGAAGGTCACATTGTGGCCTTCATCATCCAGCTGTCCCACCGAGATCAGATTGCGTGTCAATTTTGGTACATGTCTGACTTTGTTGATTTTTCAGACAGATCCATTTGACATCTTCATCCGTACATCACCCATACCAACAATTTCCAAGGGTTTTCCATCAGCCAGGAAAACTTTTCCGTAATCGCCAGCGATTTAATTATAAAATACATCGCGATCACCAGTGGTATGAAACGAAGCTCCCGAGTCCATAACCCAAGAATCAACAGGGCTTTCCATGGATAATAGCAGAGCATCATGTACTTCCTCAGTGACAGCATTGGCATTATTCTTCGTTGATCTGCAGTTCTTTTTCAAGTGATCAGTTTCACTACAGCTCCAGCACTTCAAATTCTTTTCAAAGTTGTTTTTGTCTTTTCCATTTCTTGATTTTGATCTACCGCGCCATCGGTTGGAACTCCTTTCACCACTCCTGCCTCTTTCTCTGTTATCAAGATTTAGAGCAGATCTCGATGATGTTGCTTCACCCGAGTCTTTCCTGCGAACTTCTTCAGCAAGGATTTGATCTCTAACATCATTGAGTTGTAGTTTCCCTTTTCCAACAGAGTTGCTAACCGCTGCCCGCATCGGTTCCCAATTGTCTGGTAAAGACGCCAGAAGAATAAGTGCCCGAATCTCATCATCAAATTTGATGTCCACCGATGTCAGCTGAGAGACAATCGTGTTGAATTCATTTATGTGTTTTGCCACCGAAGCACATTCTCCCATCTTCAAGTTGAATAACTTTTTCATGAGATGTACGTTGTTGTTTGCTGATGGCTTCTCGTACATGTCCGATAAAATGGACATCATCTCTTCTGTGGTTTTTGCCTCCGCCACGTTATGTGCCACATTCTTCGTTAGGGTCAGTCGTATCACACCTAACACCTGTCGGTCAAGGAGCTCCCAATCATCATCCTCCAACTTTTCTGGTTTCTTTCCTGATAGAGGTTGATGCAGCTTCTTACTGTACAGATAATCTCTTATCTGTAACCGCCAGAACGAAAAATCTGTTCCGTCGAACTTTTTGATTCCCGATCCATCATCTCCGGCCATCGCTTCTCTAGCCTTAGCAAAAAATCTAAAAAATCTTTTCTGATGTGGAAGATAAGACAAAGCTGCAACCACAGAGCATACTCAGAATTTTTAAGAATTTTCACAACATGGCTCTGATACCAGTTGTTGGGAAATTACCCCGAAGCGATGCCAACCACGATGATAATATAGTGCCGAAAAATTGCGGAATAAAATAATCAACAAGGACACAAAGATTTACGTGGTTCACCCAAGATAGGCTACGTCCACGGAGCACTGCAACTTTTATAACCGGAAGAAATATTACAACAAGTGTATACACCAATACACTAAATATCTCACACTCCCAAACCCGAGTATACCGAGAAAATAATTTCTCTAACTCACACAAGAGAATTCATGCACTCAAGAAAAAAATACACTTTTTTTTTTCTATGCACTATCTTTTTATCAAAGCTAAAAAGCTTTTGATTTTGGAAAACTAAAAACAAACAAGAAATGTTCAATTTATAACAAAATTCTTAAGTCAACTTTGAAAGAATCACGACGTGGGATTTGTTATTTTTAATATTTTAATTAATGTGAGCCCAACTCACATTTATTAAAATCTCACCTGACAAGATGATCCTAAAACATATTGAGACAATGATAAAGAAACAGAGTCCCGTACCTTTTCCATTTCCAGTGTTATTGCAAGTAAAGGGATAAGTTCCATTACTGCAGTAGCAAGCGAAAGATTCTGAATTTTGATTAAACCCACACACACCACCCGATTCCTTACAATCCTGGCAGTTGCTATTATTCGCCGACCACTGGATCGAAAACCCGCTTTCCAGGGTGTTTCCCGTCAAGAGCCTTGCTAAAACGCTGGCTGCAGTTTGGTTCACTGGAACAAAGATATTGCTAGAACAATTTAAAGAGCTTCTCAGATCAACAGCTGCTTCAGGTGTCGAAACCATGGAAAAGCCATACTGGCCGCAAGTGAATATAAAAAAAGCTGGTATTTCCGAAGGCTGTGGCTGAGTCTGAGACGAAATTCCGCTGCATCCATAGTTCAGAGAGATATTCTGATCATTAGAATTTGAAGAAAAACTGAAAAGATCGGAATTTAAGGTGGTGTTGTAGAGGGGGTATGGGCAAATGTTGTTCCATAAATCTTCTCTCGCTACTTCGAGACTGTACGTATTGTTATCGACACTCAATACCCTATACGATAGTGGCATGATGGTGATCCGAGGAACGTCTGTCTGGCAGTCGAGTTCGAAGCCTGGGTATCCACAATACGCCGGCCGATCATTTCCATAAAAGGGATATTTCATATCTTGTTGGTTGGCGCATCGAAATGGTTGGCTGCACGTTTGGTACGACGCATCAGCTTCACAGATACCACCCTGGATTTGTGACAGTAGGAGGATTACAAGGATCATGAAGAAAGATTCTCGGTCGAGTTTCGGGCTCATCACTTTCGTTGGTTTTCTTGTCGAAGGGAAGGGATCATGGCGAGAATTTGACATCAGAAAAGGTTGAATTGTGTTTAACGCGGAGTCTGGGAATTGACAAATACTTCCATTTTAGCGTAGTTTTTCAACCAAATAGTAGCTTCTTTTTGGGAAAAAAATTGGTGGCCGACTCATTCAAACGGAAGAAAGCACTGTGTATTTGAATGTGACTGAAATTACATAAAAGGTAACAATGAGTCGAATTCTTATTTTTAGACAAAACTAACCCCCTCGATATAAACTAACATATATTTCTTTTTCAGACTTGACAATATTATTCAATTGGATCCATCACGTTCGCGTTAAATTGGAGTCCTTTTTTTGTAATTTATGGGAGATTATTCAAAGTTGTTAGGTAGAAAGCCAACAATCAAGACTAAACAGGAACTACAGTTCAAAAGCAGTATGAACGTTCTGGAAGTGGGAATTATAAATAATTGATAGACATGGGCGGAGCTAGGTTAGGGGCTAGGTTGGGGTCTAGCCCCACCTAATTTTTTTTAAAAAAATAATAAGTATGTTTTATTTTAAAAATTCGTTGACTAGTCCAATCAATTTTCTCTTTCTTATTCCCTCTATGCATTCTTTGTGGCATCTCCATTCTTCTCCCTCAAACCATCACAATTTTCGTTACTTGAAACGGTCGTAACTTCATCGTCGGTCGTCGATTTTCAAAATCGATTGTAGATTCGGAAAGCCCGCGACATAAAATTTCTTTTAATACCAAATTTTTGAAGTTTTTTTTTTTCGTCTTGAAATCGGCCATCGCCTATCGGTCATGGTTTTCAACGGAAATCTTGAAAAAATCTTAATGTTAGACTTACTACAGCTCATTCTTGTTGCTTTAAGTTAGATTTCGAATTTTTAAGTTAATTTCAGATTTTAGTGTTTCGAAATTTGGGTATTTTGGTTCTCTAGAATTCCAATAATTGATATATGTTAAATTGATGATTGTAGGTACTATATTTGAGTCGATTGGAGGTATTGATATTTTTTCAGAATTTATTTGGGCATTATTTCGAATTTTCAGATTTTATATTGGGGATTTTCGATTTTTAGTGTTGATTATTTATTATTTGGATGTTTAGATGCTATAGAAAATATAAATGCAAATTTATGGAATTTTGTAGGATTTTTTGAAAAATTCAGAATTATGTAAATGGGATTTTCGAACTTATAAGGCTGTAAAAATTTTATATGTAAATGTATTATACCTTATGATTGTCAAATGTTAACTTCGGGAATTGTTTTGGAATAATTATAATTGTTCAAGGTTTATTAAAGTAAACTAACAATTATTTAGTGTCGGTAACGTTGATTTGATTTAGTTAGCCATAATAAGTTAAATTAAGAAAAATCGAATAGCACAACTTCAGTAGTGTTTTAGCTCCATGTTTTTGATGGTATTAAATATTAAATACTCTTGTTCTATGTTTTCATGAAGTCAATGTTTACATTTTTTTATTTTAGATTTTTTAGTTAATTATTTAATTTATTAAATACAGTATGAGACGGAACCAGCCCCAAGTAATTTTGAATCCTATCATAGAGCCATCTTGCAACACGTTTATATTTATTTACACGGCAAATGAACATCTACTCTAACCCCAATAATTCGGATACAGATCCTGGCATCTTGACTACTATACACTTCTTCGTTCAAAAGCCAATCCTCCATGAGGGCTGGAGCTTGAACACGTAACTTTTGATGTTAGACTTTGGCTATCAACATGATTTCTAGATCGGACAATCCCCATTCGACCAACTGTTCAACGATTTATAATTTATATAATTGAAGAAGTTTGGATCTGATAATAATTTTAGAGTAGACAGTTCGTCACTCGAGCCAAGGTTGCCATTGTTGGAGGGGCCAACATGTTTTACGCCAATAGGAGTTCTCTCCCATTGGCCATCATATATAATCATGCTCTTGAAAATATGTTTATTTTGAGCCAATACGCAATCAGCATAAAACTTTCCCAAACCAGCAATCGATAAGCCATTGGCACTAATTCATTCTTGTCACCATTTTCGTAGATTTAAATACCCAAAAAAAACTAAAGATTTCATACAGATAGATCAGGTTGTGAGATGACTGACTAGGTCATGCTGTTTGATCTCCAAAGCCTCTGAACAAATCTTCCTCATCATACGATAGAAAGACAAGAGATCAAATAGCAGATCCATAGACATTTTCCCCATCAAATTTCTTGCCAAATTCTCCTTTTCTTCTCTCAAATTCGGTCTCTCCAAGTAGAAAGATCCATTCCTTATCGTCGCACCCATCTGCAGTAATCTTGCCTCTTGTTGCGGACTCAGAGCCTTATTCGTCCGCAAATCAAGAATTTCAAGCCCTTTCCAAGACATCAATAATTATAAACCGAAACCTCGCGTTCCCAATTCTCGAAACAATTACTAAACCATTGATCTGTCGGCGTATTCTCTACAATCGTAACTGGATGATAATTATTATAATCCATGTGCACTATTCTCTCTGCTTTTCTGATACATTTTTTGTCAATTCTTTTCCAATATTTCAGTAAAGGGTGCCCCACAAGCCACATTTAGGATTTGGGGACCTTTGTGTAACTAGCATGCGAACGGCGGATTTCTTCTAATTCCTCCATGGATAAATTCGACATTTCGGATTCATAATGGGATGGATCGATGTCTTCTTCTTCGCAAAGAAGAACTCCATCAGTCGGCTCTGAACTTTCTAGCAACATGTGAATTCCGGGCCCGACCCGTGGAATGATAACAGGCACCCACCATTATTTGCAATCAGCAAAAAAAATTTATGCACTTCGTAGCGTTAGTTTTATATTAAAATTTCATCTAATTATTAAGAATCTCTTCTTAGCAAAAAAAAAAAAAAAAAATTCACCTCTATGTAATTTAAAATACCGATAATTTTATAGGAAAAAAAATCATATATGACATTTCCTTGTGACATCCTTTGTCCAATCAATAATTGGTTTGCCATATGTACCAAATTGCAACGGTCACACTAATGAAATTCTACATGTGTTAATGTTAAAGGAAATGACACAGATGATTTCTTACCATTATTTTATACATTTATCACTAAGATCTCAAATTTAGTACGAGATTTCGAATTCACGACTCAATTATAACACATCTTGGCCCAACTAAATGAAAAAGAAAAAATCTTTTCTAACACAGACTATTTATTTATTTTTTTTTGAACAAGTTTTAAAAAAAATCTTTTTTTTTTCAATATTTAGTTTTATTTGATGTTATTGACCACTTAATTTTATTTAATTTTCAAGTACAACAAGCCACAAATTTCTATGATTGGGCCCACAAGCCCATCTTATTTATATGCATATTCTAGAAACAATATATTATTTTAGTGTTGAATTTGTTCCTTGTTACGTGACAAAAAGAATGGAAATAGAAAAACGTGGAATGAATCGCATTGTCTTATGAGAAAACGTTTTCGACTAGACTGTATGTTATATTTTTTTATCTATCCGTTATTGTCTTTACATATTTATAATGATCCATCTTATTCTAAATACTCCCATGTTTATTTCAATTTCAGTATATTTGGACACATAGTAATATAGGAAAAATAGCTTTTGCCTCCTCGTTTTGTCGACTAACTCGTCGAACTTTGATTTTAGTGGATTAATTTTTAGTTTATGACTATATTGATCTGATTGTTGACGTAACGTCGAACAAATAACAAGTTCTATATCATTTTCTGACATTACATCAGTATTTTACATTGTTACATCAACATTCCAATCAAATATTTTTTTAAAAAAATAAAATTAAAGTTATTATATTAAACAAAACTTTGTATGTTTATCTTCGATATACTATTTTAAATTGAAAGAGTATAAAAATATTTTTAATTAGGCATTGGATGCAAACAAATAAAAAGAACTATTTTTCTCAAGTTTGGCTCGGATTAAAATTCTGACCTTGTGTAAATAAAATATTATTAATAATATAATTAAATATATATTCAAATTAATAATTTTAAATACAAATAAAATAATATACAAAATAGCATACCTTAACACACACCAATGTCATAGTTGAAGCTTCAATTATTTGACCAAAATTTGAAAACTAAGTACTCTATTTGGGGTGACTGTGTATTATAACAAGAGGTCTACTCTCCATCTTTATTTTATATAAGATTGAAAATAAAAAATATAAAATTCATAAATAATTTTTTATTTTACATTGAGATATCAACCGACCATCTTATACAAACATTAACTTTCGATGTATCTTAATAATCCCTCAACTTGGGAAGTTTTAAATTGGTTACCGTTGCCATTTCTTGGAAATCAAGACAAAAAATTACGCAATTATTTAACTATTTACTCATGAAAATTCTATTACCGGCTTTATTGACCAGTTGACAATGGCTCACCAATTCCCGAAAGCTGAATTATTTTCCAACGACCATATAAACCATGAAAACTTCGCCACAAATCTCATAGTCTCCAAAAGAAAATAACCCACAAAACTCACCCAAAAAAAAAGACCAAAACACACACTTTCCGCATAAGTCCACCGAAGTAGGAATGGAAACAATCCCATTCACGAAAAGCCTCAGCAGGCAATGGAGAAGAAGAGGATACAGTCGCTTATCCCCGAGAAGAAGAAACCTGAAAGCAGCAAGGTTTGGTGGGAATCTGAAGAGTTCATGGAAGGTGAGAATCAAGCGTAAACTGCGCCTGGTGCGACTCGTCTCGCCATTGAAACTGTGGTACAGTTTCAAGAATGCATACACAAACATGATGCTGAGGCTGGCCAATACGTCGCACACAGCCAACAGCGGGAACTTGTTCGGCGAGAAGAGAATCCCTAAAGCTCGTGATATTAAGCAGACTTATACGAGAAGCGAATTTGAAAACAGATTGGTTCTTGAGATATATAAATCCATGGTGGCTTCTCTTGAGTTGGGCTACAACAAATAGTTTTGTACATAGTTGAAGGGTTTTGTTTTATATGTTTTGTGTCGTGCACGATTCGTTCGAGAGTTCCTGTTGAAGAATATGGATCGACGATGTTTGAGTTGGCTGGGGGAAATAAGTTCTTGAGCATCGATTTGTGTTTTTTAATTTGTAGTAGTTTATTATGAACTAATTGTATCTTCCCTTCTAATTATTGCATGTGAAAGATTTTGTGTGTATACATTTTGTACTTATGTTTATAAAATCTCCTTATGAAATATAGGATCTGTCATTAAATCTTACATATTAATCGTACATTCACAACTCTATGGTGAGGAGAAATTCATATATTTTTGGGTGAACTTTGTTGCTTAATGTTCAACCAATATATATACTTGTGGGACACATATTGCTGTTAAACTTAACTAAATCAACTTGCTAATTATTTAGCTTTTCCATTTCATTGTACAAATTAAAACTCTTTTAAATTTTAGTTTTTTTTCTTGCAAAAGAATAATGTCAGATAAACCAGACGTTTCATTAATATTAGTATTAAATCGTATGAAGGATATTCAAATAATTTGAACAAGGAATTGATCGTGATTTTGAACTTGTTCTTTCCATGACCCCTCTTATGATCAGATATATAAACAAGCGTTTATATATGGATGTAGGAGGATCTTGTTAACGTTGTATCGAAAAAAAACGAAAACTGCCAAAAATAGAAAGCTACATGTCTAATACTGATAGTACAGATGACTAAAACCGTAAGGAAGAAAATATATAGGAACAAAATTATAATGTTTTCTAATTAAAAATCTTAAACCATCTGAAGAACCAAACATATGGGATTGCCAATTTGTCACCCACTTATGGAGTCCGAACTAGTACATGCAAGCTACTGGGCCAGATTACAGCCCCAATCATGGGCCAATTCATCAATCAATTGAAGTCAGGTCCAACAAATTCATTCCAGTCACCAGAATTTTTAATTGGATTTTGGATAATCTGATTTCATTAATTAATTATTCACAAAAAATTGAGCCTAAATATAAAAAAAAACACTTGGATTATTTTATTTAAAAAAAAAATTACTAAATAGACTCCTCCAAACTTATAGAGTTTGTTAGAGTAGTGCTTGCAAAGCAACAATTGTGGTGATATATTGCTTAGGTTGGTTAAGAAAACATTTTTCTATCCACCTTGCAATCATTATATTTAACTAAATACCACTTTCTAAACCATATCTGGAAACTAAGTAACATTCTATTTTACAAATGATTCACAAATAAAAAATCATACTAATTAGAATTCAAAAAATAATTCATTTCGTATACTTTTAAATGAGATTCGAACTGATTCAATAAATTTTATCTTACTTCGATTTACGATTTCGGTCTGGTTTGCACTTAGAACTAACTATGTATTTATATGAAATACTTGTATTTTTGGTAAATAAGAATTTTGTAACTTTTTTAAAAAAAAAATGAGAGAAAAATTCTAAATGATTAACAAATTTCAACGGCTGTGATTGCTGTAGAATTATGCACGAAGATGGAGTAATCACATCTTCAAAAAGGCTTTATATTCTCCCGCCAATTCAACCATCTCCTCAACAAGTGAATCCCTCTCCTGCAACAAATTTGAGGTTTCGGCAAATTCTCGAGCATGTAAGCGATTTTTGTGTAATCGGAGGTTTGTTGCTGGAAATTTCTACTGAAATGCAGAAGGAGAATACTATATACGATGATTTCGCGAACTCCGTCGCCGGAAGATCCTCCGCCGTTACGGCGATGATGCATTTCTCTCCGAGCAATCCGTTTCTGTCTCCTAGATCGACGAATTGCCTGAACCTCAATAACTCCTATTCGACGCTATTTCGGAACTACGGTTCGCAATCTCTCTCCGACGCGGTCCCTTTTGACGTCGCCCTAGCCTCCGCCGATCGTCAAGTGCACAGTTCCAGCAGTATTATGGAGTTCCAGCAGCTCTACAACCGCTACACACTCTGTATCGGCCAGCTCCAAGATTCGCTCGAGGAAGTTGACGCACTCCGCCGCGAGAATGACTCTCTCCGCATCTGCAACACCGATCTCGGCCGTCGTCTCGCCCTAATCACCTCTCGCGAACGCCTATTCTCTGACTTGAACTGCCTCAACATTTCCTCACCCGTTGCCACTTCTCCTGCAGCTAGCATAGCCACTCCTCGACCTCATATCGAACACAATCACATCGAGCAAAGGAGTACCGAAAGAGTGTCTCTTCCGAAGAGCATCGCGGTGCGCTCCAGTGGATATCTTAAGATGAATCGCCCTGGTCAAGAGACGACTCGTCAGAAATCAGTCGGCCAATCCAGCCCTGAATCGGTGAGTCTACTCTGCTTCCAATTTGCATTTTGGCTCATTCCACGTGAATTGATTTTTTATTGTGCGCGTCCCTTCTCACTTTTCTCATCGGTGTTGATCTTTTTTGATTGTCAGTATTTATCGGATCCGTAATTTCATCGCCAAATTTGAAAAAAAACATAAACACCGACACACACAAAGGGTGCGTGCTAAATTCAATGCTCTATGCAAATAATTACGAATTGAGTCAAAAATCTTCCTTATTGGTCGACTGAAAATGAATCATTATGCTTATCGTTTCGATTGTGTTGATAATCAATCTCAATTATTTATAACTTCACCTGTGATGTATGCATGTTATCGAAACTGTGGTCTTGATCACGTGTAAAATTGGGAGCAGCAACGAGTATATGTACCAGGGTCCAAAAAAGAAGAAGAAGCACTAGAATTCGAGGTGTACAATCAAGGGATGCTCAAAACAGAGCTGTGCAACAAATGGCAGGAGACTGGGGCATGTCCCTACGGGGAGAACTGCCAATTCGCTCATGGAATCAAGGAATTACGTCCGGTGATCCGGCATCCACGCTACAAAACTGAGGTCTGCCGCATGGTGCTTACTGGAGACATCTGCCCATATGGTCACCGCTGCCACTTCCGCCACACTCTCACTGAACAGGAGCAGCTCATGGCAGCGGCATCACCACAGTGATCGATGACAGTTCAGCAATGAATCCCTTGTTCGGTGTTATGGCTGTTTTCTTTCGTAATTTGTACACGAATATTTGATAGTGTTTAGCTATGAAAAGTACATACACAATAAGAATGAAAGGATATTGGATATAATACTGATACTGCTGAGATGTATTGATGTACAACTGTTGATAACACTCGATGTAAATGTTTGATACACGTACAAAAGGTCAAATTTTGTAGGCCAGTGTTTGTTGTGTGACTTCGTGCCTTTCACAGGCTATTTTGTTCGTTGTATATCTTGAATTCTCGTGCACATTTGAGTGGAAATTATAATGCTATATGTTAAAACGTGTTTTACCATGTAGCAACTTTAGTCCAAAAGTCAGACAGTATAAATAGATTAGGTTTGTTCTTTGTACTGTAATTTTCGAATCATTTTTCATAATAAATTTTGTTCTTCATTCGCGGGAAGCCAAGAGCTTCATTTCTCAATATGGTATCAGAGCCCAAGTTCCACCGTTATGTGTTGGACTGCCTATAATTAGGCCACTCGTTCTGCCCATAATTGGGTCATTTGTAAACTCCACGCTCCAGATGTTCATTCCTGGGCGTGAGAGGGGTGTGTTAATTGTCCCACATCGGTTGCCTTAATAACTTGGGAGTTGTATATATGGGCTTGGACAATCCTCCCCCCTTGAGCTAGCTTTTGGGGTTGAGTTAGGTCCAAGTCTCATTCTTAACATGGTATCAGAGCCTCTAACTGCCGAGTTATGAGATCTTCAGCTCGAGCTTCTTTCTCTTGATTTTACCAATCAATCGCAGTGGATCGATTGTTCTTTCTCCTTTTTTTCGAGATTCTGATCCACAAAATTTTTTTTAATGGCTTCTACCACTGCTTCACCATGGGGATCGAACAATCATCAAATTGATACATACGATCCTCTGTATGTGAATCCATCAGATACTCCTGGTCTCAATTTGATCAATGAGCAGCTCCTCGGTACTGACAATTATGGAATCTGGAGCCGAGCGATGGTTATTGCCTTACGCGCCAAAAACAAATTAGCCTTCATTGATGGTAGCTGCTCTCGGCCTGCACCTGGAGCCAATACTCTTTTGCAGTGGGAGAGATGCAATGCTATCGTATTGTCTTGGTTAATGAACAGTGTGTCGAAGGAAATATTTGGGGGCATTGTGTACTCCACTGATGCAGCTACTGTTTGGGAGGATCTACGAGAACTCTTCGACAAGGTGAATGGTTCCAGAATTTTTACATTACACCGAGAAATCGGACAATTGGTGCAAGGTAACAATTCTGTCTCGATTTACTATTCGAAGCTTAGGCAGTTGTGGATGAGTTTGGGTCCTTAGTTGCCCTGCCAACATGCTCTTGTGAAGCAGCAAAGAAATATGTGGAATATATCCAACAACACAAACTACTCCAGTTTCTAATGGGTTTAAATGATAGCTATGTACACATTCGTAGTCAAGTGTTGATGATGAGTCCCCTTCCTACTGTAGCTCAAGCATTTGCTATTATTTCTCAAGAAGAATCACACCGAAGTATATTAAGTCCTATACCATCTCAATCGGGAGTTCCTTCCTCTGGTTTTTTCTCCACACAAGATCGGAGGCGTGGTAATTTTCGATGTGAACATTGCAATTTGCTTGGACATAATAAAGAGAATTGTTTTAATTGGTTGGATATCCTCATGGCCATAGATTGTATAAAGGTCCAACTAGGGGGCTAAATCAGAAAATAATAAGGATTGGACTGAAAGAGGAAAACCAATGGTGAAAGCAAATATTTCAGTAACTCCACAAGCCATGGTTGATCAGGTTGACACACCTTCTGGCACTGGAACTGGAAATTTCTTCACTCCAGCTCAATATGCAGCTATACTTAAAATGCTTGAGTAGGATCAACCAGCGGATGATTCGGGCGTGGCCTCGGCTAATATGGCAGGTAACAACTCCTTTTTTGGCTCTAAGTGGATAATTGATACAGGGGCCAACGATCACATAGTTGGTCATGACACCATGCTGCATCATTCTTTGCCATATGCTGATGCCACGGGGTCCATTCAACTGCCAAATGGTCATACTACCAAAATCACTCATGTAGGATCAGTTGACATAACCAATAACATCACCCTCGATCATGTCCTCTTTGTTCCTGATTTCAAGCATAATCTTTTATCTGTTTCCAAATTTACAAAGCACCATCACTGCTGTGTCACCTTTTATCCTAATTTTTGTGTGTTTCAGGACCTCTCCAATGGGAAAATAATGGGGATTGGTAAAGAGGAGAATGGCTTATATCATCTGGACAACTCAAGTTTTCACCCCAAGGCTATAGAGCGCCATTCCTGTTCTTCAAATAATTCTGTACATTTGTATCCTTCTTTGTTTTCAGCTGTAAATAATCATGCTTCTCATGAAAATAATGGAAAACTTTGGCACCAAAGACTTGGCCACATTTCTATATCTCGAATGAAGATGCTTTCTTTTTTATCTCATGAGTTTAATATGCCTCATTGTGGTATTTGTCCACAATCTAAGCACACTAGATTGCCCTTTCCTTCCAAGCGATCATTTGAGTCCAGCCATTCCTTTGAATTACTTCACTTGGATGTATGGGGGCTTTACAATACACCAACGTACAATGGAGAGCGTTATTTTCTCACCATAGTGGACGATTTTTCAAGAGCCACTTGGGTCTATCTCCTACACTCCAAGCTTGATGTGCTCCCCACTTTCAAAGTTTTTTTGCTTCTCATTCAAAATCACTTCGCTGCCTCTGTCAAATTCATTCGGACTGGCAATGGCACTTAATTTTTTCAGTCTGAATGCACCAACCTTCTCAAGTCATTCGGCATTATTCACCAATCCTCTTGTCCTTACACCCCACACCAAAATGGCCTTGTGGAACGAAAGCACAGGCATATTCTGGAAGTGGCCCGTGCTTTGAAACTTCAGGCTTCCCTCCCACACAAATATTGGGGTGATTGTGTTCTCACAGCAGTGTATCTCATTAACCGTATCCCCACTCCTCTTCTTGCCAATCATTCTCCTTATGAGACATTATTTCATCGTACACCCTCATATTCTCATTTGCGGGTGTTAGGTTGTTTGTGCTATGCTTCGGTGTTGCCTCGTGGGGACAAGTTTGCTCCTCGAGCCACTGCATGCGTTTTTCTTGGCTACTCATCTACTCAAAAAGGTTATCGACTTCAAGAAATTGCCTCTCATAAATTCTTTATTTCTCGAGATGTTAAGTTTCATGAATCCATTTTCCCACTTTCACACACTCCTGATCCTCCATCTATTTTTACTTCTTTACCGATCTTATCTCTTGATGAGGATCCTTCTCTTCCTTCCCCTTTCATTCCTACACATATTCCTTCCCAAGATGCTTCCTTACCACTACCTATCCGAAGGTCATCCAGAGAGTCTCGTCCTCCCATTTGGACTCAAGACTTTGTGTGTTCCTCCTCACACCACTTGCCTTTTTCTCCCCATTCCATCACGAATTCTGTTAATTACTCAAATGTATCCTCATCCTACAGAGTTTTTCTGTCCCACATCTCTACCATCAAGGAACCACAAACCTACAAAGAGGCAGTACTTGATCCCCGTTGGCAAGAAGCTATGGCCCAAGAATTAGCGGCATTGGATGCCAACCACACATGGGATCTTGTTCCGCTGCCTCCTGGTAAGATTCCTATTGGCAACAAATGGGTCTATAAGGTTAAATATCATGCTGATGGACGTGTTGACCGTTTCAAAGCCCGTCTTGTTGCAAAGGGATACACCCAACTCCATGGGATTGATTACCATGACACATTTTCACCGGTAGCTAAGATCACTACTGTCCGTTGTTTGCTTAGTGTTGCTACCATTTGTAATTGGCATCTTTACCAAATGGACGTTACAAATGCTTTTCTCCAAGGGGATCTCGATGAGGAGATCTACATGGCCTTGCCTGAGGGACTTCGAAGTCAAAGGGGGGATTCTACTAGACTTCGAAGTGAGGGGGAGATAGTGTGTCGGCTAACAAAATGCTTATATGGTCTCAAGCAAGCTTCGAGACAATGGAACATGAAGTTTGCCCGACATATGTGGCATGCTGGTTTTAAACAGTCACCACATGATCATTCCTTATTTGTAAAACAGGAACATGACTTCATAACCATTTTATTGGTTTATGTTGATGATATAGTTATAACTGGGAATCATGCGCCTTCAATCTCAAGTCTAAAAGATTATTTGCATTCAAAAATAAAGATAAAACACTTGGGAACCTTAAAGTATTTTCTAGGAATTGAAGTTGCTCGGTCGAAGGATGGAATCTGTTTGAATCAAATGAAATATGCCTTGGAACTCATCTCGGAAGCAGGACTTGTTGGTGCTAAGGTTTCTAACACGCCTATGGAACAAAATCTGAGGCTAACTACAAAAGAATATGATGACAGCATTGGACAGGAGAGTTCACTCGATCCATTACTTGATGATTCTGGTTCTTACCGAAGATTGATTGGGAGGTTGATATACCTTACAGTCACACGTCCAGACATATGTTTTTCAGTACAGTTGCTGAGTCAATTCATGCATAACCCTAAAACATCTCACATGGAAGCTGCTATAAGAGTTTTGAGATATTTGAAAAGTGCACCAGGACAAGGAATCCTACTGTCTTCACAGAGTTCATTCACCTTGACAGCATTTTGTGATTCTGATTGGGGCACATGTCCTATGAGTAGAAGGTCAGTGACTGGATATTGTGTCAAATTTGGTGAATCTCTGATATCTTGGAAAACAAAAAAACAGTCCACGGTCTCAAGATCCTCGGCAGAGGCCGAGTACAGGGCAATGGCAAACACAACTTGTGAAGTGGTTTGGATTGTTGAGGTTTTAAAGGACATGGGAATGAAATTGAATCTTCTAGTGAAGCTATATTGTGACAACGTGGCAGCGTTACATATTGCGGCTAATCCATTATATCACGAAAGAACAAAGCATATAGAAATCGATTGCCACCTAGTTCGAGAAAAGATTCGGGACTAAGTTAATCGAGACGCCGCATATACATACAGAGCAACAACCAGCGGATTTGTTTACAAAGGCATTGAGCAAGAGCCAACACCAGTATCTGTCTTGCAAGCTTGGAATACTTGATCTATTCAATGCTTGAGGGGGAGTGTTAAAACGTGTTTTACCATGTAGCAACTTTAGTCCAAAAGTCAGACAGTATAAATAGATTAGCTTTGTTCTTTGTACTGTAATTTTCGAATCATTTTTCATAATAAATTTTGTTCTTCATTCGCGGGAAGCCAAGAGCTTCATTTCTCAATACTATGTCTGTTACTTCTCTTTGAGTTCAATATTATGGATCGCAAACGTGTAATTTCCTTGTACAAATGCTAAACCGACGACGTTGAAAAATGTTATCACACCCTTTGGGTCTCGTGAGTTAAAATGTGGTTTTATATTTCTATCAGCTTATCTTCTCAAATTTGTTCGCAACCACTGGTTGGTGAATGTTCCTGGTCAACTGGTTCCGGGTAATGCAGCAAGAGGGGTATCTATGATCAACGCATGGGGTTTCGGTACCTAAATAGAAAAGGGATTCACATGTTTACTCTTCGCTACTCAAACTCTTCCACACAATTTTGTATTCGAGTAATTCCAGTTGAGTAACATAAGAATTCACAAAAATGGAGGTACTGATGATTTGGTTGATGGTTTTTGTCTTTGGAAGCTTTAATTGTTTTGGATTTAGAATATTTTCGTGATTTACTGGTGGAAGATAATCTGTTCAGTTACAAAATTAGATTATAATGTAAGAAGAATGTAAACAAAAAGAATTGAAATAAAATTATTCAATTTACAATATTTTCTAAATGTAGCTTAATAACAACTGAATTGAAATAGATTGAAATATGAACGAACATTAATTCATTAATCAGAGTACAAAATATGGCTATTAATGGGCTTTTTAAGGAGCATTCACATTTTTCCTCGAACAAAAACATAAACCGAAAATTCTGTATTTTCCTCCCATGCATGATTTGGTGGGAGATAATAAAAATCTTATCTTGAGTCAAATTACAGCAGCGTAAAAGTGAAGAAAAACAAAATCATAAATAAAATAAATAAAAACCATGTAAGAACTAAATAATGTTAGAAATGACTAGAGTAACTCTCGATATATGATATTTTGTCAAAGTAAAATTTTATTTCCAAAAAATTTATTCATTAAAAAAAAGGAAACCAGAAAAGTAGCGAGCTAAAAATATCTCAACGAAAATCACCAAGTGTACACGGATCTGAAAATGAGAACGATCTAGAGCATATCACGACGCTAGATTTTAGGACATATATATAATCGTATTAATCGATCCCAATTATAGAGAAGCATAATTAATTAACGATGAAACACCGTGATTGCTTTCCAAATCAAGGCATGGCCGCACGGCTCATCATAGATTATTTCATGTTACAAATGAATTATTTCTCTATTTATATTAGTTAAAAGATCATCAACATCAACTTTCATAAATACACGAAAGATTTATATGATTTAATAATATTTTTTTGAAAAAAACTTCTAATATAACATAAACTAACCCCTCGGACATTTTGGCAGTATATGCATGCCAAGTTCCGAATAATATGATCCTTTTATGGCAAGTTGCCTAACTTTTACATGGACAGTCAATTTTGTAGTGGCCGTACCTGGAAAAAAAAAGCAGCAGATATTACTTTTTCAAATTAAATATTCCAATAATAATCGATATCAACGGTGGAAAGTACCACATACAAACACCGAGAATCAGTACTGCACAGATTTATGTCAAATTCAAAAAATTTAAACAGATGTCGCATATCCATTATGAATGTTTATGTGAAAAATTTAGTTGAATTGTTGGAATTCTAATCGGTGAGATATTTATCGTCTATGTCCATTGAACATCAGTTTAAATAATGGGAAAGCTTAAAATTTATAATCAATTTTTCATGATACTAATGACATGATATAAACTAAAAATCAAATAATATATATACTTAAAAGTATTATATAATTTATAAAATCGGTTTGGTTCATTTTGGATTAGGTATTTTAAATAAAAACTTTGAACCAAATCAAATTTTTTGATTTGGCTAATTTTAAAACCAATCCAAACAAGCAACTTGATTTAGTTTGGTTTCTGCTCACCCCTACTATCAACTGTTCCATTAAGATGATATCTTACCACTCCAGTAAATCTTGTGTGTATATGCATGTGCAATCGGTTTTTTCTACATAATTTTTAATAAAAAAGTTAGTAACTAAATGTGAGGAGATACCATCTAATTATGCTATGTTTTTTTTTTAATCTCTCTTTTTTCTGACTTGGCGCTATCTGATGCCGACGAGGTGCTCACTAGTACAGGTGCTAACCAGTACAATACCACCTTGTCACACTCGATAAAATTTGTCAAAATTTTTAACATATGTATGTGACTAAGATCCAATTTTGACAATATAAAGGATCAAAATGACAAGAAGCAAACATACAGGATGAAAATTGCAATTTTTCTTGTTTTGTTAGCAACCGTAGTATATTTGTCTACACCTATTGAAATGAATGACATGGCCCTTTATTCTTTGGAGGAAGATGAAACGTCAAAACCCCAAACCCCGTGACTTAGTAGAAAATGTTAGACCCACCTCACATGAAATATTGTGCCAAATAAAAGATTAAATTAAATTTAAAGTTTTTAACACATTATGTAATGTCCTCCAACATCAATTGTATGGTAAGAAAACCCTAATACCCAACGTCCATACACTATTAGACATGGTAGAAAAAGACTTGTCGCACCAGTATCGTGTGGTGTGTTTGGGGGGAAAGAACCCAAAGAAAGACCTTGTTGATGAGATGATAAGGAATTTGTGATGAGGGATTCTTCTTGTCCATCTCGTAGGGCCAATGCTTGAATCTGACCCGTTGCACAAATATGCTCGATTCCAATTTATTTTTCTCTATTGTTTGTTTGTCCCTGCTCCAAATTCTGCATGTCCCCCCACTATTTCTATTTGTCAGTCATCAAGGTCAAGAAAATCAAGCCAAATCAAGTGCTACTTCCAGAGTTTCCCTTAATTCCTTTGTGTTTTCCTTTTCCTGCACAAGTGTTCTTGAAGAGTAATTACCTCCGTCTTTTTTCTTTCGGAAAAGGGTATAGAGTTTCAAAAAAAGATTCATCACTTGTAAATTTCAAGTTTGTATGACTTTTTGAGGATATTTTCTGGTAATTTTGAACATATTTCTGAGTGAGTAAACATATATGTCTTGCCTTTATTTGATGTAATTAGATAAAGTTAATAAGGACTGGAAGGAAATCAAAATTCTTGATCCACAAAGGTGCTTTTTCTCCCCTCGATGATAATAAACTTCCACAATTAATTTTTAGTATTTTTGTTCTAGAATAAATTTGCAAAGAAAAACTAGGGTTAAATGGTCTAAAAAAACATGAATCTTGTCTTGCAAAACAACATTAAAGAGTACCTCCCAAACCACTCCCCCAACCCCGGGCCCACGGCGACTACAATTATATATATATATTGAGTTCAACACACACACACACACAGAGAGAGATATATATATATATATAGACTGTGGTCCTAGAGTTGGTCACAAAAATATCACAATAGTATAATCTTTACATTTAGATATAAAACGTTAGATTTCAAGTTGATTTTTAGCCATCAATCCATGCTTGAGACATAATTCATGTTATGCATTCACTAATCCGCAACTCATGTGAATAGATGAATTTTACTCTTCAACTCCGAGTTACTTTGTTTCGAGAGACCGATAAAACTTATATCTTCAATAAAAATCCATACATAATATATAAGTTGAGACCTTTTCAAGTCTCCTAGAGGATGCATGGCCTACAAGTGTTAAATTGCATATGGTAAAACATAAGCAAAAAGGATTAATATAATCGTATGTCTTCAAAGCAAGAATGGAAGCAAAAGCCTCAACAACTTTCCCTTTATCATTGAGCAGAATTTATTGACTCCATATCCAATCATGCATGCTCTTTGTTTTCAAGCCGTATACGTTATACGGATAAGACAACACACAAATAATATTTAGAATTGTGCTCAATTAATGATAAGCTTCCAGCTGCGCAGAGAGAGAGAGTGATGCTTTCCCGCAACCAAAAATATTTGAAAGGTTCTTATTCTCAATTCTACTGCCCCGATTTTTGATATTTCTTTCATCAATATGAAAGTCCATTTTATATTATAATATTCATTTATGGACTATGGATCGTGCCCACAAAAGGCTGGATCTTTCTCAGTTTCTTGGTTGTCAAAGCCTGTTTATGTTGATTTTAATAATGCTAATAAAAAGCCAAATGCCGAGATTTCTTTATCCAAATCAAAGAAGTAAGACAGTTTTTTCTCTATAAATACTGGTTTTTGGGGTTTCTCCTAAATCATATAAACATACTATGTTTACTCTTCAATTCTGCTCTCTATAAAATTTTCTTCTAATGTCATAAGCTCCATCCATGACATTGCGCTTATTTTGGCCTGAGATTTCACTGTTTCTTATTAATTTTCTTCGGAGGAGTATTTTTTATATGGAGAATTAGTGTGGATCGATTTATATATGTTAAGTGGTGGCGGGGAGAGTGTTGTTGACAGAAGATAGAGAGCACCGATGACAAATTTGCAAGGCAGTCTGCATCTTTTCCTTTGTGCTCTCTAGTCTTCTGTCATCACCCTCGAAGCCCCTTTTTGTGTTTCCATATGAAACATATAATTATTACTGTTTTTGCACAATAATACCATACTCGAACTCTTCATTTCCTGTGTTTTTTAGCCTTTTAACTCAGTGATATGATCTGAAAACTAATATATATATGTGAAAAGCACTTCTGTTTTCAGATTCTGAATTGTGTAGTAACGAGTACACAGCTAGCGAAGAAATGAGGATACGGCTAGGGCTACGGATTTCTGCCCTAAAACAAGGTTCTGTGGAGAAGCAAACTTGATGAATATATAGGCACTGTTTCCATCTTCCTGTTCCCATGTTTGTCACAGAAATTTCGTGAGTACTACTTAGTCTTGAGTGCCATTTGATTCTATCATTTAAATCTTGAATACTGGAGTTCTTACGCTGTAGTGTTTCTTTATACTTCAATAAGCAGTTCCCGATGAGATAATGTTTACACAGCACGGACATATTTGAATACCTCAACATAAACGGACTTCGCAAGATTAAATTATTTTTTATGCCAAATTTTCAGTGACTTTAAATAATGTCTACAAAATGTTCTTGATGATGATCTTTAAAACCCTGTGAATTTGAAAATCAGATATAAAACGTCCTTCAACTGCAGATATGCTTAATTGATTTTTGAAAACACGATATTGTAGAAGATATCATATTTAACCGGCATTATAAAATTAAAACTAATTTTATAAAAATGTTCTGGATTATTGGCCGGACATATAAGTGCTAGTACCTTAAATGCCTTTTTTAAAAAGATTTTTGCTTAATATTTTTGAAAAATGTGTTTGATTTTGTAAAAATATTGTATTCGCTATATGGTGATGATTTGATCTGGATTCAGTTCTCTTAATTAATCTGAGACGGGTTTAATTTGTTTTAATTTTATAGTGCCGGTTAAATCTGATATACTTTACAACATCGTGTTTTCAAAAATCAAGCATATCTGTAACATTTGAAGGACGTTTTACATCTGATTTTCAAATTCACAGGTTTTAAAGATCGTCATCTTCATATAATTAAGGAGTTACATGTGTGTTTTTTGTCTTTCTCAATGGGTGTTAAATGCTATTTGCCTAATTTTATAAATGAATAATCTTCTACTTATTGGATCCTCTTTGAAGATATTGACTGCTATATTCCATTTTCTTATAGTAGATTTTAAGATAAACATTTCATTTGAAGAAGTTGCTTACACAAATAACTTGGTATGATTGATCTATTCAGTGACAGAGTCTGCTGATGTTTATTTCTTACATATATATTAATATTAATGTAGAAGCTTGAATATTTACAAGCAATATTTCGCATTCTTTGATTCTTTTATGTCATGTTCCATGATTATCGACGAATTACAGTATTAAAAAAAATTACGTAAGAAAAAGTTGATGGATGTACCTTAATCCATACAACACACTAGAATATGATCATAAGCAACATGAAATTTTGATTGTGATACGTGGTTGGTAAGTGCAACTACAAGTCCATGTATGAAATATTGTTAGCAACTCACAATTTCCATTAATTATTTTGTAATGTAAAGAGATCCCGTAATTTTGATGTTTCTCTCCTGAAATCCTGGTGTATGTAATAATTATGGCACACCGCAGGGATCCTCCACTACCACCTCCGGCTACATCTGCATCGGCATCACCGCCACTTCTTGATCAGCTGCTCCCATCTCCGCCCGTGCTAGTTGTAAGTGCAAAATACATTATTTACAGGGAGGGCAGGTGAATACAAAAACTCGATTTCTATCAAACCATGAAGTCATGCATGTTGGTTCTTGGGATAAATTCATGATTTTTTTAGCTGAAATTTTATGTGAAATGGGAAAAACCTAAGTTCATGTCAAGGGACTAAGGGAGACAACCTGGATAAACCTAAGCTCGTTTATATTTCATGTTTCATCTTATATTATGTATATATTTAAAGTTAATATTCTTAAAAAATTATTAATTATATATATACATTAATTGTTTGTACCTAGCTGGTAGCTAGAGTGAATGAAAAAAATTGAATAAATAAAAACTAACTAGTATATATATTAAAAAATATATTTTTATTTTAGACAAAAATATTGAGCTGCTAATTAAGTTTAAATTAGTTAATGATGATTACCAAACCATGGTAGCAGAAGGTACAGCGTAGTGAAAGAACTCCCAGTCTGGCTACCAACAGATGAATTCGTTTATCCAATGTGATAACCCCATCGAAACCGCAGCTCCATTGTTGCCTAGCTTTAACTTGAAAACAAAAGCCCAATAAAGAGGAAAATTGATCAACAGAGTCGCGACGGAGCTCAGAAGCATCGGAAGGATCAAGCTCTGAGTCTGCAGATATCGAGTCAGAGACTTAAGGATCGCGTATGGGAAGAGAGATGGGATTAGCCAAGTCGCGAACTTTCCGGCTTCCGCTGAGATCAAATGGTCTTGGCCCATGAATTCTAATAGTTTTTCAGAGTAAATCCATAATAGAGATACAGGTAAACAAACCATAAAGAGGCCTAAAACGGCCGCGTAGGTGTAGGTTTCAACTTGGCGTATTGCTCAGCTCCATATGCCTGCCCACACAGAGTTTCCAATGCACTGGCCATTCCAAACTCCATGGAGAAATCAGAAAATTTGTACTATAAGCATATTTTGGTACAACGGATTTAAGAAGGATAGATTTTTATCTACTCTCTCTCATGTTCGGTTCACAGTTTTCCTGACCGAACTCAATCCCTAAACCCGACGATAAACACTGTTTTCATTAGATTCACTACAGGAAAAAGACTAATGATTATGTTTTTTTACTGTTGTCATAGGCCGTTTAAAGTGTCGATAAAAGTCCTGTTGTTAAAAACACGCTCGAAGATAACGATTTTGCAATAATAACAATGAAAAACTAGTGTTTTTCAGAGCACTTTTAACCACAAGAGTTTTAACGATAAATCATAAAAAATTATACTATACATAATTCAATCTAGTAATTTTAGTCTTATTGAGTTTTTACTCGAGGGATCCATTGTTTATATTGTCCATTTAAATTGTTTTTAAGATATGTATGCTGTTTATAAATTTTAATGATTTTATAATGCATTTGGGCCAATGCACTGCTTAAAAAAATTTAGGACCAAATATTATTAAGAAAATAAATTTATTGTTTAAAAAGATTTGGGATCAAACGTTATCAATAAAAATTTTATAGCCTTCTATGTATAAATAAATCCGCCATCCTAAACTAATTGAATTGAATCGAGCCAAATATTAAGGTTCGAGACTCGATTCGAAACTCGAAAATTTTATTTTATTTTTGTTCCAGTACGGCTCGAAATGATGTTCCCGGCCGTTCGAGTTTGACTCAAAATGTTCGGACATATTCCTAAGTTATTCGAACTATTTCTCAGACATTAAAGTTCGAAAATGAAGGTTCTAAAACTCAATATGTATATATATTTAATATATTATTATATTATATTAATAAAATATTAAGGTTCGTGAGCTATCGATCATGTTCAAGCTCGGCTCGAGTTAAATAAGTTTGAAAACGAATTACACAAAGCTTTTTCCACCTGTTCCATTTTATTCCCCCTCCATTGCTTCCATTTTTACCCCACCAAAACGAGTTCAGCATCCCTGTCGGAGTCACGGTTGGGAATAATCAGGCCCATTTTCATATCTGTTACGCACCACCATATATCACACCGTCGATACGAGAGCATCACTAAAAGTTTTAAAAATTCTGGTTATTCCTTTTTTGTTATTTTCAAATTCGGATAAGCAAACCATAAAAACCAAAAATTTTAGTTCGATTAGTTTTTTTGGTTTGAACCATACTTTGAAGGATGCTAGTGGTTGATGAACATGAGTCGTGTGTGCATAATGTAATAATATAAATATTATGAATTTTATGTAAGCAAAAAGCATTTATCATAATATTTATAAAAAAAAGTTGAAGGATCTGGTCGAGAAAAAGAAACAGTATAATAATTTTCTAGAGAGAAATATATAAGAATGTTGAAGATTGAAAATTAAAAATTAGTATGAAAGCTACAATGATATTTATTGAATTTTAAAAATGTTTCACCAAAACACCGAGGAATTCAACTTTATAACTTGAGAGTATGGACTGTAATATAATACCAAGTATTTATGTTTATTATCTTTCATTTTTAAAAATTCTGGTGTTATTTTTCTTCCAACCAAATGAGAATCAATATAATGATCCTCCAATCCAGTTCTCTAATTCAAATCCTTTGAATCTGAAAACTCAAGCCCTATGCAATGAAGAAGGTCTAATGATGTGTTTGGATGCAAGCATTGAATCTGGCTTTCAAGTTCAGATGGAGAAATGAGAAATCTTTGCAATCAAGTCAGATGGGATGATAGAATGAGGAAAAAAAAACACATGAAACAAAGAAGATAACAGTGTCAGAACTAAAATCTTTCCAGACATTAAAACTTCAAGCACATAATTTTGACAGTCAGAGCTTCCAAAATCAACTAGCTATGTTTTAACTTTTAAGTCATGCTAAAATATTATCCGATTTATTAAGTCTAATTTTTTAAAGATTCGTCTATGTTTTAATGAACAAAAACACTTTGTAAACATGCTTATTTATCCAATATCGCATACCCATCAATCGACTTTGAACGGAACCAAATAACGCCAATTAAGTTGGTGTAGAATCTCGCATACATATCTCACCATCTACAGTATTATCAATATAAAATCCTAAACCACCCTTCCAAGTTCTTTTAGATTTCTTGGTATGCCGGAAGACAAATTGCCAGAAATTACAAATGCATACATGAACTTGAATCTGTGACATTGCACATGCCTGGCTTCATCGATCAGTTTCTATGTTGCATTCTCCCACTCTCAGCACCAGCATAGGGATCGATTGTAACATTTATGACAGTAGGTTTCCTTGCAGAAAAGGATTTGTCAAGTGCTGATTTTAGTTCATCAGGTGTACCTACCAGATAGCCTTTTCCTCCAAAGGCTTCAAGGAGAATGTGATATGCTGCACCAGGAACAAAAGACGTGGGGGCTGGATCATCCTTGTGTGGTCCTGTGATTTCTTCCGGGTTTCTCCGGTCACCTCCATAAACTCCACCATTGTTGAAAACTATGACCACCACAGGCAACTGATAACGAACCAATGTCTGAACACGTACATAGAAGCACACACCACATAAGTTACTTTTTTTGCTTAAGATGCATGAAATCGATTTCATAAAATGGTATAATAAATGAAAAAAACAAAGGGAGACTTCTTTCGGGTTTTGTGTAGAACATATGACCTGAAACCTAGGGGATATCGAGCTAGTAGAATCTGCTAAACAAAAAAAGCAAATGTTATTTTGTTCAAACTTCATTGAGCTAACATGGTTAAGAAAACGAGTAGATTCCAACATTCATACAACTGGAATCTTTTGTGCTTCTGATCATACTGAACTGAAAATTTCAAGTTTAAACACTTAACATCAACTCTGACAAACCAATGAGGGGAAGCTAAAGTGTAAGCCAACAATCAAGATATATGTTGACTTGTAACTTTTCAAGGTGTTGTCTCATCAAGCTTCATTGATGAACTTTGTAATTTAAGGTGTTCAACAAAACCTTCTAAAACTGGGTCTTAATGTCAAACGGGAACACTTTTATCCCCTTGAACAAGAATTGATACCCATGTCATAAACGGGCATATCCGTGGAAATTTTTTGTTTGAAGTGGGAGACTCCCACCCTCCCCTGACCACCCCCACTGTCAACAGAGTATGTGATTACTCAATAGGTTGCAGAAACCATGGAGGACAAATGAGAATTTTTCCCAGTGATCTTTAGACTCAAACATCGAAGAAACGATGGAGAATTAAACATTAGCAGCATAAGATAGTCACATCCTAATTAAGCATGAGAATAAATGTTCACACGACAAGCTACACACACTCGCTCTAGTCTTTTTAACCTTTGAGCAATAATTTTTTAGATTCGGAAGCAAAATTCTTATATACAGGGCATATAAGTTCACATTTGGCTTTTGATTTTTTTTTTAAAAAAAACTCATGTAACAGCATTTCAAGATAAAATCTTATTAGCTCATTATGCCATGCCTGTTACTCATAAAAAATCAGAATGCAGGTCAAGTGAACTCAGTAAAGCATTGCCACGGAAAAATACTTAGGAATGAACTAATGAAGTGTGATAAGATATGTATGCACTTCTGTCACTGATCAAAAGAATCCAAAGAAACGTTGCAGCAAATTTCAAAGTTCAGTGAAAATAAATTACCTCGACTTCCATTGCACTGAATCCAAATCCAGAGTCCCCCTCCACCGCCACCACTAGCCGATCAGGTGCTGCCACTGCAGCAGCAATGCAATATCCAAGGCCGACCCCCATTGTCCCCCAAGTCCCAGCATCCAACCTAGTTCTTGGCTCTGTTTGCACCAGAACCGCTCGCCCGACATCCATTGTGTTGGCTCCTTCAGACACCAATATTGGTGCGGGACTGCCCATGCCCGAAATCGCATCCCGAATAATCCTCATCGGTGTCGTAAAATTAAATGGCACCACGTCCTTCACCAACTGCGCCTCCATTTTCGCCACATTGTCCTTAGCCTTGCGCTTAATGTCCCCAACCCAAGGATGATTCTTTCCCAGAACAAAGGGATTATCCTTAATCTCCTTATGAATCATCTTTACCACATCTTTTGCATCCCCCACAATACCCAACGTTGGATTCCTCAATTCAATCTCCTCTATACAAACATCAACAAGTATAAACTTCACATCCTTAGACCACCTCGGCGGCTCTCCAAAGTGCAGCAGCCAGTTAAGCCTCGCGCCAACCACCAATGCCACGTCACATTTCCCAATAGCAAGAGACCTTGCAGCAGTAGCCGCCAGCTCATGCGAATCCGGCAGCAACCCCTTCCCCATGGGAGTCGGCAAAAATGGAATTCCTGTACTTTCCACTAACATCGTCAGCTCATTTTCAGCTTTAGCATAAGCTGCCCCCTTTCCAAAAACGATCAAGGGTCTCTCCGCTTTCCTCAACAACTCCGCTGCCTTCTGAATTTCGGAATGATTAACCTTTGGCTTCTCGACCAAATCTTTGTCTCTTGAATTCAGGGATTCAGGCAATCAACCTTTCAGCCTCGGATTCCTCAACCGTCTGATGGAGAACATCGGACGGGATATCCAAGTAAGTCCCACCGGGCCGACCTGCTACAGCCCAATCAATCACACTGAAAACAGAAATCGGAATTTTGCTTATATCAGTAGCCTTTGCGGAGAATTTGGAAAAGGGTTTCACGGCAGCAATTTGATCTAGCTCCTGGAAGTCTCCTCTCCCGATACAACTCTGTTCAGAGGAGCCGGAGATCATAACCATAGGCCAGGCGTTTATCTGGGCATTTGATAATCCAGCCATGCCATGAACACAACCAGGGCCAGAAACCGTCAGGAGTACACCTGGACGTCCGCTGAGGTAGCCGTAGGCAGAGGCAGCGTAGCCCGCCGACTGCTCGTTGTGGAAGGCGATGAATCGGACACCCTGAGCTACGGCACGATTAGCAAGTGTAGTAACCGGTATACCCACCACTCCAAACATCTTATCGATACCGGCGCGTGCCAGACACATGGCCGCAAGAGTATTTCCATCCACCATAGTTGATGGGCTTTCGTGATCAGCGCCGGCCATTTCAACGGCTGTGGTTTTTCGCCCAAATACCACGACAGACCAATTGAGGTAAAAGAGGAAAATTAACCAAATGCAACGAGTTTGATCAAAGTACGAGGGGAATGAAATTGGTAATTTATAGCAGAGGTTAAAAGATGCAGCAGATGGTGCCAGCGCGCCCCTACCCCAGATGAGATGAGTGAACAGTAAATATCAATTAGGTCCCTGATTTATCAGAATATCGTGTTTCCATACCATTAAATTTTTTCACAAAGACAGGATTGGACAATGTTATCTATTCCTTGTTTCATTAGGATAATTTGTCATTGTAAAAATAAGAAAATTGATATTGAGTAAATACATTGAAATTTCAGAAAATTCAACAATTAAAAATACTTGCATACATTAGTTATACCATATTGTAAATAAAAAAATAAACACATCAAAAATATAGGTTACTAAAAAATTAGAAAACAATAATAATTTAACTTTGAAAAGTGAAACCATAGCCAAAACGTTAAAAAAAAAAAAAAATCAGCAAAAATGATCTTTCAGTCTTTCATTCTATGAGGCATTTCTATCCTATGTTCTTGTAGTTAGGGTTGAAAATGAATCGAGTCAATTGGAGAAATTTTCGAGCCGATTCGATAAATATTTTATTTGTATTCAGATTTATCAAACTCGAGCCGAACTCGAATATGTTCAAACTTTTTTGAACCGAGCTCGAACCCAAATTATTTTGTTCGATAATCATGAGACGCTCACGAATATTGATATTTTATTAATATAATATTAAATTTATATATTTTGAGCTTTTAGGCGTTTCAAACTTTCGAACTTTCATTATCGAACTTTACTATCAAAACAGTAGTTCAAATAGCTCATGAATAAGTTGAAAGATTTCAAGCAGAACAACAAAAAAAATTTACAAATTTTGAACTTTGAATCAAGCATGAACTCGAAAATACTTGATTCGAGGCGAATTCGAACCATAAATTTTTACTCATAATCGGCTCGATTCGGTTCGTTTGCACCTCTATTCACGGTATACAATATGTTTTTCTCTTAATTTTGAATATGCAGACATGGTGAATTTCTCTTAATGTTGAACACGTGACTACATTATATCTATGAGTTTTAGTTTCATATTTTTTAAAAAAATTAGAACTTGTTTTAGAATGTTTCATTCATTAAAAAAATTAACATATTTATTCAAATCAATCACAACATCATAACTTTAAGGTTTAGAATACTTTGGAAAAATTAGAGGGAAAATAAAAGCTCAGGGGGAAAGTGCTATCGCACCAATATAAAGGGTGTCAAGGTAATTAACTATTTAATATATATGAGCGTGTTCTTCCAACGTTTCCGCATCACGCAAATATAGAACAAAATATTTTTCTTAAAAAATAGGAAATATATTAAAGTTTGACAAATAACATTAAAAATCACGTTTACTGTTTAGATAACAATTTTTTTAAAAATAAAAAACTTTGAAAAATTGTGAAGCCAAATAAAACATGTTTGAATTATAGTTTCTCTTTCATTAATTAAAAAAAAAACTCACTTTTTCTGAAGCACCGATAAATTTTTTCTTTTTACTGCGTATTCCCTCCATTTAAAATATTCATCAAGATGATTTTCCAAATCAGTGACTATATGTGTAAAAACAACTCTTTTCTCATTGGAATCAACATCAGGACATATTATCAGCATACACCGACTCAACAAAGAAATAACCATTAACAAATTGAGTGTTTTCATCTACACATTCTCTGTTAATTGACATTCTTCTTGTCCACTTTTTCATAAGAACTTTGCACGAATCCAACCATGCTATGTTGATGGTGTAGTACCACCGTGAATAACTCTTCACCAAGATTTGATGTTGTGTGATTATTTGCGTCTTCGATAATGTTTTTTGTGTTATTTTGATCAGTATCTTGAGATATTTTAGAGTAAAGAAGAGTTTAACTAGATAGAGAGGAAAATAGAGAGGAAAATGGACTGTAGTGTTGAGGAATGTGACATACAAGTTGGTGTAGAAAACTGAGAGACATAAAGTTTAGGCGATATAAAATGAGGCATTGGTGGACAGAAATCCGGTGGAGACGTTTGAAAAAATCCCCTTATCGTGTGTGTCATGAGAAAACTCTATTTATTTATTTGGAATTAGTTTTTAGAAAATAAATACTACATAATTTAAATCACAACTAATGGAAAACTTCCACGTTTCTGTGACTCTGCTGCACCAAAACCCTTTCTTCTCCACTTCGAAAGACTTCACCTTCAGCCGTTTGATTTTCAGGTTATTCCTCTCTATAGAGATTTCTTCTAAACATTTTAGGGTTCGATTTTTTTTTAATTCAAAATGGTAGAACATATTCAGGAATCAGCTCGTTCTTTTCCCCAAGAAACACTTGCATTGTTCTGAAATTAGTGAGATTTTTACATTCATATAGTTTGCAATCGCGTAATTGTGTTTGTAGTTCCGTGACCGCGTGCCAGTCACTATATAGATTGATACTGTAGGGATTGGGTTTTTTTCCCCCTTTTGATTTATTTCCGAGGAGCTATTGCGGTGTTATGTGATTTATTACTTCGTGAACAAGATGAGAAAAAAATGTAGGAAATCGGTGGCGAGATGGGGAACTGGGAGCGCTGTAGTATTTCAGTGTTGCAGACTCCATTCGTTCTGTGATACTTCTGGGTTGAGATTCTGAAATTTCTGTTAAAGATTGAATTTTTTACGCTTCAGCTACTTACTGATGTGTTAGAGAATCATATCTTATGGCTTATGGTTCATCTAACTTTTTCAGTTGAGGCAGGAATAAAATGATTAAAAGGCGATTTTATAGATTCGAACACGGTGATAGGGATGCCCCTTCTGACTCTTCTTCTTCCGACTCTGAAGTGGAGGCTGAGACCAATGACGGAACAGAAGTTGAAGATGAAGAAGACAATGAGTTTGGAGAAGTTGGAGAGAAGGAAATCATGTCATCTTCTTCAGGTATACGCAGCCTGGTTGTCAAATTTTTATGGGCATTGTCTGTGTTTCGAAATCTTCAAAAGCAAGATTGTGATGACATGTTGTGAGATTTATAACAAGCTTACTGTTATGGAACTTTTTTCCCTAAATAACCCATCAGCATTTACTAGTACTCGAGCGTTCAAATAGTATAAGATGTTTCTTGACAATTTTTAAAATTATGTAAAAGTTGTGAATCACGTGTATTGTTGAATTTATTAATTTTGCTTAATCCTTTCCAGGATATGAAAGTGAGGACAGTTCGGTGAATGAAATTAATCTTGACTCATCAGGTTGGGTACATTTGTTTTTCAATTTTTTGTCTAGTTTTATTATCTTCGTCTCTTGGATCAATTCCTTAATCTATTAAATTTCAGAAGTAACTTTATTTAGGTTCAACGGGTGTTTGGTTAAGTTTTTATGTTCCATTTTGGTTGTGCTTGTGCAATTTTCATTTTCTTGTCTCATCTGTGTTGCTTTCGATGATACTCAGGCCATTGGCTCTGAAATTCCTTGTTTATTTGTTTGTCTCTGTATGTGTAGAACTACTGCATGAGGGCTGTTGCCATTTATGCTACCATTCTTGGGGCAAGTTTGGATAAAGAAATACTTAGCTTAAGAAGTGCTTGTTTTTTTTAAAAAGAATGAAGCTGTTAGTGTATGGATAGAGTAGTGAAATGAGCTTTTATTATTAATTTTTAAAAGAGAAACAGAAGCATAGTATTTTCGTTCCCAAATTCTGTTATTTTTCAGTGCTTTTTTGAAGTCTTTTAGCAAAAAATTAATTTTTTCCAAATGCGATTTTGCTTCAAAAAAATTTGTGACGACACACACTCATACATTATAATTCCAGTTAAAGTTGGATGCATTTTGAGTGGCTCTTTACCTGTGATGAATTAAGTTGATAACTTTCTTGTTCCTTTTCTGTTTGCCTTCATCATATATCACAGGAAAAAAATTGTGAATGGTAGTTTGTTAATCCGTTTTTCTATAACTTCAAGATCTTTGTCAATCATGATTTGATCACGTGAAGGAAAATATTTGACCATCTGGAGCTGATTAGGTAGCATAGAAACGTGAAGTCGATTCCAAGTTTAACTTGGATTATGAAAACTAAATAAGAGTTCAACCTTATTCTATGTTTTTAATGAGAATAAGTTCTCCTTAAATTAGTTTCCATCTCTCCTTTGCAGATTCTTTCCAAAGACATTTTTGCTCTGTCAGAAACTTATATGATTTTGTCTTATTATAGACAAAACATCAAAACGCATAATGCCATTCGTGAATATTTATTGGATCGTTGCTCTATGAAGGTTTACCTACAAGCGATGATGACATGACTACGGAAAATGGCGGACTGAATATTGTTGGAAGTCTTACAAGACATGAGGGCAGTACTAATCTCGTTGATAACCGGGATAAACCTGAAAAGAACGACACTGAATTTGTAATGGCAGATTGTGTCTTGAAATGTAAATCGGTGTTCAAGTGCAGACTATGCCCTAGGATAGTATGCTTGTCAGAGGAGAGTCTAAAAGCCCATCTTAACTCCAAGGCAAGTATACGTTCAACTCTGTCAAGGTTCAAACTCATATAGCTAAATGAATGTCTTAATGTTTCTGTTGAATCTTTCAAGTTAAATAACATATCAAGTTGAGAAAATGTTATATGTTGTATTCTAGAACTTCTTCATATCTTCAAGAGGATTACATTTTCCGAATAAAATTCTTTTTGCTTCTCCTAAATGACTGTCATCTACTTGAATTACTTTATTTATTCAAAGCATAATGCAGCATCATGAACCCGTCTTTCTTGTTTACATAGTTGTGCTGTTGTACACATGCTGTTGGTGCTGATAACATACTTCATGTCCACAACAGAGACATGCTCGCTCTATGAAATTACAGAGAGAAGGAAGGCTTAAGCTTATGCTGAAAGATGATGGGAAAATTGAGGGAGAGACTGAACTTGAGAAACATGCTACAAATACGGTTTCCGGACAGGTATTTTACTTTTTCCTGCATTTCTGGGTGATCTTCAATTATCCTTCTCTACTTTATTCAACTAGTTGGAGTTAATGACCGTAGCAGGTGTCAGCCAAGCCTAAAAAGAAAGTGAAAGGAAGATTCAAGCCGAAGAAGAGAATCAGACAGGTAAAACAAATTCTACAACCTTCTTGATTCAATTTTGTGTAGTTTTGGATTCAATAGTACGAGTGAACGACTTATTCCTACAAGATAACAACAGGAGGAAAAAGGGTCCCGGAGAGTAAAGCGGCCAGATGATTCTCGAGGAAAGAGACGGAAGAACAATAGTTGAAGAACATTAAATAAGTCATCAAATTTTTCCGGGAAGATTTTGAATAGTTAGAAACAAAAGTGTTAATTTACAAACATATTTTGGATTAAATAGTTGCAAATCTTTGTTTTATTCTACTCACGTTCTATAAATGAATAGAATAATGATTCATTATTTTGTCTATACATATCGATCATCATCCTTTATTGTCCCATCCGAGGAATCAAATGACATCTTGGTGTATATGTGTTATGTGGCATCTTAGAAGTAACAAATGGAAAATGCAGGCAAAATAAAAGGAAGAAACACATAAATTAGCATGAAAAAAATTGAAGGAAAATAATAGCATAAACACGTAAATTTACATGAAAATCAAGTCAAGCGCTGAAAAATAATGATCTATATGAAGCATTCACCATAAATTGCCAAGTATTTGAGAATGGATTTCGACGTCTTATTTTACAAAATAAATTGTTTAAATGGTCCTTTTCCCCATATATAATACTGACGTTTTATCGTATTTGATTAAGTTATTTTTTTAACGCAAATCTTTTTTAATCGTGCATCGTCTTGGCACTTGGTCAACTACGAGATTACAAATAATGCTAACACTATGTAAAAATTAATTAATATATTATCAAATTAATTAATAACTAATTGTACGATGATTATATGAAATATTATGTGAACTTGGTACAGCTTCTGTTCATTATTGATTGCATAATTTAAATATTAAGATTATACAAAGAATGTACCCATTCAAACACTAATTTATTTAGGTTTCGGAAACAGGAGGAGATTCACATGATTAAGTTGATCTTCACGATTGAAAAATCTGGCCAATTATTCTTTAAAAAAGAAAGAAAAATCTGACCAATTCGACACTTTATTATATTCACCGGCAAAAATTAAATTTAGGACGTCTCCATATTTTTTGTTTTTAGCTGGAGGAGGGGTTTTGTTAAATTTGAATCGTACACACTAATTTTTGTGCATTTAATAAATATAGATATATCTCATGATATATTTGATTTATTATTAATATTAATCTTCATACAATAAATTTTAAGAATTTATTTTCACTAATATTTTATAATTTGTATTTTGTTCAGCTCATCCGAGATAAAATCCTGGATAAGTACAGTCAAATAAAATTTTTAAGTTTAAAAATTTCAAAATCAGTTGCCCTGTAAATTCAGAATAAAAGAGTGTTAAAAATTAGTTGGCCCGGATGTTGTGGCTGTGGAGGAGATGGGCTCCACGCGCAAATAACAGCAAATAACTTCCGAGAGTAGAAATCATATATAGCAGGTCCACCCGCAATTATATTATATGGATACACGATATAATTATCCGAAAATTTTACAATAATAATTTTCTAAGTTCTTTGTTTTACGTAACTTTTGAGGGATATGAAAGAGAATATACAAGTACAATGTTGGATATATCTCATTTTCATATTTGATATGTTTTTATACATGATTCTTTTGAATAACAACTATATTTTTTCACGCAAATCTAACAACAATACACAAGAGACCGAAGAAGGAGACAACTCACCCCTCTTACCAAACAGAGAACCGTCAAATTTGTTGATCTAAGAACAAAAACAAATAGTTCAGTTCTCCAAGTCCGATAAGTACTCAGTTGGACCTAGTCTTTACATATCTCGAGATGTTATTCTTGTGGGTGTAAATGAGTTAAAGTTACACGAGAGTAGCTCTGAGTCAAAACTGCATTGGAGATTAATTTGACCTAGCTCGAGCCGAGTACAAGTAGCTCGACTCTTCATTTGTGTCAATTTCGAATTTTAGTTGTTTCGAGCTACTGGGCTAACTACATAATATTATGTTTTACATGATATATAATTTTCAAGGGTATTTTTTAATATAAATACAAAATTTAAACCTTAAAACTATGCTACGAATCATTTCGAGCTTGTCGAGAACGAGTTCGTGTAAATCGATGTTTTTACGAGTCGAGCTCGAGATTGAAATTGAAAACTCGAAATTAATCGTGTTGAGCCAGAGTGACATGATATTCGAGCTCGACTCGGCTAATGTGCTTCCCTAGTTCTCGTGGAAGCTAATATGATAGTAAATTAAATAATCACAAAATCTTAACTCGAAATATTTTACCAACCAGATTCAACGATTGAACGACATAGGCAAGAACAAACTGGTGATCAAATGAGGTTTGGTCTGGGACGCGGACAAAACACAACTGGTTTCAACACGTTCCATTTCCCGTATTTGATCCTTTCATACACACCATTACAACTGGCTTCCCATGCTTTTCCACTCAATTTTCTATTTTTTTTTTTTTCCCAAACATTCTGACTTTCTTCCCCCAACCCTCTTCAATATAATCCCCCAGACTCCAGCTCTCAATCAAAATCAAACCCAGTTCCTCTGAATCTGATCACTTGCATTTCTAACTTTGATCGCTATGGGGAATTACATATCTTGCACTCTAGCTGGGCCGGTGGGGAAGACTCCCGGCAAGGATACTATAACAGTTATCTTCCCCGGCTGCGACATCCGGCGTTTCCACGAGCCCACGAAAGCTGCGGAGCTCATGTTTGACATGCCCAGCTTTTTCCTCGTCAACGCGAAATCTCTGCAGATCGGACAGAGATTAACCGCGCTGAACGCGGATGAAGACCTGGAGATGAGAAACGTGTACGTGTTCTTCCCCATGAAGCGGCTGAACTCGGTCGTTAAGACTGTGGATATGGGGGTGCTTCTCTTGACGGCGAGCAAAGAGAACAAAAGGGTTCCATTCGGAAGCGTGAAGGTGACGCCGGAGTGCGACCAGAATTTTCAAGTGGTGGAGAAGAACGAGAATCGTTCGGTGCCGAAGTTGGAATTGGAAAATATAGAAGAGTACATGCCGGAGTTCAGGCACAAAATGTCTATGTGCAGGTCGAAGAAGCCGATGCTGGAGACTATAGTGGAAGAGCATTTTTCTTTGAGATTTATGATGATGATGGAAAATTAAAATTTTTTTTCCAAGTCGATGGAAGCTAGTTTTACTTAATTTATTCTGATACGTATTTAGAGTTTAATGTAAATTTTTTACAAAAGATTGAAATTATAAATCATATATATATATATATATATTAATTTATTATTTCTTTGTTATATAGGCGATCATCATATAAAATTAACATCTTGTAAATTCGTTACCGATTCAAACTTTCATCAACCAAACATGAAGTTCAAAGGCAATCAAGTCTAATTTAAAATCCGAAGAGAAATGAGCGAACAAGGAATTCAAAGGATATTACATTTGTTAGATCTATGCTGACGGCAAGCATAATTAAATGTATTCAGAAATTCCATTCAATAAATTACTAATTTGATCGATTAGGCATTTCAATAAATCTCCGATTAATGTGTAGAACCATCTATTATTTGAGTAGGTGACATGTGAAACGATGTCACAAATTTATATCGTCAGATTGGTCGATTTCGTCCATACCTACAGTGAAAAGTGATATTTTTTCATTGGTCGGGTCGGAGACTCATCCAATAAAATTTATCCGTGAAACGCGGGTTTCATAGAAGTTTTGTGTTATTATTTTGGGTTGAGTACAATAATATTTGAGTTTGATCTCGATTTAAATTCTATTTACATGAGAAACTTGATCGAGTAATTAATTTCAAGTTCGGGCTCGACTCATGTCTATGTTAAGATACTCCAACTCGTGCTTAAAAAACTCGAAAGCCAGCTCAGTATATTGACAAAAAAGTATAGGCTTAATTTATTCTGATACTCTCACCTTCCTTCTAACCCTTTAGACAATAGTTCTCGTCCTCACAACAGACTCCTCCAAACATACAAGGGATTATGGTCGTTTTTTTAAAAAAATCATCTGTTTGTTTTGTTTCATTTGCTAGGGTTTTTTTTTATTATTTTAAAAAGTCACTTGTTAGGGTTTATTTAGTTATTGATACTACTTGTTTGGTTTTATTTTGTGTAAACTCGATAAGTTAATTGAATTATATGTAACTTCGGCCAGTTAGATCAGGGCCCGAGAAAAACCGATTCGAGTAATTTGAGTTTGGTATAAATATCAATCTTATTCAGCTGATGTATGTAAGAGCTTATGTTAAGTATTTTTAAGCTTCTAGCAAATAAAATGTTTGGAAATTGTACGTACGTAGAAGCCAATAATCACTTGAAAATAAACTTTTGTAAACACTACGTATCTTAATAAATTTCGTAGTAGTTTCAATTATATAATATTTTACAGCTTGATTCGGCTACCAAGCAATTGGTCAAAGGCGACAACTAATATATTTGTGACTTTATATGGTTTATCCAAGTCACAATATTTTCATGACGTAGACACATTAGTTAAATAACCTACAATTCAAAACTTTTACATTCGGCTGCTGATAGACTTATGATTCATTCGTCATTAAAGTTCCAAATTTAGGATATGATCTCTTTTCAAAACCTAATTGTAATAAATCTTTCCTCCAACTAAAAAAAAACTCACGGGCTTACATCGCTGGTTTTTTTTTTTTTACCCACCTACAATTCAAAACTTCCATGTGTTCAGATCCATTACTTTGCTCTTCTTGCATTCCAACCTAAAGAAAGAGAAATGGAAAAATATATATATTATTTTTAAGTTTTCACCTTTCTTTACATTATTTATTGAGTTATCGTATGTCTAACAAAATATAATCTCATACCAATAATAGTAATAATAAATATAAATGCATAAACTCTCATACTCAAAATTTTCTATTAGAATACCCTAAAAATCGATTAGAATGGTAATGCGATATGAAAATAATCCAGAGTGGCATACACACACGATATGATTTTTCTTTGAATTAAAATTATTTTTAATATCCTTTATTACCCATATTTAGTTTTTAAAAAAATCTCTTGTATAGACTTTTGATTTTCCAATTGAATAAAATTAGATGTTAGTGCAATAACTCCACTTTTTTGTACTTTTTTTCCAATATTTAAAAAAATCGAGAGTAGTGGCATATAGAAAACGATATGAAACTTCAATTTAATTGAAATGTTTTTAGTATCCTCTTTTAGCCATATTTGGTAAAAATATCATCTCGTTTAATCTTGGCAAAATTTAAGTTTAATTATTTTTTTGTACATTTTATTGAATTCTTTTTTAAGTACTTGCATAATGCCGGATATTGCTGACACTATGTCGACCAAAAGAACAGGCTTTATTAACACGGTTTGCACCCACCAACGGATAGTAATTAGGTACAAAACGGGCACGTACACATATAATACCAAATAATATAATTCATTCGGCTGTTAATAACATCCGTCAAAAGAATAAATCTCTTAAAATCAACAAATACAAGAATATATAATATAATGTGAAATAATTAATAAAAAAGAATGAATATTCAAATTTATTCTGGGATACGTCTCCATCAATGGTGAGAGTAGCTAGCTTTTATTGATTCAATCGGACTAAAAGGGAAATGAAGTAGAGGCAAAAGGTGCAACTGAGAATTGTGAACCCAAAAGTGCCACCAATCATGCCCATGAACTCGAGAAACTTCACCATATCTTGCTCTTTTTTGGATTTGAAGTTGCTGGCTGGTGCATAATTCCACCCCATTTCAGCGACATAGCACCTTTCAATCCTCTCTTTCAGATTAACTTCTTGTATTCTTTCTCTTAATACGCGTAAATTCGCATCCACTATGCTGCTCGATCTGCCTGCCCAGAGACAACAACTATAATACATGAATAAACAAGCGTTGAAATATGATAAATGTATGTGAAAGCCGAGGTTTTTCCGTTTATCGAATTTAGAGGCGTTTGAACGGAAACTTCTATTAAAATTCGAGTAATGGATATGAATATCATCGATGTGTTGATATATTGTAAAAAATATCGCATATTTTTATTAGATTCCATAGCTAGAATCTGGTTAATTTACATATGTGTGGGTGTGGAATGTATAACATACCTTCATCTCTATAGCTTTGGGCTCTCACTTGAAAGGATTGGCAAGATCTTGACTTCCTACAAGGCAGAATCGTGGAACAAAGAAAAGCTTGTGAAGAAGAAGAAGCCATTTTTAGCTAGCTATATATCGATATCGTAAGTTTAAAAATCAAATCTTGGATTCTTTAATAAACAATTTAACCGATATAAATGGTTGATCAAAAAGGGTTTTCCTATAACAAAGTTTTCTGAACAATTCGGGTGAAAAATCAAGGGCTCTTTATTTCTGTTTGGAAACTTTGTTTTGAAAATGTAACTTGTTTTATAGACGTGAGTCGAATTGGAGCGGTGCTTGAGGTGCGACGGCAGCATGCATATGGATGGATTAAATCAAAGGGTAACACACGTTTGTCAAGAAAATTTAAAATGTTTTTTAGTCTAATTTAAAAAATGTATTTGATTTTTAGTTATTGGATTTATCGACGATCGTGCATGCCCCACTCATTATATGCTTTTAGATCTCTTGATTTTCGCATTTTAAAATAGCGACAACCGCGTTATTCCGTGAATTACTACATGATAAATTTGACCCTTATTATATCGAATTAGGCAAAACTATGTGAAAATTGTGAGGATTTATTAATTTTTTCTTGACTGGGTAAAGAAGTACACGAGAATTGGATGGTCCATTATAAATTGCATGATTTTTTATTTCCTTCTTTCGTATTTGTAATTGTATTGGTACATTTACGTCGCATTTGGATGGATGACTTTCAAATACATAATTACATAATCATTAGTTTGTTTGACAAAATCCACTTGACAACGAATTTCAAATGTCAACTATTTGTTTTTTAGTCATTGGGGTGATTTCCCCATTCAAATACATCTTCAAATACAAATCATTTGATCCGGATACAACATTATGTTGTATAACAAAAACTTGTGTGAGACGGTCTCACGGTCTTATTTTGTGAGACGGTCTCACGGTCTTATTTTGTGAGACGAATATCTTATTTGGGTTATCCATGAAAAAGTATTATTTTTTATGTTAAGAGTGCTATTTTTTATTGTGAATATCGGTAATGTTGATCAGCCTCACAGATAAAGATTCTTAAGACCGTCTCACAAGAGACCTACTCATTTTGGGAATATTGATCTAAAATTAATAGATTCAAATAGATTTATTATTAACAATAAAACAATATATGAAATCTTAAATCTACGTACTATTTATTTACATACTAATTACATAAAGTATAATGACTATATAAAAAAAATTAACCAAATAAAATCGTTGATTCGACTTGATTTGTTCTATTCCACGGATCATGTATATTTAAAAATGTACAAATATAACTCAACTACAACAGATCTCTCCTCTAATTAATATACATACATACATACATACATACATACATATATATATATGTGTGTGTGTGTAAATATAATTTTTTTTCACAAAATATAAAAATTATTTTCATATAAACTCCATATTAAAACTTAATTAATCACTCTTACTGAAATTTCTTAAGTGCTGAAAACTAGTGCCAGGGAATTATGTATTTATAAAATATTTTTATATAAATTTTTTTTATAAAATATTTTAATATTTGTTTTAAGAATAAATGTGTTCGAACCACTATCTATAAAAATATTTTAATTCTTGTTTAACTCATGCGCGTTTTTTATTATAAAAACATTATAAAAAACACATCTCAATTGTTCTTTAAAAAAATATATTTGGAGAACACTTTTTTAAAAATATTTTTTCAGAAATGTTTTACAAAATTTTTATCCAAATACATAATGTTAGTTTTTTTCTCTTATAAAACACCCACAAAAAAATGTATATTACTTATCCAAACGGAGACCAAGATGAATGTTTAATTAAATTTGCAATATATTTTTCCTTTTTAAAAAAATGTATGAGAAAGATTTATGGAATTTTTTTAAAAAAATATTCCCAAAGCCACGCTTGGCTTAGTTTTGAACAAATACGACTGAAAAATTTCCATTGCTTGAGAGAGCACCAAAGTTAAACATTTCAAATTACATACTTTCTATTCTTGGAAATTTACGGATTTTGATTACTGTGACTCCGTTGTATAAATACAAACATCGTTTTGATGTATGAGACACTTGACCATAAAATAAAACTTATTTCAAAGTGTTTTGTCTTACTTTTCGAGATTTCCCCTGTCATTTTGTTTTAATCTATATGTTAATTAATCACCTTTTACTATATTAGTATATGCTACAGTGGAAGTGTTTATCTCCATGTTCCAATACCATTAGATCATGTGAATCTCTCACATTCTTTTTTATGAAAGTTGATAAATATGTTAAAATTGATCTAAAGGCCAACATTTGATCATATCATATGAGAAAAAATTCTACAGGTGTAACATATAATAAAATCTTATATATATATATATATATATATATATATATATATGTATGTATATACAATAAGAAAATAAGAGGAAAAGATATGATAATGAATTTTTATGACATTCCGCAAGCCTTGTCTTAAAACATTGGCTGCGTTTGGTTGGAGGATAAAATAAACTAATGATTAATATGTAAATGATAAAGAAAATGATTGTCGAAATGTAATATATGGTGTAAAATAATATTATGTTTGATAAGATTTTTAGGTGTAGGATAATTTTGAATTTTTTTATGAAAGGACAAAATTGTCCTTTCTTCCTTTTTTTCTTCTTCCACTACGGCTACGGCGGTCCGGCGGCGTTGGTGGTCCGGCGGACGATCCGGCGGTCGAGGTGGCGGCGACGGTCTGTCGACGGCGGTGCTGCGGCGGTCCGGCGGAGATAGCGGTGCGACGGTGGTCCGACGGCGTCCGGCGGCCGAGGTGGCGGTGGTCCGGCGGCGTCCGACGGTGCTGCATCGGTCCGGCGGCCAAGGTGGTTGTAATAATTTTTTACTTGATTAGCCTGTAAATATTAGAGAGCCCTTTTCATGAAATAATAAAACTTCTCTTCGTATTCCCAATGCCAATCCTTTTGTATTTCGCCTGATCAAATAATACCTTATTTGGTTTTCACCATGTTTCGAGGTGCATAGATAAACCTTTATCTTCTTGACAAAACCTATAATCTCACAGAATTTAAGGTCCCCTTAGTCATACATAATATAGCCTAAAAACTCAGTTAAGCCCATCAAATACTCTAAAAATGAATATCTATACACACATGACAGCCGGCAAGCAACCCTTTTACCACCTTCAACACATTATCCACGGCAAACGGGCTCGACAGAGGAACACACATCACAAATAGGGCTAGCATTCCCAAAGCTACACTTGGCTTGGTTTTCATCAAATATGACTGCAAATTTTCTGTTGTTTCATAAACGTTTTCATGGCCAAGCGCGAACAATTTCTTCTCCCATTCTTTTGAATCCTCTGAAGATGGTGTCACCCTTTCTTTACTAGCGACCTCCAAGGCCTTCATTTTCTTGATCCGCATTCGGAGAACGATCATATTTTCATCTACGGATGATTTCCCCGCATCGTTATCCTCGTTTTCATATTGCTTTGCACTGACAGATTTTTTTAGGACAAGTCTTTTTGTTCTTTGGTTGGAGGGATAAAAGAAAAGGGATTGCAATTTGTGGGGTAATTTTAGGGAAGATGATATGAAAGTAGACTCCATTTTCACGATAATTTTCCACCTTGAATTCTATGGAATTCAGAGATTTAGTTTGTTTTCTTTGGCTAGTTTATATAATAATTTTGCATATTAAATACGTAGGCATAAAGCAAGTGTGTGTTCTGAGTTTCATTCTTGGACGGAAAAAAACTTATTTTTTTAGTTTTCTTTTTCTTTTTTCTAATTTCTTTTATGGTACATCATAAGTGAATTACTGGATTTTATACTTGGATAGTTGGATTTTTATTTTATTTTATTTTATTTTATCGAGGTATTTAATATTTTTTATTACGTTAGAGAAAGTATGGGGCTTCGAGTGAAGTTGCTTTGAAGCAAGTTTTGCATATGTAACAAGAGAGGGAAAAAGGTAGGATCAAGCCCTAAGCATCAGCAAGGAATTTGCGTGAAGCATTTAGATAATTGGCTTGGAACAATCATTCATGCCCTCAAATCATTTATTGTTATAATACTGAAGTTTTAGCCAAATTTTCATACCAGATATATGAATCAGTTAAAATAATCGTTAACTGAAATTAGCAACAAATGTTGTCCATAAAATTGGTCTCAAAATTTCCTAAAAATAAAAAATTGGTCTTAAATGTACTCTACAAAGAAACAAATTTGTCTCAGAATAAAAGGTTATTCCTCTTTTCCATTTTTTTTTAAAAAAATGGACTTTTAGATATACTTATATATGGTTTTTTTCCCTCTGTATATATCACGTCCCGATATCAAAACATGGCATCGGTAACGTTTTCAAAGATGTAAAATAAAACTCATGCTTTACTTAGTTAAAAGAAATTAAAGTACCAAACTGATCATAATTAGGCGTATTTTTGGCCATACTTTACTAAATAACCAACGGAGTATCCCTACTGCGTGAAACGATGAACATGCTCAACAGATTCACAACTTAATATTATCGACGCATGACACGTTTAAATCTTTGCAACGAATACACTCTACTAAAAGTTATATATGTTTCTAGCATCAACTACTATTTTTATGGGCTGTTGGAACACGGAAGATTAACTAATTTGGAGAAATGGAAAAAATATTCGCCATCCAGAAGGCATGATTGAAGTTGTGAAATCATTCATAGAAAGATGGGCAAAACGAACAAGTAATCGATTAACTCGTCACCATTCAAGTTAGAAGCGTATGGTTTTTTTTTTTTTTTTTTTTTTTGTAATGGTATGGTATGGAGATTTTTAGCTAATTATGATGAAATAATAATATAATAGAATGGTGGAAACCGGCTTAAACTTGTTAGTTGAGCAAGTATTGGCTTTTTGGATCTCACTTGTAAGAATTAATAAGGTCCATTGGATGTGATTTATTTCATTGTACTACCCTAATTGTTGATCCAAGAATCCATGACGAGCCAAATATAAGGGCCACAACATGTGAAACCACATGTAAAAACTGCTTTGACATTATGTAAATCATCATTTTATGTTTGATCATGTAAATATCTAATTTTGAGTTTTGGTCATTTAAGTCATGTTGTGTTTTGATTTTTACTATTTTTTCACGGAGTTTTGACATGACATCGATGAATGATGATGTGACACATAGATATACTGACATGTTCAATGTCACGTCAACACTCAATAAAAAAATATTAAAAATAAAACATATCATAACTTGCAAGATTAAAACCCAAAATTTAATATTTACATAACTAAAATACAAAATAGACAAATTTACAGAACCATTTTGGCCATTATTCCTTAGATACAACACTAAGATAATATATTAATGCTACATCCGACGATCCAAATTTATTCTAACATGCGAGATCCGTAATTTTTTTTTGTGGACTCCACATGTAAAAATGAATATGGATAATTGGATGCAATATTAAAATAAGAAAAATGTTAGATGTACACTTAAAATTATACGTAGATTTATATTTTGCATGATAAATTACAAAACTATCATTGAATCCAATTATATCCTTTTCTTTTTATTTTCTATTACTCATGTAAAAGAAAAATAACATATACTTTGTCAATCCAAATATACATATAATAAGACTGAAAAATATCTTATCATTAACCTCGCCCCGGTAGGCTGGCAGAGGCGTTTCATAGTACTCTGAATGTTGTCATCTGTGACACGAATTACGCTTTTCCTTTATTTTTAACAGTGTTCGATCTTCGTAGCGCTTTTCATGGTACTTTGAGACTGACAACCTTTGTAATTATTACTATTTTTTGTTTCAAAGAATGGGTATCGAAAAATACTACTGAAGCATCAAGTGTCTGTTCAAGATTTTCATCGTTCTTACGTACATATCCATGTTGCATTTCACATTTCTGCTGCCGATCATTTTCTGCTAAATGATCAACTCTTCACCATGATTTTTTTTTTAATTAAATAAGACTCTTCACCAATCACCATGAATCTAATGTCTCGGAAACTCATTGGCAATTTTTGTTATGAGCTTCTAGCAACAAAAAATATAATAGGGGAATATTGTTTTTTGTTCTCGTATTTTCAATTTTAGTTTTTTATGTTTTCAAATTTCGATTTTAATTCGCTATTTTTGTTCTTTTGGTAATTTTAGTTCTTTTTCTGACTTGAGAATAACATGACACAAAGACAATGCTAATGTGACGCTGACATGTGTAGTGTCACATCAACACTCCTAATAAAAAAAGACACTAGAATTGCCAAAACTAAAAAAATACAAGTCCATAACATAAATTTGATAACAGAGATGACCAAAATCGCAAAGCTACAAAATTACAAGACCAAAAATGCACTTTTCCCATATGATATTAAACAAGTAGAAATTTCAGATTTTTTTATACCAACAATGAAACTCACCCTTGGTAAATAATCTACCAAACCGTGCTCGCTCTGGATTCCAAAACGAAAAATGGAGAAAACCCCAAACAGTGTGAAGGTAGCTTAAAAATGCTTTTATACTTTCCACTTTGCAGGGTTACACAGTTTACATGCAGTAACATATGCAAGTAGTTTTAGTTGCAGCAGGGGAAACAAGGAATCACCAAATATATAGAATTCAATGTTTTCTGGTAGAATCAATCATCGTAAGAAGCATGAGGTGCTGCTGTACATCCAGGATCAAAGGGATCTTCAGATCCACAGCAATGCCAGTATTGGAAGATTTTACTGGATTCGGGGCTGTCCATTGTCCCGCCAGTATACACACTCTCAAACTTTCTTTTTGTTTCTCCTGCGAAGTAGCGGAATGTGGAGAGGAGTAAGGATTTTGATTTAGGGGGCAAAACTAAGCAACTAACGAATTTTTCAGCATAAGGTGGTGAAACCCTCTCTCCACATGAAAAGACAAATGAAACTTTGCACCAACAAAAGGAATCGATTAGTTCGCATTGACTACAAGGAAAATTTCATAAAAGAACCAGTAAACGGAACAGCTTATTGAATCAGCAGTTCATTTTTCAGATGTGGGGGTGGATTGAGAAAACTAGAAGACCAAAAACGGCAAAATTCTTAAAGCCTAGGTCTTTACCAGGGTTTATCATTATCAGTGGGCTAGTCAAGTTAAACTACAAAATTTTATTACTTTAATCTGACCTGGGACATACATATAAACGAGCGGATAATTTGAAATATAACCTTCATACGATAATTTTTTAGATTTTTGACCTTCTAACCATTTTAATTTGTAAACTAACCTTCATTTAAAATTTTTATATGAATTTGGTCAAAATTACCCTTACATGCTCAAGCATAATTATTCTAACCTAATTATTCATTTACTCTAATCTAAAATATTGATTTTCCCTCCTCTACATATCTTTTTTTAGTCACCTTCCCTCCTATTCTCTATCATTATCTCTTTTCTCATATTCTAGATTATTTTCTTTCTTATGCTTTCTTCTACATATCTTTCATAACGAAAAAAAAACAGTCCGATATCATTTACTTATCCCAGGTAACGATTATATGTATAATTTCTGTTATTTGTTTACTTTTGATCATTTATGTTATTTTTGTTCATTTGTCTGCAAACTATGTGAAAAAGCGAAAAAAAACAGTAGAAGAATGTGAATTGCTTTTACATTTATTTATTTTTTTAAAGAATAAGAAAAGTAGTCATGTTATAGTGACGAAGGTTCTTGAATTTTAATACAAAAAGAGGAAGAAAAAAAAAAACTAAGAAAGTCAACTTTTGATATCCTATTGCTTCAGAATTTCCAAAGAACTTCTTGAACATTCTTAATTTCTAGTCCGTTTCTTTTCAAAACATATCTGCTGACATTTGTAATTTTTTTCAAATTTTAAACAGAAGCATTCGTTTCTTATTAGATTTGTGTCAAAATGATTTTCTTATTACATTTATGTGAAAATAGTAAAGAAGTAACAATAATTTAATTTAAAAAATAAAGTCATATATCTTTTATTGGATTTACGTGGAAAGGGTAAAGAAGTAACAACCACCTAATTAAAAAATTAAGGTCAAGTGAGAATAAAATGGAGGTTATATTTTTAAATATCTCTATAAATGACAGCACATATTGACGGAAAAACAGATTAATAATTTCGATAATCTATTCGAAATTAAAGACTCGATGATCTCCAAATCACTAATAGAGAATCAGTGGAATCACAGTATGCGAACCAGCATTGAATTTTCCGAAAATGAGAGCGTTTGCTACATCAATGGAATGAAGTCAATCGTAACAGTTAATCAATTTTTTTTTTTAAAAAAAGCTATATCATTGCAGAGAAAAAAATCAGCGTACATTCTAATTAACAACAGATAGCGAGACAATGGAAGCTCATCCGAAATGGGAAAAAATCAAAGTTGAAAATTGGTACCGCCAAAATGAGCAGAGTGATAACAGCATGCCCGGTGGTGATTAAGCAATGGATCGAACTGGGTTTTGCAATTCTTGCAAGTTCTTAGTCTCTGAATTTGGTTTCCCGAACACCGGACAGACGATTTCCTCCGCGGAAGAAGCTTTACCACCAAATTTACCCGGGGCGGTGGGCAGAAAAGAGAGAATTGTAAGGTTGAGATATATGAATTTGGACTTAGCATTTGTGCCATTAGGGCTCTTCCTCTCAGTTTGGGAAGGTAGAAATTCTATAAAATGTATCATTTATCCCATCGTATCGTTAATTTTCCCAACTATTCAAAATCATATTAAAAATTTACTGAAAAGAACTTTCCAACTAATAATTTTTTTTATAGAAATAAAATGTGGTTGCAAAACAACTTAACATGATTTGTTATCTAAAAATATACATATAGTAGTGTAATTAGTAATAATAAGGTGGTTCGATATACATATTTACGTATTTGTACAATAATTTTCTGTTAAAATTTTATGGTTGTTAATTTAAATTTGAGCAGGTATCTTGTGAAACGGTCTCACGAATCTTTATCTGTGAGACGGGTCAACCCTACCGATATTCACAATAAAAAGTAATACTCTTGGTATAAAAAGTGATATTTTTTTATGGATGACCCAAATAAGATATCCGTCTCATAAAATACGACACCTGAGACCGTCTCACACAAATTTTTGTTTTTAAATTTATATAAATTCGACACATTATTATTTATATAGAATAAAGAAATATGCAGTTGTTAAAATCAACAGAATGTAAACGATAATTATAAAGTGCGTACGAGTTCCAGGTTGTTGAGGGTTTAGTAGTGTAAATGTACAGTAAAAATGGCGGGCATCAGCAATACTAACGATGATTAAACATCTTTCATCCATTTTCATTTCCATTTCCTTTACTGCGATTACATAATCAGCAAATTGTGCCAGAAAGAAGAAGACAGTGCCTCAAGCCCGTCGAACAAATTACTTGATAGATGAAAAGATTTTCTATTCATTCCATCTAATTAAATTTAGAAGAAAAATTTATGGTACTCCAAAAATAACCATAGATGGTTAGCTTTCATATATTTGCTAAAAATCCGACAAAGATCATATTACAACACCCGAGAAAATTGCACGAGTCTAGGAGTATACAAGCAATTGATTATTTGCAGCATGCATCATATAGGTGTAGGTTCTTCCTTTTTATGTTCTGCGCCTCCATCATCTTCATTGCCTTGTCTACCCACGTATCCATTTTTGAAAAGATTTTCCTCGGAGGGTAAATTCTTCTTGCCTTTCCTGCTACCTTCGATTTTCCAAGGACCCCACACACGGGTTTTTGGAGGAGGTGAAGCATCAGCAATGGGGGCAACTAGTCCAGGCTTCCCATCGTCGATCACTTCATCGACCAACCCATAATCTTTTGCTTCCCAGGCATTCATAAAATTGTCACGATCTGTATCTAGTTCAATCTAAAGCCCAGAAAAGGGAGGATAAAAAGGGTAAGCCTCATAGAAAACAATCTGACGAAGTTTCCATGAGGTTGCGCTTGGACTGATGGAGTTGAGATGATGTATTTCAAATCCATTGAGTTCAAATTCCTTCATTTCTTGTAAGGACAAAATTGAATTGAATTTAAAATTTATTCAATTTCAAGATATGCAATTTCAATAGTAATTGTGGTAGTGTGTAATTTGAAATACACCATTCAAATGAATCCCCAAATCTTCCAAATCAAATCCATCCATCCAAGGACAACCAGATATAAATTTGACCAAGAAACAAAAAGAAAGAGAGGATGGTGTAATATGAATAAGCCAACCTGTTGTTCAGGCTTCCCTGTTGCTCTTGATAGTATCTTGTTCAGCTTAATTTTGTGGTAAGCCATCTCTCTGATGCGTATGCTCATCTCCGTCGCCTAGATTAATAAAAAAGTAAAAAAAATCGCCTTCATGGTTCTTCACAAAAAAGTAACTGATATTACAAGAAAGCTCAACGCCCCGAGGTGACACCTAGTTATAAGACACTACATGGCTCCACCCCTAGTACAAATAGAAATATTACATAGTGAGACAAGACACTCATTCGGGAAGTTCATGATAGAAATTCTTAAAACTTTTCAAAGCTCATGTACAGTCATGGACTCATGAAATTTTTAATTGAGTTTAGCCATTACACACCAATCATAATTTTTTGAGCAGAAGTCCTTCATGGGACTTGAAACACATACAAATAAGATGGAATGGAAATATAAAATTATAATCACCAATCGTGATTCAGTGCATAAATACGCAAAGCAAACTCGAAAAAATATAGAACTTTCAAAAGCAGTAAGGGTGTGTAGTTTATATAAGTCAAACATAGAAAAGGATAAAGTTTAAAAATAACTTCTATCTAGGATAATGAAGCCAGTGATCATGAAAGACTCGGTGACATAGGGATACTGATAATTGAGAAATTGGAACTGAGTAGAAAACTTCCGTTCACATTCGTAAAGAAACCATGACTAAAACAAAATAAAATAGGAAAGTTTTTATAAGCCTCATACAGGATGAAATAAGAACATACTTTGCCTCCAGCTGTTCCTAGTGGCTGATGGATCATTACCCTTGCATTTGGCATGCAGAACCTCTTCCCTTTTGAACCAGAGGCAAGGAGAAAGGCACCCATGGATGCCGCAAGCCCCATATTGATGGTAGATACATCGGCCTTGCACAATTTCATGGCATCGTATATACCCATCCCTACTTGATTCAATTTAAAGGATTGATTAAAAAATTTGGACGCTAATGCCAGAGAATGGAGATTAAATTACTAAAACAAAATAAATAATACAAGTTTTTATGCCTTCATAAATCATAACTAAATTCTGAAGTGCAAATGAATACAACTTAACTGTGGATAAAAGAATTTCAAAAGGATGATAAAGATCCTATAAAATTAACTTTGCTGCAATGCAAACATAATGAAAAGCCTGTATGTTAAAGATTGATTTGGGTTTTCCATACAGCAGAGAAGATAACAACCTCACACATTCTACAATATTATTAATTGATGAATGCAGATAATCAATTACGATGTCACAATGTTCGTGTAAAGTACTGTTGTTGCTATGAGGAGATGAGGTTGCTGACAATTATAGAGCAAGCACATAAACTAAAAGAATGACACTGATAGGAATGATAAACTAAACGAATGTCATTAAAAAGTAATATTGTTGCAATTGGAAGAAATAACAGTTGTTAGAACTTAGATGGCTGTATACAAATGCCCGAGAATGTGGTTTTTAAGATTTGGCATTCAAGATCCCTAGACCCAATTCTAGAAGAAAGATACCGACATCTACACAGTATTGAGTAATTTACCAACAGAGTTCGTTATCATATTCATCCTTTCAAGGGGTTGTGATGCCCAATGTCTGTGACATCCCTAAATAGGAATGTCAAAAATAAATAGGTACTATCATATCTAAAACCAGTTCTCTGTAGGGAGAAATACATCACAAGACACTAGAAAAATTAATTTCATAAAATAAAACCTTCGAGACAAACCACATGAGGTTAGCATTTCAGCTCAACACTATGGACTCACCAGCAGTGACAGAGCCACCAGGTGAATTGATGAACAATTTGATGTCTTTTTGCTGGTCTTCTGCATCAAGCAATAGTAGCTGACTAATGACGAAATCCGCGGTCATGTCGTCTATCTGTGTTCATTAACAAATAAGTTTCCAGACAGAAGAAGTTAAGACCCACTTCAACCATTTCTTGTAAAGGAATTAAATTAATCACTTAATGCAACACATTAATCTAAATAAAATAAATCCCCCAAAGCACAGGTCTGGCTAAGACAAAACCTGTCACAGATAACAGGACTTTAGCAATCATATGCTTAATGTAGGCATTTTGATATTATTATTGGATGCAGACACATAATAACCGACTGGAAGAATCAATTTTGAGCAGACACACGAATCTGTACACAACTGCTGATTTCAGATTCCAAGTAACCAGAGTATAACAACAGCTAGCAAATGGAAATGATTAATTCGATTTCTTCATAGTCAAATCATTATAACAAGAAAAGGGATGAATCAAAACATGAAGAACTAAGCACATCTCGCAAAATTAATACGGTTTAAACACATTTAAACCCTAAATTCTACCAGAAAAAAGAAAAGAGTAAACCTGGGTGCCCAAGAAGATAATCCTCTGGCGAAGAAGCATATTCGTGGTGTCAAGCTCTTCGAATCTCGGCAACCAAGAAGGAGCTGCATAGTTCGACACATCCAAATTCCTAGTGGAAAACCTCTGATTTGTCGCATTCACAATCATGTTTCCTCTGCTTCTACTAGTAGTACTGCTTGTAATTTGACTAGTATCACTGTAGCTGGTAGCAGTTCTAATCGGAGATAGCTGGTGATTGGGTTGACAAATAGTGGATGTACCGCGGCAGTGGGAGGCGGCCAACGCGGCGGCAGGTCTCGGAAGAGTCGATGCGGCTGCAGTGGACGTTAAAAATCCCACCTCCATTTCTCCTCTACCAAGGTTTCTTGTTCGTCCGAAATCCAATATTGATCAGAAACAAGATTGGGGTGTGAGAGCCACTTGGCCGGAAAGAGTTTCTAAAACGACGTCGTTTTTTGTCCTAAAAAAGTTCAAAATTATTTATTGGAATCCAAAATAATTTAAAACCCTTGTAGTTGTGAGATATTATTATAGTGTCGTCCCTTTTCATGAATGACCCAAATAAAAAATTCATCTCACAAAATACGATTCATAAAACCGTCTCACACAAGTTTTTAAGTAATATATTTGGTATGAGACAAAATAATGATACAGACTAAGTCATATAATAACTTAATAAACCTGACCGCTTTTAAATTTTTTGTGGAAGGCTAATGTTTTAAGCTCAACTTTTGAGTTTATCTACACTCATTTAAGAGTAGATTTCTTGTGAGACGGTCTCACGAATCTTTACATGTGAGACTGATCAATCTTACCGATATTCACAATAAAAAATAATACTCTTAGCATAAAAAATATAATTTTTCATGGATGACCTAAATAATATATTCGTCTCACAAAATACGACCTGTAAGACCGTCTCACACAAGTTTTTGCTCTCATTTAAAATGAGTTTGATTGGAGAAACCAACCCTTAAAAAAAACAAATCGTTTTGTTATAAAAGTTTTTTTTAGATATTTAAAATTATTTTTTAGAAGTTAGAATTTTTCAATTTTCGGCTTCAACTTCTAATCTACTAAAAATAAAAACACATTTCAATATTTATCCAAACTCAAAACTGTTGTGAAAAAGTAAAAATTTATGGTAAAAAGTAAAAATCTCAAACTCTCAAAATTTACCAAACTACACACTTTATAATATTTTTCTCTCTACTCAATTGTGATTTTCTTCACAAATGAGAGATCTATTTATAGAAAATCTTTACAAATAATCCAAAAATAAAATACATCATTACCTACATCATCACACACTAATTTTCAATATTTACAACTCTTATTTTCAACATTCAAATATTCAACATTCAAATATTCAATACTCACATTTTAAATATATTTTTCAACACTCCCCCTTGTGATGATGATCATAATGATTGTCTTCATTACGTGTTTTTATACTGCCTCGTTAAAAACCTTACTAGGAAAAACCCATTTGGGATAAAAACCATAGTAAGGGAAAAAGAGTGCAGTCACGTAAACTCCCCCTCATGTTGACACGAACAATTCTTCACAAATTTCGTAGATTGCGCATCCCAATATTATATATGTGCTTTCTGAATATTGACGTAGGAAGTGCCTTTGTGAAGAGATCTGATGAGTTTTCACTTGATTGAATGTGACGAACATCAATATATTTATTCTTCTCTAGCTCCTTAGTGAATGCGAAGAACTTAGGAGGAATATGTTTAGTTCTGTCGCTTTTTATTTATCCTTCTTTCATTTGAGCAGCATTCAGCATTATCTTCATATAGTATCACAGGCTTCTCATCAGATGATAATCCGCATGAAATTTGGATATGTTGGGTCATTGATTTTAACCACACACATTCACGACTTGCTTCATGTAGTGCAATAATCTCGGCATGATTTGATGAAGTTGTTACGAGCGTTTGTTTCTGAGAACGCCAAGATATTGCAGTGCCTCCCGAGTAAATACATATCCAGTTTGGGAACGTGCCTTGTGTGGATCAGATAAGTATCCAGCATCAGCATAACCAATTATACTTGGATTAGCATCTTTTGAATACAAAAGTCTCAAGTCTGTCGTTCATCGTAGATAACGGAATATATGTTTAATTCCGTTCCAGTGTCTCTTTGTTGGATATGTGCTAAATCTTGCCAACAGATTCACGGCAAAAGATATATCAGGCCTTGTACAATTTGTAAGGTACATAAGGGCACCGATGACACTTAGATATGGTACTTCTGGACCAAGAATATCTTCATCATCTTCACATGGACGGAATGGATCCTTTTCTATGTTTAATGATCTAACAACCATTGGAGTACTTAAAGGATTTGCTTTATCCATATTAAAACGTTTAAGGATCTTCTCTGTATAATTTGTCTGGTGAACAAACATTGCACATTCTTTTTGTTCAATTTGTAAACCCAGACAATACTTGGTTTTTCCAAGATCCTTCATTTCAAATTCTTCCTTCAAGTATGACACAACTTCTTGAATTTCTTTATTCGTTCCAATGATGTTTAAATCATCAACATATACAGCAATAATTACGCATCCGGATGTTGTTTTCTTAATGAAAACACAAGGGCATATTGAATTATTTACATATCCCTTTTTCATCAAGTGATCACTTAGTCGATTATACCACATTCGACCTGATTGCTTTAACCCATATAATGATCTTTGTAATTTCACAGAATAACATTCCCTGGGTTTTGAACTTTGTGCTTCAGGCATCTTAAATCCTTCAGGGATTTTCATATATATATTACTATCAAGTGATCCATATAAGTAAGCTGTAACAACATCCATAAGACGCATTTCTAAATTTTCAGATACCGCCAAGCTAATCAAATACCGAAACGTAATTGCATCCATCACAGGAGAATACGTTTCTTCATAATCAATTCCAGGCCTTTGAGAAAAACCTTGTGCAACAAGTCGAGCTTTATATCTTACTATTTCATTTTTCTCATTTCGCTTTCGAATAAAAACTCATTTGTATCCAACAGGTTTTACACCTTCAGGTGTAAGGACTATAGGTCCAAAAACATTACGTTTATTTAGCGAATTTAATTCAACCTGGATGGCATCTTTCCATTTTATCCAATCCTGCCGATTTTTACATTCACCAAAAGATTTTGGTTCATGATCTTCGTTATCATTTATGATGTCGATTGCCACATTATAAGAAAATATATCATCAATTTCATCTATATCTTTTCGGTTCCATATTTTTCCAGTATTAATATAATTGATAGAGATTTCATGATTCTCGTCAGTTTGTGGTTCTGACAGAACATTTTCATCATCATGTGTTTCTTCAGGAACACCATTCTCTATTTTGTGATCATCATGTGTTTCTTCAGAAACGTCATTCTTTATTTTGTGATCATCGTGTTTCTCTATGAATTTTCTTTTTCGAGGATTTTTATCATTGGAACCGACTGGCCTTCCACGCTTCAGGCGTTTAATGACATCATGAGTATCTTCCATTTGTTTCTTTGGAATTTCAATTCGAGCAGGGGCATTTGCAGCATGTATATATGATTTAGTTACCCCTTTTGTGTCTGCAAATGCATCTGGTATTTGATTTGCTATTCTTTGCAAGTGTACAATTTGTTGTACATCTTTTTCACATTATTTTGTTCTTGGATCCAGATGTAACAATGATGATACATACCATGTAATTTCTTTTTCGGTATGTTTCTGTTCTCCCCCTAACATTGGGAAGATTTCTTCATTAAAATGACAATCAGCAAAACGTGCTGTGAACACGTCGCCTGTCTGAGGTTCAAGATATCGAATGATTGATGGACTATCATAACCAATATAAATTCCAACCTTTCTTTGAGGTCCCATTTTCTTTCGTTGCGGTGGTGCAATAGGCACATACACCATACATCCAAAAATTCTCAGATGAGAAATGTTTGGTTCTTTACCAAATGCAAGCTGCAATGGGGAGTATTTATGATATGCACTTGGTCTGATGCGAATTAATGAAGCAGCGTGTAAAATTGCATGTCCCCATATAGAAATAGGGAGCTTTGTTTTCATAATCATTGGTCTAGCAATCATTTGCAGACGTTTAATCAATGATTCAGCCAATCCATTCTGTGTATGTACATGAGCAACAGGATGCTCAACAATGATTCCCATAGACATACAATAATCATTGAAAGTTTGGGAAGTAAATTCACCAGCATTATCAAGTCTAATTTTCTTGATTGTATAATCGGGAAATTGATTCCTCAATTTTATTATTTGAGCAAGTAATCTTGCAAATGCAACATTTCGAGTTGATAATAAACATACATGTGACCATCTGCTGGAGGCATCAATCAATACCATAAAGTATCTGAATGGTCCACATGGTGGATGGATTGGTCCACAAATATCACCCTGAATACGTTCAAGAAACATTGGTGATTCAGTTTGGATTTTGACTGGTGATGGTCTTATAATAAGTTTTCCAAGAGAACATGCTTTACATTGAAACTTATTATTCTGAAAGATCTTCTGGTCTTTCAGTGGATGACCATGTGTATTTTCTATAATTCTTCACATCATTGTTGAACCAGGATGTCCCAATCGATCATGCCAATTGGTTAATATCGAAGAATTATCAACTACCATGTTTGATTCAATGGGACTTATATGTGTATAATGCAATCCAGTAGGGAGCATTGGTAGTTTTTCAATCACATATTTCTTTCCTGATTTATATGTGATAAGACACATATATTTCTCATTCCCTTCATTCATTGTTTGAGTATCATACCCATGGGAATATATATCATTAAAACTCAACAAATTTCTTTTCGATTGTGGTGAATATAAAGCATCATTGATAAAAAATTTTGTACCATTAGGTAACAAAAATTGTGCTTTACCACATCCTTTAATCAAGTCTACAGGACCTGATATTGTATTCACCGTTGTTTTTGTTGGTTTTAGTTCCAAGAAATATCTTTTATCTCGGAGGATAGTGTGCGTTGTACCACTATCGGGTATGCAAACTTCAGCTTTGCTCATAGCATTTTCCATATTTGAACTTCAAAAAAATATGCAATGAAATAAATTACTTGCAATATATATTTAAATATAACACAAATCATAATTATACAATAAAACATTATTCTATGAAAAATAGATTATTGTACATTTATATTCTACCATTATATTGTTCATTTTCAGAGAAATCGTTGAGAAAATCTGCAGCATCAATATTGTTCATTTCTATCCCACCAACATATTGATCATTTCCAGAGAAATCATTCATAAAATCACCAGCATCAAAATGAGTTGAATCACTCAAACGGTCACTACGTTCAGTGAAGTTGGTCTCCTTTTCTTTCCCCTTTAATGATTCTTTATAAAGTTTACAAAGGTGCTCAGGGGCTCGACAAACTTTGGACCAATGTCCTGGAGTACCACATCTGTAACAAGAACTTTCATATCTTTTTGAGTGCTTCTCATTAACACTTGTATTCTCATGATGCCTTTTCTGTGGATGGTTTGGGACGTTCTTTTGAGATGAGTTATAAAAATAACTATCTCGATTATTTTCAAAACCACGGCCTTGACCACGACCATGGCCAATTCCACGTCCACGTCCACGTCCACGACCTCGACCTCGACCTCGATCTCGACCAAAACCTTGTCTTTGAATTTGATTTTGGTTTCCAGGTTTAAATTCATTTTTACTTACAGCATTTACTTCTGGAAATGCTGTTGATCCAGTGGGTCGGGACTGATGATTTCTCATTAATAGCTCGTTGTTTTTTTCCGCCACAAGAAGACAGGCGATGAGTTCAGAATATCTCGCGAATCCACGTACTCTATATTGTTGCTGTAGAGTAATATTTGATGCATGAAACGTGGAAAATGTTTTTTCAAGCATCTCAGATTCTGTGACCTCATGTCCACAAAATTTTAATTGCGAGATTATTCTATACATCGCCGAATTGTAATCACTGACTTTTTTAAAGTCTTGGAATCTCAATGTATTCCATTCATCCCGGGCGGTCGGAAGTATAACTTCTCTTATATGTTCGAATCTTTCTTTTAATCCCTTCCACAAAGCCATGGGATTTTTTTCAGTCAGATATTCACATTTCAATCCATCGTCGAGATGTCGACGCAAAAATATCATGGCTCTTGCCTTTTCTTGTGACGTGCATATGCCATTTTCTTTAATGGTCTCGCTTAGACCCAATGACTCAAGATGCATTTCTACATCTAGAGTCCATGACATATAATTCTTTCCCGTGATGTCGAGTGCAACAAATTCGAGCTTTGTTAAATTTGACATGGTGGTACTAAAAAAAATTACGATGCATTTTATTAGTTAATAATTATTGCAATACAAAGTAACGGATAAACAACAAGTACAAGTATTTGTAAAAATAAAGAAAACGCACGAGGAGGATATTCTCCGATAAATAAAAGACTCGTGAGTATGATAACCAAAATAATTAAAAATATCCTTGAGAAAGCCATCTTCTTTTTTCTTCGAAAAATTTGATGATGAATAATTTTTAGAGAAGAAGAGAAAGTTGGAGTGATGGAATGTGTTTGTGAGATCATATTTATAGGGCAAAAACTAGCCGTTTTTTACCATTTATGACCGTTGGGGTACAAAAAAAATAAAGGTATGTATTTGTATAATTTTATGGTAATAATATGATATATATATAATATTAGACATGTTTAAATAATTATGTATATCATATCATAATATTATAATGAGTGTCATAATTTATTTTGTTTAAAAACCTTACAGGCTTTTATACTTGTCGTATCCCTTACCGGGAGTGTGGGATGTCGTCTTAACATCCTCCCAGGATTTATAACAAGTTTATGAAAAATTTATTTTTATTATTTCTAATAATAACATTATATTGTATATTAAATAAATACACAATAAATAAATAACAGTAAAATAAATATAATTATTTTTGTTACCTTTTTCTTCTGTTTGGAGCTTGGAAAAGTATGTAGGACTTTTAGAGCTTCGTGCTGATAACGTGTTGTGAAAAAGTAAAAATTTATGGTAAAAAGTAAAAATCTCAAACTCTCAAAATTTACCAAACTACACACTTTATAATATTTTTCTCTCTACTCAATTGTGATTTTCTTCACAAATGAGAGATATATTTATAGGAAATCTTTACAAATAATCCAAAAATAAAATACATCATTACCTACATCATCACACACTAATTTTCAATATTTACAACTCTTATTTTCAACATTCAAATATTCAACATTCAAATATTCAATACTCACATTTTAAATATATTTTTCAACAAAAACCTTATTATTTCTAATTTTTTTTTTCTCATCGTATATTTAACGCTGAGCAAGTGAAAAAGCCAAGAGTCTAATCGGAAAAAATAAATAAAATCAAAGTCAAAATTGATAATATGATTTTCAGGGAGGCCATTTTTAAAAATGTCTTTATTAGTAAAGCAATTTGTGACAATTTAGTAACTTACCCTATTTTATTTTTCCCAAAAACTCCAATTTGTATTTTCATAAAAAAATTACTGAGATTGACACGTGTCAGATGATCACGTGAAAAAGGGTGGCAACCGGCTACACCAGTGGAATAGAACCCCTCCCCGAGGCGAAAGAACAAAATCCCAAAGGTACAACCCTAGAATGCACAAAATCAAAAGCCCAGCCGTGAATACCAAAGAGCGCGGAAAATTTTTCCGATTAATTTCGGAATTCCTAGGAGAAAACCTCTGAGGTCGGGGATTCGCCGTCTTTTATCTGGACGCTGATCTCATCCTCAAAATCCGATGACTACTTTGGTAACTATTTTTCAAACCTTCGCGTTTTTCTTTAATTTCATTTTCATACCTGATACCACTTGCACTTAATTTACTGGAGTGAAGTTTTGTTTGATTTTGGCTAGTTGATTGTTTTATGGCTGATTTTTGTTTTGTATATGACATACAACAGGTAAGCGGCTTCGACATTGATAAATTTGCTGTTATTAATATTCGTTTTATGATTTAATTACTATTTGGTGGTTGCATGTGTTAGAAACTTAGAATTCGATGTGGCGGACTCAGGCGCGGCTGCTCGTAGAGGGAAGATTGTAAGTTTCGGCATTCTCATAACCTAAGCCGCCCCTGTCATTAAGTTTCTAAGGCCTGCTCTTGTACATTCGTGCTATTTTTGAAATGAAATTATATTGGCGGAGATTGAATTGCACTCGTTTAAAGCTGTTATCCACTGTATTGGATTCAATGAGTATCTTTTTTTCCCTCCTTTTTTGGTGTTCCACATATTATGTGTAGCAAAAGTCGGTTGCTTCATGTGAAGAATCATCATCAGTTTGCATTATAAACATTGTAATACCCTTTGCCGTATGGGAATGTGGGGGGAATATGAAATTTTGAATGGAGTTATTTATAATGGGTTTTTCTAACAATTGTAGTGAATCATTTTTGCAAAAACATAATTGATGCGAAACTATTGATAGTGGAGTCAATTGTACACAAACTTGCTTGTGTGCCCAAAAAATAAAAAAATAAAAATCAGGTGGGTCCAGGGCAGGAAAAACATCGTCATGGATACATGCATGCTATGTTTGTGTTGGATGGGATTAAGCCTTTTCACTTCCTCTTTCTGATCCTTGAGGAACAATGTAATTTCATGAATTTTGAAATAGAAACTAGAGAAGTTGGAAATTGCAACCAGTTTATCTTGGCTTGTGTTAGTTGGTTATCGGAAATCAATTTTTAGTGTCTCATGGGTTTATGTTTTCTTGAATAATGGATCCTCCCCTAACTCATTACTTCTTTTGCTTAAAATTGAAAACTTCCATCAACTCAACGAAAGATATGGACAGATTAAGGTGTTCTTAGTCCATATGGGGACTCTAAGTTCCTTACTTGAATGATGTGCATTTAATTTTTTTTTTCAGATTGTTTTTTTTATCTGTTTTGTTCTATACATATTTGTCAAAAGTGTAAGGCGTGTTAAAGCGCTCAGATGTCCTCGAGCTTGAAGTGCAAAGCGAAGCGCACACTTCACGGAATTTAAAACGCAATAAATAAAATATTCTAAAAGGATAAAAAAATCAATTTATTTTAAAAAATATGAACATGAGATATCAAATATTAATCATTATCAATTTTATCTTTCGAGTATCAAATATTAAAACGTGAGGGAAAAAGGCAAAGGCGACGTGGGGCAGAGGTGACGTGGGACATAGACAACAAAATATTAGGGTATTCCCTGCTCTATTTTTTTAATAAATAGAGAAATCATATTTTTAGTGGGCGATTTCTCATCTGTCAGATTTTTTAAATAAAAAACTGTTTTTCTGTTATGCGCGCACGCATCATGGAAGCCGTGCACTTTGGAGTGTACTGAAGCGCTTCACTGTTCGCTTCACTGTGTTTTTTGCGCTTTTGACAACTTTGGTTCTATAAACTGTTGATCATGTGGGTTTCATATTTTTACTGTTTCATGCTTCTCTGAAAAGTGCTCGTATGATGACCTGCCTTTTGAAATTAAGGTACCTAGTGAAGATGATATAATGTCGGTAATGAGAAAGGAACAAGGGCATATGGAGTCAGACGTGGGTAGGAAAAGGAAGAAAAAGCAAGATGGAACACCTCGGCCAGCATGCTCTTGGGTTCATTTTAGGTATTATTGCACTCAATTTAGTTGAGCTGGTATCTTGTGACCTGTTATTTTCATTTTATTTTTTCCCCAGTCAAACTAATGATCCAATGTCATCCTTCAGCCGTGAATTTATTAAGGAGTACACCGCTTCCCATCCCGAATCTTCAGGGTTGAAAGCGGTAATCATATTTTATTAATCTTATATTTTTTAATCTTTTTCTTTATTATTTAGGAAGAATGTTTGAAATTGTGGTAACTGACGATTGTTTCAGGCCACAAAAGCTGCATCAGATGCATGGAAATTGATGACTCCTGAAGATAAAGCAAAATACACTAGCCGTGCTCGTGAAGTTTGGGATAAATACCTGAACACGACACCTGCTCGTGTTCCCAAGCCTAGAAGACAAGTATTTACATCTTTTATTTTTTCAGGCATTTGTATATGCAGAAATTTATCGTAGCCTCGCCCTGGAATCCTCTATGTGGTAGAATTTATGATCTATATCATGCAGACCAAACTTGTCACTAGGTGTTCTCCTGGTCGATTGTTAAACGTGTTGCAGCGGCTCACTCCTGAACAGAAGGCTGCTGTAAATGGAATGCGGTTTGGTAGTATCCTTAATCTCCGATGCCGAACTTTGCGCCGCAGTCTCTGTCTTTGGTTATTGGAGCGCTTCAACACTGTCCGACGCAGCTTGGAGATTTGCGGTGAGCGCATTCCATTAACTCCTCGGGATGTTGAGCTTGTGATGGGGTTGGCATCAAGTGGGAAAGATGTGGTTAACTCTGGACCTGATGACTTAATTGCTGAGTTACGCAAGAAATACAATGCCACAAATCGTGGAATTTCTGTTCGACTCTTAGAGGAGCGTTTGGCAGCTCCAGAAGCTGGAGAGGATTTTAAAAGATCTTTTCTCCTTTATGTATTAGGCACTCTTCTGTGCCCCACAGCGAGGCTGGATGTTAGCCCGTCATTTCTCCACTTTTTGACGAACATGGATGCCATCCATCAATATAACTGGGGTAAATTCTTACTTGATCGGCTAGTCCGAGAGGTAGCACGTTATCGGCAAGGGAAGCAGCGTGCTGTTGGTGGTTGTCTTTTATTTCTTCAGGTGTGACCTAACAAATATTTGGCCAAGTCATTCCCCTAGTGATCTAGCATTAGACAGTATCAATAATAATATATTATAACTAATCATAACGATTATGTGCTTGTATGATCTTTTATTTGTTTACAGCTCTTTTACTATGAGAGCATTGCTGTTGGGGAACCATCTGAACTATCCCCTGCAATCTTTCCATGCTTAGCCTCCTGGGGCGAGGAAGAAATTAGCGAGAGGGAGAAGCATGAGCGAGAGCTTGGTGGTTATGGCTTTGGAGAGGTATATTATATATATGGTATGATGCACTTGGCATTCAATTGGATAACCAACTTCATCCAATTCTTGCAGGTTGTTTGCAAGGAAAGAGGTCTTGGAACGGGAATTCTTGGGTATAGGAACCAAGATGACAGCATTCCATTGGCTATAATGTCACAAGAGGTCGAGCATTTCCCTCTACTTGAACAGGATGAATATCAGGTAAATTATGCCAGAAGTTTGTTTCTTTCTCTGCTATTCCATAGGTTTCTAAGTCGATTATTCACAAGGATCATAGAAGTCTGGATTTTTGTCTTCTTTATGTTTGATTTCGGAATGTACTAAAAGGCTAGTATTGTTTGTGCCTGAGTATCAAAAGGACAAAAATATGTTCCTGTTACCATGTCCAGTTCCGGTCACGTGCTACTGCAGCCTGTAGATACAAGATCTCTTTTCCTTTTCCATTGTCTAATATTTTAATTAGATTTCGTCCTTTACTATATTTTGGAATATGTTGTACCATTCCCATACAATATTGACTGCTACGAGATGTCCCTTCCAATCTTTTTAATGGCTTACAACTAGTCCATATCCCCTTTTCTATGCATGCACTTCTCATGACAAGCTTTTTGGATATGGCCTTTGCACAATTATTTGACTGATTTGATCTCATTAATATCATTGGACTTGTATTTGCTGCAAATCATTTTCTAAATTTTTTTCTGAGATAATTGGTGGACAGTAATCTTGCTTCAAATAAGGGGTATATCTGCATTGCCAAATGCCCAAAATCCATTTGTATGCATTACCCATCAATTTTCTTCAAGTTGCTCGTGGGCTGTGGCTTTATTTTGCGCTGTTGGACATTGTTGTAAAGCATCAAATTTCCATTGGCAATTGCTTTTATTTATCTCTATTTTTAATTAAACCCTGTTGGTGGATTTTTTTCACTATGCAGGATGGGGAAGATCATGTTAACGGGGGAATGATTACAGCAGAGGTAATTAATGATTTCCATTATGTTCATAAATTATTGAAAAATCATATTTCCCTTGTCACTAACAGTTTCTTTTGTAGTTGATGATTGTGATTTCTTGGTGGAACTATAAAATTGTTGTTCCCTTGTTCGTATCAGTTATGTAACGTATAAAGCAATATTGGTTTTAGCCATGAAAGGCTAGATGCCAAATATAAACCTGTTGAAAATGGTGAACGTTTACTTATGCCATGTCCATACTCCTATTACTTCCCATTCTCATCTAATGTCGATTTATGAAAGATTAGCTCTGTAACCTCCCAGCTACTGTGAGCTCAAAGTAGTTGAGTTTTTATCGTAAAAGTTGTGAAAAAAGATGATCTCCCTGAAGGATGTGTTGATGACTTTTCGATTTTTAAAAGCTTTATTTTGACTGAATTGTGCAAACTTTAAAAACTAGCATAATTATATTGGTGAATTGTTTTATGACTGTGTTCCTCATGGAATGAAGAGATAATTGCCATGTTTCTTCAGGAATATATGCCCATCAATGACGAGGGTAACACTATCTGTATGGATATTGAAATTACCGATCCAGTCAAAGCACCCTGCCGAAATGCCCAATATGGTTGTGTAGAAATCGTGGATTATACAAAAAGAAAAGAGCATGAAGATTTCTGTGTTTGCTCCCCTTGTGCTTGCCCTATTCCAAAATGCCATTTCATTGGCTCGTCCAATCAGTTATCAGGACATTTCAGCAGCAAGCACTGGGATTCAGGAAGACGTTTCCAGTATAACAGCCCTTTACCAGTCACCCTAAACAAGAACGAAGCATTCATTGTTCTACAAGCAGAAAAAGACGGTATCCTCTTTCTTCTCAAAAAGGGAATCGAAAGCATCGGTCATACAGTTTTAATTACTTGCATAAGCCCAAGCTCATCTAGGGAACAATATTTATACGATATTGTGGCCGAAAGAGGGAATAGCTGCCTCAGGCTAAAGTCATACACAAACAATTTTCCGGGTAGAATTGAAGGATCTCCCCCCACAGATTTCTTGCTAGTTCCATTTGGCTTTCTAAATCCAAACGGGGGATTAGAGCTAGAGATGTGTATATGGAACTCGATGGATATTGGAGCTGGTTGATATTCGTTGATGTAAAATAGTAATCTTAGCGGCTTTGGATTAGGCATTGTTTTAGCTTGGTTTTCTGTACATCCAGCCAGTTAAAACGAAGCATGCTGAATCAAATCATGCAAAGTAGGGGATTTTCTTCAGATTGCTCTCTTTTCTTTCTGCTTGGTTATCTTTAAAGTTCAATTCCGGCCACATATTGTCACTGGAATTGAAAGTAGAACAATTACATCTTCTGCAGGGCTCACATATGGATGAATGCTGTTTTCACAGACACTAGTTTTTGCATTGTACTTATACCAGCATTTGAACTATTTAACCGGGATGCTAACTGCACTTGTTGGCCGACGAGGTGAGATTTGAGCAAGCGAGATTCTACTTAGATTAAAGGGGTGATCTAAATGAGGTTTCGCGTCCTTTTTTTTTTAAAAAAAAAATCAAATCAAATTGTCATGTGGTTTGAACGATAATTGAGAAATAGTAAATAACAATTTATTTAATTAATTATATTGTTTATAAATTATTAGAACCTTAAGCTAAATATTATGACAAATTTAAATGATGCGATTTGATGTTCTTCTTAAGGGGAAAAAAGGCACTATATATAGTGTGTGATTTATTATTGTTATTTTTAATGATGGTAAAAAATAGAAAAAAAATAGTGTGGTGCAATTAGTTAAGGTGATTAATAAAAAATAATTTGATCCCTAGATGAAATCCGTGGAAATCCGTTTAGGATTTGGATCTTTACTGTGTTGAAAATACATTACCAAGTGTTGTGTACTTTTTATACGAGATGATCACATGATCATCTTGTTTAATCTGACAATTTTTAAATTTATCTCATATGGTACGATGTCCACAAGATGATGACGTGATCATCTCGTGTAAAAAAATACACAGCACCAAATACTGTCTTTTCAACATAGCAGATGATCCAAATCCTAAAGTTTAGGATATCTGCTGCATCTTTTTGGGGAGCCGATTGAGTTTTTTGGGGAGCCGTTGTTGTTTCGTTTGGTAGAAGAGTAGTCGAAGGAAAATAAATTAGGGTTGTAATTTTAATATATTTGAAGGATAATTTATTTAAAATATCCTTAATTTATCTTGTTGACAAAAATTATCTTAAACGTGACACTACTTACATTTCTATATCAACCATTCTTTTTTTATTATTATTTATGTACTTATCTTTCAATAATATAATCTTCCGAAACCAACGTATTAGAGGATTAGACAATGTCCTCCTACTCCCTTTATCTTCTTGCATCCATTTCCCCATTAATTGTTGGATAAATGAATAATGAAGAGTTGTTGAATAGAAAAAGAGAGTGGGAGTTGTCCCACATTGAGAAAATAGCTAAGTGATGTCTCCCTTATAAACTCCAAGTTTGAATAGGGGTTTGGGCCCCTAGGGGTACCAGAAGTTTTTAGAAGGAGAAAGTCGCTGATAGGCTGTGACTTTGTGAAACGCTCGCGCGCGCGTGCTCGTCTCGGGTCGGTGCGGTACAAATTTATTTGAAGAATAAATTTTTCAGTCGCAAATTGATGTACTTGGGCAGAGGTACGCGCGCAAGGGCGCCACATCCCGCGCGGATGCGCGCATGTCACTGGAATTTCGAGCATCAGCCAGAACAGGGCGCGCGGCCTCTACTGTGTGCCGAAGGAGAACAAGGCGCGCGGCCGCGCAGGTTCTCGCGCGGGCGCGCAGACAGTGTGCTGCGCGCGTGTTGTCGCGCGGCTGCGCGCGCAGCGCTGATTCTGAAAGCATGCGCGTCCCTTGGCGCCCAACCAGGGTATCCATTGACTAAAATGGTGTCTATTCGAAGCATCCAGTCTGAAGAAACATGTCTCCTCAACACATCCAATGATCTCTTATAAATAGTCCTCACATTCATCACAATAGGGGTTGGAAAAAATTGCATGTCATCTTGCTGCATTCTTTGCTTCTTTTAATACTTGAGAGCTCTTGCATATTTGTGTTGGCTAATTCGAGATTTGAAGTGCTGCAAACTCTCGACGTGATGTCGTTGTATCTTGGGGACGATTGCCTGCGACGTATAGCACTATATACGGGCAATTTCGTCTTGCGGAGAAAAGATCCTCCTTGCTCGACTTGATCTTTTTGTTGCTGCGGTTGGTTCGATATTCAAGTTGCTGCTTTTGTTCGTGAATCAAGACATCCAATATATCCAGGGTAATATCCACGTATAACAATCGCAAGACGAAATTTTTATTATCATTGTTATTTTGGATATGTCGACTACATCATTCACTCCAGTTGCTGCTGCTCTCCGCATATGGCGAAAAGCCACCCAAGTTTAATGGTGCCGACTTCAAACGTTGGCAACAGAAGATGCTCTTCTATCTCACCACATTGAGCCTATCTCGATTTCTCAAGGAGGAACCCCCTGTCGTTGCTGCAGACGACACAGACACACAACGAAGATCTGCACTTGACGCTTGGAATCACAGTGACTTCCTCTGCAGAAACTACATACTCAACGGACTTGATGACACACTTTACAGTGTGCTATTGTTCTGTCACCACTGCCAAGGAACTTTGGGACTCCTTGAAGAAGAAATACAAAACAGAGGACGCAGGCATAAAGAAGTTCGTGGTTGGAAAATTTCTGGACTTCAAAATGGTGGACGCCAAATCTGTAATAAGCCAGTTACAAGAAATTCAAATTATTATTCATGACTTATTGGCAAAGGGGATGGATATCAATGAACCATTTCAAGTGGTGGCTATTATTGAGAAATTGCCACCAATGTGGAAAGACTTAAGAACTACCTTAAGCACAAGTGCAAGGAGTTGAAACTTGAAGATCTAATTGTGAGGATTCGCATTGAGGAAGATAGCCGAACTTCTGAAGCCAGAACTCACAAAAGAACAATGGAGGCTGAGGCCAAGGCCAATCTGACAGAATCTAGCACCAGTCACAAGAGAAAACGCCCTCAAAATGAGAAACGAGGGCAGGCCAAGAAGTTCAAAGGAACTTGCTGACAACTGTGGCAAACCAAATCATATGGCCAAGGACTGTCGTTTTCCAAGGAAAGACAACAAACAGCAGAAACTAAGGCAAGCCAATGTCATCGAAGATAGGAATGTATCAATAGACCTATCACAACTTGATCTATCCGTAGTTGTCTTTGAAACCAACTTGGTGGATAATCCAAGGGAATGGTGGGTAGACACCGGGTCCACTAGCCATATATGTGCTGAAAAGGAAATGTTCTCATCCTACACTACTGTAAGTGATAGGAAATTGTTTATGGGAAACTCTACAACGTCTGAGGTCGTAGGAATTGGCAAAGTGGTGTTGAAGATGACTTCTGGAAAAGAGATGACTTTGTTGAATGTGCTTCATGTGCCAGACATTCGAAAGAACTTAGTTTCTGGATCATTGTTAAGTAAGGCTGGCTTTAAACTTGTGTTTGAATCGGACAAGTTTGTCCTAACTAAGGCTGGTGTATTTGTTGGAAAAGGGTACCAAGATAATGGTCTCTTCAAAATGAATGTAATAAATGTTTACCGCCAAGAGGCGAAGAATAAAGTGAATGATTCTGTTTACTTGTTTGAAAGTTCTAATTTATGGCATGAAAGATTAGGACATGTTAACTTCAACACATTACAAAGACTTGCGAATTCTAATGTAATACTTGCATTTAAAAGAAATCCACAAGATAAATGCGAGATTTGTGTTGAAGCAAAGATGACCAAAGCTCCATTCCATTCTGTAACAAGAAGTACTAATCCACTTGATTTAATTCACACCGACATATGTGATTTAAAGTTTGTGCAAACTCGAGGTAGGAATAAGTACTTCATTACATTCATTGATGATTGCACAAGGTTCTGTTACGTCTACTTATTGAAAAGTGAAGATGAAGCTATAGAAGCTTTCAAAAATTATAAGAATGAGGTTGAGAATCAATTGAGTACCAAAATCAAAATGATTCGAAGTGTTAGAGGTGGAGAGTATGTCGCTCCAATTGAAGAATTTTGCACTAACTCTGGCATTATTCATCAAACTACGGCACCATACTCACCTCAATCAAATGGAGTTGCAGAACGTAAAAATCGTGCTCTCAAGGAGATGATGAACGCGTTGTTGATAAATTCTGGTTTACCTCAAAACTTGTGGGGGGAAGCAATACTATCTGCAAACCACATTCTTAGTAAAATACCACACAAAGGGAAAGATGAAACTCCATATGAGTTATGGAAAGGTCGCAAACCATCTTATAAATACCTAAAAGTGTGGGGGTGTTTGGCTAAAGTAGAGATACCAAAGTCAAAACAAGTTAAAATTGGACCCAAAACTGTTGACTGCATTTTTATTGGATATGCCTATAATAGTAGTGCATATAGGTTTTTGGTGCAAAAGTCAACGATTTCTGATATTAATGAAGGAACGATTATGGAATCAAGGAATGCAATATTCTTTAAAAACAACTTTTCTTGTAAGGAAAGAAAAGAAGGTTCCATTAAACGGTCTTATGAATCTACTAATGATTCTAAAGAAGTCAATGAAGAACCAAGACGTGGAAAGAGAGCAAGAATTGAAAAGTACTTTGGTCCTGATTTTATGACTTACATGTTAGATGATGAACCAAAAACTATTCAAGAAGCTCTATCCAATCCCGAAGCTTCTTTTTGGAAAGAAGCTATAAATGATGAAATAGAATCCATCATGCATAATCATACATGGGAGTTGACTGATCTCCCTCCGGGTTGTAAGCCTTTAGGATGCAAATGGATCCTTAAAAGGAAATACAAAGAAGATGGATCTATAGACAAATATAAAGCCCGTTTAGTGGCTAAAGGGTTCAAACAAAAAGAAGGATATGACTTCTTTGAAACATACTCTCCAGTCACTAGGATTACATCCATTCGTGTTCTCATAGCTATTGCTGCATTGCATAACCTAGAGATTCACCAAATGGATGTAAAGACAGCCTTCTTGAATGGAGAACTGGAAGAGAAAATATACATGGAACAACCTGAGGGATTTGTCGTTCCCGGACAAGAAAAGAAGGTGTGTAAACTTGTCAAGTCACTATACGGACTCAAACAAGCACCTAAGCAATGGCATGAAAAATTTGACACTACAATGAAGTCAAATGGTTTCAAAATCAACGAATGTGATAAATGCGTTTATATTAAAGGTAGTGCAAATGCTTATGTTATTGTATGCCTTTATGTAGACGAAATGTTGATTATGGGAAGTAATCATGAGTTGATTATAAATGCCAAGAATATGATGAAAAGGTCTTTTGATATGAAAGATTTGGGGTTGTGTGATATCATATTAGGGATTAAAATCTCTAGAATACCTGAAGGAATAGTTTTATCACAAACTCACTATGTTGAAAATGTGCTTGAAAGATTCAGTACCTTAAACAGTCGTCCTGCTAGAACTCCTACAGACTTAGGTGTTCATTTAGCAAAGAATAGAGGAGAACCCAACTCACAACTGGAATATGCAAGGATAATTGGTAGTCTAATGTACTTGACTAACTTGTACTCGTCCAGATCTTGCATATTCAGTAAATAAGTTAAGTAGGTTCACAAGTAATCCAAGTAAGGATCATTGGAAAGCCTTAACGAGAGTGCTTGGATATTTGAAATATACATGGAACTATGGTATGATATATTCAAAATATCCTGCAGTTTTAGAAGGATACTGTGATACTAATTGGATATCTGACACAAAAGACTGCAAGTCCACTAGTGGATATGTATTCACAATAGGTGGAGGAGCGGTGTCATGGAAATTGTCTAAGCAAACATGTATAGCTCGATCCACTATGGAATCTGAGTTCATTGCCTTAGACAAAGCTGGGGAAGAAGCCGAATGACTAAGAAACTTCCTAGAAGATATTCCTTGTTGGAATAAGCCAGTGCCTTCCATTAACATTCATTGTGATAGTCAATCGGCAATAGGAAGAGCACAGAGCAGTATGTACAATGGTAAGTCTCGACATATTCGTCGGACACATAATACCATAAGACAATTGATCTCAAATGGAGTTATTTCTGTTGAATATGTGAAATCAAAGGAAAACCTAGCGGATCCGTTTACTAAAGGTATAAATAGAGATCAAATGTACAAACTGTTGAGAGGAATGAGCTTAAAACCCACAAAATAAAATATTTATAGCGGTAACCCAACCTTGTGAAGTGGAGATCCCATGACTTTGGTTCAATGGGACAACTAAGTTATAAATATTAGTTTGAGTACTTGGAATAAATAAAGGCTCATTCCTACAGAATCCAAGTAGAAAAGACCTGCAACATGTGGTGAGGTTAAGTTTTCTTTTAATGATTCCTATACCTAAGAGGTAGAGTATGGCATGATACTCTAGATAGGAGATCACCTATATAAGTGAGAAGTAATGGCCGCTTCAATGAAAAACACTTATGAATCTAAGATATGGTCAGGGCCGAAACGGACACAACATGAGAACAAGAATATGTTAGAATTATTATTGTGTAAATACTATTGACTTGGTTTACATAAACGGTTTACTAGTTCAAGACATCATGTCACTACTCAACTAGTAAATCCTATAGTATGTTACTAAGGAAGGTTCAAAGTCAAAAACTACCTATCCCAATGCAATAATAATTCACAAGAGCTTTCAAGTAAATCTGCATACATGCATTAAGTTCATTTATGTGGGGGATTGTTGGATGAATAAATAATGAAGAGTTGTTGAATAGAAAAAGGGAGTGAGAGTTGTCCCACATTGAGAAAATAGCCAAGTGATGTCTCCCTTATAAACTCCAAGTTTGAATAGGGGTTTGGGCCCCAAGGGGTACCAGAAGTTTTTAGAAGGGGGAAGACGCTAATAGGCTGTGTCTCGGTGAAACACACGCGCGCGCGCGTGCTCGTCTCGTCTCGGGTCGGTGCGGTCTTTGACAAGTATTAATTTTTTTGGATCAAATTTATTTGAAGAATAAATTTTTCAGTCGCAAATTGATGTACTTGGGCAGAGGTACGCGCGCAAGGGCGCCACATCCCGCGCGGATGCGCGCATGTCACTGGAATTTCGAGCATCAGCCAAAACAGGGCGCGCGGCCGCGCAGCTTCTCGCGCTGGCGCGCGCGCCCTACTGTGTGCCGAAGGAGAACAAGGCGCGCGGTCGCGCAGGTTCTCGCGCGGGCGCTGATTCTGAAAGCATGCACGTCCCTTGGCGCCCAACCAGTGTATCCATTGACTAAAATGGTGTCTATTCGAAGCATCCAGTCTGAAGAAACATGTCTCCTCAACACATCCAATGTTCTCTTATAAATAGTCCTCACATTCATCACAATAGGGGTTGGAAAAAATTGCATGTCATCTTGCTGCATTCTTTGCTTCTTCTAATACTTGAGAGCTCTTGCATATTTGTGTTTGCTGATTCGAGATTTGAAGTGCTGCAAACTCTCGACGTGAAGTCGTTGTATCTTGGGGACGATTGCCTGCGACGTATAGTACTATATACGGGCAATTTCGTCTTGCGGAGAAAGGATTCTCCTTGCCTCGACTTGATCTTTTTGTTGCTGCGGTTGGTTCGATATTCAAGTTGCTGCTTTTGTTCGTGAATCATGACATCCAATATATCCAGGGTAATATCCACATATAACATTAATCAATTAAATAATTAATTAATCGATTGATAAGTTCATAACTAATGGATTGTTCCCCATTAATCAATTAAATACTCTTGCTAACAAAACTAGATATTAAATTTGTAAAATTAAAAATCATATTTAAAATTTTCTGATTTTTAATAATTTTTTTAAAAAAATTCTTTTACATAAAGTAAATTTGTCATGAAGAAAAAAAAAGAAGGTATTTTGGGATCGAAAAAATTCAACATGACATTAAATAATTATTTGTCTATGTTAGGTTCAAACTTTATATATTGTATACACAACATAACGTTAAAGCATAAATTTAATATATCTAAGTCTTCACCTACGAATTGAGTTTGTAAATTTTAATATTATGTCTCCAAATCTTTTAAATTATCAATTATTCAAATTTAATTTCACAATGAACCTTTTTGTTTGATAGATTTAGACTCACGCAAAGTGTGTTTAGTTATTAGTTCCTCTTATGTGTGTATGAGCCGAGAATGCATTTACTCTCTCCTTATACTTGTGTGTCCCAAAACAAAGATTCACGGAGATATTCTCTGCAGTATTGTTCTGCAAACGATACTTTTAGATCCTTCTCAGTTGAAGCAGAGAAAGCATAAAGAAGGCAAAAATTTCAGTTACATATATACCATTCCTAATTTACACAAAGTAACCGATCACACTCCGGAAAATGACTCATGATCAAGAAAAGAACATCGAGCTTGAATGGATAAAGCTCAAAGTATAATATGTTTTCCAATCATTACTTTACATACAAATGTTTTGAAGGTTCATATCAACTGTAAAGGTTGCATGCAGAAAGTGAAGAAATTACTTCGAAAAATTGAAGGTATGATGACTTAGTTTTTCATTTTCTGTTGTCTTTCAATCTGTAGCTGTTAAGTTTTCTAGCATCTGATTTTTTTAGTCCAATAAAATATTTTCAATCTCACTGTTAGTTAGCTACTTGGTATTGATCGTTTAGGCGTGTACGAAGTGAAAATAGATGCTGAAGAATAGAAGGTAACAGTGTTGGGAAATGTAGATGAAACATTGATCAAATCATTGGTCAAATCTGGTAAGCATGCCGCTATTTGTACACAGAAAACATGTAATTGGTTTGAAGAAGATGCGTACTTGAACCAAATGCAGAGTTTGATAGATAGTCTCAATACCTCTAAAGACCACCAGCCTCTTCCAGCTCTTCAATCTGATGAAGATATCGTTGAATGCGGATCTGAAAGGTACCTAAACGGCAGTCACAACGAAAAAATGTATATGGATGATGGTTGTTTCATCTGGAACATCAATGGCATCGGCACCATGGATACCAGTATTGAGAATTACACAATATCCAGTGTTCCAGGAGGATTTCATGGGCCTAAAAGTTTGACCGAAGGGTTTTCTCGTGGTTATAATTACCAATCGCCCGTCATGGCACAGCCATCAATATCCATGACAGGATGGAGAATAACTATGTTCATTAGTTGAGGAAGATGCAAGCGTTCAACTCACTTCATCATGACCAGTATTGGGACGATGATACTTAAAAACTCTAAGCGGGGTTATTACAACTTTGAAACTATAGTTGTATAGGTATTTATTATGTCCCCATTTAAATATAAAATGCCAGCATTTGCCATTTAAAGCTATATAACTCCATCAACATTCATAGGTCTTACTTGGAATAAAATAATAAAGCTACAAGTCTATGACTATGTACCCGTCCGGCAGCTGGGGGCACATTGTAAAGATAGAACCTCTATTGGCACCCTACATAACTTTGTATTGGTAGAAAATCTATATATATTTTTATCTAACCTATATGATGAACTGATTAAAACTGTTACAATAGTGAGCGACAATACATGGTCATTGTTCAAAGAAGATAAATATGATAACCACTCCAAGAAAACCTTTGGTTCATGATTTGCATGCTTCACATAAAGTGCAATTACGAAAAGACCAGGTATTACGAATAACAGCGGACAGAAACAGCACATCTGTTTTATCTCTTTTGTGCCTTTCTCCTTCTTGATTCTGCTTTCTGCCATTTCTTTCTGGGAACTAGCTTGTTTTTCGGTTTTAACTTCAACTCGGGTGAGAACTTATAGTTTGGATCCCTCATGCGAGCTTGAATGTCCTTAAAAAACTGAATATTCAATTTCTTTGGACCACCTTGCCGAAGCTCTTCATATTCTGGTCCAGAAATAATATCCTCAAAGGCTCCTATCAAAATATCCAAATCACTCATCACCTCCCAAACATTAGTATACCGACCATCAGGACCCTTTTTAAGTTTCTTCAGAGCATTCTGCACAGCAAGATTTCGAGCTTGCTTTCCAGGAGACAACTCTTCTGGCTCCTCCTCATCTTTCATCGCATCTGCAAGCGTTCTATACTTTGGTTTCTCCTCAAACTCGAATAATTTATCAATATATTCATCACTTTTCTCATTTGGGAAGGCCTCTGTAGGTTCATCATTGTCATCTTCTTCATCCCCAGTCCAAAGGGTCTTCTCCTCGTCACTTTCCGACCACATGCCATGCAGTTCGTCACTGTCATCGGCGTCAATATTATCAGAGCCATACTTGGCCCGTTTCTTGGCCTTTTTTATATCTTTCTGGAGCCGGCTATGGCCATCCCTTTCGGTATCAGTTTCATCTTCACTTCCTGTCCAGAGATGATCCTCTTCGTTCTCTAATTGCTTTGCCCACTCCTTCCTGAACTCCTTTGCTCCCGGAATTTTACCTCCAAAAAGATCATAACTTGAACGCTGGTCACGAGCGTATGAACGAAACACTGAAAATGAAGATAACATAAACGCAAAAAACGATCAATACGAAACTACACAGAACAGTAAATTGTGGAAAATACCAGAATTTGCTCCATTGATTAATCCAAATAATAATAGTAAACTAACAAAACGTTAGAACAAAATGTTCCATGCTTCCACAATTAGCTGTTCAATTTATGATCATAAACTACTCAGTAATCAGGAAAACATTAATATCTTCACTGAGTATTTATCACGAACAGATTTCCTGCATAGTTAAGACATTAATATCTTCACTGAGTATTTATCACAAACTGCGTAATTTGACAGTAGCGAAGAGTTACCCACCTTGATACATCGCACAAGAGCTCCCTACGGATTGTGAATATCTCGAGGTAATATCTATAAAATATGGAAATTTGGGTGTCGAAAAGGGGTTTTGGATTTGCGTTTTTGAGATGCCGAGGAAAGAGGGAAGGCGGGAATACAACCTCCTTGCCATTTCTCTTGTCAACAACTTCCGTTGACGAAGAATGGTATTTGGGATGTCATGTGTTTTACTTCTCTACTTTGAAGGTGGTTTCTCGTACATACACCAACTCCCAAAATGGAACACCTACTTCAATTTTTTTTTTCCATTATAAATTCGTTAGAAATTTGTGATCTTATTACAATTTCAAATTTTCATCGTTGTTAGTTAAACTTCAATTTTAACATATCACATTGGTTTATTTTACAAATTCAGTATATTTTTCTATACGAGTGTTGAAATGGTGTCTGTCGAACACGTCAATAATAATTGATTATGTCTACAATATATGGCTTTACTTCCAAAATTACAAAATAAACGAAGATTACGATACTGAAATTTAACTATTTAAAAGACAACCTATATGGCTATTAATCTCGTTGATGAAAACAACTTAAAACAAATTTCTCCTAGTGCCAGTGACCACCCTAGCTTGCGAGGGACTCAATCAAATTATTAATTAAACATCAAGCTAAATATGCGGTCTAATAAATAGTTTGAGCCATAGCACGTGAGTATTGTATGTTGAAGGGCAACATCATCCGATAAAAACGGTTTCCCATATCAAAAAATATTCTAACTGTGGCGGCTTTGTATATAGGTCCGGTGGACAATGATTAGAAGTCGGTATCCCTCCATCTCTTTTAGGCCGTCTCCGCTCAACCAAACTAGACTGTTAACGTGATGTCCAAAAAAGGGTGTAATATGAGTATCCTCCAACTCGAAGGATTGAACTTCTCTTGTTTTAACACTATAAGCTATTGAAAGTCATGTACGAGGGCAATGAACATCGAAAACCAACACCTCCCTCTGTACTAACCAACTAGAGGGATTTGTTTTGAGTATGATGGGTGTATGTTTGCGAAACAAGTCCGACTTTGAGAGCTTCCAAATCAATGCTAGGCTTCATAGTCCATTCCCCCGTTTCCGGATTCATTTCCCAAACATCCCAATAAAACTCGCGAGCTGCAGAAAAAAAGGATAGACTGCTGCTCATTGGCAGACATTTTTGGAATGTTCTCACAGACGACGGACCAGGAAGAAGAAAATGACGAATGGTTTCAGTCCCTACATTGAATGTCAAAAGAAAACCATTGCCAATTAATTCAATGGATAAAACGTCCAGTAACAATTGGGTCAGGCTCGAAAGCACTCCTACTTGTGAGAAATAAGGGTTCGACATCAATATGCCTCCAAACCTTATCGACTCCGATAGTTAGCACTACGATTCGCCTCATCGTATCAAATGTTTTAATACCATTCACGAACACCACTTTAAACTCCATGGAAGCCTCAACAAATGGTTAAGCATGATCCGAATCACTTCGAAAGCCATGGGGATAAGGAGGAAGAGCGAGCCACTGCTTTGTTACTGGATTAGTAACGTAAAGAATCTGTCGATTTACGAACCTCGAGACGACCTCGTCTCATACCCACAAAGCTGATAACATTTAACCAAAAAAAATTCTGGACTACAACTACAAGTTCACCGGTTGATTTCCTTAGGTGGTGGAAGACGAAATTTCAGACACGAGGCTCCACTCTCGGCAAACATGCCTCATCACATCATGTAAAAACATGAGCAGGAAGATGTAAAAAAACATTAAAAGCAATATCTGGACTCTGGAGGAAGATGTGCTTTCGTTTGCCTCTGACGTAAATGAAGGTTGATGGATGCATCAGTGAGACCCATCATCTGCAACAGCAACACAGACGAACCATACCAAGATTATTGGTTGAAGATTTTGAAGATATTACAATATATTGGAAAAATGATCTGTTAAGATTTGATAACAATAATAATAGATATAAAGATTTGGATCTTGCGTATCAAGAAAGAAGATTTAGCGAAAACTTTGTATTTTAGTTATTTGAGATTCCTTTCAAGTTTGATTTGACTTGAAAATATTATCGAGTATTGATGCGATCCGGGTTAAATGGGTGAGCCGGGTCGGATGCTCCACCGGATCAAATCAATAATTTATAGTGTTGTTTAGGAAAATGAGCAAAGTAGATGACTTCGATCGTGACCTGCACACAATAAAAAGAACTCGTGAATGGGCGCCGGAGGGGTGTCCGACGTGGCCACTCCGATGCTTAAGTCAGCAGGTTGGAAGATGAGAGAAAATGGCGATGTATGTGCGAATATATGTGAGTGCCAATGCTCAAGATTTTTCCCCCCCCCTTTAAATGAGAAAACATACCTACTCTGAGAAACATACCTGCTATTTATAGGAGGAAATATCATGATTACTTCGACTTGCGTGTACACCTACCACTCATAGCCTTTGATGTTGACTTCCTGTCAAGCCACCCTACCTCTGATAGCTTCTCTGACACGCCAAACCTCTGTAGTTCTGACAGATAAGACTGCCCATACTGATACACTCGAGTGTGGTGCGCTTCTCGAAGTAGCTCGAGTAGAAAGTTCCCGAGAGCTTGCATGAGAGCCCGGGCTATGATGATGGCTCGGGAAGAAATGGAATGCCCGGGAAGCTGGCTATGATCTGGGCTTCCCATTTAATAAACCGGGTTAAAGACGACCCAGATCCTTATGGGGGTATCACCACCCATCCCTAAAATAGTCGGGCTAGAGCTTGACTCGCTGTCCCGATCAGTTATACTTTGTACTTTTGTTGAAACATAATTTAGAGTGTGTAAGAGCATCGGAGGCTTCAAATGTCCCATAGATGAAATGGGGTACCGGGGTCTGATACAACCCGGGTTTTGAATAAGGCGCCGGGACCTTATTTTTCATGGGCTTAATAAATGGTGTCGGGGCCTCATATCTCCCGGGCTTTGAATATAGTGTCTTTAGTATTATCGGGTAGTCCAAAGAGTGTCATTATTACCCATGCTTTAGCATTTATGCCGCCGAAAATCGTTTCATATTCCGAGGATCCGATAAGTCTGACATATTGACATTCGTGCACGTCCTTTCATATGCCCGGTACAATTTACGAGGGACATCTTGATCGTCCACGTGTATCTAGATTAGCGACAGAGATCTCCCCTCGCCCATATATATTAGCCCTCCTCATTTTCAAAAATTAATTTCAAATTCAAATTTGCGGCGAAGCTCTTGCAAATTTTCCTCTCAGCTTTCCGGCGTGTAAACTCCTTTATCTCCGGCGACCTGGTACCACTGCAACTAGTCCCTTCAAAAACTCGTAAGTTACTTTTCTATAATCCATGTCTAATTCTACTTCTTCCACCTCAGGAGCCAATGCGCGAGGCTCATCTGGGTATGAGTCCATCGCGATGCGCTCCGATTCCCCCCCTTCTCCTCCTCGCCATCGTTTTGCTCAAACTTCTAAAAAGCCTGCAGCCCACCAAACTAAACCTTCTTCTTCGGGCACTTCACGGGTCCTGAAGAAGGACAAGGGTAAGGGCAAAGCCCGTGCTTCTGACCATCCTTCTATTGAGGCCCCGGGAGTTCCTTGGTTCTCCTCAATGAGCAGCACTTTGCGCTCAGGGGCGGATGAGGAGCTCCGGGTTCTGGGGTCTATCCCTTCTGCTTTTTCCATTCTGATTTCCGGTCCTTCCGATAGAGCCAATAACCCTCCTCTCGGGTACACAACTTTCTTTCGGGACCAAGTCAGAAGTGGTCTTCGTTTTCCCCTCCCTCCGTTTTATATCGAGGTTGCTGGCATGCCCATTAACCAATTCCATCCGAATTCCTTCCGCATTATGGCATCGGCCTATATTCTTTTCAAAATGAATAATCTCCTTATCACTCCCCTTATTCTCCACTAATTTTTTGTTTGTAGATTGGGAGATTATGCCTTCTCCCTCACTGCCCGGCTAAATGCCCGGTTCCTTGATGACATCCCTTCTTCCCAGAAGGGGTGGAAAGGAAGATTCTTTTATATTCGACTCCCGGGTCCTCTCTCCTGTTTAACAGAGTTTCTTACTTCCCTTCCTCAACAACCCACCCTTCCCCGGGCCTACAAATTTGAGGATTTTTATACCCGGAGCCAAGACTTGGTAGAGGGCAAAAGATACTCCTCCTCTATCCTTATTTCCCAGGAGAATCTGGTTGCCTATGGGTTGAGTGCCCGGGCTGAAGACCCCATAGATCGGGCGATTGATGAGGCGGCTAGCTCGGGCTCTCAGCCCGGTAACTCTCTTTTCCTTGTCTTGTCTTTCCTATTCTTTATTTATGTTTCTTAGGTGATACCCTTTGTTTTTTCATGAATGCAGACAAGATGCAAGAAGCTTTCGCAAAAAAGTGGGAGGCTGAGCGGCTAGCCAAGGAGGAGAAACTGGCAGCACGGAAGGATGCTGTTGAAAAGAGGAAACAAGCACCAGAGGAGGCGGCGGCCCGGGAGAAGGAATTAGCCCGGGCAAATACTGAGCCAGAACGGGAGGTGCCTTGCTCCCCGGAGGATGAAGAAGATCATATCCCCCTTCGGCAGAGGAAACGAAAGGCTACCACAAGCCCAGAGTTGATTATGGTTGAAGATGATCAGGCAGGAGACCAAGGTTCTTCCCGGGCAAGCCAATCCAACACCCCTTCCCTCCAACAGGCCCTTCAGGAGCCACTCCAAGAGCCCTCCCTATCCGAGCAGCCTACCCGGGCCAGCATCTTCACAGCAGGGGCTACGGCACTCGGGGTGAACCTTATTAGGCAGATGTTGATCCCTGCCGAGGAGGCTTTTCTGAAGAGCTCCACCTCGGGTCCTCGGTTCCTCGAGGGCTCAAACAGGCTTCTATCAGTAAGTTTCCTTACCCTTCTTTCCTCTTTTTTTTTTTCATGTTTGTTTCTAACCTCTTTCTAACAAAACAGGGCATGCAAATGCTGATATCAGCCTTCGAGGAGGTAGCTGCCATAGCTATTCGGCAGGCTCCCCAAGTCTGGGCTTCCAGAGAGATCCACGATCGCCTCCAGGGAGAGATTGCCCGGCTGAAAGGGCTCCATGAAGAAGAAAAGGCTGCCCTTCACGCCTCCCTGGATGTAGCCCGGGATGATTTACAAGAAAGTCTTGTCCGGGAGAAATCCCTTCAAGAACACGTCTCGTTTCTTGAAGGCAAGAATAAATCCCTGGCAGAGGGTATGACTGAGCAGACGTCCCGGGCGGATGCCGCGGAGGAGGCTCTGGCTGAGGCTGAGCGAAAGAGGGAGCAACTTCAGACCTCCTTCCTCACCTCCCCAGAATTCAAGGCAGCAGTTGAGGATCGGACTTATCCTCTTTTCAAGACTGGTTTCAACAAATGTCGCAAACAATTTGAAGAGGCCGGGCTCTTGCCTAAAGATAAGTCTAACTTCCCAGACTTTAGGCTAGCCATTGCATCACTTCCAAAGGCCGGGGAGGAGGAGAAAGAATACTCCGAGGACGAAGAAGATCAGCCAGGGTCCGCGCACCCGGACATAGAATAGGATTTGTACTTGCGTTTCTCTTCTTTTTCCTGCTCTTACTTGTAATTCCTCGGCCTTCGGGCCTTCTTTTTTTTAATGAAATCTTAATTTTCCCTTTCATTTTTGCAGTCATATCCTGATAAATCGGGATTTAGATTGGTCGAGGTGTGGTGCTCCGAGCCAGGGTGTAGTGCCCTGGGCTTTTGAATAACCAAGGTGCGGAGCCTTGGGCCGAGGAGCATGTCCCGGGACTTGAGAATGGTCGAGATGCGGAGCCCCGAACCAGGGTGTAGTGCCCTAGGCTTATGAATAACCAAGGTGCGGAGCCTTGGGCCGGGGAGCATGTCCCGGGACTTGAGAATGGTCGAGGTGCGGAGCCCCGAGCCAGGGTGTAGTGCCCTGGGCTTTTTGTTGATCGAGGTGCGGAGCCCCGAGCCAGGGTGTAGTGCCCTGGGCTTATGAATAACCAAGGTGCGGAGCCTTGGGCTGGGGAGCATGTCCCGGGACTTGAAAATGGTCGAGGTGCGGAGCCCCGAGCCAGGGTGTAGTGCCCTGGGCTTTTGAATAACCAAGGTGCGGAGCCTTGGGCCGGGGAGCATGTCCCGGGACTTGAGAATGGTCGAGGTGCGGAGCCCTGAGCCAGGGTGTAGTGCCCTGGGCTTTTTGTTGATCGAGGTGCGGAGCCCCGAGCCAAGGTGTAGTGCCCTGGGCTTATGAATAACCAAGGTGCGGAGCCTTGGGCCGGGGAGGATGTCCCGGGACTTGAAAATGGTCAAGGTGCGGAGCCCCGAGCCAGGGTGTAGTGCCTTGGGCTTTTGAATAACCAAGGTGCGGAGCCTTGGGCCGGGGAGCATGTCCCGGGACTTGAGAATGGTCGAGGTGCGGAGCCCCGAGCCAGGGTGTAGTGCCCTGGGCTTTTTGTTGATCGAGGTGCGGAGCCCCGAGCCAGGGTGTAGTGCCCTGGGCTTATGAATAACCAAGGTGCGGAGCCTTGGGCCGGGGAGCATGTCCCGAGACTTGAAAATGGTCGAGGTGCGGAGCCCCGAGCCAGGGTGTAGTGCCCTGGGCTTTTTGTTGATCGAGGTGCGGAGCCCCGAGCCAGGGTGTAGTGCCCTGGGCTTTTGAATAACCAAGGTGCGGAGCCTTTGGCCAGGGGAGCATGTCCCGGGACTTGAGAATGGTCGAGGTGCGGAGCCCCGAGCCAGGGTGTAGTGCCCTGGGCTTATGAATAACCAAGGTGCGGAGCCTTGGGCCGGGGAGCATGTCCCGGGACTTGAGAATGGTCGAGGTGCGGAGCCCCGAGCCAGGGTGTAGTGCCCTGGGCTTTTTGTTGATCGAGGTGCGGAGCCCCGAGCCAGGGTGTAGTGCCCTGGGCTTATGAATAACCAAGGTGCGGAGCCTTGGGCCGGGGAGCATGTCCCGGGACTTGAGAATGGTCGAGGTGCGGAGCCCCGAGCCAGGGTGTAGTGCCCTGGGCTTTTTGTTGATCAAGGTGCGGAGCCCCGAGCCAGGGTGTAGTGTCCTGGGCTTATGAATAACCAAGGTGCGGAGCCTTGGGCCTGGGAGCATGTCCCGGGACTTGAGAATGGTCGAGGTGCGGAGCCCCGAGCCAGGGTGTAGTGCCCTGGGCTTTTTGTTGATCGAGGTGCGCAGCCCCGAGCCAGGGTGTAGTGCCCTGGGCTTATGAATAACCAAGGTGCGGAGCCTTGGGCCGGGGAGCATGTCCCGGGACTTGAGAATGGTCGAGGTGCGGAGCCCCGAGCCAGGGTATACTGCCCTGGGCTTTTTGTTGATCGAGGTGCGGAGCCTTGGGCCGGGGAGCATGTCCCGGGACTTGAGAATGGTCGAGGTGCGGAGCCCCGAGCCAGGGTGTAGTGCCCTGGGCTTTTTGTTGATCGAGGTGCGGAGCCCCGAGCCAGGGTGTAGTGCTCTGGGCTTATGAATAACCAAGGTGCGGAGCCTTGGGCCGGGGAGCATGTCCCGGGACTTGAGAATGGTCGAGGTGCGGAGCCTCGAGCCAGGGTGTAGTGCCCTTGGCTTATGAATAACCAAGGTGCGGAGCCTTGGGCCGGGGAGCATGTTCCGGGACTTGAGAATGGTCGAGGTGCGGAGCCCCGAGCCAGGGTGTATTGCCCTGGGCTTATGAATAACCAAGGTGCGGAGCCTTGGGCCGGGGAGGATGTCCCGGGACTTGAGAATGGTCGAGGTGCGGAGCCCCGAGCCAGGGTGTAGTGCCCTGGGCTTTTTGTTGATCGAGGTGCGGAGCCCCGAGCCAGAGTATAGTGCCCTGGGCTTAAGATAAAGGTACCGGGGCCTCATGCCTCTCGGTCTCTAAATAAGAATGTCGGGGTGGTCTGGCCTGTCTGCCAGGGTTCTGGCATGGTATGCCCGGGTGCTCTGGCATGTCTGTCCGGGTTCTGGCATGGTATGCCCGGGTTCTCAAGAATGTGTCGGGGCCTCATGTCTCCCGGACCTTAACTTTTCTGTTTCTCCTGCTATATTAGTTTTATTAAAAACCAAATCACTAACCTGGAAATACTGAATCAGAATTTATTTTCGGTAGTCTGAAACTTCTCTAGTTTGAGCTAAATTAGGTGTCTAATATAGCTGTATGCTACTGAGCGCATAGCAAATACTTTTCCACGCCAATCCGGAATAGCTGCTGAGCTTCGAGCCCATATGAAAATCCCTAGATGAAATCTGAGTGCCGAGCTGGTCAGACTTATTTTTGAATGGAAACCATATCTACGTCTTGAGCTCAAGTTCCCACAGACGGCGTCAATGATGCGATCCGGGTTAAATGGGTGAGCCGGGTCGGATGCTCCACCGGATCAAATCAATAATTTATAGTGTTGTTTAGGAAAATGAGCAAAGTAGATGACTTCGATCGTGACCTGCACACAATAAAAGAAACTCGTGAATGGGCGCCGGAGGGGTGTCCGGCGTGGCCACTCCGATGCTTAAGTCAGCAGGTTGAAGATGAGAGAAAATGGCGAGGTGATACCCCCATAAGGATCCGGGTTGTCTTTAACCCGGTTTATTAAATGGGAAGCCCAGATCATAGCCAGCTTCCCAGGCATTCCATTTCTTCCCGGGCCATCATCATAGCCCGGGCTCTCATGCAAGCTCCCGGGAACTTTCTACTCGAGCTACCTCGAGAAGCGCACCACACTCGAGTGTATCAGTATGGGCAGTCTTATCTGTCAGAACTACAGGGGTTTGGCGTGTCAGAGAAGCTATCAGAGGTAGGGTGGCTTGACAAGAAGTCAACATCAAAGGCTATGAGTGGTAGGTGTACACGCAAGTCGAAGTAATCATGATATTTTCTCCTATAAATAGCAGGTATGTTTCTCATAGCAGGTATGTTTTCTCATTTAAAAGGGGGGGGGGGGGGAATCTTGAGCATTGGCACTCACATATATCGCCATTTTCTCTCATCTTCAACCTGCTGACTTAAGCATCGGAGTGGCCACGTTGGACACCCCTCCGGCGCCCATTCACGAGTTCCTTTTATTGTGTGCAGGTCACGATCGAAGTCATCTACTTTGCTCATTTTCCTAAACAACACTATAAATTATTGATTTGATCCGGTGGAGCATCCGACCCGGCTCACCCATTTAACCCGGATCGCATCAAGTATTAAAATCAACTGAATCTGCCCGTGAAGATGGTTTTTTCATATAATAGAGAAGTGGAACGTAAGTTTTCGAGAGAGAATTAAGAATATCGAACATATTTCAAGGAGGCAGATGGAAAAGTTGAGTGGCGTACAAATGTATTCGCGAGACACAATTTTTTTTTATGGATATTCGGAGATTAATACCTCCAACGTCACTAATTCTTCCACTTGAAAAATATTCACTAGAATAATGTGATTTATACAATCATTTGTACAAACATATTTCGACTTAGAACTTATCATTTGCCTAATCGAAACTTCTAACACATTTTCAATTGTAGACTGCAATCTGCATAATATTTAATGTCTCTTATGACAATACTACAAATACAAATTTTAATGTTTTTGTTTGAAAACTATTACTCAACTAAGCTTTGAAACACAACTCTCTTTTGTGTGAGTGATTGTGTATGCGAGCATTCTAGATTGTTTTTCTTGAATATAGATGGTTGATGCTTTGAATTCCCATCAAATCTTGTTGTTTGATTTTCAAAATGTTGTAATATAAACATTTGAAACAAGAATATGACTATTTGGAAAAGTTCTGTATTGTTTCTAACATTGAAACGGTCATATTTGACATTCTGACCACTTTTTGATTTGGAGATATTTTGGCGCTGGAATTTCAAAAAGGTACAGTTGGATTTTGGCGGCCGGAGTTGAGTGGTCCGAAGTTGAGTCTAGCTAAACAAAGTCAAGATATTCTCTTCTTTTGATTATAATTCGTTGATTTGTGATAAATATGAAAGTTGTAGTCTTTTCTCTTGGCTTTCTATAGAATCAAAAATCACTCGATTTCGATTTTATACAATAGAGATATGCTTGAAATACTAGAAATGATCTAATACCTCTATATTTTTACATTTCTTTGGACTTTTTGAAAACTATTTTTAAATTTTTTCTTCATAAATCGCAATAGGAAAAAAAAGTTTTTAAATATATTGTATACGATCATTATAAATTAATTAAACACTATTTTCAATCACAACATTAAAAAGAATCAGAGTAGGTCATTTGTGAGACGTTCTCACGAATCTTTATATGTGAGATGAGTCAACCCTACTGATATTCACAATAAAAAGTAATATTCTTAGCATAAAAAGTAATAATTTTTCATTGATGATCCAAATAAGAGATCCGTCTTACAAATACGATCCGTGAGATCGTCTCACATAAGTTTTTTCCAAAGAAATCAAACTAATATTATACTAAAATATAATGAAATTATAGAAGTGATGTCAATTCAATAATCTAAATTTCCAAATCATAATATTTAGACAACACTGAAACCTGTTCATGACTATTAAATTTTTTTGTTGAAAACTATATAAATATATTGAAGTCCAATTAAAATAAATTATAAAATATCCCGTAATTTCATGATTATTAATAAATATATTCTTAGTATAAATACGATCAAATGTGATAAAGTTACCTCTTGTAGCTCGTAAATTAAATAATCTTCAAATAACACATTCGAAATGCCTTTAAAACGATCTAAATTACTCATATATTATTTCAAAAGTTCTACCAACTTAACTTTCTCATGTCCTCAAATTTTGGATCCAAAATTAAATATAATCACACTTTTTAATATCAAATACTTTCCCACTAATTATTTGAACTAATGTAGCTAATAGATAATCTATACTATATATTTTGAAGACATCTCTATTTAATAATTTTTGTTATAAATTATGATATTAAAATGTTTTTAAAAATAATATTGAGTTTATTGTCTATAGGTACCCAATATTATTTGGTTCACAAGCATGTATTTTTTCCTCTACTCGATATGTTGGATACCCGATTATAACTACCTGAATCCGACCCGACCCATGCCACCCCTATCCACCTATATTCCATTTTAAAACATATTTGTATCAAATTGTTATAAAAGGACATTGGTGATTATAAAAAGTTATGTCCAAAGTTACCTGGCCTGATAAGTGCTTCGTTGGTAGATAACAATGTGTATGTTCAACCACCATTATTATTATTTTTAATTATTATTATGTTGAGGATAAGATAATATTAAAGTACTCGTAAGTAGTATATATGAATATGACCACTCACGACCAGAGTTGTCCATGGTTGATTTTGACTTGTCCGGAAATTGATCTTGGACCATGCGCGTGATTCAATAAAGTTCATTGAATTTTTTTGACTATTTTTCAAAAATATTATGAAAAATATAATATCATCATTATTTAATCGACACACACACACATATATATATACATATGATCAAGCATGGTTCATTTTATCAAAAAATATAATTATCGTAACGGTACATCTCAAATCTATTTAAATTCTAGAACAATACAAGTGTCAAGTCTCTATTGCTTTATCCAGCGGAGACAATTATTGCATCTCAACAATCTCTCTTTCAATAATTGCACTCCTTACGATTAATGAGAATCGAATCGGTTACTTTGACTCTGATATCAATTGTATGATTGGCAGTCTATCGTTTTACCAAAAATTATAACTTGTGGCAATAATATAACTTAAATATTTTAAAATTTTACAATGTCACGGACGTCATGTTTCGATTGTTTTATCCAATATGCACAATTATTTTACTAACCTAATTAATATTTTAAAATTTTAGAACAAAACATTAATTTAAGAAATATAGGAGATGATATTTAAGTGTCAATTTAAAATATAACTGTTATACGTTATAAAATAATTTCTTGGTATAGATGATCATAGATTTATGAACAATATAAATATGACAAGATAATATATGTAAAGATTTGTTTATCATATTGTCTTTTATAAATATGGTGATCGAGTTATGAATTATCTTACCCTCTTTTTTTTTTTTTTTCTCTCATATGATTTATAAGAGCATCAAAATAATTTTTCAGATTTACCATCTCCACTTATTTTTTTAACACTAACCTTCATTTAAAAATTATTTGATCTTTTACCAATTAGAGTTGTCATAGTGCGTTGGGCCAGCCGAGTTGGTTCGCTCCGCCAAATAGTTGGGTTGAATCGACAAATTTCTAACCTACCCCATCTCGCCAATGGCTGGGTTGCGACGCCGAGTTGAGCTACCCCGTCTCGTCTAATAAGGCTAGTTGGGTTGATAAATTTTCATCGCACCATATCTCGTCAAGTGGTGTGTTGAAGATCACTGGCCCCAAGCCACTAAATATAATAAAAAAATTGACAAGTTGGGTCGACAAATTTTCAATCCGTCCAAACAACGGATTTTGGCGGATTGTGAGTCATTCCACCCGATCCGTTTGGCACCTCTATCACTAATATTAACCATTTGGGCTCAAACCCCTAATAACCCAAAATCTTCGCTTTTGCTTCCCTTCATCATACAATTGACCATTATTTGGCGCTTTTCCCCTCCTCGTCCGTCACCACTATCTTCTAAAAATTACGTGCATGCTAGGAAAATTTGGTAGATGAATAGTGTGTTACATTTAACTTTAAAATAAATATTTGATGCTTGTGTTCAACCACCATTCTTTTTTTTTTTTTTTTTTGTTGAGGGCATACAATAAAATATTATATCAACCTGCAACAGGAAAATTGGCCAGTTAAGTTCATCTGTTAAAACCTTTAGTATGTATGACCACTCTACGACTAGAGTTTTCAATTGTTGATGTTGACTTGCACTAAAATCATGGACCCTATGCTCTTGTTTCGATCAAGTTCTTGGAAATTTTTTGACTATTTCAAATATTTGATCCGTATGAAATATTTGAACATTTTTCGAACAGAATATTAATTTGAAAATTACAGTAATTTTTTTTATAGAGCGTCTGTCCAGTTATATAAGTTCAATTCTCACTGCCAACTTTCAAGGATAAACCTTTCACACATGTTCTGCCTAGTTTTTTTTATTTGAGTAACGTGGCTTGCAGGCTACTACACCAATCAAAGGGTTTACCGTATACGTTCTGAAAGGTAAAATATGCGTGTTTCATCGTCATAAGTTTTTTTAAGGTACTGATTCTATTGAAATAAAAAAATATTTGTAAAAATATATATCGAAGATATAACATATATTTGTACATATCTTTTTTCTTCTTCTGGATATATTTGGAAAAAATAAAAATACTTCGGCGGAGCTCTTAACCTTTGAATCCTACCACGTGAATAGGCATGGAAAGTACGTACTTTCCAATATGAGGGATATACACACATCAATACGGGTTATATGGTTTGGTAGGCTAAATTAATTAATAATCACCCATTATCGTTAGACCCGAGTTTATACTACATTGAAAAAATTAAGATTTTGGTCATTCGAGTAAATTGATTTGCTATGGATTTAATCTTGTAACTTGTTGAAATTTGGTTTTCATTCAGTAACTCGGATTTTTTTGTCTTTTTTTCTCCCCGGAAGCACTATAGTATGTCACCTAAAACAGTAAATTTTAGTATATGTTCTATTATTGTCATAACCTAAAAATTTACTTAGATAAATTTTAATATATGTTCTATTATTGTCTCATGAGAGACACAAAAGAGAGGATTAGCGTCAAGTAAATTATATTTATTGGATTTAGAGATTTTTGGAGAAAAAGGTCAAACCAAGACAAAATTCAAGTTATATGAAACTAATGTATCATTTTCATAGAATGTTCATGAATAGTTGAATTAATTAAAAGGCTATTATTATATTAAAAGATATAAAAATGTAATCTTTCGCATAGGATGTCATTCAAAGAAAATGTAACATCTGCTGGCGAACAACTTTATCCGCTTTGATTCATACAAAGATGAATTATTTATTAAGAAAGAGATCCAATAAATCAGATCATTTCTGGCTCCATGACTCAAGTCCATGCAAATTATCATAAACAAGGAAAAAATAATCTACAACAGTATATTTCAGGTAACATTAACTTCTTATAACATTACCATGTGTAAGGATTTTCTCGATGTGAATTATGATGCATTTACAAAATGAGGTGAATTTGATAAATGTGGCAACCCATTATTTACGTAACATTAGGAAATGTGGTAGAAGATTTTCTTTCGACAAAGAGAGAAATGTAGTAACATGCAAATTAACTATTTAGTAATAACACTAGTTAGAACTTCTAGCAATCTTTTTTTGGTTGGAAGACACTATATAGATAACAACTAATATTATGTCATGCTTGTCCATTATTTTTCAATTTTCATCATGTTTTTCTATTGTTTTTTGCCAAAAACAATATAACGTACGTATTAGAAACTCTCTTTTAGTCATCGACGAGTGCAAAGACGTGCACCGAAATAGTGTTCAGTTAAACACTAGGTGGCTTTTATCATATAACAGATTATCCTTATAAAAGAACATCTCTCAAGTGCAACACGCCTGTTTTTTTCTAGTTATTAATGATAGATGGATATTACCCCGGATATGTTGGATATCTTGATTCACGAACAAAAGCAGCAACTTGAATCTCGAACCAACCGCAGCAACAATAAGGTCAAGTCGAGGCAAGGAGGATCCTTTCTCCGCAAGACAAAATTGCCCGTATATAGTGCTATACGTCGCAGGCAATCGTCTCTAAGATACAACGACTTCACGTCGAGAGTTTGCAGCACTTCAAATCTCGAAATCAGCAAACAAAAATATGCAAGAACTTTCAAGGAATTTTTCGAAAATGATGCAACAATATGAGAAGAGAAGATGAAGCAAAAATTCAGCAGCCTTGGACAATGGTTGGAGGGATTATTTATAGATGATCATCGGTTGCATTGAGGAGACACGTCTCTCCAGACCGGATGCTTCGAAGAGACACCATTCTAGTCAAGTGATACATTGATTGGGCGAAAAACTGATGCCATCATAGCCAAGGGACGCGCATTGTTCCAGAATCAGCGCTGCGCGCGCATGTGTTTCACCGAGACACAGCCTATTAGCGTCTTCCCCCTTCTAAAAACTTCTGGTACCCCTTGTGGCCCAAACCCTTGTCTCAACTTGGAGCTTATTAGGGATACTTCACTTAGTTAATTTCTCAATGTGGGACAAGTCACATTAAGACATCCCACTTCCCTTTACAACTCCACACTCTTCATTATTCATTTATCCAACAATTAAAATATGTCAAGTTCTGAACCCAAACCAACCCATGAATACCATGGGTGGGAAAAACCTAAATGTTTTCCAAATAAGGATGTCGATTATTTTGTAGGATCATATGGGTTATATGCCACATATATCCGATATGTCATCATACGTAAAAGCGTCGAATTATCCATAGTTGATGCATGAAACTTGAGAGATCAGAGAAGTAATAAGTACATACTGTACCTAACATATTATTCTTAAACATTTTAGATTTTTTGTGCAATATCGGATAATTTAAGTACTTCGTATGATCAGCTACTTTCATTCCCTCAACTTCCGAATTTTTACTTGGAGTGGATGAAAAGTCGGTTTAGTTCAACCTATCCTTGGAGTATTATCTTCATGGTAAATCTAATTATCATTATTACATTAAATTTTTTTTAGTGTTGAGGTCAAGCATAAACCTTACATATTTAAACCAGTCATGATCATTTGATCTGCAACGAAGACAATGCCCATTAGGATCTTATTAACCTGAAAATTAAAGTCCACGAAATTATACTGACATTTAAACGCATGAGCTGAAAAGTCACCCGCTCTTCTCTTAAGACGTACGTGGTTTCAACTTGGCAAACCAGATAAGGACAGATGTCGGGTATGATTGTGTTATCAGAAGGCAAATGAATCTAATCAAGTGGAAGTTTACATACAAGACTCCTTCATTAAAAAAAAATGGCTAGAAAAGTATGCGATTTGTTTTGGGTGTTGCGAAAAATGGGAAGTATTTGGGAAAATAAGTATTATGCCGAGCAAAATCTTGGGTTAGAACCACCTATAGCCATTTGGGTAAAGTACTTTCGGAACACGTTGATTGATATAAAGTAGTTGTTACATGAGCTCATTACGTAGTCGTTGTTAACAAAATAAAACGTGCAAGAATTGATTTTCATTGAGATAATTTATTGAATAGTTTCAGCAAACTTAAATAGAAAAACTACACCAGAGACACGTGTCCAGAACATGCACTAACCAACTAAGTAAAACAACTAAACCACTTACTCCTTAAAAACAGCAACTACTAAGACCCATCATTATTAACCAACTTTCCTAAATATTAGGACGACATTGACTGAGTAAAACTAAAGAACAATAATATTTCTTAACAGTCGTATCTATGAGGGTTTAGGCTCGTGACTTTTTTATTTCTCATTTAAATTTGCCCATCCATGATTGGTTGTCGATTAAATTTGATCTTACTATTTCGATTTCAGTAATCGCAATATATGTGTTTCATATTCTAAAATTCTATCAAAAACCTAAAGTTAAAAACCGTGACTTTTATGGAATATGAAAATAAGAAGGAAAAACCAAGGCGAGCACTGGGGTAAACCTACTCTACTGGTTAATCTCATTAAACGTCACATGAGTGGTGGACAAGAGATAGATACGACTGGTGTATGGATAAATAAAAAGATGAATTAATGAATGTTAATTAATTGAAAACTATAGTTTTTTTATCTTGTTCATTTGTTTTTTTTTTTTAATTTTAGTACTAAATTAAAGTTGTAAAAACTGAGTCCTAGTTTCTTATTCATTTAATTTATAGCAATTTTAGTCTTTTTTCAATCTATTCTTTTTTTCCAGAAGAATCATGTTGTAACATAACACATGGCAATACCACATCAACTTTATATTAGTTAATGTCAAGTAGAAAATTAAAATTTAGAAATTTTGCACTTACCATAATTTATATGAAAAAATTAAATCAAAATAATCGAAAATTAAAATTTAATATATCAAAACCAAATTTGGACAAAATAATGAATTAAAACTCAAAATAAGACAAATTAATGAACTATTTATTTTTTATATTTGAATTGATTGACGAAAAAAACAAGATGAGATGAATTGACTAGATAAATACAACGAATTTATTTACCCAAGAATATTATGAGTTTGATCTTGATGTGTGGATATGGTTGGTGAGCGCACAAGAGATTTGGTTCACTATTATTGGGCAATCAACACTCCAATTTCAACCCACCAAAATCGGGGGCAGCCACCAGTCAACGAGTCAGCCTCCATTCCACTCGCAACTTTATCCATATCCACCGCCCTCTTCTTTGTATATAAATACAATGCTATCCAACTAGGGTTTGCTGCACCCAACACATTTATATAAATTTAGAAGTACACTAAATTTTCGTGGTTCTTGAATAATAAACTTTGTATTAACCATAATTAGGCCGTAACAGCTTCGCTAATCCATTCAAAGGATGAGGAGATGTTGTAGCAGTAAGAAAAACGAAGAGAAAGAGTCCTCGTGGAGCGAGCAAGAAGATCGTAAGTTGACCGATTACATCAACGTTCATGGCGAAGGGCGTTGGGGCAAAGTCCCCAAGTCGGCAGGTTTTTGTTACTCGTCCTTTTTTCGACCTTCTTCTTTATTATTTTATCTGAGACTTTAAATTATTCAAGAGTGAAATGTTCGATATGTTTGTAATTTAATTAGTCGACCCGTGTGTTGAAAAAATATAAATCACATTATTAATTTTAATTTTTTAAATCTTTTTAACTGCGAAATACAAACACAATATACAGCATATATATATAAAGTTCATTGCTTTAAATTGATGAGTTTAAATTGATTTATATATAGGGCTGCACCGATGTGGCAAATGCTGCAGACTGCGTTGGATGAACCACTTAAGGACAAGTATTAAACAAGGGAATTACTTCGGTGAAGATGAAGAAGACCTGATTATTAGGCTCTACGCACTCCTTGGCAATCGGTAAAGAGTCTAGCTAATTTTGCAACGAATTATTGCATACAAAGAAAATTATAATTTTCGTCATGTAAATATGTCTGTTTGCGCTTTTGGTTCTATAAGACATCAAAATTTGGTCTTAGTTCAAGAAATCGGTAAGTGCCGATATGGAAAAGGACTAAGATCAAACTTTGATAACTTGCCGGACGAAAACGAAAAACATACTGACGAATTTTGTGATATTCCCTCTCACGAGAAGAAATTAATATCTTAGTTGTTAGGTGGTCTCTAATCGCTGGACGTTTGCCGGGTCGGACAGATAATGAAGTAAGGAATCATTGGCATTCACATACTAAGAAAAAGTTGATAAAAATGGGCGCCGACCCAAGTAAACATGGCTTGAAACTATGCCCTATTACTACGTTCAGCGCATGTAATAAGATACTGGACCACCATGGAGACATGCAAGACGAATCATCCGGTTCGATAAATGACCCTGAATGAGTAATACTTGAAGATCGGAGTGTTTTCCACGAAGTCGAAATGGTGTCTAGTTCTTATAAATTGATGAATCTTGATATATCGAATTCCTGAAGTACAACATTTACAATGTGTGCGCGAGACATTGTTCAGGAGTTTTTTCCTTTTCTCTTGTCACAAGAACATCGAGCAGAAGATATACAGTACTACTATATAGTTGCAGCTCCAGCCCTGAATGCATCAGAAGAGTATGTAAATTGTATACGGTGACATATGTTAGCACCATAAATTACTAATGAATAATACACACAATATTTAAAAATATAATGTATACAATTTGCTATCATAAGAAATATAGAATGGTTAGAGATCTTGTTACGAGTCTAGAAGAGCTTGAGGGGATTAGAGCAGAGGCCTCAATGAAGGAGAGGTGCACTCACTTCATGAAAGTTGTGAACGGATCCTTTGACCTGTAAAACTGGGATTTTATCACGAGGAGCCTTAAAAAAACTAGCATTTTTCTTCTTCTAGAGTGTGACCATTTTACATTAGACTTTTGCTGAATATTGAAAATCAAGTTTGTGTGAGTTTGTGAATATTTTTCTCATGGATGTCCGAGATATTTACAGGCACAAGATATCATCTTGTAACCTCAATTTTAGTTAGATTTATTTATGGGTAATTATTCTCAAAATTAAGGTTGCCATATTTTCCAATATTATCCAGTATGCTCACTTTGAATTCTTGAAACCGAGATGGCTACATAGGGGTCTTCACTTTGTTCTTTTTTTTTTTTTACGAGGCGCTAGTCTAGTGTTGATGTGGCGCCAATGTGTTCAGTGCCACCTAATTAAGCACTTCTACGGGAAAAGTATATATATAAATTGAAGAGGTGAACATAAATGACAAAAAAATAATTTTCTAGAAATAGATTATATTCTAGAATTTTAATGTACCATAGGTGGATATAAATATAAATATAGTATATTAATATTATATTTTTATGTTTCAATTAATATTAATAGCTTAAATAGAAAATAAACAATATAAATCTAGGAACCGAATGAAAATATTATAATTCAGCATAAGTTTTATCTAATATTATATGCTAAAGTTAAACCACTCATTGGCGTATTAGTGAAAGACTATTATTTTTATTTTCTTTAATTTTCTTCATTCAATCCTCTCATATCTCTAATTCTTCAATCACCCAATCAAATAATACAAAATATTTAATAATTATCATATTCACACATATAACTTTCATGAAAACTTTACAAAAAATCACTCATTTTAATATTACTCTAAATTATGCACGTTTAACCTGACACCTGATCATCTAGCTCATCCTGAGTTTTGGATGCACTAAAATGGTCTACATGGACTCTTCATATGGGTGTGATAAAACTCAAGTAGTGTAGATTAATGGTGTCTTTGTATTGGTGTCTTTTCGTGTGACTGATATGATGACTTTTGGAGTGGTCATACTTTGATTATATACGAATATCTCATTCTCCGCATTCCAGGCAGCCCATTACAGGAAAACACTCACCTTCTTGGTTTTCCTCTATTTTCGCAGCCTTGTTTCACGAGCCTATTTCAGACCGATAAGTTCAAGTTCAAATTTTCCTCTTGGAGTGGTATTTTTTGTGCTTAACTTATCAATGTTTCCACAGTTGTATCGTGAGAAATATTCGGCCATGTGTTGATCATCAAGCTCTATGGAATGGAAAATTTTGTTTTAAAGAAATTGTTACAGGTTGCTTTATCCGCTGTATTAATCTTCGGGCAAGATTTCGTTATTTGTCTATACTTAATTTTTCATAATATGCTCTATCGAGAATGCCTGTTATTTGTTTTACTGATTAAGCTTATGATCTATCTTATATCTATAGCAATTGTTAATTAGTTTCTTAGTTTACATTTATCTCATGTTATTTATTTCGTTGCGCATCATGTTGCAACATAAGTACGTACCAACGATCTATTCACTTCCACTTTTTCCAAAAATGAAAATTGAATTATGTAATATAATATAGTTGTTGGATATATCAGCAGAACACAGTACCAGTAGCTGTGTTTCAACTTCCAAGAGTCTCCCCTAACAAGGCGTTGCACCCTGTGGTTCGATCCAACAAGAAACACAACTTCAAAAATAAAAATACAAACTTTACAAATACAGCACCAGAACCGAGCACAACCAAATATGGAGTTCTTAGGAGATACATTAATGAAGTTTCAGAACCATAATTTAAATGGGTAAAGCGCGAGAGACCCTGGGGTAGACCACGGTGGAGGGGTGACCCATAATCCGACGACCCTTCGAGTGGCGGAAGGGATAAATAAGAGCCCCCACCGGCCACTCCACCAGCGCCGCCAATGCGAAGGCCACCAAGCCCAGCGTCGGCCCCACCACCCTGCACCTGCAAGGATTCCTCGTTGTCCCGCACTCTACACAAAACACCATGATCGTGTACTAGCTAAATTCTTCACCTGCAAATTGAATACGAATAGAGAAAGAGAACGAATTCAGATGGAAGCTAAAGAATTTCTTGATACAAAGATGTGATGTTCGGATTGTGGGTTTTAAAGGGAACTCGGAAAGAGATGGCTGGTTATAAAATGGTGGGTCTTTCCACGTTGACGTGCGTGGTGAAGTTTGATTGGGTCTTATGGTGCATGCATACACGTTTGCCTTCTTGTGGTTATAAATTTCTTGTGTTACTTTTTGATTAATATATACACACATAAATATAATATCGACTATTTGGTTAAAGAATGCGACACCTATATGTTACGATAGTTTAAAAAATTCCGATCTTATAACACGTATCAAGTTGTAATTTTTTTTTACTTAGTTAGTTAGTTAATTCACCTCCTAAGCTACCCGAATTTTTATTTACTTTTTCCACAATGGAAGTTCCGTACCCTAATTTCACATCAATTCTATGTACTTCTTTTTTAATCTGATTTTTTATAGATTTATATTACGAATAAATTATAATTTCATCGGAAATAAAACTTAAAAATATGGAATAGAACAACTCCAAAGTCAAGTCAAAGTTGATGCTTCTGGGTCAATGATGTCTTTGTTCAATGGTTACAGTTGAGATCACGAGAATTGTTGATGTCAAAAGTTCGAGCTTCATTGATTATGGATAATTTTTCTAATTTGTTTACGTAGATTTAGTTGTTTACTTGTACTTTTTTTTTTTGTCTAAAATAATAAGTCTTTGAGTCGATACTCGAATCACATCAATAATAATCACGAGAGTTGCTTTATATCTTTAAAATACTGATATTGTTAAAAAAAGTTGATGCTTCCGGGGGACACTTGAAGAAGCTGGAGACTTCTAGCACTTTGTAAGATGTTCCACACGAGCATATCATATGGTTTTTCATTTTGTATTTCCTTTATAGAGATAAAACAAAAATATGAATTTGTAAGGGCGAATAGTTTCATTGTTCTTCTTCTGTCTTTTCTTTTTATTTATTACTTTCTAAAAAAACACAAGCTATTTTACATTATCATGCTAGAACAAGACTAAATTAGAATAAATCCCTTGAGTTTACACCATGATCCTCATATCATTAAATCCTTTGTTCCCTAATTTAGTCTTGTTGGATTGAAAAATTTTGATTGAATAAATTGACAGCTCTATGGATAACGGAAAAATTACAAAAATCTTTGTGAACTGACTTTTAGTTTCGACTATTATTAAACTTTGTTCATTTTCATTTTCCTTTTTTTTTTACCGGAAATGTTCAAATACATGTAACAATATTCAATATCATGTTAGTAATCTTCGGGTATTAATTATTTTGTTTCGAATTTTAATCTTGTAATTTATCAGCTTTTGGAAATTTAATTTTTGTTTTGGTTATATTTTCACATAAATAATTAAACCTATCGAATATTGATTATTTAGCGTAAATAGTTTCCTACATGACTCGTGTGACAAGAAAAAAAATTTATATTGCACACATTAAAATTTATCTGAAAAAAAAAATATATTTAAATCAAAACACCACCGAATATTTCAAAATAAAAATAAAAAAATTGGTGTTTTTCTTATTTTTGTTTAAGTATATTTTAATGTGCAATATATTCGATTTAATAAGGATTCACGACTCACTGATCAACTCTACCAATTGATTAGTCTTCCCATCTTCCTGTTACTGATCTGTTGTAGTAAAACTCTTGCCTCTACAACTAATTCAATGGTCACAACCCGGATCCGAGAATCTTGGTCTATGATCATAAGGAGAGAAGTCCAAGATTCCAAAAGGAGAAAATATTAGAAAAAGAAAATGACACTTGGAAATGGAAGTAAAAACTATACAGTAATGGAAGCAAAAAATATACAGTAATGGACAAAATGCGAAAGGGGGGCTTCTCAGATTAAAACATTCAATGAATACGCAAACAGAAAATATGATGTTGAAGATTGATTATATGTAAATACGTACCACCAAAAGTTAACCACACGAAATGTATAGACAAGAAAACTTTAACTCATTACTTGTATGGCCTTCAGCACACAAGTTATTTTACAGAAATCAAAGCAAATGAACCATGCATTTTTATTCCTAAAACTAATAGTATCAAATTATTGACATATTTACCAATCACCTGTACCCATACTAAAGGCCTGGACTGGCATGGTGTTTTACATCTTTCTTTCCTTTGCATGAGTTGAAACACTGATCAACATGACTTCTACCGCACTAATCGAATGGGTAGACTGATCACTTCGATGAAACTTGGGAAGCACGATTATTTGTAGATATTTCAGCTGGAGTGCACACAAGGGCCCTTTGCTGCAGGTGTTGTAAACTCTGCTGCATACTGACCTGCACCATCTCAGAAAGCATTTGTTTTGCCTTTACGGTTTGCTCCTCCCCATCCATCTGAGATATAATGTTGCAGACTATGTTCTCGAGTGTATCGGGTTCAAGTTCCGACCTTGCATAAGTGGTATCTCTTAGTAGTCGCAAAAGCATTTGGGCTTTCAATTGAGAATTGGGCGTCCCATGAACGGTAAGCTCAAGAAGTCCTGGAATTACGCCTTCTTTAAGAATTGGTTCTCTATACTTGGATCGATCGCTTTGACACATTGTTAAAAGTGATCCTACTGCGTGTTCCCTGCTTTGAAGGGATCCGTTCTCAAGTATTTCTATGACAGCAAGTATCCCACCTTCTTCGGACGTCAGTACTGTTCTTCCCTCTTCAAAACCCACCAAAGATTCGATCAGTGCAGTACATTTTTCTGCTGCTCTAGAGGACTTTGGACACGATTTTAGTAGATATACCAAAGCGGGAATGGGCCTCGTTTTAAGGATGTGGCTAAGGTTGTCTGAATGAGTCGAGAGATTATACAGAGCCAATACGGTATCAAATTTGGCTTGCGAGGTCCCATGTCTCAAAATTTCTACAAGGAGAGGGATGACACCAGAAGCAGTAATAATCGGCTTGTTGACTGACGATGCAGAAAGAGTGATCAACGCTGCAACCGCGTGCTCTTGAAGAGTTAGATTCTCAGATTCTAGGAAACTGATAATTGGTTTCAAGGCACCGGCGTCAATTATGTCTATCTTGTTTCTGGAAGTAAGAAAATCGAATATGTTCAAGTTTCATAATAAAAATAAAGTTGCAGAGGATTAAAATGCAGTCTTATAATACATAAATCATACACACGAAGATCCAATTCCTCTATCACACATTGATACCATATATTTAATAAAACTTCTATGATCACAGTTTTCTTCTCCGCATAAATAAATTTATTGGTCAAAATTACAAACGCCACCTTAATTTCAATCACAGTAGCCTCACATTAAAAATCTAAACTTGCGAATGCTTTTCTTATTCAAGATTTATGCTTCCAGAATCATTAATTAACCACCAAAGGTGCTGGTTGTTGCTTAACATTTGAAAAAGATAGAATTCGAACCAAACTTAATTAATTTAAAAGAAAGAGCCCTTTTGATTTTGCTTCACCCACAATCAATATTAAAAATGTCAGAGTCAATTCGTCAGTAAAAAAGCGGAAAATGTCTTCGAAGAAAAGAAAAGAGAACCTAATCCATTGGATATAGTAACGAACAAGATTAAAGTTAAAGGTCTAGATGACATAATCAAAGGCAAAAGTGAAATGAAAATATAAAGGGAAGCAAAAGAAAAGGATACCCACGTAATTCTTCTGCGGCAACCAATAAGCTAAAAACCAGACCAAAAATTAATTCATAAAAAGATTGGACATTAATTTGATTTGAAGCCAAATTAATTTCGGTGAAGACTTTAAATATATGTTGATATTTCAATACTTTCTTGAATATTATTATCTGATGGGACCAAACCACCGAATCCAAGAAACGCGATAGGAAAATGAGAACGAGAGAAAGTGACAAAGGGAATAAGAAATTATAACAATAGAAAATAATTTTATTAAAATAAGACTACGAATCAAACTTAGCATCGAATTACAAATTATTCAACAAAATTCAAAACCCATAGATTGATATGAATTCAAAATTGATGGCGGTAGACAAACTAAAATTTTGTGTATTGAGCTGACCTTTCGTCTTTGACGGCAAGGTTAAGGAGCGCGGCCAGCGCGGCCTCGTTAGTATCGGCGGCCCCGCAGCCGAGCATATCCACAAGTGGCAAAACAGCGGCGGAGAAATGACGCCGATACCTCTGCGATGTCTTCGTCATCCGTCGGATGTCCTTAGCCGCCTGCAGCCTCGAATAGGGATCGTCGGATTGAAGCAGCATGAGCGTCTGGTTGACGACGGATGGTGAATAAGATGGGCTGACCGAAGCGCAAGTCGCAGCAGTATCAGCCTCGAAACTCGCGGCGGCGGGGGCGAGGTGGCAGCTGCTGCTACTGCTGTCGAAGCCCATCTCTACGGAATTTGGATTTTAGAGACAGAGAGCGGCGGATTACGGAATTTAGTGAGAGAAAGCGAGGGATTATACGGAAGGGTAGGAAACGTAAGGTGGGGAGATGTGGCACCGTTGCAGCTTTTCCAGCATTATATGTTTTTGGAATGAATATATATATATAGGGGAAGTTGGAGCAGTTTATTCAAAATTATATCTTCTTATTTTAACGAGTAACTTGGCGTGTATAGATTTTTAATATAATTAATTAATTATTCTTAATCATTTCATTGAATTTAATTAATTAATTATTCTTAATCATTTCATTGAATTTACTTTTAATTAAAAAATGTTATTTTTTATTATTGAATCGGATCAATATATCATACGTATTAATCAACTTAATTTATTCAATATAAATTAAGTATGAGTGATCAATAATCGATAGATGTACAGTGGTCAGTGGGGTTTATAAGGCCATATACCCTCGCCATCTTCATCGAAGATGGTGAGCATCGCGGAGAATCTCCGTACGAGGAATTGTCCACCGTCATTTATTATTAGTAGTAAAATAAAAGATTTATACACTATACACTATATATATATATATATATATATATATATATATATATAAATATATATATTAATGTTATTTTTAATTTAATAAAACAACGTTAAATAACTAAACAAAATTATTTTCAATTTAGAAAGATTGATCGATTTAAAAAAAAATTGTTTAATTTTTTTTATGTAAAATATGGAGTGACTTGAGGATATTTTTAGTAAGTGAAAAAGATAATTATGAAATTAAATATTTTGATATTATCTAAAATAGTTACTCTAAAGATGTCACACTTAATAATATATGATATAGAATTATAGATGATGATGATGATGATGATTATTATTATTATTATTATTATTTAATTTTAAATAATGTAAAATTCTAAAAATTAAAAGAAAAAATGAATTGTTTTTAAAAATTATGAAAAACTAACAATTATATTTTATCAAATTCAGATATTTTTCTAAATAAACATCCATTTTGATTTTATATTACAAACAATCTTCAATTTAAATACGAAATTACTAAATAGAATAAAATATTAATATTTCAACATCATCAATACAACATCATCAGTGACATCTATTATATCACGATTGAACATTCTACAATGTCTGTAGTTTTTTTTATCACATGAAATGGATAAAAATTATTAGTTTGTTTCTCGAGATGAAGATTCATAAAAATAGTGAATAATTGAAAAAAAAATTACGTGAAAATATAAATAAGATCCCATGATTATTCAGATCTAAAATGTCTCATACAATGACATTTACATATATTTTCCGTCATTTTCTTTCTAGTATCTGTAAAGAAATTTTATTATTAACACCTAAAAGTTCAAATTTCTTATACTTTATTTTATTTATGAAATGGAATTAATAATTTTTAAAACTATTATTACAAAAACATAGTGATTGGTATGAGCGATGATGGAAAAATAGTGAGCATAAAGAAAAAATATTAAAATTGGGACCACCACCCCCCACCCCCACCCCCACCTGATAAATGTGATTCAAAATTTTTTATATTCCGTTAAATTAAAAATAATAATATTTATGTCTAATTATTGAACTTTCTTCGGGAGACGTTAGGTTTGGGTGGCCTATCCCCTCGGGTTTGTGGGGGCTCTATAATTTTGACTACCCCGAATGCGAAATCCAACCATAAATTTAATTTAAATTCTAGAAATATTTATTAAAATTTCAAAATAATATAAAATATCGATTATGAACGATGCTCTCCTTTCTTTTCTATTTTTGTATCAACTACTGATTCGCCATACTGATATCGATATTTATTTTTTAGTAATGAAATTTTTCGATGCAATATACAATATTTTTTTTGAAAAATCAGATCATACTGAACCAGGCTTAGTGGTTCTACACAAATTATGTGAAGATATTTAGAACTTTTGTAATATGGCTAGTGAGCCTTGCTGCAGCCCAAGTTGAAGAAAATCTACTAATCCGTACGTTGAGTCAGGTACCATTTTCTGGTCAAGATTTTTGAGACGGGCCCCGAACTTTGAAAGAGCCGTCGTGGACGATGCAAATATGAATAATGTAGAGAGAGATGTCATAATTTAATGTTTTGAACGTGTAAAATGTTACACAAAATATATGGAAGAACCAGCACAGAAAGTTATGCAAAAAATCAGCCAACCAATGTGGTGAACAAAACAGTAGTACAATGCTTAAAGTTAATCAAATCAAGGCCTGTATGAAATACAATGTCCTTAAAACATATTCGTCCCCTTCGGTATGTGCTTCGAGAATTAAATTAGATGTCTGTTTCTCAAGATACAATGGAATAACCAGCAGTAACCTAGCACGAGGCACCACTACAACGAACTGAAATGGTACCTGAACTTTATCACAAGGGCAGAGGAACAGCAGCCGAAGGAAGCAGCAGAAGCGGAGACAACAAAGAAAGCTTCGAAAGTTTAGAATGCAGGAGAGTGTGTTGGGTGTTTTTGAAGGACTTCAGATGGAAGGTCATCCATAAAAGAATTTTCCGAAATTCTTAACTTAACATTCCTCTCCTTTTCCTCCAAAGAATCTACAAGTTTTCTCTCATCTTTTCCGTTTCATTTCGTCCAGCTGGTTTAGTATCTGCTTCCTGATCATCTCTTCGGATTAGTTTTCTTGAATGCATTAGTTTTCTTAAATGCCCATTTTCAAGATTTGTTTTACAAATTTGTCTGGAGTTTAAATATTCTTGTGCAAAGACTTGAGATTTTCATTAAAGAAGAGAAAAGGGGCAGCTTAAACAGTGTAGAGTTCCTTAAAGGCAACACACAATCTGAAAATGGTATCTTTGTTCTTGTTCTTTTCCCACTTTGGATTCTGTATTCCCGATTGTTTACTCAATGGGTCGCTTTTTCTCCGACCATTGGATTTTTCTAATGACTTAATGAATGTGTTTGTAGTTGTATTTATGGTACTGCAATTAATACCTCTGTTTGAGTTGACTGGCTGGCTTCTGCTTCATTGAACTGCCTGTGTTTTTCTTCTCGGCATTAATGGAATTTCCTGCTTTGATTTTTGAAGGACTGCTTAATTTCAGTGAAAAAGCTTGGGAAATAGTTGTAGTAGTAGTTAATGTTTTCCTGGAATCGATGCATTTGTTTGGCGTCCTATTGGAAATTTTTAATAGGGCAAGTCAAGATCCATCACATGAGAATCGACCTAGGTGCGTGAATTCTAGAGTTCCGATTATATTTATACAAGTCCAAAAATAATTATCATGGTCGTGTGCACCACAACTATATATATTGAACGTGGTTCAGAACCAATTGATTAATCTTGTAAATAACATGAAATTAAAGTGACAGAAAAATGGACACCGAGTTTTTGCATGCATGCAAAAAGTCGACATGCATTCAATGATTGGTTCAGTGTAAAATTATAAGAATTATTGAATAGTAAACAAGAAAAATTCAATGTTTTCAAGTGTTCCGAAGACACAAAATATATCTTTGTCAATATATGCATGCAACGTATTAGACAAAATAATAAACAAATAGAATTTAAGTGAACTAAATTATTTATTTATTTCTAGTAAATAAATTGTCATTTTAACTATCAAGATCATGTCATAAATCATTGCGAGTAGGAATTTTACACGTGGTTTTATTATGTAAGTGAATGAGTGTAGGGCCTAGATATATATATATTATATATATATATATATAATTTATTTCGAATATAATTAATTTGTGAATGAACTCCAAGTCACGTTTGCAACGCTTTCTTTTAAAAAATATTTTTTCCATCACTTCAGTCACAGAGATATGAAAATTTTTTCTCAGGATACAATAAAGATATTCTATATTTTTTAGGTGATTAAATCAAATCATAATCCAACAAACCAAAATTATCCTTCTTGATGTAATGATGTCATATATATAAACGAAAATTCGATTCAGAATAGACGCGACTTTTCGATCCCTATAATTTGCGCAATGCTAAACATTGTTTGTTATCGACAAACTAAATAATTATGAAAATTGTCCTAACATGTGTGTGTGCGCGCAACTCCATCCTGGGCCAAATGTTTTTGACACTTGTGATATTGCATACAATGTTATAACAAATCATAACTTGAAAGTAACAAAAATAATTTAACAAAAAAAAAAATTGTGTATGCATATGTGTGCTAAGGTATAATAATATATCATTAATTAACGATGTGGAATTATAAACATCATTTTGTTTGCCACTATATATATATTCACCAGAAATTTTACATTTTTTTTCTCTCTACGCGTTTTTATTTAATGCCAGATATTATAGAATTTCGAATTTACGATATGCTGTTTATTATTATAAGCGGGACAAACTTAGCATGGAATTAAAAATGTAAGCCAATTATTGGGGTAAAAAAATTTAAACTTATTTATTTTTAATTTAATTCTCTTTAAATTGTTTTTCCCCCAAATAGTAAATATTTGAGGCTGTCTAAGATAAGTCTATGTACTTAGTGATGGAAGCACACACATTTTCAGCATATAAAATATTATGTGTGATCAATTAGAAACATAATTACAATCTCCCCTGCCTCAATCTATGTTATGTATTTATATAATTAAGTTAATATAATGTAATTATGTATAGGTTTTTCAATATGAAGACACCATTTGGCTAGTGAGATAATATGATGATATGATAAATTAAAGATAATGACAACATAGTTATTTTTTTAACTTCAACTATTGTAAAATTTGAATCGAGTACGAGACGATACAATGATATATTAATTGAATATCATCTTTTCTTTCATAACAAATAGTGCTTAATAATAAATATTTTAATAGTTAGTTAATAAAGGAATAATAAAAGGCAAAAAAAGAAAGAAATGTGCATCAATTTGGATCAATTATCATTCCATGGGACCTCTTTTATTATTGTTGTATTATTATATTTTGTTGACGATGTCACCAAAATTCTCTAACCACGTGAAATTACAGTGTGTGTGTATATATATATATAAACTTGTGTGAGACAGTCTCACGGTCATATTTTGTGAGACGAATATCTTATTTGGATCATTAATTAAAAATATTAATTTTTATGTCAAGAGTATTACTTTTTATTGTGAATATCGGTAGGGTTGATCCGTCCGTCTCATAGATAAAGATTCGTGAGACCGTCTCACAAGAGAAATACTATATATATATATAGACACACACATACGAACAATCAAGTTAATTAATGCAACATATATCGTTGACTAATTAATTTTTGGGGTTTTGGACAATTTAGCATCTTGTGAATGACCATGTGGTTCAATTAGGTAGAAACTAGTGTGATTAATGTTGCAAATTTCGATATTTGAAGACCACGTTGTTTTCATAATATTTGAAGATTATTTTATTTTATATACATACACATACGTACATATAAAATAGAGTGTAGTAATATTTTATGTTTTGAAAATATATATTAAAGTGAGATTTAAAAAGACAAAAAAAAATAAAAAAAAGAAGAAGAAGAAGCCACTCACCAAAGTAATTATTATTGGCTAAACAATATTCTCAAATAAAATTCATGAAAAAAATTCTGAAAACCATCCTGTAAGTTGGATGCGTAGGTTTTTTGTCTTCTAATCAATAAAATTTGTCTTAATATAATAAATTATTTTTTCCACATTTAGTCCGATTTTCACCGAAATGAACATGTAACAACGAATATTGTGTAAAAAAATTGTGACCCGTAAAATAAACGTGTTGAAAAATTTGTACATGGCAGTCTCAAATTTTGAAAAATCGAGATGCGTATACAAATTTGGTTTGAATCTCGAGCTCCCAAAACACTCGGTGATGGTATGAGTGTGCCTATAAATACCGAAGGCATTGAGGTCCCTAAACACACAATCTCATACAGAAAATACAACATCTAAATGAGTGTTGGAGTGTTTAGAAGGCTTCAATCGAAAGGAAATCAGAAAGCTTCAACAAATTTGCAATGGCCGGAGGTAATTCTCGATTAAGCTTCCGCATATTATATCATGTTCATGTATACGTGCAAAAACATGATTTTGAGTAAAAATATCTAACAAATTTCAGAAAATGTAAAAACAAAAGTAATTCTCGATTAAGCTTCCGCATATTATATCATGTTCATGTATACGTGCAAAAACATGATTTTGAGTAAAAATATCTAACATTTGGTATCAGAGTAGTGATATCTCTACCTTGAAAATTTGTTTTTTCATTTTCTGAAATTTGTTTGGATATGAACTTTGAGAAAGTTTACGTACCTGAAAATTTCTTCGGAGAATTTTCTTCTTGATCGGAGTTTGAAGTTCTGAAATTTTTTTTTTTTGAGAGCCAAACATGAAGTGTGCGACTGCCGACTGGGTGATAATATTCAGTTTTTTCAGTTTTTTCAGATTTTTCAAAATAAATTTTGGGAACAGAAGAAAGTTTCTCTACGAACGTTTACGAAAATTTTATTTCAATGTGGAGATAAAGAAGAAGAGTATTGTACCAATCGAATTCTGAAGCAAGAATATAATTATTCAGACAACGCATTCAGTATAATAAATGAAAGAAGACCCACGCGTTGAACAAATCTTCAATTCACCAATCTTTAAAAAAATGTGTCGGCAAATTGGTTCAAAATATTAATGATTTATTATTATTTTAATAATAATAATAAATCATTAAAAAAATCGATTTGGAAATAAATTTTAGTATTTCAAAATTCAGTGTAATTTTAATATATATTTAGAAATTATTTTTGCATGTTAAATAAAATATCAAATATTATGGATAAGTGTTTGATGTGTACACGCAAATTTAATATTATTTTTGCATTTATTTTTTAAGTTTTTTTTTAATGTAAATTATATTGAAAAATATTTTGGTACATCAATATTCACATTATGTTAATATTAAATTATATTGAGATATTTATAACTTGAAATGAACATATTAAGTAAAGATGTGAATATAATATTACAAAATAAAATATTTCAGATATTCACTAATGAACAAATAATCCTCACTTTATCATTACTCTGATAAAAGAGAAAAACTGATGAGGAGCCCACATTTTTACCAAAATGTGATCCTCACTTTATCACTACTCTGATTGAAGAGAAAAACTGATGGGGAATGTCTTTGTTCATATTAAGTAAAAATGTGAATATAAAAGTTATTTAATGAAAAATTTTGGCTTATAAAGATTCACATAAATGTGGATAATTCAGTTGAATAATAATTATAAGGTAACGTGAGAAAACATGATCTGAGGGAGTTCTTCATAGATCGGTTTAAACTGCCTTGACTAGCCACTGGTCTCCCTGAGGAACGTTGCTCTGTCTAGGAGTTAGGTATTTAAAGGGCCTTTGCACTACCTATCTTTCCTGGGAGCACTCTTGGAAAGTGTTGATTGCGAAATAATTATTATATAAAGCATTAAGTAAAGCCAAAATTTAGTCCAGTGAACCATATAATTTTAAATAATTGAGGAATAGCCACAACATCCTTAATTATGAAAAATTATGCATTAAGTGGATTTGGATCACATAATGGACATCAATTGTAATTAATTATATAAACATAATAAATTTTACCCCACAGGGATTTTTATTATATTTATATAACTAATTAGGTTAAAATATCAAATTATATTTTTCTTAATTTACCCACAGTAGTTAAGGAAAATACGTTTTGATAGTTTTATCATAAAGTTACAGAAAAATCTTATTGAATTAAAATTTTAGCCCACGGGCAAATTTTATGTCACTAGATTTTTAAAACATGAATTACATTGGTAAAACATGATATTGTCTCAAAATTTTAAACATATGATATTTTGTGCAGTTATGCAACCTGCGACTTTTTTTGATATGAAATATGACATTCCCGATCTAAAAGGCGATAATTATAAAATTTGGAAAGAAAGAATTCTTCTTCAATTGGGGTGGATGGATATTGATTATGCTATACGGAAAGACGAACCATCTGCTATTACTGAAACCAGCATTCCTGATGACGTTGATCTTTATGAAAAATGGGAGTGATCTAATCGACTCTGCGTAATGTTCATAAAGACCAAAATCTCTGCTGGTATGCGTGATTCTGTCGATCAGCATAATAATGTCAGAGAGTTACTGAAGGCTATTGATGAACAGTTTCAGTCTTCAGATAAAGCACTTGCAAGCACCCTAATTATGGAATTCTCTTCATTAAGGCTCACCAGTGTGAGAGGTGTGCGAGAGCACATCATGAAAATGCGAGACATAGCGGCTCGGCTCAAGACACTTAAAGTGGAAATGTCTTAGACTTTTCTTGTGCACTACATTCTATGCACTCTTCCACAGCAATATGAACCCGTCAAAATTTCCTATAACACACATAAAGATAAATGGTCAATTAATGAATTAATGACCATGTGTGTTCAAGATGAAGGAAGGCTGTTGATGGAAACAAGTGATAATGTGTTTATGACCACACAAGGAAAATTTAAGAAGCAAGCCAAAGTTAAGGGAAAAGGGAAAGGAATAATTCCATACCAACCTGACATCAAGAAAGAATCCAAGTGTTTCTTCTGTAAAAAGACGGGACACATTAAGAAGGATTGCAATAAATTTAAGGATTGGCTTGAAAAGAAAGGTATTCCTACTTCATTTGTCTGTTATGAATCTAATATGGTTGATATGATTTATAACACATGGTGGATTGATTCTGGTTCTACAATCCATGTTACAAATACCTTGCAGGATATGCAAAACCTAAGGAAGCCAATAGGAAATAGGCGGAGCATCTATTCAGGAAACAAGATGTCTTCGCATGTGGATGCTATTGGGACTTGCTGCCTTATATTGGATAGTGGTTTTATTTTAAAATTAGAAAAGACATTTTATGTTCCTAGTTTTTCTAGGAATTTGATTTCAGTTTCAAAACTTGTACCCCTTGATTATTCATTTCAGTTTTTGGATAAATCAATAAATTTGTTTTATAAATCAAATCTTATTGGAAATGGTACAATGATTGATGGTCTTTTCTCTATTTCTTTACAAAATAATAACACCACTATGCATGTTCAAGGAGATATTAAAATATGTGTTATAAATGAAGATTCCTCTATATTGTGGCATCGGAGATTGTGACACATCTCCATAGAGAGAATTAAAAGATTAGTAAATGATGGAGTACTCAGTACTTTAGATTTTACTGATTTTGAGACTTATGTGGACTGCATTAAGGGAAAGCAGACCAATAAGTCTAAAAAGGGTGCCAAGAGGAGTACGGAAATATTAGAAATCATACATTCAGATATTTGTTGTCCAGATATGGACATGCAAAGTCCGAAATACTTCATCTCTTTCATTGATGATTATTCACGATACATGTATATCTACATGCTTCATAATAAAAACGAAGCACTTGAAGCATTTAAGGTTTTTAAGGCTGAAGTGGAGAAGCAATGTGGAAAACATATTAAGATTGTGAGAACTGATAGAGGTGAAGAATATTACAGTAGATACACTAAGAATGGACAAGCACCTGGTCCGTTTGCGAAGTTTCTCCAAGAATATGGGATTGTTGTCCAATATACTATGCATGGTTCTCCTGACCAGAATGGCATAGCTGAGAGAAGAAACCGAACATTATTGGATATGGTGAGAAGCATGTTTAGTAGCACTAAACTTCCTAAATCCTCGTGGACTGAAGCTCTTAAGATAGTTGTGTATATATTAAACCGAGTTCCAACTAAGGCTGTCTCGAAGACGCCATTTGAGTTATTTAAAGGTTGGAAAGCGAGTTTGCAACATATACGCGTTTGGGGTTGTCCTTCTGAAATAAGAGTTTACAACCCACATGAAAAGAAACTGGACCCAAGAACTATAAGTGGATATTTCATTGGGTCTGCCGAAAAATCCAAAGGGTACAGATTCTATTGTCCATCTCACAACACTAGAATTGTGGAATCAAGAAATGCAAAATTTCTTGAAAATGACTTGATTAGTGGGAGTGATGACATAGTTTTTGAGAATGATCACATTAATGCACAACCCTCTTATTCAAATGACAGATTGGTCGTTATTCACACCCCTCAAGACCAAATGGGTGTTAGGCAACTGATTACTGAAGTTCCACAAATTGCTGATGAAAATCCAGTAGATCAAGTTGTTAATGAAGAACAACAAGAAATTGTTGATCAACCAAACAACCTTAGGAGATCTATTAGAATAAGAAGATCAGCTATATCTAGTGATTATGTTGTGTATTTACAAGAATCGGACTTTAACATCGGAGCCGAAAATGATCCTGAAACGTTTTCACAAGCTATAAGTTGTAATGAGTCAAAACTATGGTTTAATGCTATGAATAAAGAGATGAATTATATGGCAGTTAACGGAGTCTGGGATCTTGTTCAGTTGTCTGATGGTGTAAAAGCCATTTGATGTAAATGAGTCTTCAAAACAAAGAAAGACTCATTAGGCAACATTGAAAGGTATAAAGCAAGACTCGTTGCTAAAGGATTCACTCAGCAGGAAGGAATCGATTATAAGGAGACTTTTTCTCCTGTATCTAAGAAAGATTCTCTTCGTATCATTCTAGCATTAGTTGCACATTTTGACTTAGATTTGCAACAAATGGATGTGAAAACAGTTTTTCTCAATGGAGAACTAGAGGAAGAGGTTTATATGAAACAACCTGAAGGATTCTTCTCTAGTAATGGTGAGCAATTGGTTTGTAAGCTTAAGAAATCTATGTATGGATTGAAACAAGCTTCCCATCAATGGTATTTAAAATTTCATGATGTTATATCTTCATTTGGATTCGTTGAGAACCTCATGGATCAATGTATATACCAGAAGGTCAGTGGGAGCAAGATTTGTTTCCTTATTCTATATGTGGATGATATATTGCTTGCAACCAATGATAAGGGTCTGTTATATGAGGTGAAACAATTCCTCTCTAAAAACTTTGATATGAAGGATATGGACGATGCATCTTATGTCATTGGCATTAAGATACATAGAGACAGAATTCGAGGTATTATAGGTTTGTCTCAAGAAACCTATATCAACAAAGTTTTAGAGAGATATCGGATGAAAGATTGTTCACCAAGTATAGCTCCCGTTTTGAAAGACGATAAATTCAATTTGAGTCAATGCCCAAAGAATGATCTAGAGCGGGAACAAATGAAAAACATTCCTTATGCTTCTGCTGTCGGAAGCTTGATGTATGCTCAGGTTTTCACTAGACCTGACATTGCATTTGTTGTTGGGATGTTGGGAAGATATCAGAGTAATCCAGGTTTAGACCATTGGAAAGCTGCAAAGAAAGTCATGAGGTACCTTCAAGGGACCAAAGATTATATGCTTATGTTCAGACGAACTGAGAATTTGGAAGTAATTGGCTACTCTGATTCAGACTACGCTGGCTGCATTGATTCACGAAAATCCACTTCTAGGCCATTAAGAATATATTGTGACAGTTCAGCTGCTGTTTTTATGGTTAAAAATAACAAAAGTGGTAGTCGAAGCCAGCACATCGACATTAAGTATTTAGCCATACGAGAACGTGTTAAAGATAAAACCATGGTTATCGAGCACATTAGCACTGAATTGATGATTGCAAATCCTTTGACTAAAGGCATGCCACCATTGAAATTCAAGGATCATACAGAAAAAATGGGACTTGGTTCTTTTGTGTAATTTTGTTGTAAAAACAAAATTAATGAAACTCATTAAGTTGTGATATTTTTCATATTCAGTTATGTACATATTCATTTATCATGAAAAATATCAATAAAGTTGGACGTCGAATAAACATAGGGTTTATTCATTAAGTTATTTGAGAGATATAATACATTGTGATACATGGAAGACAATAATCGTTTTTAGATGACATATCGTCATGATTCATGTATTTTAATTTCTCCTATGATAAATGAGATATACGGGTCAAGTGGGAGAATGTAAGAAAATTGTGACCCGTAAAATAAACGTGTTGAAAAATTTGTACACGGCAGTCTCAAATTTTGAAAAATCGAGATGCGTATACAAATTTGGTTTGAATCTCGAGCTCCCTAAACACTCAGTGATGGTATGAGTGTGCCTATAAATACCGAAGGCATTGAGGTCCCTAAACACACAATCTCATACAGAAAATACACCATCTAAAGAAGTGTTGGAGTGTTTAGAAGGCTTCAATCGAAAGAAAATTAGAAAGCTTCAACAAATTTTCAATGGCCGGAGGTAATTCTCGATTAAGCTTCCGCATATTATATCATGTTCATGTATACGTGCAAAAACATGATTTTGAGTAAAAATATCTAACATATTGCTGATATATATTGCTTAATTGACGAACTCTGACGATAATTGGACTAAATTTTGATCAATGAGATGACCAAAAGTTTCTATAGGAAATTTTTTGTGAATAATGGATCCTCTCGTAGTAATCAAATCCATTCTTGAATACATACAATTAAATCTTTTAATTTCCAAATATTTGGTAATACATCATCTCATATATGTATTATAAGATATTCATCGTATACAGCATAACTTCTTTTTCTTAAAAAAAAAAGCTTATTAAGGACATAAAATATCATTTGACAAGTAGTGTTTATCTCGTGAGTTTTAAACGATGATGCAACAGCCAACATTTCCGAAAACAAACTATCAAGAAAGATTAGCTGTTATTCTGATGATCTTTTAGATTATAACGACGCCTTTGGTCATTTCGAGCTCGAACTTCTGTCTCTTTGAGATGCAAGGATGGCATCAATGGCTTCTCTAACTTGAGAAAGCTCCGGAGCTTTCCCGTCTTGTGTTGGCCAAAATTCATCAGTTGCCAAAACCTGTGACATTAATTTTCAATTTTCCAGTCAAAACAAAATTAAGATTGGGAAAAAAAAAAGATTATTTCATCTAATGGTAATATAGTTTGATGCAAATTATGATAATGATGCATATATACCTTCACTTGCAACTGGAGAAACTTCACGTAGCTTATTGCTTTTTCTAACATGGTGACCAAATCAACCTGCACATGCAACATTAAAATTCTAAAAAAAATAATGTGATTCTAAAAGAATACAATATATATATACACACTACATATCAGCCATTATTAATAGAAATGTATTGCTTTGATGATCTCAAAATAGAATTAATTTTATAAATATGCACTAAAAATACATAAACTTTCGATCTGAAAATATTTTCGAAATTAACTAGATTGTAAAGTACTTTAATTTTTTTATTATACTAATCATGAATTTAGGTTGACTAATCCGAATTCGTAACTCATGCTTATAATGAAAGATCGAAGAAAATGTAAAATTAAGGGTGGTAAAATTTTATTTAAGTCGAAATTTATGTTAAAATAAAAAATTAAATGCAAATTTTAAAAAATAAAATAAGAATGGTTTCATTTTGAAGGTCCTCCCTAGAAAACAACAATATGTAAAAAAAATTGAAGTATCCTACTTACCTTTGAACCATTTGGGACTAAATCCTGTAGTGTCTTAAGCCGTTCACTGATCCGCTCTCTTCGATTCTATACGCAATTAGTCAATGATTTAGCCTAATTACGCAATTTTGCATATTTATCAACTTACTAAATAATTTTTATGTTGAAGGAATAAATTACCTTTGCAGCAATACTCTGTGGATCCTTTGCTGTGGATACAGATTTTGGTGATTTGGGTTTTTTTGAAGCAACACCACATTGCTTCTTTGGGGCTTGCTCACTCTCTCCCTGTTGTAAGAATCAACAATTATTGGAAAAATCGAGAATAATACTGAGAAAGATTTTAGTTGACAGAATATTGATAATAACAAATGCTTTTTCTTGAATGTGACAGTTTGAATTTTACCATGGACGGACGTTTATTTTTGCTAGCTACTTGTGCTCCTAGTTCTGTGTTCTCCTCTTGGTCATTCAGCCATGAGAAGTGGGTAGCGGCGTGGTGGCTACTGGAAGTTTCCGGCAAGCCATGGCTGGTGGTGTTGGTGGTGCACTTGGGGATAGTAAGGTAGCTATTAGTTTGCAAATCATCATCCCATATTGAGTATTCGTCGTCCTTGTTCACCATCTTCGAGTATAATCTTCTTCTAACCTCATTTTTCGGTTGCTCGAAGCTTAGAAACGATCCATTAGCATGAATAAAATTAGCATACCCCGGTTTAAAGTTCATCACAGAAGGATTCTCCTCCGGTAGATTATAAGTTGAAGCTGGAAACCCTAATATTCCATTAGAATTTGTACTACTTGGACTAGACACCGCCGAAGATTTGCCTAACGGGAAATTCTTGGCGAGCCCGGATGCGTTGTCAGGGCTCATAGGCTCAAGATAAATTCTCTTTTGATTTTCATCGTAGCCGTAGATCTTCCTAGAGGAATTCTGTGAAGCATGAACAAGTGGTTGGACTCCAAGGTTGTGTTCATAAAATGCACTAGCTTGAATTATAGCTGCAGTTGAATCGTTAGGCAAACGACTTTTGTTGGCTAGTTCCATGGATTTTTGAATGGAGAGATCGAATAGGAGTTAAATTAATTAGTAGAGTAGATCGAAGCTACAAAGGATTCAAAATTATAGGAAGAATTTATATTAGGATCCAAGAAAGTAGGTGCTAAAACTTTTGTGGCTTCTACCCTATATATTAATACTTGAACGAGAATTTCTTTTTTTTGCTTTCTTTAGTTGATTATTTTCTTTGATTGGAAACAGTTTCCGCCACTCGTTGCTTTTAATACTTAGGCAAGTAAAAAATATAGTTTATATGCCACAACATGGGCTGGCCTCCTCCTAATGTGAATGACGGGAGCACATAGACATCTCGATATTTAAATTTTTCTTTTGAAAAAGACTTATATTTCATGAAAATTATCAAAATCGCCAAGTTTTTTTGTTTTATCTTTTAAATAGTCAAAATTCAAAATTTTAGTATCTGTGCAATAAATTGACATCTTGATGTTGTATTCGTTTGTTACTGAAGTGCTGACGTGACGGTATTCAGTGTCATTCATCTTATCAATATTAGGAATAACATCGACACTCCATAGAATATTAAAAATAAAAAAATGACAATTTACACTACAAAAACTAAATTTCGATTATCTCGATAACCAAAAACAAAAATAGGCAAATTTATTGGACAATCAATAACATAAATACTCAAAAAAAGGGGAAAAAAAATACCATTTAGTGAATCTTAATGCATGCTGTAAATAAAGAATTTTATGCAATGTCTAAAAGAAATTGATGGGACTTAACAAATTATTAAAGAAGGGGATATTTAAAATATTGTATGATTGTATGGGGATTGTTAGCTGGCAGAGGTTATAGTAAATGGGGGACTCGAGTAAGATTAAAAGGGGGAAATCAGCAAAACCTTCGGCGATTCTTTCGCGTAGCCCACGTCTATCAGATTCTTCACAAGTGTCAATTTCAACTTAACTGGAACCCTAATTGTTTATATATATATATATATATATATATATATATATATATATATAGTTACACTGTATTCTGGGATCCTTCCACCTTTCTATCCGATAGCACGTGAAAAATCGAAGTCTTTTATACCATTTCTTGCATTCCATTTAGATTAGTACTCGTACTAAACGTAATTAATTAAAGTGGACATACAATTCTTTACTTTCAACTTTTATTATATAACTATATTCCACTTTAGTGAGATGAAATTTCTAAGTAAAGTGGAATTTCACTGATCAATACATGGACCAATTAACGACGTGTTAAGTTGCATTGTGATTATCAATATCTGGTGTCATGTCATACGAGATCTATATCGATTATATCTCAATAAGATAGCTTCATAAGTAGAATTTTCAATTTGAACGAAGCTATCTTATTGAGAGGAAATCGGTGTTATAATAATCACCACTATACACAACTGCATGAGTGTATAGAGATGATCGTACAATACTCATGAGTCATGACCACGTGAAAATATTAAGTTATATTACTTTTTCTATATAAAAAAACTAAATAAATTTTAGTATTATATGTGTAAATTTATATGTGCTATAATTTAAGATTTGTATTAATCTTTTTATATCCAACCTCGATATATTAAAATACAGAATTTATAGAAACAAAGAAAAAGAAAATTATGTATTTTATAATCATTCATTGACCCGGTTTTGTATCAAGTTACGAGGGTGTAGAATGTTGAAATATGTAAAATTTTGGTGTAATTGATTAATATTTATTATTAATAATATCTTAATCATTTTCCAATAAACGACACAAACAAATATTCTTCGAATGTCTATATTTCAGTTAATTACAATATACACCCTAATCTATTAGGTCATTCCACATAAACTGATCTAATATTATCTTCTTCTTTTTTTCTTTAATTTTTTTATGTCAATACATGCATATTTATAAATGAAGTTAGGAATTATTCTTGACCAGTTAAATCAAATAAATTCACTATGTGTGTATTGTGTGTGTGTGTTTTTTAAAAAAAAAAAGAAATTTATTTTTTTTTTGTCATGTAACTTTAACGTTTTTCATTTTTATTAATGTTATTGATCGATTCACATTTTAGTTCACTAACGTGCACTATTTTTTCAATTTTAATCATTTTTCACCTGAATGCTAACTAGACATCAGATATATCGGTAATGTTCATCGTCACATCAGTGCTACAACGAAAAAAGGCAAATTAGTTGACTAAGACCGTAGATTCACCGACAACAAAAGCGAAAATGATAAACATGCAAGTTTATTACATAATCGAAAATGTTATTATTTTCTTTAAAAAAATATTTGTGCTTTTTACACCACTCATAATGTATACTCGACGCTACCAGGAATAATTAATTAACATTTCCTGAAACAAAATTTCAACTAGTTGAGGTGCTCATTAATGAGGTACAACTATAGTTAGTTGTTATGAATTCGATGAAGATATAATCTTAAGCCACATGTTTGACAAGCAATTAAATAGGCCTTTGCACTTGGAAAATCAAAGCTGGCTTTGGAATTAGAGCATTTCCCATGTCTCCTGGAGACTCTATTTTACATTATTAATTTCCATTGTATCGCAGAAATATTAATGACAAAGATGCAATTTAAATTTATGATACAAAACCCATAAAATTTTATTTGACATTTTTTTTACCACGGTTAAATTAGTTACATATTTTCACGAATTTCCTATTCGACAATTAAATTAAAAAGTTACTATGTCAAATCGTGCGTTATCTTCCACCGGATGAAATTCACCTCTAGCTTTAGATCATATGAGTCTCTCGTAATTTATAAGGAACAAACGCATCCCATATTTCGGGATCCAGATTAAGATTCCTGCTTGATCACACTACGATGTGAGTGAAGCTTGAATAAGTTTTGGTCATTAATGATTAACAGCTAAATAATGGAATATATACAGCTTTCAAAGTGGTCCTTAATCCAAGATTAGTTCATAATTAAGTGGGTTAACTGGATTATTATTATTATTATCTAAAAGTGGCGACTTATCTCTGACCATTAACTTGAATATTCATGAGTGTCATTATAAGCACATGGGGCTTGTATTTTGTCAAAGGGTTGTAATTATTTGATCTGTAATTCAATGAATTTTATTTGTTAATGAAGAATAATGGATCAATTTGGCTGTAATTTTTGTGTGGGTTGACCTAGAGGGTGGGTTAAAATTGAAAAGTAATGAGATAATTAAATAAGCATGGGTCATGCTTCTGTTTTCCAATTTTATTATATATATAATATATACACTCCATCGTAACGTGGGAAGTATCCGGTAGTGTTCGATGGAATCGAATTAATTCAAGAATTTGGTTCGATTAATTTGACATCACCCCGAGTATTAGTCATGTATATTTCAGTTGTTGACAATTTTAATCATTTTTCATATTGAATATCACATCGTATAAATGAACAAAATTGCAAATAAAATGAAAGTTGATGGACTAAGCTTGAAATCGACTATATAATGGACCAAAATCCAAAAAAAAAAATTGTAATTTTCCGTAATTACAATGGCACAAGCAGCTTCAATAAAATTTCTAAATGGATTTAACTTATTATACTATGTTGAAAGATATAATTGTCGTGTGATATAAAATAATGTGGGTGTCTCGTATAAATTCTGTATGTAATCTGCATATATTATATTGCATCTTATGGTGCATGAGAAAAAATATATATTTCTTCATTGAGTTAATTAATACATACAATACTCCAGTGAAATTATGAGATTGTTGAAATTTTCAATTGATTATTAACTCCTCGTATTTTAAATCTTGAAGACGCATATTGTAATGTTTCAGATTCGACGATTGTCCTCACTGTACCAAGACGAGTCTTTCTAGCGTACTTATATCATCACTCACACGCACCCTAAGAAACTTTCTAGGAGGTCATTCATCCCAGAATTGCCCCAAGTCAAGCACACTTAACTTTGGAGTTCTTATGTGATGAGCTACCGAAAAGAAGATGCATCTTCTTGATATGAGTAGTACATATCAAATCTTTTAAGCACTACTCAACTGCACAGTCTCATACCTGAACAGTTTTTGGAATCCCTCTCCTTCCGGTGTAAGATCGGTTCATTCATGTCCTCTTTGCCTAGAAGTCGCTTATTATCCTTACAACCTCATGGCACCGACGATCAACTCCCGCCCTCTTCGGCCCCGGGCCTCACATGTACCTTTAAAAACACAACACACACATGCATGTGTGTTCAAGACTTGAAAACACATGCATGTGTATATTAATTGCTCAATATTTGAAAACACGTAGAGTTAAAATAGATATTTTTTTCATGAAATGTTTCTGGAAATATCGAGATTTCATAAAATAGTATATGCAATTAACCCTTCTCCATTACCACATGTGGTACTAAACATTCCTTAATGATGCAAATAAAATACATGACACCTGAAAACACAACGCCCCTTCCATTTGGGTGCCTCAAACATACAACAAAACATTAGACCATGCATGATTATAACTCTCAATTCCACGAACAATTTTAAAATACAAAAAAATCATCCAAACTTCAAACATAAGATTAGAAAATCTTGGCAACATCCTTCACTAGGCCCCTATTAGCCCTAGCAAATTCAGTAAACTCCTCGAACGAAATAAACCCATCTCCGTCAGTATCGATTTCATCCATCATACGCTTAACTTCCTCGGCTGTAGCCGAGCCTAATGTCTTGAGGGCCTCTCCCAACTCCGCAGCGGAGATTTTTCCATCACCATTCTCATCGAAACGCTTGAAAATACGCTCCCGGTCGACTATGTCCTGTGGATCATCACCCATTTTTGGTGATTTTTGCTAGAGAATTTAATTTGTAATTTGGAGATGTGTTTTTTTTTTCTTGTGATCGAGGAGATTGAGAGTGTTGAGAGATTGAGTACGCTCAATTAGCTTTTAATGTATAGGTTCCAAGGAGGTGCATATGGTAATCCTTGTAGCTCGGGATGAGTAAATCCATGTTTGGCTATCCATGTTTGCCGTTTTAGCATGCAAAAATGTAAGTATTAAACCTTAAAAATCGGAAATTTGAAATTTTATACATAATTTGTGGCCTAAAATAAGTCGAGTCAAGTCCATTTGTATGACTAGCTATCTTCCTTTTTTTTTAATATATATTGGCACAAAATGATGCATGTTTGTAGACAATGTTAAATATGTGAAACTTGTAATATTTATCATCTCTAAATATAAATACGTTGTAAATCTAAATTTATTCTTTTTAAGAAAAAAATAAATCTTTTGATAAAGAAAAAGGATCGCACTTATCTTGAGTCTATATCCACTAGCAAGCATGTTAGCAGAGTGAAAAAAATGTAAAATACTATTAATTGAGATAAAAGATAAGTGGAGTAGTACATTTAATGGTCCTCCGCTTTGAATACACAAACAAGATTCTCACACAGCTTATTATCAATCTCAAGCTCCATACGAACCACTTAGCAAGAACTAAAAGCTTCCCATACAACACCAACTTGATCCCAGACCGCTACAAGTTTGTCGAGTATACACGCGCAAATCTCAACTCTCCAGATCACGATGCAACTACACGGCTAGAACCGTCGATCCAGTGTAGCTTGAGCTCGACTTCACCGCACTCGACGTTTCTAAGTCTCAGAAACATGCGTTGAACTATTTGTCCATTTTCCCACGAAATATAGCTCTCTTCAGCTAGGCAGTTCTCTCTGTTCGGCTTCATGGTCGTGATTATGGTTCCATCTATAACATTATCTAGATTCATTGCAATCAATTCGAGAAACGGCCTAATGTCGAATTCTGCGTCCCCTATTTCGCCGTCCCGGGTGACCTTATGTCTATCATAAACTCGCTGCGACAAAATGAAATATAATTGCACAATTCAAGGATTGGATTCCAGGGAAAAGATTCAGAAATTAATATAAGAAAACAAATTTACCAATATGATTGGGATATTTGGAATATCAGCAATCGACAGTGTCAGTTCTTCATTCCATTCTGGATTGGCATTCCTTTTCACTGCACTAGTCTTGACTTTCTGATCCAATAGTAGTTAGATTTTATTGAGTTAATTAGAATTCAATCTATCTATTTGGTATATATGTATATATATATATACATATATACCAAATAGATATATATATATGTATATATATATACGAGCGACTCGAGAACTATCGAACAATATAATTTGAGCTTAATTTCGACTCGAAAAAGAATTCAAACATTCGAGTTGACTCGAGTTCGATAAATTCAAATATGAATCAAATATTTCTCGAAACCAAGTCAGTTCGTTTACACTTCGAATACGTTATTCCCTTCAAAGTACATGAAATAAGTTGGCCTCCTTAGAAATCCTTAATATGATCTTCAAAAGAACAACTGTGATTCTGGGATCATTTCCTTGGGACAGACTGAAGCTTCTCGAATAAACATAAATATATTAATATTAAATCAACCAAAAAATCCTGTTACACTAGCATCATTTAGTTTGCCACTTCACAAATTTTTCAAAATTTACAAACAAAAACTGAAATAATAATAATAATAATAATAATTTTAAAAAAGTATTCATGCTCTGTTTCCAAAAAGTTTTTTAAGAGATTCTATCAAGAAACTTGAAACAAATTGCAAAAGCCAAATTTCTTCACACAAAAGACTCAATAAATTCGAAAGATCACAAACCTGCTTGCCCAATGTAATGATCACGTAAGGATCGCTGCTTCTGACATCTCTTTTAGCTAGATTTATGCCTCTTATCACTCTGATTCTAAGCAAACCCAATATGTTTTCCATTAAAAAAATTAAATATGTATTTATTTTTTTAACTCGATTAATTTGAATATAAAAAAAAACAAGAGACTGCAATTCAAATAAAATAAAGAAGATTAGCAATTACAGTAATGAAGAAAACCCAATCACTCCAAGAGAAAAGGAGAGGGGCGTGTTTTAAGAATTATTGGTAAAGACACTTTGCATAGATATATATGGTGGAGAGGTGGGGTTCTATAAATGAGTGGATATGAATGTCTATCACGTGACAAATAATTTTAATAAATAATATAGAAATTAATGTTTGTATTTTTTTCCAAAAATCATATTCGATGATAACAATTACCAAAACTTCATAATTATAATTTGATCGCACTTTTTATAAAAATATTTATCGTACCTCAATAAATAATTTTTTTAGTATAATCCAGTTCCTTTTTAGCAAAGAAAAACAATTGAAAACTCTTATTTCCAATGACGCGCTGAGTGATTCTAGAAACACTCGCTGAGACTTCTGCTCGGGAAAAGGACTTCTGTTTCGAATGAGTTTGGTTACATACACCCAAACATTGTGTACCAAATTCAACGTAAAAGAAAAAAAAAACAAAAAAAAAAAAAAGAAGAAGGAACCCATTTTATTACGTAAATTTTGAATTGAAAATTTATTTCATTTTTTTTATTAAGGAGCACATTTTATTACGTAAATTTCGAATTGAAATTTTATTTATTTATTTATTTTTAAAAAAAGTACTTTATTTTCTATACTCATCGATTTTAGTTTTTTAAATTAACTGCACATATATTTTTGCATACTTTACAAAATTTCTCATTTTTGTTATATTCTTAATCGGCCCAAAGGAAGATTATTTTCTTGCCAGATTGTAGACACATTATATGATATTAAATTGTGTTAAATTTATGCGGAAAATGATCGGCCCAAAGAAAGGTCATTTTCTGGCCAAATTTTTGCACAATATGTGGTACTAAATATGTGATAATTTCGGATTTATCCATGCATGCAATTGTCGGTCCAAAGAAAGGCATATTGTTGGCCGGATTTATTATCAATATTTAATAACCATGATGTTTGAGTGTACCACTTACAAATTGTTATTTTTGTGCAAAGACTAAATATCAATGTTGTGCTAGGTTTTTTTTTATGGGCCCACCACCAGCATGCTTATATTTTGTGATTTATTTAATTCAAATATACGCATGACTATATTTATTGTGAGTTTTTTGTTCTATTTTGTCATAGCATCTTCTATATCTGCCAATCTGAACAACATTCCAGTACTTAATGGCTCAAACTTCAAGAAATGGAAAGAGCATGTATGATAGTGCTCGGCTGCATGGATTTGGACTATGCGCTAAGGGAAGATCGTCCCGCACTTTTGACCAGTTCAGGAACTGCTGATCAAAAGGGTTCTTTGGAAAAGTGGGAGCGATCAAATCGCATGAGTCTGATGATTATCAAACATTCCATTCCAGATACTATATGGGGTACAATTCCTGAAGAAAATGATGCTAAAAAGTTCCTTACTCAAATAGCAGATCGTTTCGCTGCAAACGAAAAAGTCGAGACTAGTACTATTCTGAATAAACTTGTCTCAATGCGGTACAAAGAGAAAGGGAACATAAGGGAGTACATAATGAAAATGTCAAATCTTGTGACTCGACTAAAAGCATTCAAGTTGGAATTGTCGGAAGACATAATCGTGCATTTAGTCTTGATCTCTCTGCCTGCACAATTTAATCAATTCAAAATAAGTTATAATACCCAGAAGAAAAAGTGGACTTTGAATGAGCTTATTGCGCAGTGCGTTCAGGAGGAGGAGAGATTGAAACAAGATATGATTGAAAGTGCTCACTTGGCATCTAACTATCAAGGTAATTGCATCAATAAAAAAAGAAAATAGAGCAATAAGGAAGGAAACTCTGAGACTTCACAACATATGGAGCAACAGAAACAAGATAAAGTGATCACTTGTTTCTTTTGCAAAAGGACTTATGGGCATGTGAAGAATGATTGTCCCAAATATGCCAATTGGCGTGCAAAGAAAGGGTTGCCTAAGGAGCCGGTTGCCATTTGATGGTGAAAGACACATTTTATGGAAAATGAAAATAAAAATGTTGGTGTTTTTTTTAAAGCTTTATTTAGGAACTGAGTTTTTTTTATTTTCTGATATTTGAATTTGAAAAACGAAATTTGATTTTAGTTTTATGTTTAGACAAATCAAGTTTTTCCTTTATCTATGTGGTATTTTCATTTTTTCGAAATTCAAATATATTTGGTATGAGTTCTTTGATTGATAAGCTTGATAAATTGAACATCAATATTTTAAATGACATTGACATTATGCATGCATGAAATTTTGAAATTAAATGCAAATTAATTTCGTATGTTGACTTTAGTGGGAGTGAATAAATTGGAAAGTCAACATTGAGAAATATATATTGATGTTTATGTGTACATATGTGGTGGTATAAATTTTATCATGTGCTAATCTCATTCAGATTTATAGAGAACATTATTTAGATATTGTGAACATCATTAGAATGTTGGGCAGATATTTAAGAAACCCGACATTGGATTATTAATCGGGTTATGCGGTACATAAAGTGAACTAAATATTTTATGCTCACACATCGTAAATCTGACATTTGGAAATAGTTGGATATTTGGAATCCGAATAAAGTTGCGGAATTTTATCACCGGTAATGATCATTGGTCTAAGAAACCATTGAGGATCAATTGTGATAATGAAGCCGCTATATTATACTTAAAGAACAACTGAAACTTGTCAAAGTCAAAATATATTGATATGAAGTTTTCAGTTGGAAGGAAATAATTCAGAGTGGTTATGTGTCAATTGAGCATGTTATTGCAAACTCTATAATTGCGGATGCGTTTGTCATGGGTTGGCCACCCAAGATTTTTTGGTCATGAGACACACATTGATGTTGTCCGTATAGTTGATATGTATGTACAGTGAGAGTTTGTATTCGATTTAAGCATTGACTCATTTGACATGATTTGAGTTTCTGTACAGACTAAGGTTTATTTGAATTACTCTGAAATAAAGTGATAACTTTCATTGCAGTTTAGCATTTGGTTGAAAGTCTGTTATTGGACTCTTTGAGTCATTAGGAGGACCAGTTGAAAATACAGGTTTTATTCTGGGATCACATTTATGTATTTCCATGCTACACATCCATACTTGATCTATGTTATTGATTATGCTAATATTGTGATCATTGATGGGTCTAGTGATTTTAAATGTAGCGATGACTGCTTTGGTTCAATATTGGTGTAATTGATAGACCAGATTGTTAAGGAATATTTTGGTTTAGATAGCAAGAGCTCAATCCAGTTTTTGCATGTACAATATCCAGATAACTTATGTGGCCCAAGTGGGAGATTGTTGAAATTATTTTGTGGGCTCACATAAATTAATTAATTGTACATGGACAAGCTATCTATAAAGGACCCAATAAAGCGATCTAATTAATTATGGGTTTCCAAAGTATTAAATAAATTGGTATGATCCACCTTATGTGTAGAAGCCCAGCCCAATTAGGTCTTCTATGATGGGTTGAAGACTGCTAAGGTTATATAAGGTTATGGTCTCCAAGGCACAGAGAAAATAACACAGAATACATACGATATACGTATTCTAGATCTCTCTCATTCTCCCATCAAAGACAAGAATAAGGTGGTCAATTCTCTGTTGCCTTGGAAGATCCATAACTCTGACGCTATATCAATCAATGGATTCTGGTACGTATTAACTGTTATTTATATTTTCTGATAATTCGACATGAATTTCTGACGTGTTGTGATATATAGATTTAATCAGATAATTTATATATTTATTTTATTAAATCTCCAACAGAACGTAGTTTTCTCCTCTGAAAACTTTGGGTTAGTTCATTTATTATGGTTTGATACAAATTAATCTTTGGGTATAAAATTCAATCAGCTAAAACTAGCTTACCATATGACCAAATTTTTCGTTCATGGACTTTAAAAAGAAAATGACCATTTTAATTTTATATTTTTATTTTTTGGTTTAATATATTGTCAGATTTAAATCTTAATTTTGTATTTTTCATTTTTCTATGATTTTAATGTTTTTTTCATTAAAATGTTGATGTCATATAGCACCCTTCAACATTACATATACGTTATGTTGAAAGAAGAACTAAAAATGTAAAACAAAACAAATATAGCAGTCTGAGATTGAAATCTGATCACTTCCGAACTTTCTGCAAGAGACCGGAATCAGCGCACGTCGGTATCCCATTAACAGGGCCGGCCCTTTCCAAGGGCAAACTGGGCCCATGCCCAGAGCCCCATTTTGATTGGGGTCCCAAATTTTTTTAATATATATATATATATATAATAGTATTGGGACCCAAATAATTACTTTAATTATATTATATATATAATAAGACCTAAATATGATAAAAAAATTATAACAGCAGCATTTTCAATACTCAAATCGTAAGACTCAATTTTCGATTTCGGCGGATGAAGCTATACGATCTGACCAATCTCTAACCTCCATTCCAATTGTCTTTTATCATCTCAATTTTGTTTCAGTACTCATCGTTGCTCCTCGTCATCCCTTAGTAAATTTTTTATCGTCGAAGATTAGAGGTATGAATTTTCAAAACCTAATTTTGAAATTTGGGACTTTTGTTGAATTTGATTTTGAATTGCTAAATTAACTGGTGTTAAATTAAATTAGCACATGCATTTTGAATTTTAATAGTTCATTGTGAATTTTTTTGGATAATTTTATAATTATGAATGTGAAGGATAATTCTTTATAGTTCAATTATTTTTTTGTTGTTGTTCTTGGTGTAGTATCACTTGAAGAAATAGGATGCCTAGAAAATACCCATCTGGAAGTTCAAAAAGGAAAAAAAAGCAAACAGAAAAGAAGATGACCCAATCAATGAAAGGCTCTATGGATAAGTTTGTTTTGAAAGAAACGAGTATACTTTGATTTTGTTATTCAATTTTTTTAATATACATTTGAATTTCGAATCAATACAAGAGGACCATATTATAAGTTTCGCCCAGGACCTCTTTTTTCTTAGGACCGCCCCTGCCCATTAACAGCGTTGTATGATTACATCAAGCAGCTTGCTTTACCCTGCTGGTTGCAACTTTTGAATGGTGGTTGATACGTATCTGCCATATCTTGATCAATTACCTAATAATATAACCGAGACCGCTCAAGCTCTCCTTCCACACAAGAATCATCGCTACTTTTATATAACTAATAGAGGTCTTCTCCTTTACATGTTAAAGATGAGCGTACACAGCTTCTAAGCCATTCAATTCAAGCTCAAAATAATATTTTTAACATTAAAAATAACTCGACCTATACTTAAAATACATTAAAATATTATTTTTTAATGAATAAATTAAGTAGGGGTTATGTTCCACAAAATTGATCCCTGAAACTCAGGAAATGATAAAATAAATTTTTAGAGCGATTATTTAAAAAAATAATTTTATTTTTCAACGATGACTCGTCGATAAAATAAAAAATTTAATCAATCACTTAAAATAAAATAAATTTGGAAATTTTTTTATCTAATGAACATACATTGAAGAGACTATGAGAAATTAATTAATTATTCATTAATTGTCATTTAAGTGTTAAATGTATACGTACACACACAAATTGTACCGAGTTTACATTCTTGTTTTGGGGTTGGGCCTATAAGAAAAACTGGCCCAGGGTTGAGCATCACAAAGAAACCTGTATTGGTCCAATGCGATTTTATAATCTACTTTTGAATGGGCCTTTCTTAGGCACAATGTCCTACGATAAGGCTCTTCTGGAATTTGTCTGACAGGTTATCAAGGCCCATTATTCAGTAATTGCTAAATTTAATTTCTTTCGACATATATTTTGTGGGAGAAATATAGTGCACCATTTACTAAATATAATTTATAGTGTAAATTTAATTATGTATATTAAGAAAACAATTGAAACACGGTGTTTGAGCTTTTATGTAATTTTAAATATTCGAGTTACACAACACTGTTACCACCAGTCATAGTTTTAAGTAAAACGGTAAATGTTTGATCATATTATTGATATTAGAGCTTAGGTCACGTCACATGTATGATGGCAAGTGATGCAATTATTTGGATCAATAATTATCTCTATTAAAAAAATAATCACGATGTGGATTGCTAATTAACTTTTTGACGAAGATGTCCACTAGCTACGTTCCAAAAATGTACACTCTCAAATTTTTGAGGGATTGCAAATTTTTCATCGATCGTTTGATTCGAGGCTTCCCACATTATTATCCAAACTAAGTCTTTTTCACGTGTGGAAATAACCTAATTTTTCTTCTTTCGTGTCACTCAGTAAATGGCTATAAAATGGCAGTAGCTGGCCACTTGGCAATGTCTGCCTAATCCGACCATAGCTTACGTCTGGGAGAAAAAATGTACCAACTGTGACTTCCTAGTCTACATTAAATTGAGCAAGAAATGTAAAAATAAATGAGGATATTTGCACAAATTTTTTTCCCCTGATTTTTAAAACATGTAGTTCTAAATTATCATTAATTTTATACAAGGACTTGTCTTAAAAATTATGAATAAGGGGTTATGACACGGGGGTTTTTAATTCTATTTGTGAAAAAAAAAAAATCTGAATATTCCTCCAACCATGACGGCCTTGTAATCATAGTAAACGAGTATTTGATACAATTTGTGATCGTTTTCAAAGTTATCGTACATCAAACTGTGTTAGTAATATTATCCTTAATGTCTGAATTTTTAGAAATATAATACAGTTTTTATTTTCCATTATAAATTGAATTGGATAACCCTTGTTGATTTTATTGATACAATTATTTAATTCATCGTAGCCAAAACAAACAATAATTCTCATTGATGTGAAAATCCAAAGCCTAAACCAAATGTTTGGATTGTTGTATAGTTCAAAAAATTTAAGTTATATCGTTATCACTCGATAAAAATATTGAAAAATAGACAATTATTCGATTATACGATTGATATTAGACCAACATCGTGTGCTCAATTCTCATGAATTTTTATGAACCAATAAATGTTACTATGGGGAGGAGAAACGACCGAAATATAGCACTCGTGCAGTATATGAAATTTGAGCTGCATTGTTATTGTTATTCACTAAAAAAAAATTGGTTAAATGACACTCGAGGACGAAGGAACTAACCCTTCTTGAAAATTTTATTTTCAACAAAAAAATGTTTGTCAAATTATATGACCCAAATGAAATTTGGAGGAGTCTCCTATGGTTATCGTCCGTACGCTTGAAGCCCACGTATTTTTTTATAGGCAAAAACTTGTGTGAGACGGTCTTATGAGTCATATTTGTGAGACGGATATCTTATTTGGGTAATCCATGAAAAAGTATCACTTTTTATGCTAAGAGTATTACTTTTTATTGTGAATATCAGTAAGGTTGACACGTCTCACAGATTAAAATCCGTGAGACGGTCTCACATGAGACTCAATCTTTTTTATATATATATTAATATATAGTTATAGACATGTTTATTTATTAATTTTTTCCGTACATATGTGAATATATATATATTTACTTTATTCGATGTGAAATCGGAGCAAGTTGTTAGCCTGTTTAATCGTGGCATGTCGTCCCACTTTCTTCACCATCGTCATTAATACATTTAACGAAAAAGGCATATTTTCCATAATTATGCTAGGCCATTTGTCTGCTTAAACAATAAATAATAAATTAAAGAGAGAATAGCTTTTTATTCATTACTAATTTGTTGTCGGTTTATTAAATTTTCAAAATTTGTCTTTAATATATTAAATTTTAATTTTATTTATTTTGATCTAAATTCTGGTGTAGGACAAAAAATTATGACGTGAATTCGAAATTGTTGAATTGCCGTATTTCATTTTAGTCATTGGACTAAAATAGTTAAAAAAAAATTAAAATTAATGTATCAAAACTAAAATTTGAGAACTTAATGAACGAGTTAATTGACAAAAAATCCATATCTCTAATTCAATTCTCATTTTTTTTATTGCATAAGTTAAATCTTCTCAAAAATTTAAAATATGCTTTCATGTTAAAGCTTATCTTTCAATTTATTAGTTTTCATGTGCAAGGGGGATGGAATTTAATTTTTTGTAATTTATAAAACCAAAAATAAAAAGATTTATAATGGTCATCAGTTTTTGGTATGGTCCCGATCTTGGAAAATGAGAGAGGCTTGTACTTGGAACACAAGCAAGAAATGATTACAGCTAAGTACAAAGGATTTGTACTACGAGGTATATATATATATATATATATATATATATATAGTGAACAAATTTAAAATATATTACGCAATGAAGTTAGGTCAGGACATGGAAATAAAGTTTTGAAGGACTACGTTTGTTGTCCCAATATTTCATGCTAGCTAGTTTGACTAGTGGAAGACTAAAGTTGTTTCGAGAAAAGATCCAAAACAAAAAAGATGATATCAATTATTTTTATTTTTATTTTTATTTTTACTCATTTTATTTGAGAAAATTAAAATTAAGAATATTAACATAATATCCGGTGATAAATAAATGCAAAATGCATAGAAGTACAACTCTATTCCTTCGAACTTCTAAACCTCATTCTTTTTTCTGTTTATGAATATTAACATAATATATATTTTCATTGTTTTACATTCATATAAAATTTCAAAATCAAATAATTAACTTGTGCAGTCAACTTTGTTAGTTGTCCAACATCGGTTGGATAAAATATCTGAGAGTTTTATATATGGTCTTGGACAATCCTCCCCCATTGTGCTAGCTTTTGGGGTTAAGTTAGGTTTAAGTTCCAATCTTAACATGGTATCAGAGCTCAGGTTCCACCGTTATGTGTTAGACTACCCATAGTTGGGTCACTCGTTCTGCCCATAGTTGGGTCATTTGTAAATTTCACGCTCCAGATTGATGTTCATTCCTAGGAGTGAGGGGGTGTGTTAGTTGTCCCACATCGGTTGGATAAAATACCAGGGAGTTGTATAAATGATATTGAACAATCCTGCTCCATTGAGCTAGCTTTTGGGACTTTAAGTCCAAGTTTCAATCTTAACAAACCTCAATTTTGCGGTGTTGTAAAATTTTTTTTTCATAACTTAGAATTTAAAAGTGACCGAACTTACGAGATCCTTCTTGATTCATTTCTACTTTATCCCGCTATATGAATATATTCAAGTATAAAAATTTTGGTTTTATGTCAACGATATTTTCACAAAATATGAATATTAAAATCTGTAAGTAGTGTTTGATTGATAATAAATTTGAGTATTTCTATAAATAATTTATAGGACAAATTTCGAGCTTATAACTTAGTACGATTTCTAATCTAATTTCAATGAATTATCATGTCATCGTCATTGGAGGACTCTTGACACTCTGATGAATCAAACATGTACACGTAGCCAAAGAACTAAGACGCAACCATGTCATGATATCAAACCTAAATTAGGAAAAAATCACTTTCTCTATTTTAATGTTATGAGTAATTTTATCCATAATTAATTTTTTAAAAAAAATTTAAATGGACCTGAATTTTCAATCTTTTTTTGAGGCATAATTTCGTATCTTAATTTAAAAAAAAAAAAACTTAAATTAAATTTACTCAGATTTTTTAGATTTCAAACAAAAATTAATCAAATTAAATTATAGGTCAAGAGTGAGAAAACTAAAAATATCAAATAAAAATCAATCACACAATCTAAAATACGTACATTGATATTATTACACCAAAAATAGGTTTAAAAAAAAAATTTACACGGACAAGTAAATTTTAGGCATCTGAATATGTGTACGTAAAAAATTTTGCTCCTGAGAAAGTCATTGGCCCCATCCAAGTCTGATGTTTGCTATTTGCCAAATATCAAAAACAGATTATAACAATGTTTTCATCCTTGTCATCAAGAAATCAATACAGAGGCACGGCGATCCGCGGCGGCGCTTTCGGTCGCGGCTTCTGCAACTTCACGGCGTTTTCTTCCCGCCGCCGCGGCTCACATGGGCATGGCATTGCTACGAACTTAGGAACGTTATCGCCGGGCATTATGACTGACATGCTTTGATTCCCTTGCTGCTTCGATTTCCGAATTATATTTTTCATGAAAACATATGAATTATTAAAAAAAAAAATAGGACAAAAGAGGTCAACCAGCCATGTCTGTCTAGCGCATGTGCTCCTGGACAACTAAAGTTATGGAAATGCGTTTAATATATTGTGAGATTAAACATATGTCCTAAAATATTATTATGTATTCCATATAACATAAATCTTTCATGTAAAAATAGAATAATTTTTCACACCGAGCTATCTATTTCAAAAATAAAATAAGTTTAACCAGACTATATACTTACATCATGAGGGGACTTAGGCTTGGACGGGCCAAGATCACCGTCGGCTTCAAGATCCGGCAGGTGTGGGGAGAGAGTGCGACGGAGCTTGTCCCAGTGGTAGCAGCAGAAGAACATTCCGCTGAGGGTGAAAATGACCAAAAGAAGAAGTGCTGTGCCGAGTGGGAATCCCAGCGAAGGCCGCGAACCCAACCCGTCAGAAACCGGGGCACCACCATGTTCCATCGAACTGTGTTTCGCTTGTATGCCTTGTTCCCACTTACCTCATCAGAGAGAGTGAAGCCGCACAAATATACTTGTGTTCTTGGAAAGAACAAAAGAGTGTGCTTAATTGGCAGGGAAGATGTAAAGGTTGGAATTTTATTTAATTATTTTTTAGAGAATTGATGGATTATTTATGGCTTTTTATTCATAAAATTCCGCCAAGGGAGACGAGAAGATATTTTTCCCCATCTTAAATAGTGCGGGCCGACTGATCCTAGTAAATAAATTTAATCGTTTTCATATTCATATTTATTGAAAAATATAAACCTATACCTTTTTTTTCTTTTAAAAACTTCCCAAAAAGTAATCTTCATTTGCTAAAATAGTATTATGTAATGTATTGTTTCTTATGTTTTCGGACAAAAGATGTCATTGTTTGAGATGTACCATAACTAAAGAAGATTATAAATCTAAATAATGATGTTTGTAATAATTCATTACGGGTTAAACTCGAGTCATAACTCATATATAGTAAAATATTTAGTCTGTTTGTGTGAAACTAAAATAGATTTACACATATATAACTCATACTTCAATTAAAATATTAATAAAAAAATTAAATAAGTTGACAATCATAGAGAAAGATAACAAAACTTTACCCACAAATTTATTTGAAATACAGTTATATAAGTTTCAAAAGTCGATTTTTACTTTAAAAAAACACCCCGAAAAAATATGTGAATAAATTAGTGAACATTGGAACTGATGAAGTTTTAGATCCAAACACAACTCAAGGGAGGAGTGGACATGCGAAGTGCAATTCGATACAACACATACAGTCATACAGAATGGTACACGATTTCGGGGCCAGGGTACGGAAAGTATGTTGTGCCCCACTTTGCTTTGGTGCTACCAACCATCATCTTTATAAATAAATATACATGACTAAATGATATATATATACACGTAACTAAAATTATAATTTCAGTTGTAATCAAATTCCAGCTGAGATTTAATTAATAAAAGCAAAAATTTGTGTGAGGCGATCTCGCGGTCGTAATTTTTGAGACGAATATCTTATTTGGATCATTTATGGAAAAATATTCATTTTTATACTAAAAGTATTACTTTTTATTGCGAATATCAGTAGGGTGACCCATCTCACATATAAAGATTCGTGAGATCGTCTCACAAAATACCTAAATTTCATCGAAATATTGTTGCTAGGGAAGGCAAATACCCGTATTACGACCTCTCAAGTTTCTAAAGGAAAAAATCGAAATATCTTTTTTTTAAAAAAAAAAGAAAAGAAAAAGAGGATCCATACGAGAGAATTCAAATGGTAATAACTTCAAATATTTTAACGGTATATGATACATATCTGCAAGTTTTGGTGGAGTTATGTCTCTCACAAAACTTCTTTTGAATTTCTCTCAATTTCAACTGATAAAAAATATTATTTTTATGTGAAAAAAATATTTTTCATACTAAATATATATCGAGTCGATAAATCTTTGATATCGTCTCACAATAAACATGTCTTTTATTAAAAAATTTTGTCATTTTCTAATTATTTTATTCCTTGATAGAGATATATTTACTTCGATAAATAAACGACTGACATTTGAAATAATAACTCGATATTCAGTCTATGTATATTTATAAATATTAGTTGATTTTTCACTCAAATGTATATATGACATGTGTTTTTTTACAATGTTCTAAAAAATAGAATGCGATGTCTACCAACCTCTTATTGCCTTGTCGTCCAGGTAGCACTCAGACGGTTTTCAAAATTAATTTTTATAATATTTAATAATTTAATATATTTAAATTATTTTTAATTTTTATATTAAATATAGGGGGAGAAACGGCTAATAAAAATAAGATGATTTTTTTTTTTTAGAATTATTAAATAATTGTTTAAACCTATACGTTTTTTCTTTTAAAAACATCCCAAAATATAATCTTTATTTTATCACTCTAAGTCGTAGAATAAAACGAAATTGTGTTAAAACAAACTAACGAATCACATCTTTTTATTGAACTTTCGTTTAGGTTCTATAAAAAAAAGTAACTTTATTTTTAATAAAATGAATTTTTAATTTAAATTAAAATACCAAAAAAATTAAAATAACAAAAACAAAAAACAAAATCTAAACAACCTAGAGCCGCCTAGAACGATCTAGGCAACCTTGTCGCCTAAGCTAGCGGACTAGCTTTTTTTTCTAGGCTGCTACCATTTTTAGAACAATGGTTTTTTAACCAATAATAACATGCAATTACACTTGTAAATAGGAAATATGCACTATGAAATTAACATGCTTATCTTATAATACTTACAAGGGTTTTTTTTTTTTTTTTTAACTTTTTTGCTATTAATAACAGTACTCTTCACTTGCTAAAAAAATCATTTAAAAAAATCAAGTTTTCACTATTAATTATTTTGAGATATTTGATTTTTGATTTGAGCAAAAGGTGTGTTACATAGACCTGATTTAATTAACAAAAATTAAAAATTATTTCAAGTACAAAAATACAAAGAATTTGAAATCCGCAGAGTTCTACATTTAACATCTGAAGAATCATTTTGTTCGAGCGACGATGATATATAATATAATGATTTATAGCTTTAATAATGTGCAAAACTTGAGTAAAACAATGGACGAAAGAGCCTAAAACGGAAATGTGTTCGACAGTGAAGTGCGTACCGGGGGTACGGGTGCGGTTTCATTAGTCGCAAACAAATACAGCCTCACCTTAGAAATTTTGTAGATAGGAATCCAAGTTTGAAACGTCCATACTAGTGCGTCAATAATGGTCCACAAACTTTAATTATTTTCAACAAAACTCGGCTTTTTTCTTCAATAAAGATACTACTACCGTGGAAAAGGATTCGCAACTTTCTTTTGAGTGGAATATATACATTCAAGATTTTCTTTAGAAAATTTTGAGCTGCCAAAGGCAGCGATCCCTCTCTTAATCCTATCTCATTCCACGTCGAGCACTCGAATCATTATCCCTCTCCGAATCAAGTTCTAAACAATTACGTTAAAGAGATCAAAATACATCTTAATATATAGTACCTCTTCGTAGAACAAATAATACACATAGCAAAGACCATCATTCTGTAATTTTCTAAGTTTCGAAGCCAATTTTAAATTTGGATCTTGAGTGTATCTTACGATGTGCACCTATCCTTTTCTTGGTTCCTATAGACGACGAGTTATCACAGTGTTCAGCTAGGGTGTAAAGTGTTGTGTGATCAACAAATTTTGTGAAATGGACAATCCAAGGTGAGGTCCACATTCAGATTTAAAGAGGCAAAATCAAATCATGAAGAAATTTGACCCGTTATGGAGGAAAATAATATTTTTGAATATTACAATTATATAACTTTAAATTCTTGACATAATACTAAATATTTATGATTTATAACAAAATGCATACATCTCATATTTATCGTTTCATTATATTTATTTCTCTCTAAGTTAGAGATTGATTTTCCCAAATCGATATCTATTTATTGGTCAACTATTTTTTAAAAAAATGTCTGTTATGAGTGATATAAACAACCACAACAAAATATAACCGATCAATATAATCAATCCAAACCACAAGACCAAATCAACACAATCATCTATTCAAACCGAATATGCATTATACAAATTGTTGATAACCATTCAAATGTTGGCAAAAACTTGTGTGAGACGGTCTCACGGATTGTATTTTGTGAGATAAATATCTTATTTGGATCATCTATGAAAAAGTGTTATTTTTTATGCTAAGAGTGTTACTTTTTAAGTGAATATCGGTATGGTTGACCCGTTTTATATATAAAGATTCGTGAGATCGTTTCACGAGGGACTTACTCTAAGATGTTTGTAAGTCAATCCATTGAAAAACTCTAACCGTTCTAAACTTTAACTAATGACGTGGGGTGATGGAGGTTGAGTCCCATCGAAATCAAAGACAGTCGAAGAAAAATATGGAAAAGCATAAGGGAGATCTAATGGTTCGAGACACATTTGCATGCAACGATCCCTCTAAAACAATTGTGCGAACTACTCTCAACTTTGTATCCTCTCGTTGGACTTCTCTAACTCCACCATACGAGTCTCAACTTTAAATGACGTTCCCTTAACTCTTCTATCTCAGTCGATGAGATGCTCGGACGACCTCTGTCCTTAAAAGTAGACATAACATGAGGAAACACAGGCCTATATAGATTAATCTTGTTAAATTGAATAAATAAATAAAGATTGATGTGAGGAGGGTTAAGAGTTACCTTGCATCTATAAATATCTCATCAAAATCCCACATGAGGGTACACACAAAAATTTTAAGTATATCAAAATTTTATATTCACTATATGAGTGACATCTCATTGACAGATACACAGATGAATACGATTGGTGAGTATCATATCAAAACTCTACTTTTATATATAAATATATATATATATATATATATATATAGACTACTTCAAGAGCATAGTAATAATGTCGCAAATAGATTGTGGTGGAATATAGTCCAAATGTGCCAAAAAAATTATAAACCTGGGAACCATGCAGCTGGCCATCCACAACTTCCTTGCTTTAAAATTTTATAATGAATAATTATGGATAATCATTTTAAAAAGTAGCTTAATGATTTACTAAACAAATACAGAATAAGTACCGAGAATTTTGAAAGAATAATTGCATCTCATTTTAAATTAGTAAGGGTAATTAATCCATTCGAAAGAAATAAATATTTTTTTTTATTTAAAAAAACACATATTAATATCCAAAGAAACATAAATATGGCCCAATCCTCGACATATACGGGCCTCTTATGACAACTGGTGATCCAATCCACTAGTAGTCCAGACCATTAGGCATTTTAGTTAAAAACAAACATATATATATATATATATATATATAATTCATTTGCAGAGAAATTCCTTTAATGATAAATAAAATATAATTAAGATTTACATTATTTACTACTAGGAAAATATTCATATGATATTGTAAAACATTTTTGAGTTAAAATACTAAAAACTTGTTATTAAACCAATATCAATAAAATAAATAAATTTATTGAAATTGAGGTTGGTAAAAAAATATATTGGATCAACTATATCACACTTAATATTAAATGGAATGACCAACATTTAACACAAAAAAAATATCCTTCATGTCGAAGTTTAATAGATCATATGACTTCAATGTCTTAAATATGATATCATATTTTATACTTACAAAGAACAAATATTTACTCCACATCGTTCGTGTCATTCTACGGTAGGCTGACCCTTTGCCCTTGAAATGTGTGCCAGCCAGTCTCGAAATGCTGGTTGTGACCATGGTTGATAATAATTTATTTATTTATTTATTTTACTGAAGCAGAGTCTAACCATGGTTAAATGTGTTTTGACTCGAAGGTGGGGTCACCGGCAGTGGCGGAAGTGCACCGGCCAGCGGGTCCCCTAGACGTGGTACAGACACCGCAATATCTGATACCAAATCCCACTTAATTATTATTGAAATTGTGCGATTAATTTAATTAATTTAATATTCTCTCCGGTAAGGATACTTTATATTTTCTACCTTGATTATCATCTTATCCTTTATAATTTATATTATATGTGTATGTATATATGCGAGACAATTTTTAATTATTTATTTATGTATAGCTTGAAGTCGGCTTAATTAAGTATACGAGGGAAATGTATTTCGTTCAGTTTTAAATTGGATAAATATTTCAGATATTCAATCTATATAAATTCTTAATATTATGTTTTTTTAAGAAAAAAAAGTATGTTGTACTCGGAAAAGAGGGGATACTTTTGCAAATATAAATATAAACTTATAAAATGATCTAAATTTTGCTAAAATAAAACAACCATAATTGAATATTTCCACTTTTGTCCACGGGAAGATGATTTTTTGGAATCAATATTAAAAGATAAACAAAATTAATTATATATACACACGTGTATAGTTACATGAGTTAAGCAATAGGTGTGATGACGTATGTTGACTTGAGAGTACGATTCACAGAGAGCAAAGCGTGCAGGAGCGACGGATCATTCCCGCGCGACCAACCTTGTCTACTTCTCTATCATTACACAAACGTAAATATAACAACCGCAGTAAAAAAAAAAACTGATCAATAGGTGAAAAATTAAAACAAAAAGAGGATCAATCATTTTCTTCAAGAGAGAAATTCGTGGCGTGGTGATGAAGGACAAACCTGGTCTGACTTCCATCCACCCCGTTGAAACTTACTAGTCCAGTTCGCAAGCTTACAAGCCGAATATCATTAAACCAGAGCTAAACTAGATAAACTTAACGACCAATCTCGAATGAACTTCTTACTGAACTGAGCTCGCGAACGGCTTGATTTGTTTACATATTTATCCATACCTAAAGTTTAACTGGTTAAATTTCTTCGACTCCGGAGACAATTATATTTATATTATATTTGCTAACAAATAAAAAAAACAAGGAAGTCGAAATCAAAATTCTTATCGCAAAACCATCTCGATCAAATTAATTGGTCAACACGTTTTTCTTGAAGTTTTTTCCCATCGTCAGACATTATAAGACTTGTCAGTGTAATTTCAAGTTTGAATTTCAACTCTAAATGAACAAAAGGAATAATATTTATTAAATAATATATATTGTTGTTTTATTATAAAACTAGACTTAAAAAATATATTTATTATTTCAATGGTCTTGGGTTTATAAATATAAAAGCATATTTGATATAATGTCTAAATATATTAGACACGTATATATTAGGAAAAAAAAACCTAACATATACATACCTGTAGGGACCGAATCTCTTATTCAATCGATATCTATTTGTTACATATCCGTACTTGCACGAGCAGGGATGAGCAAGATTTCGATTAAATCGAATTAACCGATCGAACCGAGTCAATTTAGAAATTCGATTTGGTTATTTCGAAAATTCGATTTTCAAATTTAAAAAATTCGGTTATATCGGTTAATTCGGTTCGGTTACGGTTTTAAAATTTTTGAAATCGGTCAAACGTAATAACCGATATAATAAATACTATTATTTAATAAATTTTTATTATTTATTAATTTTCATATATATTAAAATTTTTAGTTTTAAAATCAATACTAATTCTAATATAATTCTAAACGTCTTGACTTTCTCATTCTCACTTCTCTATTCTTCATTCTTGACTTCATTCGCCATCCACCCATCTCTCGTCATCGGTCGAGACGCCGCCCGCCCATGTTATGTTATTTTATAAAAAAACATATATTAACTGTGTTCAAACAAAACTTATATATATGTGATGTGTGTGGAATGATTATAATATGTGGTCATATTCTTGCACTTCGTTTGTTAGATGTATGATTACAATTTTATTTTTTGTATTAAATAAAAATAAATTATAGCATCCCGCCCTGGCCGGCCTGCCTGGATGCCATTATCAAAACAACACATACAAAAATATAATTTGATTAAAGAAGGTCAAAAAAATAATTGAATTGAGTTTATAAATTTTTTTATAGATAGAAAAAAATGATGGTAATAAAATAAGAGGGGCAATTTACAAATTATTTGGAGAGAACATTTAAGAACCTTAGCTTGAAATTATTGAGTTTATTATTATTATTATTATTATTATATAATTGTTTATGAGTCAATTTAATTAATGAAGGTCAAAAAAGGATTGATAACCAACCCGGCAAAATAATTTGATTTGCCGCTTTCTTGTCCCCCGATATGTCCTTGTCCCCTCCTCCCATATTTCTATTCCATTCCCCTATTAAAAATTTGCCCAACTTTTCTATTATATTTCCCTTTATGCCCTCCACCTGATTCCTTGTCTCCACGTTAAAAACTTTGCCCTACTTTTTACTGGCGGTCATTTTCGCTTTCTATCCAAATTAAGCGTGTCCAAATTACATGTAAATATCCATTTTCTTACCAAAACCTTAAATATTTCATCATTCTATTCCCCAAAAGTTACTGCCACGAGAGGCAGTCGCAGAGATATAATCACACAACATTTTCAATGCGAGTCTGTACAATTTTTTTTTAATAATATGTGATTTTTTTATAAGTGATATAATTATATTAAAAACATTTGTTAATTAAGTTTTGAAATTATATTTAATATATGTGAATTTGTTTTGTGGAATTAAGGTAGTATGGTATTTTAAAATTTAATTTATTTAGAGAGATATATGTAGTAATGTCATTAAAAATGGACATACTAAGAAACCAAGTTAGTCATAATATCTATGATAAATTTTTGAGTAAGTCTCTTGTGAGACGATCTCACGAATTTTTATCTATGAGACGGGTCAATCCTATCGATATTCACGATAAAAAGGAATACTCTTAGCATAAAAAGTAATATTTTTTCATGGATGGTCCAAAGAAAAGATATATTTCACAAAATACGACCTGTGAGACCGTCTCACGTAAGTTTTGCCTGTATATAATGACAAGTATTTGGTAGCAATATATATATATATATATATATTCCACGTAAATGGGATTTGACCCGAAACTAAATGTCTTGGTTATAATCTGCGATCGAGAATTGAAATAATGATTTACATGAATTAATTGTTCAAGAGGAATTTGGTTCATAATGATCTCTCGCCAAGCATGCTATCGCAGTACTATGATGATATGTTATTACCATTGCTCGATTTTAAATATACCCGGGGAATGATGGTTTATTATGACACTTTCCACTTTTTAGTGCCACGTTAATATTTATTGCTACGTTTACAATAACTGTTTGAAACAAAATTTTATGTCCACTTTACTATATATCTGTATAACGTGCACTTTTTCGTGTTACTGACCATATAATATTAAATATTTGTAATCTATATTTAATTCTCATATCTGAAAATAACATAATGTTCAACAAATGTGATTAATTTGTAGGGATCAACACTCGGTTATTTATTTTTTGTACAATGAAATTGGAAAATGACTTGAATTGCAATGAGTGTACATATATAGTTTTATTGTCTACGGACGGCGTACACTTTTATATGTGTGGGATGTTTTTCATCATACCCATCAAAGATATCTTTGACTAACCAAATTTTGATTGTTTTTTACCACAAAATATCTATGATTTTTAATTTTTACTTATTTTTATCCAGCTTTCTATTTAATAAGGTAGCTTATTTTCTATCATCTTAAGAAAAAGATAATACTACTGAGTTCGAGTACCAAAGAAGCCGAAAGAAACCATTTTTAGGTAGCTTATAAACGATCAGGGTGGTTCGCCAACTTTTCGAGTTTGACTCGTGAGTTTGACTCGATAAATATTTGTATTCAAATTTATAAAACTCGAGCATAACTCGAACATATTGGAACTTTTTTCGAGCTGACTTTGAACCAAAATTATTTTGTTCGATAGTTCACAAGCCGCTCATGAATCTTAATATTTTATTTTTATAATATAGTTATACATTAAATATATACATTTCAAGTTCTCGGACGTTTCGAGCTTTTGAACCTTCATTCTCAAGCCTCACTATCCAAACAATGATTCGAATAGCTCGCAAATAGGTTTGAAGATTTCGAGTTGAATTCGAGCCAAAAAATTTAAAAAAATCGAGCTTCGGATCGAACTCAAATTTACTTAATTCAAGCCTTAATTAATATTCGACTCAATTCGGTTCGTTTACACCCTTACTACCAGGAGCGGGATAACAATATGATTAATGTAGATAGGATACTGTGAGAGATTTGATTATAAACCCAAAAGTTCAGTAGATCCGTGGTATTACAAAAAAAGTATTAGCTCAGTTGACACTCACATTCAATAATATAAGCATTTGACTTGGATGCAGTGGGTTCGAATGTTGAAAAATACGAAAGAAACCACTAGTAAAATTATATAACAACATGAGTAATGTATATGAGATACTGTAAGGGATGTGATTGTAGTACCAAAAGATCAGCAGGCCTGTGACATTACAATAAAAAGATGTTGGTCCGTGACAAAAAAAAAATCAATTGGTATTCATACTCAATGACATATGTGTTTGACTTGAAGACATCGTATTCAAGTGTTGGGGAAATTGAAAGAAACTACTGATATACATGTAATACTACGAAGGATATGATTACATATCCAAAAGATCAACAAGCCTTGTGGCTTTTGGTAATGCCACGTTCAATTGGTATTCACAGCCAATAACTTATGTACTCATAGATGAAATTTCATATTTTCAACATAGGTTTTAATCGAAATTGAGTGGAGTCATTGTACAATTTCAAAGTTTTAATTTTTAATCACAACCTACAAAAGTGGGGACATTTTTTTATCCAACACTAGGTTCGAACTCAAGTATCTACCAAAACGGTTCATCGATACGATGATGAGGATGAAAATATTCTTACATTTACATAAATGTAATAAACACAAGACAGGACAAAGTATCATGCATGCATAGGATTCCCTGTACACGCTCTTCAAATCGTTCGAGTTTTAACTTTTTTTTTAAAGATTTAAGTTCTAAAATATTGAGTTAAACAATCTGTGAAGTTTTGCTTGCAACATGAAGGGTATATTGGTCGTTTGGATATCTGGCGGAAAGGTTTCAATGGAGAAGCCAGTAAAACCTGTCTGCGAATACACCATTTATCACCCTGCAACAGCGACAGGTAATTATAGCTCCCTGACCATCTTCAACGGCCACGATTCGCTTGATCCAATCTCTCCCAGCCGTCGATGATTCGTTTACCCCTTTCTAAACTGCAACAGCGACAGGTAATTATATCTCCCTGACCATCTTCAACGGCCACGATTCGCTTGATCCAATCTCTCCCAGCCGTCGATGATTCGTTTACCCCTTTCTAAAAAATATTACCCACTTTACACGCCAAATCCCCGTTTTGCCCCCACCTGTCGGATTTTGTAATTTGTTTACTTGCTCGTGCAGAGCTTCGATTTTCTCGGCCAAGTAATACATAATATTCCTCTCTAGCTTCCTTTCGGAGATGGAGGGTCCTTGAAAAACCAATCCTCTCTGCTTACTCTACAGTTCCTCGAAGTTCTGAATCTGCATCTTCTTTGGGTGCCTGCTGTTACTTCTCGATTCATATATAAATTTCAGGTACACGTGGGATTTTTGGGATTTCTTTTTGAACTTTCTTGTTTTTTGGCTTGGTGGTACGGAAATTCAGCTGTGTCTTTATCGAGTTTGTAACATTAGTGGTCTTTTGACTGTATGATTATGTGACGAGTATCATGGATATTGTGCTTCTGTATGAGCTGTGATTGAGGGTTGGAAGGGAAATATGTTGGGTTATTGCTATGGAGGTTTTGGGTGGAAGTTGCAAAAAATGTCTATCGTTTGATTATACGCTTTTTCCCATTTTTTGTGCGGCGGTAATCGGTGTTCATCTGCATGTTTGTGGAGGAATTTGATTGGTTGTTTGTGTGAGAAATAACTTTCCTCTGGTGGTGATTTGATGTTTTGATTATTTTTTTTAATGTTTTTTGAGGAGAACTGGAGTACGTGTTTTGAGTATCCGAAATTTGCTCATCTGATGGTGGGTTGATATTATAGTTTTGCCTTTATTCTTCATTTTAGGGTTGCAGATCTCACGATGACCCTATCCATTTTGTGTGAATATTTTTCGATACTTGTGCCTGGTAGCAAAAAAGATTCTCGCGACAATTTTTTCTTTTCAAGAGTTACTCTTTATAATTTGGGAAAGTTAATGTTATTGTACCATGTATATATATGCTTAAATTTGTTTAAGATAACAATCAGCTTTCTCGAGGGACTTCATTTCGGTCAACAGAAAATGTATTTTCATCTTCTATTTTGCAGATTTATAGCATATTGTATTGAACTTGATGTCTCCACCACCGTTGGGTATTGAGGGGAAAAGTCAATGTAATGTTTCTTTGATGGCATCTTCAGCATCTACAGAATGTATTTCCCAGAATGAGTTGGGGTTGAAAGAACGCAATTACATGGGTCTGTCTGATTGTTCTTCGGTGGATAGCTCCGCATTCTCAAGCATTCCTGAAGAAAACAAGAACAATTTGAATCTGAAAGCCACGGAATTGAGGCTTGGTCTTCCTGGATGCCAATCGCCAGAGAGAGATTCAGGTTTTAACATGTTGAGCTCCGGGAATCTTGACGAGAAGCAACTGTTTCCGCTGGCTCCATCACAGGAAGTAATCTCTTCGGTGTTGCAAAAGACGATTACTTCCGGAAACAAAAGAGGATTCTCAGATACTGTAGATGGATTTAATGAAGGAAAATGGATGTTGAATGGGTCGGCGTCTGATCCTGAACAAGCAAACTTGGCTGGTAATGCTGGGATAAATTTTATGCTTTCCAACAGGTCATCTGGGACTCACTCATCCATTAAGACAGAGACACCTGCCAAAAAGTCAGAGGAATGCAATAACAAGATGAATGGATCTAACGACAATAGCGTACCTGCGGCTAAGTGCGTGTTTCGGCTTGAAACGATAAATGGGAAAAGACGAGTATTGTGATCAAGTTAGTATTCTGGCACTTAGGAGTATTGCATTGTTTTGCAGGGCACAGGTTGTTGGTTGGCCTCCTATCAGATCTTACAGAAAGAATACTCTAGCCTCAAACGCAAAGAACAATGATGAAGTTGATGGTAAACCTGGTCCTGGTGCTCTTTTTGTGAAAGTCAGCATGGATGGTGCTCCTTATCTGAGGAAGGTGGATCTGAGAATGTACTCCACATACGCCGAACTTTCTACTGCGCTTGAGAAAATGTTCAGTTGTTTTACCTTAGGTAAGCTTTTGTTCAATCTAGATTCTATCTTCAGCATGCAGACGATTTTGTGATGTTGTTCTGGCCTCAGGACAATGTGGACCTCAGGGAGCTCCAAACGAGGAACCATTGAGCGAGAACAAGATGAGGGATCTTTTGCTTGGACCAGATTATGTGCTGACTTATGAGGATAAGGATGGTGATTGGATGCTTGTTGGGGATGTCCCTTGGAAGTAATTTTTCCGCTGTTCCTTCTTTGAGTCTATGATTGTTGCTGCTGATTATCATATATAGTTTCCTGAAAACAATAAATGAAGATACACTCAAAGCTATCTAGTTTCGAGAAGAAGTATGATTAGGAGCCTGCATACATGATATTCACATATTTGTTTGTGTTGTCAATACGATATACGTGCCACAGTTGGAGGTCTAACTAGCAAAGTAAAGTATAAATCTTTTCTCTGGTTATCGTGCCGCCAGCACTAAAAGTATTAAAAGTATATGACCTTTCTCGATTTAATTTATTTTTTCGGCAATGTCAGTCAAGGTCAGAATTCACGATCCTTTCATTCTCGAGTATTCTGCATTTTCTTAATTTGGTTTATGATCCAGTCTCCAACTTACTCATTTCCTCGTAAGCAGTTATTTAGATCTAAATTTCAATTACTCCATAAAAAATAGATGATTGAAGTTTAGTGTACGCGGGTGGTAAATGTCAGTCATTTCTTTTGTTTGTCACATGTGCCTTATTTTTCAAACTGGTGAAGTTTGGTACAATTGAATGGTTGACACTCAACTGCATTGTTTCTCTATCCTCTTTCACAAGTTTAGGAATATGCTATTCTGATTTATGTGGAACCATGTTAATGGAACATGACGAATTGGTTATCATTGATATTATAAGGTGTATCTTCCATAACTTTTCATGTGACTGAGAAGTGGTTCTGTTCTAGGATGTTCATTGATTCATGCAGGAGGCTCAAAATTATGAAAGGCGCTGATGCTATTGGATTAGGTAAGCCATTTTATTACGAGTTGGATTTTGTGTATGCCCATATATGAGTTGTTATCACAGCATGGACTTCTTAATTTTTGAAAGCATGTTATGTGATCAGAAATTCTTTGGTGAGCCTTTGGGTTATTGTTTTTTAAATCATATGAACATTTGGAAACTATAGATGGTTTAAAACTCAATGATCTACACTTTCATCATCTTTATTTCATATATGCATTGGGGATGTTTAATTGCCAAGTCGCCTGAGGATGAGTTGCTGGAATGTAGTGTACGAACTGGGATCCTTGAGATATAAACATGGATACTTAAGAAACATGGTCCTACGAAAGTAAATAAATAAAAAAGAAAGGTAACCCATGGAACAAATGAATAATCCATAGAATTTGACTGTATGAACTTGACCCTTCATGTTGTATTGTTGATCATTTTTGAAGTTTCTTATTATATCTCTGTTTGTTTACAGCTCCCAGGGCCGCTGAAAAATCTAAGAACCGAAACTAACTTTCCGCTCTGGGAGATTGCTTTGTGGTCGGCATGGTCAATAGTGGAATGATCCAGTTTAAATTAAAGCTGAAAAATGAAATGAGGGAACGAAAGATTTGTCAAAATGTCTTGTGATTCAGTCGTAAATTATGTTTTAGATGTTTTTTGGTTGCTTATCCGTTTCTTGAGTGCATTTTGTGTTTTTGTTGGAACAATTGGTGGTTTTGAGATTGTTAGTTGGCCATATAGTTATACTGAAATATTATGTACTTGTGTTGTTTAATGCGTGTGATCTAATTAGACATATTTTGTGACTCGCTCTTACAGCTGACCGCTATGCGATTTCACTGTAATATTATCTCGATTTCACTGTAATATTAACTCCATGTCTGAAGCATTTCTATCCAGTAATTGGGTAGACACATGAAAACGATTATTGGGCAATTTTGCAACGACATCGGAGATGGGCAAATTAGTCAGTCGCAGTACAAAAATTCGATGTTCGACAACGTGCTTTTCATATTTATTTCTCGCTGAGCTCAGATTATGGACAAGAATGATGTGATATAAATTTTTTCATAACGTTGCATTGATTCTCTTCAACTACTACATTAATAACCTACTCCGAGTTTCCTTGCAAGCTTGATTGGTTGATAGGTAACCTCCAAAGAAATGAACACAAATTTTAATTTCATAAAGGAAAAAAAATGAATTTGGCCCTTAAATAATTGTCAAAAAAAAAAGAAGAAGAAAAAAGAATCCATTATATCAGTCACAAAAGGCCTTTAAAAAAACCTTCCCCCGACATATCTCTAGCCAACATTTTGACTTGGTGGGACATGTTTGGGTTAAAGTAGGTGTCCGGTAAGTAACTTGTGGCTAGAGATTTTTTTCATTGATGTAAAACAATCTTTATTTTAATAATATTTTACGATTTTATTCGATTATGACATTATACTTTATCTGTATACTCATGCAAGCTGCATAGAAAAGGTTTTTGAATATACAATAGGCACCATGAGGTATGCGTCGCAACGTAAGATCATGAAACTCATTAGAAAGTGTATCATATATTCTTAACATGTTCCTAGTCGAATTAACTGCCTAAAACAAGGATAAAAGTCGCTCGAGCTCGAGACTAGCATCTGTGATGTAAACGCCATGTTTCATTGGCAAGGGCATGGAGATGTCCATTCACACAGATGAATGATCATATGATAATGCACTGAACAACCTTCCCTCGGACTGTCCAAGTAATTCTGACTTATCGAGTGGAATAGTCCGCAGTTATGGTTGTACACCATTAGTTCTTTGATCCGGGACAATGTAAGGGCTATAAGTAATAGCATGCACTTTGATCCGTTTACCGACTCTATCGAGGGTCATCGGGTGACAAGGTTGGGTGTAGTTTCGAAATACATAGGTGCAAATGCATTGTAGTCGGATATTCACCGTTCGCCTACGGACGAAGATATCCTATGTGATCTGATGAGTTAATAGTGCAAGGAGTATCTGGCCGGAACAAGAAATGCGTTTTAGGGAAATGTGTTTTCCTAGTTGCACATATCATACCACTATTAGTACTCAAAGATAAATCGCATCGTTAATGAATTCATATGCAAATCTCGATATACCGATGATTGCAGATTCGATCGAGATATATGTGTTGAAGGGACCGTACTGTACGCTAACCATGACTAAAGGTTCTTGCATGCACTATCAGTAATACCTAATGGATCATGTGGTGATGCTACTAGACGCTCTTACCATGATTCGATGAGTGCAATCAGAAATGAGTTCTGACATTCTTGATCAAGGAGTTGATGAAAAGAATGAGGCTAACTAGGGTAAGCCCGAATAAGAATAAATGTTATTATGAATCACATGGAGATGTGAACTCAAGGCTAGCTGTATCACTGAACCATTGATGATTACACAGTTATCGGATTCTGTGTTCTCGTTGAGAAAGTCAAATTTCAAGAAGTTGAAATTTGGCGACTATAGTTTGATAGAGATCAAACATGAAGCTTATAAATGAGTTTATGAGCTGATTCCATAGGATGGAAGAAATGGAAGTTGTCATGATTGCTAAATAAGGAAGAAAAATAGAACTGCCTGTTTCGTAAAGGAGTTTATTAAAAATGGAAGGCGCCCAATATGGTAAGTGAAAAATTTGATCTTCGAAATTTTCATTTTTCATTATATGAACAAGACTTGTATCCTTGATACATTGGTGCTCTCGAATCGTCAATCGGGGTTATAATGAGTTCGGAATCATTTATTTAGTAAATTGAGAATTTACTAATTAAATGATTGTGCTAGTAGTGATGATTACTAATATGCACAAATTTCCATAAATATGTTCCAGAGTAGTCTAGAATTTAATTAATCTATGAGTTAATTATATAAATTAAATAATGTTTATTTAACTTAATTAATATATATTTTAAATGGTGATATAAAATATGTGTATATATGGTATTAATATATCATTCATTATTAAAATATGATAAATATATTATATATTAATAATATGAGAATTTAAATGTAATGAAATATCCTTCTCAATTGCAATCAATTAACTCTTGGCCATCATAAAAGAATTGGAAGAAATTTTGGCAAAAAGGAGCAAATTAAATTTGCTTCATTATGAATTAAGAATCCATAATATTGATTAAGAATCAAAGGATTTTCTTACCTTGAAAACCACCACAAATCCTCTCCAATCTCTCCTTGAAAGTGTCATCACCAAAAATGTGGGAAGAAATTTTTGTCCAAATATGCAAATTAGATTTGCTTAGTTATTGATTAAAAATCAATAATTAATTGGTTAGTTATTGATTAAGAATTAATAAGAAAAAATTAACAAAATCTTCCACCTTTTTAAAAGCAAAGTCACGGCCACTTTGTTAAGGGTGAAGAAAAATTTGGCCGCAAGTTTCTTCCTTGTGAAGTTCCATATCGTTGTTACACCGACTCCGAATTTAGAAAATTTGGACGTCTCAATCTCAACGAAAAAACTGTTTGCGATTTACAGTGCAATCCAAGCGATGCAAACAATATTCGATTGTGGACCTAATTAGACGATCAAATTAAATTTGAAGAGCCGTTCGTGTGGATTTACAAGAAAGTCTATTTCCACGTAAAAACCGGAATAGTTTGGAGTCAAGCGTAATAAACACAAATGTATAACTTTAAACGCCCTGTGAATGTTTTGAACACACGAAGCCAAAGAAAATTATTTTTTAACTTTCGCTGCGTCTTGAGTGCGAAAATACGATGTCCTAACAGTTTGAAGGTTGTTAAATAAATATAATATAATCTACATGATCATCAATAAAAGAAAAGTTTCACCAATTAACATATCTAAAACCAACTTTGATTTATGATATTATAACCACGGCTCGATATGTGTAGTGTTCTCGTCCACTGAGCACACAAGTGTGATAAAGAGGGCTGCCAAATCTATTCTTGAAGTACGCTTTTCTTGTAAACAATTACTCATTGTTAATTTCTCACAGAATTTTGTTGTTCTTGTGTTGAGAACCCAACATACGCGTCCTGCTGAGCACCCCATCCTAGTCTAAAGACGTGTAGGTCTACATCTCTATTAACTGTCCGATCAATGGTAGGGAATTCTACAGAGAGTTGATACTGTTAGCACATGGGGGGCGAATGTATCGCCTCACCTAACTGTGTCATCGAGCACTAATTTTATGCACTAATATCATTCACCTTTTGTCTGAGCCCATCGTTGAATAGTTCCATGAATTTGAACTCTTATGCATGCACCGAGAAAGTGCGTCACTAATGGAATGGAACAAAATCCGCTGATCCACTTTGTCTATCATTTCATGTTGCACTGACAGATGCGGTAATACAATTAAGTTCAGTCATATACAAGATTTACTTACCCAAATAAAAATCAAAGCATGAAATTGTACATAAAATAGAGCGAAGGATTTCATGATATGTATATGGACTAACAAACGGTGTCTGATCATTTCAATGCACGATCATACATGAGTACTTGTTAATGAGAAACTAAGTAGAGAAGAGGATTTCGAGACAAATAAATAGACTAGCAAACAGTGTTCGATTAGTTCAAGACATGCCCATGTATCATAAGTACTTGCTAATCAACATACACAAAGTGTTAAAACATATATATTTCGAAGATTGCAAAAATTTGTGTGAGACGGTCTCACGGATCGTATTTTGTGAGACGGATCTCTTATTTGGATCATAAATGAAAAAATATTATTTTTTATGCTAAGAGTATTACTTTTTATTGTGAATATCGGTAGGGTTGACTCATCTCACAAATTAAGATTCGTGAGACCGTCTCACAAGAGACCTACTCTTCACGTATAGATAAGGTTGGATAATTAGATCTCGTTCCGGTGAATACACATGTCACCTTCCTCACGATTAATGTTTATTTTCAATTAATATTTTTTTAAAAAAAATTTCAAATATTTATTAATTTCGAGCATATAAAAAATGACCATAGGCTATCTCAAACCACCTTTACAAAACATCATCATTCCAGGTTTGGGCAAATGAAATAATTAGGTCACAAAAATAAAGATGCAATCACTCGTTTGTGCCATTAGTTTCTGGACTTTAGATAGACATCGCCCCTCAAGTTAACTATTACCAATCATGCCTTTTTGAATGCCCACTGAATTATGTTGTCGCATTGATTTTTGATCATTTTATGGTTAAATTAAATTAACCTTGATTAAGGCCATGGAACCAATCCCCCCCTGTAAATAAGGGTTAATTGCAAATTTTAAAATGCATAAAACTCCATAAAAGTAATAATAGACTTAATCAAATACATTACACCTTTATATTATAAAAACTCAAGCACATTTTACCCCTCCAATATAGGATTTATGCCTGATTTTCAAAAATACGAGGTTTAACATGATGTTAATTTTACATATAATGTTTTTTTTTTTACTTTAATTAAACCTTACAAATAATTTGCGTTGTCACATTTTTTTAAGATAAAAAACCTTCATCATTTTTTATTTTTTCAGATTGATTATAATTTTAGCTTTGTAACTTTGTCGCATTTAATTAATATGTTACCTTCTGGATTGCTGTTTTGTCGAGTTAAAACTTATATCAATTTGTGTTAATCAATAATTACTCTAATGAAAGAGTCATATTCAGTTAATACGGAGGTAAAGATTGTCGATACGTTGCAGCAAGTCTTTTTGACGTATTGAGATCATCATAAACCCAAATAAAAACAATTCTATAATTTTGGTGGATCTCTGGCGATTATATATTTGGACTAAAAAATAGAAGTTGACGCCATTTGAATTTAGTTTTGGATTGGAGTAAAATAAAAAGGTGAAATGATAATCATCATTGATCAACAATTTTTTTAAATGAGAAAAATCATTATCTCAGTTATTCAATAATATAAGTTTCACATTTTGAATTATGAAGATGATTATTGTTCTTGATGAGCATTACATATATAGATATAAACATGGCACTCATTTTGTTGCCTAATTGTGGATTTGGTTGGTGAGAATTGCGAGAATTAAAGAGGAAGATAATTGGCCTTGTTCTTATTTTTTTAACACAAAAATTAATGTGACATAATTTCACGAGTCAATTTTGTAATATATATTTTATTCGAGTCACTCACGAAAAAAATTACTTTTTATGTTAAAAATATTATTTTTTTATTGTAAATATGAATATGATTGATCCATTTGATGAACGAAAATCTGGAAGATGATTATATACTTTTTTTAATAAAAAAATTGTTATTGGATAAAAAAAATTAATTTATTTATTGGTGAGTGTCGACATCACATGGCCCAGTTAATGTGTCTAGATCAGGTGGACTTTGGGATGTTTCTGATGGGATTAAGATACACTAATTGCTTCATCTCTGCATTAATTAGGGCAACTTTAATATTATTTAGAAACTCGGAAGGAAAATGGGGTCTGTCCTACTCCTATCACTTCAATCTTTACTTATATACAGATAATTATGTGTATTCATTTTCGAGTAAATTTTTTTTTTCAAGTTTACTCAATTTCTATAAAAATTATTGACAATTAATTTTAAAAGTATTTGTAATTATTAGGTGGTAGTTTGTAATTATTGTTTGGGTGAAATGTAACGTTTTGTTTTTTGAAAAATACAAATAAAATTGAAATTGTATTCAATATATCTGCAATTTTGTATGAAATTTTATCTAAATTGAGAATATGAAGAGGCGGTCTCGTGTAATAGAAATTATGATATTTCATTTCGCGTTTCTTGTGCTGTTTAATGAACTGTATGAATTGTATGTGTATCTTCGATGGATGATAGTTCATTTGACAGCAAAAACTCAAATTTGAGATTTGATCATACCATTAATTAAAAAAATTTTGATACCCCGCATCGGAGAGAGGTTAGGCCCAGGCCCACTCTCGATAACCCAGAAGGACAAAAACCCAGTATTCAGAAGGTCATGTGTAAGGACCGTGTATCGTATTGTCGTAAATCTTATGTGACTATCGATAATTTATGAAATTGTCATGTGATTATGTATTTGATGTATATCGTGACAATGGAATTGAGGGAATGAATATTGAATATGAATTGACGTTGTAAGAGCTCGAGTGGAGAGCCCGGACGCCAATTTAGTACAAACATAAATATTTGTACAGAATGTGTGGCACCCGGGCGGTAGAAAGTGACCGCCCGAGCGCCAGAGTATGTGAAATGGATGTTCGGGCAAAACATGCCGCGCCCGAGCGGTAATTTGTGACCGCCCGAGCGCGGTACATATTTGAGTTGGGGGCAGAATGTCTCGCGCTCGGGCGCGAGAATTCTACCGCCCGAGCGCGAGAACGGTGGTGATAAGAACGAGACTTCTGCTTTACTCTTTCTTCATTTCCTTACCGTGGCTTCGAGAGAAAAGAAGGGAAACTCGATTTCTTTCGTCCGAATCGACTTCGAAACACTGTCTAAACGCGAAACAAATTATATATTTGTGATCTTCGCGTCGAGGGCTTCTGACTGAGGTAATTTTCTTCTAGTTCCAGCAGCTCTAAATATCAAAGTGCTGGAATAGCATGTATTTGAAGTTGAATTTCTGATATGTAGTAGAATAACCGACAAGAAACTTATATTCGAAGTCGAAATTGAATTATGATATGAATTTGATTTGATATGAATTTTTGAAGTTTCAAATGATATTTGAAACTCATATTAATGATTTTGGAGTATGTTATTGATTGGAATGAGTATGTTATTGATGTAGATAGAGTGTAATATCAATATCTTCAGGCTACATCAACTGGAAACGAAGAATTGAGGTATGTTGCGACCGGGTAACATACGACAGGTATCTGTATTATATGATATATGTCGGATTGATTTGATTGATTGGGATGAGATTATGTGTCTATATGCCTTATTTGTTGATTGATGTGGCATACATGACATTGAGATTGAGATATCGATGTATAAAATAAATGTTTTGTTAACACACATCATTTTATGCATACATCGATACATGACATGCACGTTGAGCTATGATCCTTGGATACCCTGATATGATTTGATTGGATTCCGGGGTTTGTGAACACAATCGCTATGCTGGTATTATATGACCCGTAAAGCATAGACAATAGTGGCCCCATATGATCGGATATGAGATTTGGGATTTGATGGCGCTTTGCCGACGCTATCATACGAGTATCCCATATTGGCCGGTGTGCCAGCTCGAGCATTGATTTGATAGCGATTCGATTGATTCTGACATGTGCTCAGTGGATGGGCATTTGACCTGATACCTCCACGACATACATGCATTGCATACCATATATCATCGTTTAGATATCTGTGGTATATATGATTGGTTGTTCCATACGGAGCTTTGCTCACCCCCAAGGGGGCTGCTGTTGTCTTTGTGTGTGGACAATCGCAGGTACTCCAGGATATCAGGAGACCGGAGAGGGTACTTCTGGAGGGAGCCACAGCTTGGGCTGAGGTTTTATGTTTATGTCTTGTTCCCAATATATATGTATATGTATCTATATACCGGGGCATGTCCCGAGGATATGAGTTGTTTGTATATGATTGGTTTTGATTACGTGTGGGCATGTTTATGACGTGAGATGAAATACTATTTTTAGTATTCAAATTATAGAAGAAATGATTTGGGCTCATTGTAAAGAAAATTTAAACTCGTTTTCCGCTGTAATTAGTTAATCCTAATCAGATTGTGTTGTAATAACGATTAGGAGCTAAGGGCCCCACATCATGGGTCTTCTCAGGTGCGATGTGAATAGGAGGGCATCCAGGATGTCATCTTGGCCGACCTCCCAGACGCTCGTAGTCGTAACACAAGAAGTGATAGCTGACCTCCCATGCCGAACTCCCATGCCGAACTCACGTGTCGACCTCCCAGATTATGGTTTCTTATTTATTGGAAATGTCTCGACGGAGCTTTCAATGAGTCCAGACTACATATGAGCTCTTACCTAGGAGAGCTCTCATTCAGACATTAACGGGTAACCCAAAAAAATGAAACCCAGAAAGGTAAAGTCCATTAAGATTTAACCTAATTTTGTACAAGATTTTGAGAATCTAAATTTATCAAATCAGGACTCTATTTTTCTCCTATAAATATAAGGTTTCATTAATTGTTTATTCATTTTTTATACTCACTCACTCTACATACACAATATTCTCCCTGTTTTCTATTCTCTGACTTGACCGTCGCTACGCTAGAACAAACTTCCGGCCCTCTTCTAACGTTCTTGTTGGTGCTCCTGTTAGTTTTGTGGCCCACGTGCCACATTATTATTAGATATTTAATTAATATTTAAATATCTAATTTATGGTTTAATAGATAGTGCTTATTATTAAATGAATAAGAAGGATATTATAGGATCTTCTTTTCAACTCAAGTTGAATTGGTCAGAGTGATTTTATACTACTAACACACGTTATTTACGTGAAACGGTCCTCTCTTTCTCTACAAGAGATGATCAAAGATATCATAATCTATCACTAAAGAGAAAGCTCTGTGACTCGAGAATTAGGAAAGAGAGGAAATCATTTTCATCAATTACGCAGCAGAAGAAATCTATGACAAACAAATGTTAATAATTAATTATTTTTATAACTAATGGAATGTGATTATTATGAAGTTTTAAGATCTATATATATGTCAAATCATATGTGTTTGAATTATAATTTGTCATGAATCATATTAGATTTTACACCTCCTCCGACAGAATAATCTTCCGACCCTCTTCTAACGTTCTTGTTGGTACATCTAGATTTCGAAGGTCCGATCTGAGCTCTCCAAACGAAGATCCAACCTCGGAGCTATCGTCTCCAATTTCAATGCATCAAATTTCGTACCTTGTATAGGTTTGATCCTAGAGATACAAACAATGTATTTAAAAAAAAAAACAAAAAGTACACTTCCTTAGTTACATCAAAATCAATTTAGTTTTCCAAAGAAAACTGGTGAAATCTGAATCACCCGTGGACTCTGCCTCTGTTTATTTACCAGGCAGAGTGTCTCATACATGTAAAATGGGTAAAAAAGCAACAAGAAAATCAATTTGGGCTGAGAAAAGATCCCATAAACATTTCCAAAATGAAGCAAAAAGTGTATAGGGTCCCAGATTTATGGCAAAAGTAGAGCTCTGTGCTCTGTCTATTTATTTATCTGCGCGTATATCTCTTTGCAGATGATTCAGGTTAATCCCACCCCTTTGACTTTACAAAAAGCACGAAAAAATAAGCGAAGCGCTACTGAAAAAGTTTTAATAAAATTTTTAACCCTGAATTTTTTAGATAAAATTTTAGTAGAGCATTGATTTCACGGTGGTAACATTATCCTTGCTTTTAACCTTTGAATCTAATGCAAAAAAAAAAAAGGATTCTTTTTTTAGCATGGTAATATGGTATATGTTACATGGACATGGAGTAATTTTCTCTTATATGAGCTTGTACATTTTTATTTTAAAATTAGATATCAATTTAACATTTTTTATTCAACAAAAACAAAAACAAAGCGAGAATTCGTAAAGACGAGGGCTGTTTTTTTAATCATCGTTTTGTCCTATTCGTCAATTGTCACAATTCCATGTTTTCTCCTTCTTGTCTTCTCCAATAATACCAAAATCCCATTTTGCTCAATAAACCACCAGTTTTAGCTAGCTACCTCTCCTCCCATCATCTTCATTATCATTAAAAACCGCTACTTTGCGCCATAAGGAAACTCCCAAAACCTCAATCCACTGTCTTAAATCAAACTTAAACAATCATTACATCGCAGAAAGCAAAAGATCAATAAAACCTGAGGATATTGTTAATTTTGTCTAGCAGAAGATGGTTTTGGGCTGGCGAAAAGCATTCTGCACATCAAATTCAAAGGATCAGAAACAGGATTCGACGATTTTCAGAGATGCATCAGACACCGTTCCGAGCCCGAGACTCCGCTCCAGATTCGGTGGCTTCTTCTCCAACCCTTCAACTCCTCGCCTGGAGACTCAGCCGGTTTCAGGCCTCACCCTCCGCTGCAGAACCACCGTTATGCCACCGGAGGGGGCGCGCACAGTCGCAGTTCCGACTAACTCATCAGCTCCGCAAAGTGTAAAACTTCATTGCAAGACTGGAGACAGTCCAAGATTCTTCCATCGATCCACCCCTTCTTCACCCCGCTCACCATCAACCTTTTCTTTACTCAAATCAAGCCTGGGCCTTGCAAAGGTGTGTAAACCTGGTGGTACAATTGGTGATTGATTGAAAGTTTGCTGCTTTTACTTTTGAACAGTAGGATTTGGTTATTCTTTTTTGATTAACTTACGTTGTCCATCATTCGGCAATGATCAGCAGAGTAGGTGCGGAATATGCTCGCAAGGTGTGAAGACAGGAGGGGGAACCGCCGTTTTCACGGCTGAGTGCAGCCACAGATTCCATTTCCCCTGCATTTCTTCGTTCCTGAAGAAGCAGGGCTCCCTCGCCTGCCCCGTCTGCAATTCTGCATGGAAAGAAATGCATCTTCTGAAGTCGGAAAGTTTCCAGAATTTCTACAAAGATGATCATGAGAGGAGAGAATCAGAAGCTAAAGAATTTGGGAATCAGAACAACAGTGAGAGAAGATGTACGTTGAAGGTCTATAATGATGACGAGCCACTGTCATCACGCACTTCCTGCGCACGGTTCAATCCGATACCTGAATCAGATGAAACTGAAGAAGGAAAACGAAGAATTCCCCCGATTTTATGGTTCCAAAAACATGAAGATTTGGAACGAGATGGGAAGGAGTGTAGAGATTGCTTTCTCGCCGGAGGTGGCTGTGGTATCGGTCGGGAAAACCAACGAGTCTTACGCCGTGAGTTTGAAAATCAAAGCATCAGCGACGCCCGTCAGGAACGCTCCCATTGATTTGGTGACAGTGCTCAATGTCAGCAGAAGTGTAACTGGCGAAAAGCTTCATCTGATGAAGAGGGCGATGAGACTAGTGGTCTCCTCCCTCTCCGCGGCAGACAGATTATCCATCGTGGCATTCTCCGCCGCTTCGAAGCGGCTGCTTCCGCTGCGCAGAATGACCACCGCAGGCAAGAAATCGGCCCGCATGATCATCGACGCAGTCGGAGCACTTGATTGCGCCGCCTCCAGCCCAACGGACTCGCTCAGAAAGGCCGCCAAGCTAATCGAGGACCGCCTCGAGAGAAACCCCTCAGCCAGCATCCTCCTATTCACTGACGGCCAACGCAATGACCCGGTTGCCTCATCCTCACGCGTCTCACACATGAAAATCCCAATCCATTCTTTCAATCTGAGCGCGTGCGTCCTCGCGCCGCCGGACTCCTTCGCTAAATACATAAACAGCACACTCTCCACCCCTATCCAAGATCTCGAAATTCAGCTTGTGCCGACACCTGGTTCACCTCCGTATGTTATCCCGGCGGTTTATTCATGCACGGGTAGACCAGCATTTATCGGATCCGGGTCAAGCTGGTGCCGGGTCGGGGATTTCCATTCAGAAGAGGAGAAAGAATTGTTGGTAGAATTGAAGGTCCCATCGTTGGCTCCCCGGACCCACCGTTTCTTGTCCGTTCGATGCTCGTACAAAGACCCGTCAACCCTACAACGAATACACGACAAAGAAACATTTCTTCCACTTCCCCGCCCAAGCGCCTCCGGTTCCTCCAATCGTGAGATCAAACGACTCAAATGCCTGCTCATCGCCACACGAGCCGTCGCCGAGAGTAGGAGACTAGTCGAGAGGAACGATATAGGTGGAGCGCAGCACATGCTGGCCTCTGCTCGTGCTCTGGTCGCACATTCCGGCGAAGTATTTGTGAGATTGTTGGAATCGGAGCTGAGCGAATTGAGTGGAACGCAGCAGCAACGGAGGAAGAACAGCCACGAGAGAGAAGCGGGAGTGGAGCCGATCACCCCGACGTCGGCTTGGAGAACGGCGGAGCGGCTGGCTAAAGTAGCCATCATGAAGAAATCATTGAACAGAGTCAGAGATTTGCATGGCTTCGAGGATGCTAGATTTTAATTTCGTGTTTTCTGTATAAAATAAAATCGAATATTATTATTATTATTATTGAAATTGAAAAGTTTTTGGACACTTGGATCGAAACCTCATATACTATGATTGATTTGATTTCCCTCTAAATTTGTGATAACATTGGTAGGGTTAATTGGTTCCTTTGATTTATTTTACTGCTTTTTCTTTTAAAAAAATTATTTTTACTTTTGTTCCGATTATTTCATATCGCGTTTGGATTTATAATTTGATTAGTGAATATATTTGATAAATCGATTTCAAATATTTTTAAATATAAATATAATTAAGATTCATTATAGTTATTGTGAAAAACACTTAAATTAATTTAGAATGAATTTGAATTTTATTTTACTAAATTTGAATTTAGTAACATAAATAGTTTTTATTTAAATAATATTTACTGTAAACTATTAAATGGGGACACATAAAACTTATAAATATGATATATCCAACTGATCACGGAATCTAAGAATGTGAAAGACAAATTGTTTATGAGTATGTCTTTTGTGAGACGATCTCACGAATTTTTATCTGTGAGATGGTCAATTCTACCGATATTGACAACAAAAAGTAATATTTTTAGCATAAAAAATAATATTTTTTCATGGATGACCCAAATAAGAGATCTGTCTCACAAAATGCGATCCGTGAGATCGTCTCACACAAGTTTTTGTCATTGTTCATGAATCTATACTATACTACTTCGACGTTTGATTGATTGATTAACTAACATCAAATAGACATAACTTGGAAAAGACATCTTGATTATTAGGTACATACGCTCACATCTTATTCACTACTAGATATAATCCCAAACAAATTTACATGGTTCTTTAGCTGCCATTTATATTTTTATCATACAATATTATATTTTTCCATTTTTTACATAATTTGACTTCAGAGTCGGTGGGATTTTTATTGACAAAATTTACTACACCTCATACTTGGTTGTTCGTAATTTTTCGGGATTCTATTGCCGAAAATACGACGGAGTTAAGACCACCTCAATCAGAAAGTCCATCGTATGATCAACAATAATTCATAAAAATGCTAATTTTTTAAAAAAATGTAAAGTTAAATATCACAAAATGTTTATGTTCTTTATAAAGGCTCCCCCATCAGCATATCGAATTGAGAACAATGAGTCTATCATTTCGTATTATTAAATTATAAATATCACACATTTCACATATCCAACACGTAGCTAGTATTCCAAATTAACGTCCACTCTTTGTGAAAAATTAAATATGCATGGAGCCCAGAATATGAAGCACGACCAATCAAGCTTATCTTTTCGTTATTCATAATATAAAGAAGAAAAATTCTTGGACCCAAAATTTTAGTATACAAGTCATTTTCAATTGGTTGGACAGATTGAAAGATCGGGATAAACTAGATAGCTAGGCCATGTTAGATAAATCATTGCGTCACCCATTTGTAGCCATCCTAAATTTTAGACTATACATTTATCAAATTATTAGGGTGGTGGACCATAAAATCATGTGTCCCATACAAAATTTTAGGGAAAAAAAATATATTGAAAAATCCCTGGAAATAACAAGGAGCCAAATGTAATTGTTCATCGTGAAAGACCACGATAATCCTAATTGACGTGTTCGGTGTTCGTATATTTTGTCTCGTGGAAATAGTTAACTCAAGTCGTAAATATACACTCCTTCGTATTCGAAGAGCTATCTAAATACCATTTAGCTAGAATCTACATCGATCCTAGTTTTAGGGTTGCTCTGATAATTAATATCATTTAATATTGATACATAAAATTGTGGCTTCCGGAGAAAGAAATCTTTATCCAAAGCAACTCTTACTCTGCACGACTGCACCAGACATTCAGAAAGCTTAATGGGCCAAAATTGGAAAATATAATGAATTACTTAACCTCAAAACCCGAGCGTGCGCATAGCTGAAAGTTCGCCCGTTGCTTTTGGTCATGACTAGGATATGTTATCACTCGGCCTCCAGAGGCCAGACGCTGGTTTCGGTTTACCGTCATGACCATGTAATGGGCGTTTCGAGATGGGAATAGTCGTTGATGTGACAAAATTCCGTGCTAAATCAATTATCGTAATGCAGTTTTTTTATGGCCGGTTTCAGACCATCATGTGAGTACGTACTATGATCACAGTTGGCTAATTTTATTGCATGTACATTTGAATTGAGGCCTCTGGGATATTTGAGTGATTTGATCCTCAAATGTTTCATACTGTATTTTACATACGTGCTTGCGTTTCTGTGAGAGAGATGATCAACTGATACGAGAAATCGACTGCCTTTTTCTAAAACACTCGAACAAAATATATGTACCTAGATGCATGTAGCTTTTTTGTGAACCAGCTTTGTATATAAAAACATCGGTTTTTGTCAAAAAAACAATTTTTCTGAACTCGCATGTTTCGTTGTTAAGTCATCGGTGTAAAAATTTGTCAAAAAGACGACAATGAACAGCTATAAGAAGAGGAAAACGGTTGCGCTTGGCGGGGAAACTCGAGATTCAAATACTCTGATATATGCGAACTCCGGAGTTTGTCACCAAAAAAATGTTATGGTCGAAAGTATAATTTATCAGTTTTTTAGTACCATAGTCCATCAGGCTAGAGTTGGAGTCCTGTTCCTTGCCTACCTTAGTTTTTTTTTGCTCTTTTTAAAAAAATATCTGGGAACAGGTTTTTACATGTCCGAACACTGGGGGGTGTCTTGCCAATGAAAAATTACAAATTTTGTAATAGAAAAGCGAAAATCTACTGATATAATTAAACATGTAAATTTACATCAATGATATAAATATATATACTATACAATTATTACACTGTCTTGTTATTTTTCAGTGGTAAAATCAATGTCCTAAAAAATAGGCTTAATTTTAATTATTTTAAGATTTTCAAGTTCTAAAGAACAAAAAATCTTAAAATTTAAATAAATTAATAGTTTCCAAAGCTAAATCTTGAAATTTGGTTTCTGATGAACCAGAAATTCTAAATTTTAATTAATTAAAATGTTGAATGTTTCTAAATAAATAAATTCAGAAAGTGAATGAGAAAATTAAAATTTAAAAAGTTAATAAATCTGATTCGCCCATACTTTTCTATCCCAATCTGTGAAAAGTAATCGAACGTGTCTAGAGAAAGAGCAACCGCTGCACGTAGCACCAGCAAAGTATGCAACTATTCCCCTCCGCCGCGGCTGCGCTCTGAATGCGGAAAAATGGAGGTCCTTACGCCTTCTTCTGTCCCAAGATTTTCCGTTTTGCCCAATTACAGTAGCACAAGCAAAAAATTCAAAGGAACTCACCTCCTTCATTGCTCAAGGTACTGCAACTCTTTTACCTCTATTGCAATTTCCTTCTTCCTCACTGTAAAGTTTATTCCTTTGAATTTATGCAGGTTTAATAGTCGATCGTAGTCGTTAAGTTAATCCCATTGCCTAAAATTCCCTCAATTTCATTTTTTTGCTCGAACAATCTAAACTATCTGTTTAATTGAACTGAAATTATGGAAGTGCGGCATTACACTATTGCTAGCCTCGAGCTTTTATCATGGTAATGGAGCAGACATCATGAATGCGAAGTTTTGTGGAGATATGATCGCATTATATCTCGTTAATTGGATCTTTGTCGTCCTGTACTGATTAATCGCTTTATATTTCTTTGAATCGTCTGCCGGATACTCGACCAACTTGATCGGGTAAAGTTATTATTGTTAGTCATCGCCCATTAGTTTAAGTTTCGGACAATTTCTTGCAGGAAAAACTGGTTTTCATGTTATACTATCGAAGATTTTCCGAACCACAGATAGTTAATTGTATATCAATTTAGGCTGGGTAAATTCAGTAGCACTGACACGACTCTGATGTATCTTTCAAGATACTAATCATACAGGAGGCTGATGCTGCACTGACATCAGATAGAATTCGCTCTTCAGTAGCACATACAAATTTCATGAGTGTAGAAACAAGATCATTTGCACGGCTTTGTTATAAAATATAGTATGTTGTCTGATGTTGAATAGATCAGGTTTTACGGTGCATTGTTTGACTGTTAAATATAGCATCAATTTCAATCGTATTACCAATTCATGGAAGTAATCGGTTTGGTTTTGCATTGAAACCTTCAATTTTAGGGATGTTGGAGAGAGGAATGGCTTATCTAGAGCTCCCATCTCAGTGGAGTAAGCATTTCATTTGTTTTAAATTGCATTCATTTTTCATTCCACGTGAATAACTCACAACATATTCACTATTTCAATCTAGGTTGGGAAGTCAAGCTGATGCGGATGTGCATCAGGTATCTGTTTTTTCCTCTGATCATACATGTTATGTACTAATTTTAGTGCTCATTCTGTTCTTTTAATTATGTAGAACCAATTGAAGGCCATCAGTAGTGAAAAAGAAGAGAAACCTAAAGACATTTGGAAACTATTCAAGGAAGCCCAGCAAAGTCAGTATGACCTACTTCCGATTACTGTTTTTTCTGTGCGTCTTTGTGGGGTATGTCTTGATTGGTGATTTTGTGCCCTGTATGATTATTATTCAGATATTCTGTACTTAAACAAACAGCGCCTACTAGCAATGGAGGAGCTCGAAAGGGTGAGCAATGAGCGGAACTCGTTACTTGATAGACTAGAACAACTGGAGGCGAAGAAGGAGACAAATATCAGAAGAGGTTGTGGCTGTTTTTATTTGATTTTTCTGTGCTAGCTCCATTTATTTGTTGTCCAGTACAGAGTATTATAATCAAGCTGCCTTTGTTACACTGTTATTTTCTTCTGTGAATTTGATGGAAGAAGAATCCGAAAGTTTGCGCACGTTATGTTTTATATGGGGAATTGATTATTGTTGTTTCTATCATCTTGAAATCTTGTTTTTTTCTTTTTGCTCTATTTTGTCCTTTGAAGCATCATGTCTTAAATTGGAGGCCATTAAAATTAGGGTGATAAACTGATTTGAATGAAGAGGTTTAATTACTAATTTAAACTCACTCAAAAAGGGTTGATGAATCTTATTGGTTTTTTTTTTCTATTGGCAAACTACAGATAATTTTTCCACCAGCTCGGAGTTGCTTCTAAGAATAGATTCATTGGTTCTCACTGGCATGATTGGCAGTGAGGAGGCGTTGGATTTAAGAAGGCTAGTCATGTATTCGAGGGGTAGTTTGGTCGATGATTTAAACGACATTTTGAGCATGAATGATACTGGACTTCTGGCAGAGCTGCGTCATTTTTCACAGAAGAGCGAAACGTATGTTTTCTCCATGCCCACTACTACTGCTTGATGTTTCATATGCATTTCGCGTGTTGTTCAGAAAAAGAGCTGTAATCATTTTATAATTCACAATGTTTGAGGATGGACTGAATTTTTATTTTTTTTTGCTTTTGCATCTATTTTCTGGATGCTAACCCCAATGTTTGTTGCATTAAACATCTGAAAACAAGTATTTTTTTTTTGTCAAATAAATAATTATGAATTTCAAAGTAGCAGGCAAATTATCACCTGTGAGACAAGCAAACTTGTTTGTGGGAGTCGGCAACATAATTATGGGGTCACGAGAGTTGCTGATATCTGACACTTTCCTTACATTTCCTTTCTTTTTATTCCTGAATTTCACGAAATTTACATTCAGGATTACGGCTTAACTTGTCCCTTGGAGCTAAACTGGTGGTCTTTATGGTTCAGGGATGGATTTCACATAATCCACATCTGTACAGAAATGTCACCAGTGGTTTCTGTCGGATCTTTGGCATCATATATAACAGGGTTATCACGCTCTCTTCAGAGACGGGGAAATATTGTCGAGGTTATTTTGCCCAAGTAATCATGAACTTTATGTTTCACTATGGTTTTTTCCCACATCATTGTGTAGTTGGCATGTAGAACCTAAAACCTTGTCATGTTGCTGGAACTCCTCAGCCCTCCATAGGCTGCCATCACTGTATTTTGAACTGTTATGAACTCCTTTTGTCAGCAATTTTATATTCGTATTCGACTGCCGTGGAAAAGATTACTGCAATTTAGTAGTTATTAATACAGCTATGATGATTCATCCAAAGCAGCTCCATGAAAACAAATTAACTTATTAAAGATTTAATTTATGGTTTAAGACAGTCAATTACAATTGACATTTAAATAATCATAATTGTGACTTCTAATATAACAATTGAAATCCTCTTTACTAGTCTAGAAACAAGCGAAAGTTCAAGTTTGAGCCTCATACTGTACATGAGTTCTTGGATGTATTATGCGTTATGTATTGCATCTTGGCAGTACATAAGGTTTTGATTTTTCACCAAAACAATCTCGATTCATAATTTGCATGTTCGATCATTTTTTGTTGGTGGTTTCCTTGGCATTCTCAGAAAGAAACAGCATGCGATTAATCAGGTGTCAATAAGTCCTTGATGTTATGTTGTTTATTTAAAAAATTAAATATTTTCACAATTGCCTGCTCTACTTTGCTTGCATTAGATTTCTTCAGCTTCTGTTTTGAGATACATGTTCTTGTACACATCAGCTTATTGGTTCATGAATTAAAGATCACCGTCAATTTTTCTCACTGGTTCATGAGGAGTCATATTAAACTCTGGAATAGGTATGCTTGCTTACGACTTGATGAAGTTCAAGGATTACGAGAAATTCAAGCGGAGTTTTACTCATATTATAATGGTCAATTGCATGGAAACAGGATCTGGACTGGGTGAGTTATAACTTTTACTCTTTGCACACATGCGCACAAGCGCATACTTATTATTACATATATATACATACATATATATCGCAAACACTTTTTTTTTTTTTTGCTTTTTAAAATGAATTTCCTTTGCATGCTTGCTGTACAGGGTTGTCTATGGTATCGGAGTTACCTTTATACAACCAGTCTATTATTCATCTCTATTTAGCCATGAGAGGATATACGGTTACCCAAATGACTTTGAAAGGTTCGAGTCTATCAATTATTTTCATTTATTGATCTTGCAATGTTTATCAAATATTTGGTATAAATCCTTAGCTTGTGTTTTATTTGTTTAATTTTCATTTGTGGGCACACTTTTTCTGTTTTAATAACAGTAGAGAGATTTTGTTCAGCACAGTACCCAGCTACAAGGTTTTTCTGTTCATAATTTCTGCTGGAACTTATTTTAAGTTCGTTATTGGATTCAAATATACTTTTAATATGCAAAAGATTTGCTCCTACTGTAACACCTCAAAAAACTAATTATATATTTACCGAATTCTCTAATTAATTCAAATAATTAAGTGATCTTATGGTATGTATTTTCCACCTAATTGGTTCTAATTACCTGTTGTTTTAAAGAAAAGAAAAAGGAGAAATAAAAGGGGACGTGAGTTATTCCCCTTCTCCATCCCGTAACCCCACGTCCAACCCATTTCACCATGCAAAACCAACCTCAAACTCTCATTCCCGGACGAAGAAGACACTGCTTTCAAAACAATTTAAGAAACCAAATAAAACGTATTAGATATGCTGTTTTTTCACTTTACATTCTTTCAGGAATTATTTTCAGCATGTATTTTTTTCCCATGGTAGAAGATTTATTCATCTAGTTCGTACTCCCTGTTTTTTACAGAATGTTTTTTAACCCTGTGATTGTTTTTGGTTATCAGATTTGCATATTTCTCTCGAGCTTCACTGGATTATCTAATTAAATCAGGAAAACAGCCTGATGTGCTTCATATACACAATTGGCAAACATCCATTGTTGGGCCGCTCTTCTGGGATGTTCATGTTAACCAGGTGTGACCCTGAGTGATCTCGAGTCTGTGATATGCTTGTTGAGCATCTGAAAGCTTTTAGCTTAACACTCACTCTGTTGAGCTCCATCTATGTCATCTCTCTTACCTTTTGGTACCACCTGGCATCTAATCTCATACCTTTCTTCGTGGCATTGTATATATGCTATCCTAGAAACACCATTTATCGGGATCATGTTTCACATCTTTTCATCTTGAGAATTATGCCACCTTCCAGTTATATCAACAAAATTGGAGGTTTAGCCTTTCAAATCCAACAAGCTTTGGTCTAACGTAGTTCAACCCACCTATGATCTATTATGTCTTTTTTTTATTGGATATGCTGATTCTGGCAGTTAATTATCTGGATATGCCGAATGACATAAATATAGATCACTCTAAATGTTGATATGCAGGGCCTTGCAGGCACAAGGGTATTGTTAACTTGCCAGAGTTTTGATTCCCAAGTGAGCTCCTTATTTTTATGCTTTGGAAACTTTAACCTTATATTTTTACTGTTTTTCTCATTCCATGTAATAATGTGAGCATCTTGATAAATGTTTTGTGTGTCTTTAGTGTCTCGAACAACCTGAAAAACTAGCTTTGTGTGGGCTCGATCCTTCTATATTGCATCGCCCTGATCGACTGCAAGATAATAATAAGGCTCATCTTGTTAACATTTTGAAGGTATTCGTTCCAAACTCGCTCAAGCATTAAATATTAAGAAAACAAAAAAAACGTTGACAATGTCCTTTTGTTTCTTATCTTGAGATGTACCTCATCCATTATATTTGTATGAAAGTAGTTTTTCTCATGGGTGCAGGGTGGAATTGTTTACTCTAATAAAGTTATAATAATGTCATCCATTCAAGCGAAAGGTCAGGTTATCGATGCATTTGGATATGGGATGGAGCCCACATTAGCTGCTCACGAGTATGAATTGCTTTCTTGGAAATTCTAAAAGTCGAGTTGTTTAATATAATATTGTGTTCGCACTCTATGTTGAGCTTTTTCGCACATCAGCTGGACTTCCTTCACAATTGGTTGTTAATTCTTACTTGCTTCAATATATTGTGTGCTGTAGTCTCATTTTGAGTCTGATTGTAGGCAAAAATTGGTGATTGCTCCAATTGGATTTGAAAAATCAACGTGGGATCCTTCAAAGGACAATTTTCTACCGCAAAGCTATAATGCAGATAACATGCAAGGAAAATCTGTGTGTAAAGTCACATTGCAGCGGCACCTAGATTTACCCGAGGCAACATCTGAAATTCTTGTGAGTCTTGATAAAAGCCAGTCTGCCACTTGCTTCCAACTATGGCACGGAGAGAGAACTGCTAATTATTATATATAATTGTTCTTTTTTGTCTGTTTTATACTTGAGATAGTGATCTTATACGATTTGAACTGTGTGATTCTTCAGGTTGGATGCATTTATTCAGATATTTCAGATTTTGACCTTGATAAGTTAAAGACACTTGTTTGGATAGCTTCCAGGAGGGGAATTCAGGTCATAACTATAATACAGTAATGAGCTTAATGAAGTAGTGGATTACGAGTCTTCTCTCATTCAATGTCCTTCGACTTTCTCTCATGTTGCGATCTCCAATTCTTTAATGCATCTACACAGTTCATTTTCATGAGATCTGGCGAAATTCCAGTCTTGAGCGGGGCTCTACAACTTTTTCAGGAAGAAATGCAGGTAGATTTTTGGATTTTTGGGATCATAATATTATTCACTTTTTCTTCTTATTGCCTGGTAAATACATTTCCAATTCTTGTTGCAGGATGAAAATGTTAAATTCATTGATAAATATGATGAGGGATTACTACATCTGATAATTTCAGGATCTGACATCATGTTATGCCAATCTTATGACGATCATCTGCTTCAAGTGCCTGTAAGTGTTGCATGGATCCTGCATTTATTTAGAAATAGAAAATAAAGTATCCATTTTACTCATTTCTCTATTTATGTATTTGCTTCAGAAGACAAATCACCTTGAACTCTGGACAATTCTTGCCTTTGTGTTTGAAGACTTTACTGGTCATAAACTGTCACGTAAAATTAAGTAATATAATAAAGTAACTTGAAAGGTTCCGCGTGAGAAAAATCCAAGCACCTTAAGACTATCTGTTTTTTGTCCAATTTTAGAGGTGTCGAGATCTTTTAATCACACGTATAAGCATATGAATCTTGAAATGAAATCTCAAGTGATGGATTAATATCTATGCCATTGCATGATTGTATTAAGAAGGAAGGCACTTTTGTCAATGTGCACGAAAATAGTAGTTGTGGTATGATTTAACGCGATTGATATATGTGCCTACTGTTTGCAGTCAGATCAAGCTATAATCACTGATAGACATATATTACGAGCTCTTTGCTATGCGATCATACTCTTTTAACGCTCTAACCTCAATCACGAATCAAGTTCTTATTTAACCTGTTGGTTATGCTCAATTCAAATGGGAATTTCAATGAAGAAGCTATCACAACACTGCTGGAGAAATTCTCAAGCCCCAACCAATAGGCAAACAATCAGGTTCACAACCAACATATTTGAAATTGCTGCCTGGTGTTTGTAGGGTGTTATCAAGGTAGCTATGTTGAATATGATACGGGTATCGTATCGAATATGATACGGATACAGCGTTACGACAAATTTTGAAAATATGAGACACAAGTACGGCTAAAATACAAAAATTATTATAATATATATATATATATATATATATATATATATATTTATAGAAATTCAACATTAAAAATGGTAGAGATAATGAGATATATATATTTATATGAATATATTGTGTGTGTGTGTATATATTTATGTAAATATATACAGTGTACATGTTAACAGGAGTGATTTAAGAAGAAAAAGCAAACGAAATGTATTCAGAAACATATCTACGTCGTGTACATAGCGTATTCTAACTGTGTCCAAGATGTATTCGACTGGTCAAACCTATAAAAAGTCAACGACACGGATTTTGCCGTATCCGTGTCGTATCTTTGTACGATACTACCGGGAAAAAAAATTAGAGTATCCGTGCTACATAGCAAGGTAGTCTTCAAGTCAGATGTTGGCCACGTAGTTGGTAAAAGGTTAGTATAAGATGGAGGCATGCGGTTACTCTTTTATGGCCGTGAAAAAAGATTCAAGATTAATCAATGATGTCAACATGTATTTTTTTTTAGATTTATCTTAATGTGAGACATCCCGTCAGCGTTTTAAATATTCTTCTGTGTTTCCAAATTTACAGCTGAAGGCCTTAAAATATGGATCAGCTCCTATTCGTATATATTTTTCCGACAGCAGCTTAAGGTGAGTTAATGTTGTAGCGTATTTATCATAATTCATGATACTATAATATAAAGATTATATCAAGCGAATACAATATTTACTCAATTTTTTCAGTTTATTCCATGAATCTCTCCGTGTCTTAAGTCTCTTTGCTCGTTCACAGGCACTTTGGAGAACATGATAATGAGAGCACTAATTTCGCAAAGTATATCAACAATACGTTCGGGAATATCCCCCTTGGCCAAGCGATTGATGAAATTGTAAGTGTTTCTCATTTTTATTCCTTCCAAATTTGCTGAAAAAATTGGATCTGTTAATGGACAAAACATTTGGTACAGAAAAACAATCCATCAGAATGGTATAGAAGGATAACAGATGCCATGTCGAAGGACTTTTCGTGGGATGCAGAATGCTCAGACGTACATGTTTCTGCATACGAATCACTGAAAAGATTATAGAGGTACTATACATATATATGTCTATATATGTTCCTTTTAGCATTTTCTTTTTGTTCTCTTTTTTTTCAACGTTCAATTCCGATACATATTTTTTACTATTTTTATATTCTTGTTCTCTATATTCTCCATTTTACCATGGTTTATTCTACCTTTATATACAGCATCAAATACAAATTCTAGAACACAATCTGTAGGACATCATACATCAACCTTTGTCTTGATATGATGCAATACTAAAATGGATTAAAGTAAATTCTAAAATATAGTCCCCACTTGTACAACTCCCCGAATAGACCAGAAGAGATAACAAAGCAAAACATTATGGGCAGAATTGTATTTCCCTTTGTCCAATTTAATGTAACTTCAAGAAAAGGATTTAATTTTGGAAATAAATTACCCTATACTCAGTTCAAGACATGTATATATGCAGACAATTCCTCCTAATGATGCTGAAATGATGAGTTGTGTTCTTTGTGTGCATGTGGCCACTGGGACAATGACTTTTACCTTAAATAACCTAGGTCATGTTTGTATCCTTCACAAACAGAACTATCTGCCTTTTTTTTTTATAACTATGTTTCATTTAATTTTTATCAACTTCCTCTTAGGTTTTTGTCACTATGTTTCTTGTCTGGGCAATTTTAACCTTTGTATCACCTAAAATTAAACCGGGTCAGCACGAATTAGTGGTCGTTTGTTGACTATCTAAGATCGTCTCTTGTTCTAGCTATTTGAATCTTATTTGCTTTATATTTGATATTTGATAATAGCATTTCCATGTAAGAGCTACCATATAGCCTCATGGCATCATAATCTCGATCCATATGGGGAACTTAATTCGTAGCAATAAGATATGCTCGGGCGCCTCGAAAATGTGTACGAATATGGATAACTTAATTCGTAGCACTAAGATATGCTTTTCGTGCGATAAATTTTAAAATTTATTTGCCGGGCTGAAACTAAAAGCTTTGTTTGATAGTTGAATTTGCTACAATATTTTTCCACCATGAATATATTTTGTATTACATGATACGAAAGCGCCTGTTTACACCAGCTAGTTCAAATGTAACCGAAATCAAATCAATGCCATATTATTTGAAAGCTACAGAGAATATATATGTCCCCCACCGTTGCCAATTGCCATCCATTTAAGAAGATTGCTTTTAATTTCTGTTTGTCTTGAGAAAAATGTGTGTAACATCATATATTTGTTGTGTCAATTTCATGGTAGGTTCACTTTCCTTTACTTGGCCAGAAATTCAGCGAGTTTCCTTTTTTTCTTTTTGTCACATTGAAGAGGCAAATGGTAAAGTTCCCGAAAAAGATTTGACGAACTTTTACAAAAGATGGTGTATGCCAAGAAACTCTACGCTACAATGATATATTTGAGAAAAGTAATTTATATTTCGAGTTTGGTTAGATCGATTATTTGTTTAGTGCTAAAGTAAGTGGCATTCATATATTCTTGATGGTGACTTGTCTTTATATATGTTAAATCGTCATAAAAATTAAATCGATTAAAATTTACTCAAAAAGATTAAGATCCGTCAACTGAAATAATCGAACCAATCAAACTTGATACGCGTAAACATAAATTTCATGAGTAAAATCGTTGAAATCAAAATGAAATAATCATCTTATCCAAATTGAATAATTTGATTGGTTAGAAGGTGATATTTTACACATCTCAGTGATATTTAGTTACTCACACAACGAGTTATAATTACAATTTAAACATGTTGATTATATATATTATTTTATTAAGTTTGAGACACTTAGAGTAACTAATTTTGATGTCATTGTCTGTTTTAATAAATATATATATTAATAAAATGTTAAAATTTTAATGCAAGTTATATGTAGTTCAGCGGATAGACTTATTATTTGTTAGGGTTTAGGTAGTAGATTCAATTTTCATTGAAATCATTTTTTTTATTTTTTAATTTATATATCAAAATTACAAGACATTCTATCATTATTTTTTATAATTATATATTCAAATAGTATGTATATTCGTTTTTTCACTCCTTTTTTAAATATTCAGTTTCCAACTTAAAGCACAGAGTGAACTGTCGCCTAGTAAGTACAAAAAATAAAAAGAATGCTTTTCCTCCTGCTGCTGTTCCTCCACCTCCATCTCCACCTCCGCCACTCCGCCGCCGCAACACAGCCCCGGTGGTCGGGTGACCGAGCTTTACTTTCAATTAAAGGGGCTATCACCGAAGACCCGCATTCCTCCTTGGCTTCCTGGAACCCCGACACCAGCCACTGCACGTGGCGGGGAGTTACCTGCGACGCCACCGGGGGTCACGTGATTGCTCTCGATATCTCCGGCCTCAGCCTCACTGGAACACTCTCCCCTAATGTTGGCCACCTCCGGTTACTTTTGAACTTGTCCGCCGCCGACAACTATCTCTCCGGCCCTGTCCCTTTACAAATCTCTGAAATCACTAACCTCCGTAATCTTAATCTATCTAACAATGTTTTCAACTTGAGCTTCCCTCCTGGACTTTACGGCCTGAAAAACCTTCAAGTTCTCGATCTTTACAACAATAACTTGACTGGGGACTTCCCGTCGCAAGCGTATCTACTGACTAACCTCCGCCACTTACACCTCGGTGGCAACTTCTTCTCCGGTGAGATTCCGCCGGAGTTTGGCTCGTTTCAGTATCTGGAATACCTCGCTGTTTCCGGCAATGGGCTGACGGGAATGATTCCAATGGAGATTGGAAACCTGACGCAACTCAAGGAACTTTACATTGGGTACTTCAATACATTTTCTGGGGGAATTCCAAAGGAGATTGGGAATTTGTCTCAGTTGACGCGGTTCGATGCTTCAAGCTGCGGGCTCAACGGCGAGATCCCTGCGGAGTTGGGTAATCTGGAGAATCTTGACACCCTTTTTCTCCAAGTGAATGATCTCTCGGGGCCATTGACTGCGGAACTTGGGAAGCTAAAGAGCTTAAAATCAATGGACCTGTCAAACAACATGCTTTCTGGTGAGATTCCTCCCTTGTTTGCGGAGCTGAAAAATGTGACTCTCTTGAATCTTTTCAGGAATAGGCTGACGGGCTCAATACCAGACTTCATTGGGGAATTACCGGAGCTCCAAGTTTTGCAGTTGTGGGACAACAACTTCACTGGAAGCATTCCGCATAATTTAGGTTCTAATGGCAATCTGCAGGAAGTAGATGTTAGTTCCAACAAGTTAACAGGAAATTTACCCCAAAATCTCTGCACAGGAAACCATCTTCACACATTGATCACTCTGGGTAACTTCCTAGTGGGCCCGATTCCAGATACACTCGGCCAGTGCGAGTCCCTGAGTCGTGTTCGAATGGGCGAAAACTATCTAAATGGGTCCATTCCAAAAGGGCTCTTGAGTCTGCCCAATCTAACCCAAGTCGAGCTTCATGACAATCTTCTTTCTGGTTCATTTCCAGAGACGGATGAGTTGTCTTCTCGTCTGGGGCAGATAAGTCTATCTAACAATCATCTCACCGGGCCATTGCCGCCAAGTATTGGGAATTTTGTCGGTGTTCAAAAGCTTTTGCTTGATGGTAACAAGTTTACAGGCCAGATTCCAGCTGAAATAGGGAAGTTGCGGGAGCTCTCAAAGATGGATTTCAGCCATAACGAGTTTTCTGGCCCCATTGCGCCGGAGATTAGCCAGTGCAAGCTGCTAACATATGTTGATCTGAGCCGAAATCAGCTCTTTGGTGAGATTCCTCCTGAGATGACTGGTATGAAGATTTTGAACTACTTGAACTTGTCTAGAAACCATTTGTCAGGCAGCATTCCTTCTTCGGTTTCTAGCATGCAAAGCTTAACTTCTGTTGATTTTTCTTACAACAATTTGTCTGGTTTGGTTCCTAGCACTGGTCAATTCAGTTATTTCAATTCTACGTTGTTTTTGGGCAATCCTTATCTATGTGGTCCGTATTTGGGGCCTTGCAAAGAGGGTGGTGTAGATGGTGCTGAAAGGCCTCATCAGAAGGGGTCTTTCTCTGCTTTAATGAAGCTTTTACTAGTTCTTGGGTTGCTAGTTTGTTCGATTGTGTTTGCTGTGGCAGCAATCATTAAAGCTCGGTCATTGAAGAAAGCAAATGAGTCTCGTTCTTGGAAACTCACTGCCTTCCAAAGATTGGATTTTTCTTGTGATGAGGTATTGGCTTGTTTGAAGGAGGACAACATAATTGGAAAAGGAGGTGCTGGTATTGTGTACAAGGGTGTACTTTCAAATGGTGAACACATGGCTGTGAAGAGGTTACCGGCAATAGGCCGTTTCTCTTCGCACGATCATGGGTTCAGTGCAGAGATACAGACTTTAGGGACGATTAGACACCGGCACATAGTTAGATTATTGGGTTTCTGCTCGAATCAAGAAACTAATCTTTTGGTTTACGAATATATGCCGAATGGCAGTTTGGGAGAAATGCTTCATGGCAAGAAAGGAGGAGGCCATTTGAGTTGGGATACTAGGTATAAGATAGCTGTGGAGGCTGCAAAAGGCCTTTGCTATCTTCATCATGATTGCTCGCCATTGATCGTTCACCGTGATGTTAAATCAAATAACATACTCTTGGATTCCAATTTTGAAGCTCATGTAGCTGATTTTGGGCTTGCCAAGTTCTTACAAGATTCAGGAGCATCAGAGTGCATGTCAGCTATTGCTGGTTCATATGGATATATTGCTCCAGGTATTGTTTTAGGATTTAGTTAACTGTGATTATATTGTATTTGAAATAATTTGAATTATTTCTGTTACTCAAATTTTTTACGTTGTCAAGATTGGTGGGGATTTAATTACTGCATATTGATTCATAAAATTACATTTTCGTGCTCTTTGTAGAATATGCCTACACACTCAAAGTCGATGAGAAAAGTGATGTATACAGCTTCGGGGTGGTTCTCTTAGAACTTGTTACAGGGCGAAAGCCAGTGGGAGAGTTTGGTGACGGTGTTGACATAGTCCAATGGGTTCGGAGAATGACTGATGGAAACAAAGAAGATGTGATCAAGATCCTCGATCCAATACTCCCCACCGTCCCTCTACACGAAGTGATACACGTCTTCTATGTAGCGATGCTTTGTATAGAAGAACAGGCAGTCGAACGCCCCACCATGCGTGAGGTAGTGCAAATACTAACCGAGCTTCCTAGGCCAATCGACAACAAACTGGAAGATTCTGCGATCACAGAATATAATCCTCCAGCAGAATCCAGTTTAGAATCTCCCATTAAACACCATCAAACTCAACCACCACCCGATCTTCTCAGTATTTAATTCGCACCCTTCGACTCAGGAGTGTTCTTTTCTTACCCGCTTAGCTTCTTTGCATTGGATCATAGTTAGCTACCTTTCATATTTTGTGTCCAATTTTTTTACCCTGCATCTGATTTATGGGGCCAGTTTGTTTATGCTCTTAACTTTTGAATGTTGGTGTTGACAGTTTTCAAAGTGTGTGTACAGTAAGGGTGGTGGAATGGCCTTGCTTTTCTTCCTTTTTTTATATCAAAAGTAATCGTATAATTATTATAAATTTTCATCCTTTTGTGTCTTGTTTCTCTTAGAGTGATATATGGAAAGTGGAGAATTTGGTAATTGTTTAGTCGCAAATGGGGTTTGGTTAAGTGTGTTTAAACAATTAGAAAATTGTACATCTCACTGCATGGGGGTGGTGTGCAGTGGCTTTCAATTGGGAAAAGTGTGGGGTTCACTGGAGAACTACTAGATTGTATTTGTGTGTATAGGGATACTTGGAAGTCATCATTATGAGACATAAATTCAACCCAAGGCATCAGTCAGAAACTCTTTCTGATCTGATATTGCCTTCAAGTTGAGTTAAAAGCTCTCTTCATTAAATAGTTGATACTATCGATTGATTCTACTCCAACCTGCACGCCTTTCAATTTTTAGTAGGTAATTGGAGTAATAGCAACTCAATTTGATTAAAGAAAATCCAAAGCAGGGCAATTTATTGCCAATGTATTGTTCGTCAAGAAATCCTATCCGATCGGAGGAAACTCGACCTAATTAATCGAGGTGATTGATCGGATGAATTTTTTTTAGTGGTTTTAGGTCGAGCTAGTTGATCCAGAATTTATTTTTTTTAAAAAAAAATTGTTATACAGTTGGTGAATAGGGTTCATTTTCACAAACATGAGTCTGAATGGAATTTGGACACTTCTAAAATTTGTCCATTTAATTGTCTGATCAGGTTGTGCTTGAGAAAACATTTTACCCGCTTTGTCACATGAAAAATTTACTTTGCGACCAACGCAGATATGGGCAGGTGACTTGCATATATGACAGCGGTAGACCGCGCTGCTACAGTCATGCACGCCTCTTATTTCTCCACTTCTTTCTCTCTCATATGTAATATTTATTTATTTTTGTTTTTTTCAGTGGGCAAGATGATTGTTATATACTAAATTTTTTTTTTTAGAAAACTGTTTTTTTTCCTTTATATTTAGTTTTTACTGATTTTGATTCGTAAAAAACAATTTGAAAACAAAATGTTGGTGTCTTTTTTAATATATATAAAATTGCTCCACTAATTCTTTTGTCATCATCTCCCACTTAATAAATCGACAAAATCAAAATGTAAAAGGAGTAATTGATTGCTAAAAATGATAATGCAGATGATGAATTGTAATTGCTATCCTCTAATCCGATACCTAAAACTTTAATTAGTACTAGTAAAATATGCACACACTTTACATATATTATTATTATTTTTAATTTGATCAAATAATACTAAACAATTAAAACGAAATTATTTTCAATTTAGAAGAATTGCTTGATTTAAAATGGAAGTCTGTTTAGATTTTTTTCTAAGTAAAATATGGAGTGACTTGAAGATGTTTTTAGTAAGGATAAGAATGATAATTATTGAATTAAATATTTTGTTTTCCTTTGAAATAGTTACTCTAAAGAAGTTAATAACATAATATAGATGGGAAATGAGTAATTGATTGACCCAATGACAACAAAGTCTTCCCAATTAAAAAAATTAAATAAAACTATGGAAATGGTTGAGATGCTATGTTTTTTAAAGAAAATATCTTAAACTGATAAATAGTGACCACTGAATGTAGTAATTTGCATATTGTATTCAATTTGTCTGGGTAAATTATGAATAGGATTATTGATAGATGTACTTTTGTCGGGAAAAGGAATCCATGGAGATTATTAGATTACCAAAAGGCAAAAGGATATTTGCAATGCTTTTGATGGCAACGTTTGCACCGGTGTGACAGAAATAGTGGGAGCAGGATAAAGATGGAAGTTGAGGTTGCTGTAAAGTAACAAAAAGATATTCCCCCCACTCACTTTTTTGTTGATTGTAATATACATACAACACACACACACACACATGTGTGTGTGTTATTACATATACTTGATTTAATTAATAGTCCCAAAAAGGTTTAATCCCCCACCAATAGGGCTCCTTTAATTTGCCGTCTCGAAGCATGTGGAGAGGAAGTAAATCATGGTGACCGAGCAGTTTTGGGACTCACGTACAATCCAATAGTGTTGACATTAGAGATAAACTTAGGAGACAAAAGAAAAAGGAGCCAGAAAATGAAGAAGAAAAGGCTGAGTTAAATGAAAATTCCTTGTTGAGCATTTATATAATTTAATTATCATACACACCATCTCGATAAATCTGCGTCACTATTTGATAACTACAAATAAATAATCAAAATTTGGGCCTGGATTTACGGGCTGGGGTCGAACGGTTTCTTTAGGCAACTTTATTAAACGGCCCATCGTAAAATTTATTATCGTGCAGGCCCACCGAATCTCGGACCTCCCACTATGCTCCCTATAGCGCCGGGCTAGAAGTTATTTAAATCACACTTTTATCAATTGTTTTTATCGAGAAAAAAAGTAATATAATATAATTTTTTGCATTTCTATTTTGTCGCGTTTGATTTTGCTTTCATATGAAAATGTGAGAAATATAAATTATAAAATATTTTTAAATGTAATTGTAAAAATATATTATAATTTATTTTTTCCTAAATCCATTTTAAGTATAACATTTAAATTAAATTTATAAATATTTGCTGCTTATGCGAATTTGAGAAAAGAAATTATAATCTATATTTTAAATTCATTGCAAAAAATATATTCTGATGTTTATATATATATATATATAAATCCATTATAAGAATAAATTTTAAATTAAAATTTCAAATATATATTTTACATGTAAACAAAATTTCAGAACGCCCACCCAAGCATCACCACCCTAAGTCCCTAACTCCTCTGGCCTTGTTCTCGATAGGCAGGCTTTTCCCTCGATACGAACGACAATGTATAACTTTTGTTACGATATTGGTAAAAATTTGTGTGAGACGGTCTCACGAGTCGTATTTTATAAGACATGTCTCTTATTTGGGTCATTTATGAAAAATATTACTTTTTATGCTAAGAGTATTACTTTTTATTGTGAATATCGGTAGGGTTGACCTGTCTCACATATAAAGATTCGTGAGACCATCTCACAATAGATCTACTCACTATTTTATTTCGTGTGTGTACTTATTAGCTTCAAATATTGAAAAAAATATCATTTATTCTATTATATGATTCCAATAATTTCTAAGATTAAAGATTTTCACTTTTCTTAATTTTATATTCATATCTAGCTATAATAAGAGTGTTAATTGTTATCGTCTCCTTCATAGTAGCATGTGATATATCTAGATGATTAAATTTAAATATTATGTTTTACTTCAAAATTCGTTATGAAAATTTATAAAGAAATAGTTTGTTTATAAATTTCAATATCCCTATGTTATATTCTGGACGACGCTACTAATTTTTCTCAAATTTATGATTGTATTGGCAAGACAATTAGAAGTTGCTTTTAAAAAATAATTATGTATTGTTCAATGCACGATTTACTAATTCAGTATTTATGTTATCACGTTATCTAATGTTTTCAATGAATAAATGCTAAAATTATACAACTGAGATATGCATGTTTACATATTAATTTGCAAATGATTTCTAAATTTCCAAGTCATATAATTTATAGTTATGATAGAATTTGTCTAGGTATCAAAGAGGAAATAAGAAGGAAGTATTAAATCAAAATTAAACTGAAGATACTACTAAGATAAAATATGGAATGAGAAAATCAAGATAAAATAATGTTCAATAACTTGATTTGTTTATGGATGATAATGTCAATTTAAAATTAATCATTTGAATTTTATGTAATGAATAAATTGAATGAAAAATATTTTTTTATAAAATGTTAAACATTTATTAGTTAAAAAAGAAACCAATAAAAATTATGTTGTAAAAAACGACTATTTGTTATTCGAGGAGCTCGATTTTTTAAGTTCGACTCAGACTCCCAAGATATCAAATACATTGGAAGGGCCAACAATAAGTAAACCTACGGAGACGACAGATCGATATATATATATATATATATATATATAAGCCACTATCTAGTATCGGTAGCAAATGGCAAGAGCAGACCAGAAGGCAAGTTATTATTGGAAAGAAAAAAGTGTTGTGCTTCTAGAAAGAAACCAAAAATGTGGTACAATTCAAAGAAGCAAATGATGATTGTCTTTTTATAATTGTTGCTGGACGTCCTTTGACGTTTAAGGCACAACACCCCCCCCTTCACTCCTTTTCAACTCTCTCCGCTCTCCTCCTACATATCCCTTTTCTTTTCTTTTCTTTTCTTTTCTTTTCTTTTTTTTAAAAAAAAATTAAAAACTACTTACCAAAATATTTAATCATTATTATATTTATAATAAGCACAATCATTCTTTAGTCACCATAGGAAGTAACTAAAACTGCATTTCGGCATTCACCTTCCATGTATTTTATGTATTTGACACGTATAATAGAGGTAAACATCACATAAATCAAACACATGAGACTTGGTTGAATGAAAGCGAAAACTTGTGTCTTACCAGAAAAGCGGACACAAGATAAAGTTGAAAGTGGCCTTCTACCACCCCCACTCCTTCACTAGCTTCCCAACCTCTCAACATTTTGTTTTTGTACTGTAGCTAGGATACATACGTTATACATATATTATAAATTATTATTATCTATAAGTTTTTATTTTTATAATATTTAGGAGACAATGGAATATGAAAGGCCAGAATTAAATATATATTCTATATTTAATTAATCTTATGCTAGATACTGTTTTTAACATAACATTAGATTTCTTATAAAATAAATGACAATATCGATCGGAAGTAAGCCTTGTCGCCTAATTCTAATATTCAATAATTAAATTACCAAGAAAAAAACAGAAGAATGAAACGTAACAACTAATTTTGATAACATGTGATCTCTATAAATATATAATTCCATGAAAAGAACAACGAGTTCAATTATAATTCAAGGTGACGTGTTTTCTCTTCTACGGCTAGACATCTGTTAAATTATATTAATTTTATTTCCTTCAAAAAAATATTTCTAACCCATAAAAAATCTGTCAAATCTTAAAAATATTATTATATTTAATCTGGTTGGATTTGTTCACATGAAAAAAAAAAAACAAATTGTATGTTTATTAATACGGAAAATGAGGGAGGCATCTAAATTTATCTAGCTAAGATGAACAAAACCTGGACATGGATGTCATCACCCTCATCTAGTCTAGTATAAGGGTGGGGAAAAATGAGAATTATAATCTAAATTCAGTTTTTAAAAAATGATAACGACTTTATTAGTTTAATTAATTTTATGGCTGTTAATAAATATAGGATGTACCACACTTTTCAAATATATATAATAATATAATATAATACATGTAAAAATGTGGAATTGACTTTTAAAGCAAAGACAATAAATACAATTAAAAGCCTTCATTTTTTTCGAGACATCGTCTTCGTAAGGCATTGACAAAATGTCCTTTGCCTCTTGGGCTTCATTTAAAAACACAACAAACAAAAACAAAACCCCCGCCTTTCGCCTTCTCCCACTCCCAACGCCTCCGCCTCCATTCCAGGAGAAGCTCAGGGGGCAAAATGGAGTTTAACCCCACCTATACATACATAATATAACATATATGAGCCCTATATATATATATATATATAATTAATCACAAGTCATACAGTACTATATAACAGAGAGAGAGAGAGAGTTGGTGGGACATTATTTTGCAGACCAGATGTGAAAATGTTTTAAGAAACACTTTCACCTGCTCTTCCCCATTCCAAAGCTTCAATCCATGTTTCATGCAATGACCGATGTGCCCCTGGTCCAAGAATGGAGGATACAGCTCCGGCCCGGGTTTACAAGTCCTGCACGGTCATTTACTAACAACACGAAGGCTAAGAATTACATAGTTTAATATCACACTGGTTTAGTGGAGATTTCGGCCATCTGAAAAGTCCAATGAAGAGGCAAACAGAACGGAGCCAGGCAATAGTTTTTTTCTGTTTTCTTTAATTAACTCTTGATGAGATCTTTTTTTTAATATATATTTCTGTAAGTTTTTTTTTACTGTGGGATTTCTTTCATGGATGCATACATTTACATCTTTGTTTTTTTTCCTGTTAATCTAATGAAGAACAAAGAAATCCTTGTTGAAATGTAAGGAAGATCCTATCTTTGCGGTATTTATAACATTTATATATCCGATTTTTAATTCCAACAAATGTGCGTCTCTTGATATTATACACACAGAGATATTTTATATATATATATACACACATAAAGAATTTGAACTTTTCTGTTTATTTTGCATTTTGTCAAATGCATGGATGTTTAGAAATAAATCGAGTTAAATGATGGATTTCGTATATGCTTGGAAAAAAGATTTGTTACCATATCAGATGGAACTGATTAATTTTTTAAATAATATGTGGTTATATTCAAAAAATTATAATATAATAGATTAAGATTTGAACTTGGACCTAACTCTACCCAAAAACTAGCTGTGAAGATTATCTAAATCCATATATGCAATCAGGAATGACAACTAACACATCCTCCGCACGCGTAAAGTTTACAAATAACTCAAATATGAGCAGTCCAACACATAACGGTGGAACCCGAGCTCTGATACAGACTGAAACTTGGACCTAACTCAACCTCAAAAGCTAGCTCAAGGGAGAGGATTGGCCAAATCCATATATACAACTCTCAGGTTTATTCAATCAACGTGTGACAACTGACATAATACAATAGATTTTGAAAAAATATATAAAATAACATGATTATATTATTATGTGGATATTTTTCTAAAATACAAAACAAATGGCTGCCAAACAATTTTCTTGGTGGTATTTAATTAGCTTCTCTCTTTTTCTTCTTCTTTATTTGAGTTTGATCTGCTGTGGGTTTCAAATATTATATTCAACGATTATGGTACGAAGTTCATTAATGACGTTGATAAATTATCTGTATTTTAGTTTACTTTTCAGTGTATAATCCTGCCTCTTCAATATTATCTGCAATCCAAGCATTAATGTGACTGCTCCTATGACAAAATAGCACACCCCACCTGAATATTTTTTCATACGCTTTTCTGAATTTAATAAATTATTTTTTCTGTACATAATGCCCTTTTTAAACGGCTGTGATTCATGATATTATTATAATTTATTACTATTAATTTACAATCAAATATTAAATTCTTTGCATCAGCGGATCATGTACTGTAGATGCTTTCCAGAGGTAGCTTGTGGAATTAATGTTCCATAAATAATAGATTTGAAAATTAAATAATCAGGGAAAGAAACATGGCGCCACCCGCTTCGTTTGAAAAAACAAAAACACTGCATTGTATTTCAAATTTGGGTTCAGCAGTAATGTAATGTTCACATTTTATAGGGGTTTTATGTTTTCTTAAAATTGCAAAATCCCGAGGACTTGCGTTCATAAACAGGGGCGGAGCTAGACATTTGACGGGTAGTCTTCGAAACATCATCATCATTATATGTTGCTATGATGACACTGTAACATTGACATGCCTCCTGTGATATCGAAATGTTCGAGTTTGATCCTAAGTTATAAAATCCCAAGGACTTACGTACAAAGTGATGGGGAATCCCGCGGGAAGAGTTTGAGATTTAACTCTGTTGCGTAAGATTTTCAAAAATTCTGGGGATTTTAGAGTGTGTTACATCAGGTTTATGCAAAATCTTTTGAAGATGCAACATTGTTTGCGCACCATTGTCTTTATATTCATAAACGAGGGAGTTCCCGCATTCTGTAGTTTTGAGGCACGAAATTTAATTAGCATGAGCCCCAATATATTACATGCATGCACACAGTTCATTCTACAACCTTATTATTGATTCATTGACCCAACTTTTTTCTATGTTGTCTGGGACAGAATGATTTATATTTGAGAGAATAATTCGACAGCTGGATTTCAAATGATTTTACGTCGGAAAAAATTTTAAAATCCCCATATGAATATTATTTTCGTAACTAATGTGTGGATATCCAACATGATATGTGGTCATTTGTAATTTTTTTAGTGTTTCCGTGTACCATCGTAAATGGTTTTTAATCTTGTTTTTACCATTAAATACAAAAAATTCCTGTGTTAGACTGAAAAGAGAAGTAGGTTTTCTGAAGCAATGGCGCGTCAGACTAATCCCCTCATAAATCATATGGTAAACATGATGTTTACATAAACTAGATGCGTGAAAGATTATAATTTTGGTCATATATTCGTCTTAGCGCGATTTTGATAATTTGTGTTGCCAAATTTCAATTTTAGTTACTTATCTTTATTGTTTTGTTGGAATAAAATTGTAGTGTCTAAAGTGTGAGAATTCAATAACCTAGAAATGAAAATCTGTGAATGGTTTTGTTTACACGCACAAAATAATCAAAATCAAATAATATATTCTTACTTTATTATCATTATTAAAAATAAAAAATAAAGTAGCCAATGCCGAACTTTAGCTGCTAATAATGAGTTGGGCCTGAGAATATATGCACCCACCTGAGTGGAATTGTAGGAATATCTTGAAAAAAATGCTTTGTATTCCACATCCAAATAATGCTTGGCCCAGTTATTCCTAATAAATGATAAATTGACTTTGTTTTTGTGCAATATTACCAAATTAAATATTCTTGAATAATCCATAGCTTGATAAGTCTAGCAACGGAAATTCTCAGTTGTAGTTTTACCTTCACGTTTTTATCAGTGAATCAGGTTGTCTATGCACTGGTTAGGGCCACTCTTTCTAGAGTAGGTTTCTTGTGAGACGGTCTCACTAATATTTATCTGTGAGACGGGTTAATCCCTACCGATATTCACATTAAAAAGTAATACTCTTAGCATGAAAAAATAATATTTTTTTCATGGATGATGCAAATAAGAGATTCATATCACAAAATACGACCCGTGAGACCGTCTCACGCAAGTTTTTGTCTTGTTTCTATGTCTGATCAAATGAATTGGGTGTATCCCCTAACTTTAATTTTGGATGTAATAGATAATGAGTAGATTAAATAAAATTCCTACAATTCCCTCAAAAAAATTAAAAAAAATATTCTTAAATAAAAAATTTCCAATATTAGGAGAGGTTGGGACCAAGTTCCCCACAGACAGAAGAACATCATTAGTCTCATTATCCTCGATGACTAAATACACTACTTACCATTTGTATATCGCACTCGGTTGATGGTGGAGCAATATATACATTAAGGTCAATTACCCCCACTCAATTCTACTTTACCACTTTATATAACCATACAAAAACAATACATTGAAAATCGAACTCACAAACACAAAATATATCGTCGATTATACATTTTGATTCGTGTGATTGGACGATAAATGATAAATCAATATATTTGGATAATATAATGATAAAAACTTGTGTGAGACGGTCTCACGGGTCGTATTTTGTGAGATATATATCTTATTTGGGTCATCCATGAAAAAATATTACTTTTTATGCTTTGAGTATTACTTTTTACTTGTGAATATCGGTAGAGTTGACCCGTCTCACAGATAAAGATTCGTGAGACCGTCTCACAAGAGACCTACTCTAACATAATAACATATAAATCTAGTCATTTTAAAATTTGAGTCAAATATTAAATAAAACAAAAATGCGTGATCCATTAACATCTAATCTTTCGCACCAAATGTCATGTATGCAACATTGCCATATTAATACAAGAGATACATTAGATCTCACACTTAATAGCATATATATTATAGAATTATTTAGCGAATTAAGAACAGTATCCAAACAGATTAAAGTAAACAAAAAAATGCATTATTTTAATTTCCTAAAGAAAATGTGATTTCGACCAAATCTGCAAAAGAGAATCCAAAAAACGAATAAAAAGCATAGAAAGAGCTTTGTATATAACGTTACAAAAATCAAATTATTTGGTATTCTGGACGTCCATGTTCTCACATATATAGACGACTAATAATATTTGAATCTGTGTTGAAATAAATTAACAATTTTGGCCGAACATGGCCCCTCGTCCAGACTGCTAATTCGACATTTTCCGCCCATCTGAGTCAAAAGAAAGTGACTCCAATCATGTGTAAGCCTTTAAAAAAAAATCATACGTAGTCCTTGTTCAGACTGCTAATTCGACTTTTTCCGCCCATCGAATTAAATTGTACAGACAGGTTTGGAAACCAACTTCCAACATTAAATGTTAAGGTTTTTATCAGTTTGATATTTAGACGCACTCGATAGAAAAAAAGAAGGAAGAAGATTTTCCCCTTGTTTTTTTAATGAGAAACAAATTAAGGTAGAAGCCCATTTTCTAATTTTGGAACGTTGGCTTTCTTAGATTGATTAAAAATTATATATATTATACTAATATATAAGTATATAACTCAAATACAAATCATACAAATGTCGTTGATATAACTATTTTTCAGCAGGAATCATTTTCTCTAACCACACAATTTATAAACAATATTGGAGATTCATATTAAAATATAATCGAGTTTTTATCGTTTTACTAAATCATAAGCAACTCGTGTATCTTTCGAATCATGCTCTTGATATATCATATCCCGATTGGCCTGGAAAATTAATGATCGCCAGCAATCTGTACGTTTCCTAATTTCACCGTCGCGAATGAAAACATCAAAAAACCAAACAGTGCTTCTTCCGTTATTAATTTCAGAAAGGATAGTGGTAAAACAGAACCTTCTGGCTGGAATGCACGCACACACTTGCTGTTGGGTATGTGTTTAATTTGAATATATTAATTATTAATAATATTAATTAATTAATTAAATCGTGGGTTTTGTGTGGAGAAAACAACGTAATCTTCACGGAGACGAGACGATGTTTAATTCGCTTGCCGGCTTGTCTGGGACTCCGGGTTGCGAGCAACACAGTAAATTTTACGATATCAAGTGAACACGTTGGCGAGATAGGACTCAAAACAAAAAAAAATCGAAGTTAGTAAAATAAAAATCAAAATTTGAAAATTTAGTTGGTTAAAACCTAAAGTAGACGAAGTTTTTTTTTTTTTTTTACAAAGTAGACGAAGTTAATGTATCAAAAAAATTATTTTCTCAAAAATAAATAAACTGTCATTTTATTTTGTTTTTTTTATCTCCTGCAAAAGAAGTAGATTATTCTCGAACTAATATTTTATAAAAGAAAAATAGTTTTATGATGTTATGCCACTTGTATGATTTTAATTTCCTTGACTTTGTACGTATATTTGTTGTATAAAATTTATGAAAAATCAAATGGACAATGAAATTGGTATATAAGTTAGGCATGTCAAATTTGATGCTTTCTTAAAGATAATAATTCATCTCACAAATGGTACAAATAGTTCTCAAAAAATTGACTTTCTAGGATATAAAACATATAATTACCGTAATTCGAAGCTCACACTCTCTCGAATTTTCCCAAGCAAAAAATCACAAACTTTTATCAAATTGAACGCAGAAATAGAAACTGATATATGAAGAACAAAGGCATACTTCTGTTCGGTTTTTAAAAAGGTTTAAATTTTATTAATTTTTATTTCAATTTTTGGTCATCTAATATTTATATAATGAATATGCAATTTAATATATTAATTATGAAATGTTATCTTGATTCACAAACAGCCAAAACACTCCCAAACAAAGAAGATGTTCCATCTCAGATGAATGCATCTCCTCAACCCAATTTTCAATTGACGTCGTGTTCGAAAAAATATTTCCACAGGATATGCTTCATATCGCTTTATAGATTCTTCATATTAATCTACATGAAAAATAAGAAAAGTTATATTTTTGGTCTCTTTATTTTCATATATATTTTTTTAATTTTTTGTCATGCTTTTAGTCAATTCACGACTTTAATATACTAATTTGTACTTTTCAATTTTAATATTTTTATCCCTCCTGAGGATGATGTATCATTAGCAATATCACATCCCACAATATCATTAATTTGTGTTACGCTATATTTTTTCGTTATCACATCATTATTTTAGCATTTTCATGAGAAATAAAGCTTTGTTATTTTGAAATTTCTAAGATTCATGTGTTGTCTTTCGTCTTTTTAGTAGAAGCTTCAAGAACCTGACTAAACATGAATCCAATATATTAAACCCTTTCTCATCTGAGCACACTATTACATAGCTTGGAAAACTGATTTCGCACGAGACATTCGTCTACGTACATAAAACCACTGAATTATTAATTAGTACCCATGATTTTATTTCTTAAAATTGTTTAATTAAAAAAAATGCTTTTCAAACGTCATTGGACAGCTAGCCTTGCAATTTTAAAAAATGATGAGGCAGATAAGGTTAGGGAAAGTGGTTTTATCTACCAATATCCAAACAAAATTAGAATCAACATTTGGTTCGATTAATAATTGAAAAGTCCCGAAGTTGAGTCATTGCAATACCTTTTTCTTAAGAATAATTTTATCCAAATACATTTTTGCAAGGATAAAACCTTTATTACTAGGCCAAAAGTTATAGTTATTAGTCAAAGCGTAACTTTATTTTTTTATAGTTGTGGCAACGCAAAGTGCACCTATTTGTGTGCTAATGAGTCGAGCTGCTAGGCCGATGAGCACGAAGATGTGCGTGTCTATCTGTTGTGTTGTCTTATATCTGTTAGATATCAGTCTTATCATTTTCCTATCGTCGGCCCTGTCCTCAGCAGATATAGTATTACCTGTTAAAATCTGGCATCATTATTTTACGGTTCATCTAGCCAACCAGATCAAATGATGTAATGTCAACAGCTTGACGCACAAAAACTTCCATAAGATCATTAATCTTATTATTATTTTCACTTATACACACTTAACCCAATAATTTTAAAAATAAATTAATAAGAAACAATAAAAATACTTCATCCAAACTATTATTCCCAATCTCGAGAATCCAAAAATACGTCTTACAAACAAATTTACCAAATTATTATATTGTAAAATTTCTCAAAACAATGATCAAATGATCCTTGTTTGTTTTAGTTGGAGAGACGTTTATAACAGTTAAATCACAACTTGAGACATTTGATATAAGATGTGCTATAACCTATAAGCAATCAACAAATGTACCTTGTTTTAATCCATTATTCAAGATTCAAAGCCTTGAGAAAACAAAAAAAATTGTTTTAGTATCATTCCCCCATTTTTTAAATTGGGTCGTATAAAGTCTCATAAAAAAATTTTTATGATCCAAAAGTGGAATTTGATTTTAGGGATATATTCCGATTACAATCCAAGACACTTATCAAGTCACGACATAGATTCCTACTATTCGTCTTTGGATTTAATAATGGTGGACATTTCTAACTTGTATTGACTCTTACCAACCATCTTAGATTTTGCGCATCACATACTAGTGACATTAAATTAAATTTACCCTATATTTGCAAGTATGAAGAAAAATCAAAACATAACCTAATTTATAGGATCAAAATCAAAATTTGAACATTTACAAAACAAAATCATAAAACAGACAGAGTCCGAAGATGACGTGGAATATTCTTAATATAATAGATATTGGAATAATAAGATTGAGAACTTATTAGAACGAATGACAAATATAAAGAAATCGCAAATACTTTTCAGAAATAGGAAAAAAATTACTCCAACTGTTCAAACTATTGAATTCCTAAATTTTACTGTTTTACCACTTGTAGGAAATATTCACAGTATCGCATCATCTCCATTGACTTTTTTTCCAATTCGATAGATTTTGTTAATCCTGGGAACTCACAATCTCGTCAGATTTCACTGTATTATCACTCTCCATGCCCAAACAATATTTTCACCACTCTAATTTCTATCCATAAACAGCATTTTCACCGCTTTCAGTATTTTTTAGAACTTGACAGCAAATCACAGACCTTCGAATTCGTTGTGTATAAGTCATCTGTTGAACTAAGTTCATTTTGCTGTACCTGAAACAACATGAGTAGTCGTGGGGGAAATCAAATCCAGATTCTGTTTTTCATACTTGCCATTTTCTTGGTCAGTTTCATACACACTGCGGATTCATCCAACAGAGACGCAGAGATTCTTCTCCGCGTAAAGAACAGCCAACTCCACGACCCGTTGAGGAAGCTCGACGACTGGGTCGGGTCGGTCCGGAATGCGCCGTGCAGTTGGACGGGCATTTCTTGCGACCGGCAGAATATCAGCGTGGTTTCCATCGAGCTATCTGATATCAATGTTTCAGGGAATTTTCCGGCGGATTTTTGCCGGATTTCTACTCTCCGGAATATGGACGTGTCATCCAATAGCCTCGGCGGGAGCATTGATTCTGATTCCATTTCACTGTGTTCTCATCTTTTTTCTCTCAATCTGTCGTCGAATTATTTTGTCGGCGACTTACCGGAGTTCCCGGTGGAGTTCCTGAATCTGACGGTCTTGGATTTGTCCCTCAACAATTTTTCAGGTGAAATTCCCGCAAGTTTTGCCAATTTTCCAAGACTCAGTTTTTTGTCTCTGGGTTCAAATCTGTTGAACGGGTCGATCCCGGATTTCTTGTTCAATTTAACTGGATTAACTCAGTTAGTGTTGTCTGGAAATCCCTTTATCTCCAGCCCATTGCCGGAAATCATAGGAAGCCTCAGAAATCTTCAGATTCTGGTTCTCTCGTATTCTAATCTTGTCGGGAAAATCCCGGTCTCTATTGGAAATCTTGTTTCTCTCAAAACCTTGGATTTGTCAGCGAATAATCTTCAAGGAAACATACCAGAAAGTATTGCTGGAGTGAAAAGCGTCGAAGTGATTGAACTATTTGGTAATCAACTATCGGGGGAATTGCCAGACACGTTTTCCAATCTTACTTCGTTGCGGCAGTTTGACGCCTCGGGTAATAGTCTTACCGGAAAAATACCTGAAAGTCTGGCGGGTCTTCAGTTGGAATCTTTACAACTCAGCGACAATTTCTTGGAAGGTGAAATTCCAGAGGCTTTAGCTTTAAACCCAAATCTTGTCGATCTGAGGCTGTTTAATAACAACTTGTCAGGTTCTTTGCCCGAATTCATGGGTATGAACTCGGATTTGGAAGAAATTGACGTATCTGATAACAATTTGGATGGCCCGTTACCTCGGAATTTGTGTTATAAGAAGACGCTTAATCGTTTGATACTCTTTGGTAACAGAATTTCAGGCACAATCCCTGAATTATACGGCGAATGCAGTAGTTTAACGTATGTGAGAATTCAAGAAAATGAACTTTCAGGAGCGGTACCAGATGGATTCTGGGGTATTAGTGGGCTTGTGCTGGTTGAGCTGACAGATAACAAGTTACAAGGTTCTTTCCCTCCGTCGATTTCAAATGCCAAAGGGCTAGAACAATTGTTGATCTCAGGCAACAATTTTTCAGGCAAGTTTCCTGTCGAAATTTGCGGTTTGCAAGAGCTTAGGAAAATGGATTGCAGTAGGAACCAGTTTTTTGGTGATCTGCCCTCGTGTATGTATCAACTGACCAATTTACAGGAGTTTCACATTCAAAAAAATCAGTTCATTGGCGAAATTCCGAAAGGTGTTGGGGATTGGACAGAGTTAACACAGTTGGATTTATCGGACAATCATTTTTCAGGTAATATTCCGGCAGAAATAGGGAGTCTGCCAGTGCTAACACTCTTGGATCTTTCCCACAACTCATTCACTGGGGAGATTCCGGTATCGCTGACGAATCTGAAACTCAATGAGTTCAATGTGTCGTATAATAGGCTTCAAGGGAAAGTCCCACTTGGTTTCGATACCAAGTTTTTTCTCCCAAGTCTAATGGAGAACCCAGATTTGTGTAGTCCGGATCTTGGGCCGCTTCCTCCTTGCTCGAGATCCAAACACGTGAACTTTGTACTAGTGGGAATTCTCTCAATTCTTGCATTGATACTGGTGGTTTTACTTTGGCTCTTGATCAAGACCAAGAAGTTAATTACGTTTGGTAGAAGGAAGAAATCTTGGAAAATCACGTCGTTCCAACGGATTGGGTTCAATGAAGAGGACGTGTTCGCAGCCTTAAGAGATGAGAATCTTATTGGATCTGGTGGGTCAGGGCGTGTCTATCGGGTCAAGCTGAAAAGTGGGCAGACAGTTGCTGCCAAGAGGCTCTGGGGCATGCACCGTATAGCAGAATCGGAGGAAGTGTTCCGCTCGGAGGTGGAGACGTTGGGTAGAATACGACATGCGAACATTGTTAGACTGTTGTTTAGTTGCATGGGCGAGGATATTAAAGTGTTGGTGTATGATTATATGAAGAATGGGAGTTTAGGAGACATGTTGAATGACGAGAAGCATGGGAGGTATTTGGATTGGCCAAGGAGATTCGCAATTGCATCAGGAGCAGCTCAGGGGCTCGCTTATTTGCACCATGATTGTGTGCCATCGATTGTTCATAGAGATGTCAAACCGAATAACATTTTGATAGATGAAGAGTTTAAGCCTAAATTAGCTGATTTCGGGTTGGCCAAGATAGTGAAACAAGATGGACTACAGAGTGATCAAGTCATGTCTCGTGTTGCAGGTTCCTATGGATACATAGCGCCGGGTTAGCCATATTTTCAGTCAAACCAAAATTTCATACTTAAAATCATCTGGTACACATGCTTATATTTTATTCTAACTTTTTGCAGAATATGCCTACACGATGAAAGTTACAGAAAAGAGCGATGTCTACAGCTTTGGAGTCGTTTTATTAGAACTGATAACTGGAAAAAGGCCAAACGACGCTTCATTTGGCGAGAATAAGAACATTGTTAGGTGGGCAATGGAGATGGCTTTTGCATCTTCGGAACAAGGAAGTGAGAACGCTACTGGCACAATAGACAAAACTTGCTTCGATAAACTTTTAGACCATCGAATGGATTCGTCGACCATTGAATATGAAGAGGTGGAGAAGATCTTGAACGTGGCTTTGTCGTGCACGGCCGAGTTACCGGCCAGTAGACCTTCTATGAGGAGGGTTGTCGAATTGATCAAGGATCATTCGCCTACTAGTTCCAAGTGAGGAGCTCGTCCAAGTCTTAGGACAATGTAAAATAAAAGTGTGTGTGTGTTCATACCCGTGGGTTTTGGTTGGCTGAGGTGAACAGAGATCTTGGATTCTTGGCTGCTAAGATGTGAAGTTTTTGCTTTCGTAGATGTATGTAGACAGTCGGTTTTAGTGATGTATTCCATTAACCATGGTGGAGACACCTATGGATTTAAATAACTATATTACTATATTAGCCTCGCTCGGACATGTGAAAGTTGACATCTAGATTTTTGTATTTTTAAAAAAAATATTTGACAAAATATCAATTTTAGTCTTTATATATATTGGGGTGTGTTTTTTATTTAATTCATAACATGTGTATGTTACAAAAGATTTTTTTAACTACGTAATTATAAAAATTTAATATATCATTTATTTAATCACGAGATTGAGATGAAAATAACTAAAATTGATAACTGAACTAAAAATATATATTTAAAAAATTCACATTTTGCTTTTATATTTCGGTGCATAAACTTTCATAATTTATAGTCAAATAATATTTTGGAATTTATATTAAAATATTATAAAGTTATACCAAATTCGACATTTTTCATTAAAAGTGCAAGTTGAAGATCCAACCACACACCCGAGACTAAAATGCTTTTAATCGATTCATATTATCCAAAATCCTTTCATAATTGAAACAAATATTTTGAATAATCACATTAAACCAAACCCATCTTTGGACTTCGGATAACTGGGTTAAGATTACTCGGGCCAACCAACTGTAGTGGGCCATTGTATGGCGTTGAATTATGGACCAAGAATCGGCCCATTGTCACCAGCTGTAAGCCTGTAAATAATCGTTGTGTCGGGTCGGGGCTCACAAAATTTCAAATCATAATTGGAGAAAGATGTGCCTAAATATAATAAATTTAAGAGTAATCCCAAATATTCAAAATTTTAGATATATAAATCTCAAAATTGAAGGGAAGAGTTTTGACGGGGATAATAACCCATGATTTTTTTTTGTCTGGAGGAGAATAATATTTTAATAGAGTTTTTAATTAGTTGATGGAAATTGAAAATGTTGTATTTTTAAATAAGTTAATTTAAAGTTTGAAAAAAAATCATGTTTAATCACGATTAATAACATTTAATGCAGTCAACATATATTTAACTTTTTTCCCTCTGAATCGTAACATTTTCATCACATTTCGCTTTTAATCCACGTTTAATCATGTTTTTTAGAACATTGGTAAATACCCGTGATACAATGCCTAGAATATGAATGATACATTATAGTGGAATAAAGTACGAGTATAATCACTTTGGAATGAAATAAAAATATAAATGAAGTAGTAAATTTATTCCATTTCGATGATTGATATAAAAAAAATAACAAATTGAATGAAATTATATTTAATAATCAAATCATTTTAACTAAAAAATAAAAATAATAGCTGCTCAAAAAATATTATTATTATTGATGTTTATTAATTACTAATGAACTTATTGTTATTTAGTGTAATAAATCTAAACTTATATCTTATTTTATTTTATAATTATAAAATATTATTATTATAAAATAATAATTTACCTAATTATGAAGCTAAACTATTGGAATATCTTCTACCTGCAGATTATTCGCTTTAAAAATGAATTGGAACTTAATATTGCCATCAAGCTTTGGACATGTCAAGGCAAAAATACACTGTGTGTGAAATATATATATGTATGGCATATTATATTAACATTAAGAATGAAATAAACTCATATAAAATATGTTCTGATAATTTTATAATTTAAACAATGAATAATAAATGTTGAAATAAATAATATCTCATAACAAAAAAATTGACTAATTTATTCCAAAATTAGATAATCGTTCTGTTATGGGCTGACGAAATTTCAGAACAGCTAAATTCAGCCGAAAACCGCTAGTAGAAACAGAAATGGCGACCGCACTAGTGAGATCTGGTCTCCGCTCCGCCTTCCGCGGCGGCGCACGTGCCCCACGCGCCTCCCCCGTTCCAAAAAAGTCCTTTTCCTCGTCTGCACACCACGATGAAGCTGGTAATTTGAGAATTGCATGTGTATATATTAAAATTTGTATTACTGGTGTAAGTTGGATCACTTAGCCATGTTTCATAATTGAAAAAACGAGCACCATCGAAAAGTTTGTTTGTGCGACAAACAAATAAAATAAATAGTCTAACATCCTGGTTCGACAACTGTTTCATACAAAATTTGAGTTTTCCAACGTGTTTATGTCATATATCTTAAAAGATCTCTCAACACATAATTGCTCCAAATCAAAGAGTTTTAAATTTGGTGAGATCTCGTTGTATAAGAACTCTAAAGTTAAATATCTTTCATTCGATTCGGGATAATTCTGTGATTGGTGAGTCGATAAGGTATGCACGACATATGATATAATTACACTGAAAAGACTTGTTTAACGTTACAACTGGAATGAACAATTTTCGGAAAATTGTTGGGAGATCTAATAAAGGTTAATTTATCCATGCTTATTTGGCTTTTTCGTTCGCGTATGTATTAGGTTTCTCGATTACAATTTGTATCCGGTATTGCTTATATATGTTCAGATGTGGTGCTACTCGTGAAATTGATTTAAGTGCGAGGATACGATGGAAAATATCTGAGAAATTTTCTGTTTGCAATGATTTTATTTGATTATTTTGGAATTATACAGCTGAGGCTTCAAAGTGGGAGAAGATAACTTACGCAGGAATAGCAACATGCACCATTCTCGCCATCTATAACCTTTCCAAGGGTCATCATCACTTTGACGAGCCCCTTGTAAGCACTTTTTCCCTCGTTGAAAACGTAGAAATTTTTGTTTCATTGTATTGAAGATTGCATAGAATCGAGATTTTGATGATGAACTTACCGGCATTAAATTTTAATGCCACGGAACTTGTTTCAGTGTTTCTGATGTGATTTTAACTTTGTGGTGCAGTCATACCCATACTTGCACATTCGTAACAAGGAGTTTCCCTGGGGTCAGTTTCCTTCAATATTACTGTCTTTGCTCTTATTTTTATTGGTTTGGATGTTTCTAATTTTCTATGTTACTTTTTGGTGTTCCAACTAGCTGTATGTATTCCATCTATGAGCAAGTAATGTTATGAACATTACTGATGTGAAAAAACTCCAACCAAAGTTGCATTTTGTAGTGCTGCGCTGTAGTAATTATGATTTGGAAAAGAATGCCAGTTTTTCGTCAATGTTGTTGTTACAATTGTGTTTCAAGGAGCATCTCTTTCATGATCTAAAAATGTTAGTAGAATTAACTTTTTTTTTCCTATTTTTCTATCTCCCAGCAACTGGTCTATATGGCTTCTTAGTCTTCTGATCTATCACAATTTTTCGTTGAAATGGTATTTTGTGGAATAAGTTGTTTACTTCTTTCTGATGTTAACCTTTTGAATGTTTTAAGATAAACAATCTCGCTGCCGTTGTTACTACACTGGAAATTTCGGAAGTTACTGCACTCATTTTTTCTGTGATTTCACTGATTTTCCAACCACTCAAATTCTAAACAACAATAAGCAACTTCATCAAAATCTCTAGCTTAAGTATTCGTGTGATTGGTGCATGTCTCTTATGAGGATATTATCAATATTTTGCTACTTTTTTTTTGCTAAAGCATTTAAACATGAATTCAACTCCTTGCTTTTTTGTTCGCATACTTTATACCTTTCCTTGGTAGTCTTGTTTTTCTTCACTATCTATATAATTGTGTTGAGGGAGAGAAATAATGCTAACAACATAGCTGTGGAAAATAAAGTGGAAGTGAATTTGTGGAAAATACTACTCATACCTATTGGAAGAAGCAGAATACCTGTGGTATAGGATGATTGTTAACTCATTGAAGATTAATAATGTTACAAGTGTTATGAAACATGCATCTGCATTGCACTCTTTTGGACTAAGTTAGCATACTTCCCATCCAACAGGACCGATGCAATTCTGAGTTTTCTTTTTCCTTTTTCTTTTGCATGGTCCATATAAACTAGGTAGCCATATTATGGGATAATTGAGGTAGAATCTCGTAGTCTACTTATTGAAGCTAATCAATTACAAAGGATGCCTTTCCTAAGTACAGTCATCACTGACTGTATCAAGTTATCTTTAAATGATCCTATCACAATTATAGTATCAACGCAATCAGTCTGAAAAGCATGTCTAGTTTCGTGGATTCTTGAATCACGACTACAAATTTTCAATCAGTACTTATCACTATCCTTTCAACATAATAGAATTTCAGTACGTGGTTCGTGCTTACAATACTTGAATATGAGCATTAGATTAAATTTTAATGGGACATCTACGCTAAAAAATAAATTAGTCTTTTTTGACGCTGTACCTTGAAACTGCTGAACCGTTCACTTTTTTTTTTAACATACATTTTGTGAATGCAGGTCCAGATGGCCTTTTTGAGGTGAAGGAGCATTGATTGCTCTATGTCGATTGAACGCAAATTCGAGGAATAAAGAATGGTTTAGTGCATTTATATAATGTATTTAAATTTGTGATGTCCAAACGGAACTGGAATTTGAAAATTATGGCGAAGGTCTCTGATACTAAAAGTTCTACTCTTCTGGAATTCAGTGTAGATTGTTCTTTTTCTTGGTTTCTTTTGTACTACTTTTCCTTATTCAGGCAGCGAAATAAAATCCATTTCAACTTGCAACTTATTTTTCCTTGCTCCCAACCATTCAAACAAATAATAAGTCTTGAACACAAGATTGAGTAATGAGATGCTAATCACTTGATCAACAAAGTTTGATTGCTAATTTCCAAAAATTTGGGATGATTTATGACATAGTAATAATCTATACGAAATAATTAGATTATGATTACCAAATATGGTAAAGAAATGGTTAAAAAATTATGCATGTTTGGCATTCACAGAGGAGTTTGATCACATAATAATAACAAACGTGATCGTGGATCCTTGGCAATTGCTGAAGCTAAGAAAACAGAGAATTGAAAAAAAAAATCCCATTACAACTACCAAATAATCTACTTGGACTGTTAGCTTCAGTTCCTTCTTCAGGCAGTGCAGAAACAGATGAATCGACTTGATCATCTATAGCTGGTAACTCCTTGTTTTCCTAACTTAAACCAGATGTGTTGTTTTGGTTACCAATCAAAGCAATGGTCGAATTATTCGACTTCTCCTCTTCAATAAAATCAACCAAAGAACTTTCTCTGTCTGTTATATTGGGTGAATTCTGCGTTCTCTAGTTGCCTTATCTTCTTTTTCTACCTATTTAGATTTATCTGTTGTTCAATCGTATTCGACCTCGGATTTTTTGCTCCTCTCCTCAATCGACCTGCTTAAGCCTTCTTCCTCTTTGTCATCTTCTCTCCTTCCCCTACCTGCAGTTCTTCATTCTCTTCTGTCCCCTTCTCTTGCAGTTTTTGACTATTATTTTCATTGACATGCTTATCTTCAGTTGCTTCTTCGTTTCATTTTCTTCTGGAATTTCTTGATCTTTGTTCTCTTTGACATTCACTTCGTCACCCCCATTTTCTTTATCATTATTCTCCTTGTCGCCCTCCTCTTTTGCATTCTCTTCTCCAAGTCTATTTCTGTCATCGCTCTCCGTATCTCCAGCATCGCCCTTATGTTCTCCTTTCATTTCCTCCTGTTTTGTGCCCCCCCTCGTACCATCCCCAGATTTTGCTAGTTTCCTTGCCTGCAGTATCTTCAGTCGTATTAACATCATTATCAGACGCGGATCTGTATCTCCATTTGTCCTCGGACGAAGATTTTTCTTTCCCAAGTTCAAGATCTCATTCCCACCCTTTATCTTATCCGAAACTTTCGTGTTCTCACGATCAGACGCGTTCTTGCCACGGGAGTGGTGCACTGGGCAAAGCAACCAGATGCAGACTCCAATCAACAAACAAAGCAGCACAACATGCTTCACTTTAAACCCTTTAGTTCTTTGATTCTTATGAGCTGATTGCTGAAACATGATTAGTTGCCTTCATGGAAACGTTGGAAACAGATTGGAGTTCTGTTGCACTCCTAAAAGATCCCATTTCCTACTATTTTCTGTCGACCAAAGATGTTGAATTTTGCAAGAAAAGTTGGTAGGAAAAGGGCAAGATAAATCAACTAATGCCCATATACAGAAAAGATCCAAAGATGACGAGGAGATAGTAACTTTTCCCTTTTAAATTTTAAAAAATATCTCATATTCTGATAAATGTTATCAATTTAAATTTTTGAATAATAAAAAAAATAATTTTTTGCCATACTTATTTTAAATATTTTTATAACAGAAACTTAAAGTGTATCTGATCAATAAGTATAGAGTTATAAAGATGATGCTATAATTATAATATTTATTCCCCAATTCATTGACGATAGAAAGTAGATATTCTATTTTGAGACATGAAAGTGAATTTTACGATCATTTTGTACAGTCGAGGCTTGTGTATTAAATAATTTCTTTAAGAACCCATTTTCGATTAGACTTGAACAATAGTTGTCTAATTTCCCAATTTATCAAAACAACATTTTTAAATTTTAATTTTTTCATGAGTAAGTCTCTTGTGAGACGGTATCGCGAATCTTTACCTGTGACACGGGTCAACCTACCAATATTCACAATAAAAAGTAGTATTTTTAGCATAAAAATTAATATTTTTTTGTGGATGACCCAAATAAGATATCCGTATAAAAAAATACGACCCATGAAATCATTTCACACGTTTTTCACTTTTTTTTATATAAATTAGCACAGTCATAATTGATAAACTAGTAAAAGATCTGTCCAATTCTCTATAATATTATATAATGTAAGCACTAAATAACCTATTATCAGTTAGCTTGTATTTTTAAATATTTTCACTCTGATATCTAAACTTTAACTAAAACTCTTTTGCTTTTTTCAGATAAATCGAATAATTTTTCCCAAATAAATCTGAAGTACTGTATAACTATTTAAGTACAACCCTCAAAGCACTACTTTCAGAATTAGCTCGAACGAGAACCACAGAACCCGCCTTCATCACCGCCATGACATCGAAGCTTGTCGCCGCCGCCATCCGCCGCAGCATCCTTAATGGTACGCCCTTCATCCGCCTTAATTTTTCCACTGCAGCCGCAGCTTCCGTTGAGCCATTAGAGGAGGAGTCAAGCGGAATATCAATGAAAGGCGTAAAAATCTCCGGGAGACCTCTCTATCTAGATATGCAGGCAACGTCTCCTGTGGACCCTAGAGTTCTTGATGCTATGCTACCATATTATATTTCCCAATTCGGGAACCCTCACTCCCGCACCCACCTTTACGGGTGGGAATCGGAACGGGCTGTCGAGGCGGCCCGAGCCCAAGTTTCTGCCCTGATCAACTCCTCGCCAAAAGAAATAATCTTCACCTCCGGGGCCACCGAGTCTAACAATATCTCGATCAAGGGTGTTCTGCACTTTTACAAAGAGAAGAAGCGTCACGTTATCACGACCCAGACCGAACATAAATGTGTATTGGATTCCTGCCGTCATTTACAGCATGAGGGGTTTGAGGTTACTTATCTTCCAGTAAATTCCGACGGGCTTGTAGATTTGGAAAAGCTCCGGGATTCCATTCGGCCTGATACCGGCTTGGTTTCTGTAATGATGGTTAATAACGAGATTGGTGTTATTCAGCCGATGGTAGAAATTGGGAAAATGTGCAAGGAGTTTAATGTTCCTCTGCATACTGATGCTGCACAGGCATTGGGGAAGATTCCCATTGACGTGGACAGGATGAATATTAGTCTAATGTCTTTGAGTGGTCATAAGATTTACGGGCCTAAGGGCATTGGGGCATTGTACATGAGAAGAAGGCCGAGAATTAGAGTGGAACCACAAATGAATGGGGGTGGACAAGAGAGGGGGATAAGGAGTGGAACTGTCCCTACACCTTTGGTTGTTGGGTTTGGTGCTGCGTGTGAGTTAGCAATGAAGGAAATGGAATATGATGATAAAAGGATAAGGGCGTTGCAGGAACGGTTATTGAATGGTGTAAGGACGAAGTTAGAAGGGGTAGTTGTGAACGGAAGTGAGGAGAGCCGGTATGTGGGGAATTTGAACTTGTCCTTCGCTTTTGTGGAAGGTGAGAGCTTGTTGATGGGGCTGAAGGAGGTGGCTGTCTCGAGTGGCAGCGCTTGTACCAGTGCGAGTTTGGAACCGTCATATGTGTTGAGGGCATTGGGAGTTGATGAGGATATGGCTCATACCTCGATTAGATATGGAATCGGAAGGTTCACTACCGAGGCAGAAATTGATAGGGCGGTGGAGCTCACAGTAAATCAGGTGGAGAAGTTGAGGGAAATGAGCCCTCTTTATGAAATGTACAAGGATGGGATTGACATCAAGAGTATCCAATGGTCACAGCACTAGGTGATCTGAAGTATATGGGTATTTTGTAATAGTGACTATAATTTGAGAGAAGCCCCTGGAGTTTGGAGTTGCAGGCTAGGTCTTATCATATATTACTCTGCACAGGCTTCTAAGATCAATACATGGCTGTTACTGTGTTTGAATTTTGGTAGTTGATTGGTACTTATAAGTACTTTGTATTAGTGAGCGGGATATAAAATCTGTTTCTAATAAATGGTGCATATTTATTTTTTCATGACGAAAATGATTTCTTTGAGGTTCTTATTGTGAGACTTATTATGTTGTTTGTTGCTCGATCAACTAGTTTACCGCTTGTCCTATAGTTTTATTCGATTTATTTTGCTTTGTAACGACTGAAGATAGTCAGTGTCTCAATTTCAATCCTGTTATATTAGAATGCGTTATTTATCATGGTGAATACAAAGGTTTTCTCCATGGCTCCATCTACATGTTACATGATCATGCTTTCATTATAGAACATCACCGACGACACTTCGTTTATTAAAATTTTTTATTTAGGAAATTTCTTTATTTTTCTTTCGAGCTCTCTCCATGATTTGTGGCAAATTAACTCTCATCTTAACCCCCCTGATTTAGAACGAATAAAAAACTGTTCTAAGAATGCTTCACTGATGCATCGAAGCCAATGAAGTTCTTTGTGTTTACATATATTAGATGATGGATCCTGAAAGATGATTGGGCACATATTATTAGTTCCCTGCTCCTCTAGGAGTTATCAGTTGCGTTTGGTAGTTACTTTGGTTCTCAGATCTATACTAGATGATAGGGAATATGTTCCTGTTAAGGTTGTTGAAGGATAAAATCTATCTATTTCTTTAGTCCCGAGGCCAGAGCCAAAGACGTTTCTAGACTCTTGGTTTCTTTTCATTCAGTCATGCAAATAGTCTTTGAGAGTATGGTTATCTTGACCTGGTAGTCAAATCTATCATATATAGTTTTTAGAAACTGCTCTTCGTCCGTTTAAAATTGTAATATAAAGTTGAGATTTTCAAGTCAGGATTTCTGAACACAAATATCTCACTTTTTCTATCCATTTTCCAAGTTAAAGTCATTGTTCTCTATTGGGAGATTACTGGTTAGTGGGCATGCTTGTGCATTTCTATCTTGTTTATTTCTTTGACAAATACAAAGCTTCGGTAGTTTCAGCTTCCACGCATTATCTCAGTCTCTTCTTGAAGGTCTACTTGTTCGTATGTATGAACAGCAATTCGGGTAGTTTTGGATCTCCTTGGTTTTATTCAAACAAATCTTGATTTTGATACTGATATTTCCGCTCGGTGTCGACTATCCCTTTTCTCAACCAAAACGGGATGTCACAGGCTAACATGTTAGTATCATTTGTTTTTCTTGGATTAATGGATTAGTTAGAGCCTTGGAGGATCATGTAAGACCTTTGAGCTTGCCGAGTTTCCTTTTTCTCACCATATCTCTGTCTTGTGAACCTGCTATAAGAACGAATTTAGAAATGTCCCATGTATCCATGAAATGATGGTGGTGTAAACGAGTGACTACTCACTCGGACCAAGTATGAATAAAAAGAATGGTTCATGGGATTATACGTCGATCTGGATCCTGTCCAAACCTGCCACAACCGTTAGATTCATCCAAGTTAAAAAGGCTATTACACGATGTGTTAATCGTGAAAATGATTTCTTGGATTCGTGATTGTTTGATTCCGGGGAATGACTCTTTTGTCTTTTTTGAAACAGCCGATGGGCATCAAGAATCGTTGATCTTTTCTGCTAAACAAAAGAAATGGAGAAATTTGAAAAGGGTTCCACGAGAAAATAACACGGTTGATTCGATGCTATCTTTGGGGCATCGTCTTAAAGGTTAATCTAATGATACATGCATTTCACAACTTGAAAAGTCGGACGTGACTCGTTGAACAAATGAAATATCTCTGAAATTTTGTAACAACGATAAGGGCTTCGGGAATCAGAATACCTTTTTCGCCATGCTTATGTTGTAATAAAAGCTCTCTCTTTATTCTTGGGTCAATTTGGTAATGAGATGTTTTACTACAGTCATAGTTCGTTTGTGTATAGTTCGTTTGTATCAATCAATCCATCTTTGGTACAATACAATCGAAGAGGGGCCTAAGATAAGGTGATCCCTTTCCCCCTGTATGTTTGTTCTTTGTGCTCAAGGGTTCTCACATCTTTTAACAAAAACAGTGGAACAAAGGTTGTTCAAGGAAGTTAATGTTGGATTAAAGGTGGGCTTTCAGGCTTATGGACTTTTCATGTGAGTGAATGAAAATTTGGAAAGGTGGGTTTGTCCCACATTGAAAAAATGAAGTGGTATAGATAAGTTTATATTGTGTTACACTTTATGGAGGTGTAACAATGATTGGTCAAGAGGCTCTCTCTCGCACACACAGGCGCAGGGGGGTGCAAATCATGGGCCCGATTTGCAGTGGAAAAAAGGCTTGACTTGTGTGCAAGCGTACGAGCGCGACCTGGGTGCGTCGAATGTCGAACCGATTAAGGCAAAAATCGCCTAGCAGTCTATGCCATTTTTTGAGACCTTTCACATGCCCTCACATGGCATGACTGTTGGTGCTTCATCTACCATCTTAAAGGAATCTTTATGACAACCTTTGGCCTTTCGTATGGCTTGTATAGGTATATATAAATAGGAGATGTGCCAAGGCCAGAAAGAGAGACCGGAAAATCCACTTTCTCCTACTGATGTTCTGCTCCTGCTCCGTTTACTGATAAAGTTCAGGTGCTGTTTTTGGTCGCTAGCATAGTGCTTTGTGCTGCAACTCTGCTGGTTTGCCCGTTGTATCCTGGGAAACAGACGTCCGCAGAATCCTCGGAGCACATACCGGAGGGACGAATCTGTTTTAAGGAAACTGTACAAGCTACAGGCCTCGGTTTGATTTAATTAAGCATTATACTACTGTTTTGATTCACTATACTGATTTGCTGGTTTTACACATAGCTATCTGTCCTGTTTTTCCATATATTTTTGTCAACAAACTTAAAACAGATTCTACTCATTACGTGGTTTAAAGTTCAGATATTGCTACTGAATCCAGCGTGCGAAGGGAAACTGGTCATGTTGTCCCTACTGTGCCTGCTCAAGTTGTCCCACGTGCTGCTGCGGTTACTGTCCCTGCCAGCTACGGTAAAAAGCCTGAGAAGTTCACTGGTCTGGATTTCAAGAGGTGGCAGCAGAAAATGTTGTTTTATTTGACAACACTGAACCTGGCTAGATTCCTATTTGAGGATGATCCTAACCTGAAAGAGGGCGAGGGAGATGTTGAATCTGTCAGTGCACTGAAGGCTTGGAATCATTCTGATTTCCTATGCCGAAATTATGTGCTGAATGAATTGGGAGACTCGCTGTACAATGTGTACTGCGAAAAGAAGACAGCCAAAGAGCTATGGGAATCCCTTGACAGAAAGTACAAAACCGAGGATGCTGGGGCCAAGAAATTTCTTGTAGGCCGCTTTCTGGATTTTAAAATGATGGATTCTAAGCCGGTTATCAGTCAAGTTCAAGAAATCCAAGTGATTCTTCACGAGATTCACGCCGAGGGGATGACGTCGAGCGAATCTTTCCAAGTGGCTGCTATAGTTGAGAAGCTACCACCAACTTGGAAGAATTTCAAAAACTACTTAAAACACAAGCGAAAAGAGATGAACGTTAAAGAGCTCATTGTTAGACTTCGCATCGAGGAAGACAACAAGAGTACGGAAAGACGATTGTTTTCTCCTGTTGCCACTAAGGCAAATGTTGTCGAGCATGGCCAAAGCTCGAAAAAGAGAAACTTCTCTCCCTCCAACAGGAAGTTGAACCTCAGACCCAAAGGAGGTGTTTCAAAGAAGAAGTTCTCTGGAAAATGCTATAACTGTGATAGCATGGGTCACAAGGCATCTGAATGTAAGAAGCCAAAGAGAAACCGAGAGGTGAATATGGTGGAGAACATATCTCAAGAGGTTTCGAACATGAATCTATGTGCTGTAATATCAGAAGTTAATCTGGTGTGTTATAACCCAAGGGAGTGGTGGATCGACACGGGTGCCACTCGCCATGTTTGCTCTGACAAGGAGATGTTTGCTACTCTTGAGGAATCTATGAATTGTGAAAAGCTATTCATGGGAAATTCCGCCACTTCCGAGATCAAGAGTCAAGGGAAAGTTGTCCTAAAGATGACATCTGGAAAAGAACTGACTTTGAACAATGTACTGTATGTGCCTGACATCCGCAAGAACTTGGTGTCAGGGTCGCTTCTTAACAAGCATGATTTCCGCATTGTATTCGAGTCAGATAAGGTGGTTTTGTCGAAAAGTGGAATGTTTGTTGGCAAATGTAATGTTTGTAATGGGTTATTCAAACTCAATGTTATGGCCGTTAAGCCTGTGATGTATAAAGTTAATATTTTTGCTTACTTGTTTGAGTCTTCTTGTTTATGGCATGGTAGACTTGGACACGTTAATTACGATACAATTCGTAGACTAATTTACATGAAAAGCATTCCTGCATTCCAAATTGATAAACAACACAAATGTGAAACTTGTGCCGAGGCAAAACTAACAAGATCATCTTTTCGAACTATTGAAAGAAATAGTGAATCACTTGATCTAATTCACAGTGATATATGTGATCTAAAAAGTGTGCAAACTCGTGGTGGAAATAAATACTTCATCACTTTTGTTGACGATAGCACAAAATTTTGTTATGTGTATCTCATCAAAAGTAAGGATGAAGCTATTGACAAATTTGTCCAATATAAGAGTGAAGTTGAAAACAAACTTAGCAAGAAAATTAAGGTGCTAAGAAGTGATCATGAAGGTGAATATGAATCATCCATTTGCTGAGTTTTGTGCTCAACACGGTATCAAACACGAAAGAACTGCACCTTATTCTCCTCAGCAAAATGGCATTGCAGAGAGAAAGAATCGCACATTGAAAGATATAATGAATGCGTTGTTATTAAGTTCTGATTTACCACAGAACATGTGGGGGGAAGCTGTTCTAACAGCAAATTACCTTTTAAATAAGGTGCCCTGAAAGAAGCAAGATAAAAGTCCATATGAGTTATGGAAAGTTAGAAGTCCTTTCTACCAATATCTGCGAGTGTGGGGGTGTCTTGCCAAAGTAGCAGTACTCACTCCAAAGAAAGTAAAGATAGGACCAAAAACTGTTGATTGCATTTTCATTGGATATGCTCAAAATAGTAGCGCTTATCGTTTTCTTGTACACGAATCTCAAATACCTGATATTCACAAGAATACGATAATGGAATCAAGAAATGCTTCGTTCTTTGAACACATGTTTCCAGGAAAATCTAAGGAAGAACCAAAAGATTATATGAAACAATTGATGAAGAACAAGAGCTTGATCAAGACATTGAACCTAGACGTAGCAAGAGAGCTAGGGCTGAGAAATCCTTTGGTCCGGATTTCATCATTTTCATGATGGAAAGTGAACCTCAAAGCTTCAAGGAAGCAATGAGTTCATCTGAGGGACCTCTATGGAAAGATGCTATAAATTCCGAAATGTAATCCATTTTATAAAACCATACGTGGGAATTAGTAAATCTTCCTCCGGGAAGCAAACCACTAGGCTGTAAATGGATTTTCAAAAGGAAAATGAAATCAGATAGAACCATATATAAGTATAAAGCCAGATTGGTAATTAAAGGTTACCATCAACGAGAAGGGCTTGATTACTTTGACACATATTCTCCTGTATCGAGAATAACTTCTATTCATGTGATACTTGCGATTGCCGCCTTGCGGAATCTTGAAGTACACCAAATGGATGTAAAGACAGCTTTTCTAAATGGAGATTTAGAAGAAGAAATTTACATGGAACAACCTGAGAGATTTTCTGCGACTGGGCAAGAAAATAAGGTTTGTAAACTGGTGAAGTCTCTATATGGCTTAAAACAAGCACCAAAACAATGGCACGAAAAATTTGATAAAGCCATGATGGAAAGTGGATTTAAATTCAGTGAATGTGACAAATGTGTATACATAAAAAACACTGTAAATGGAAATGTCATTTTATGTCTTTACGTAGATGACATACTTATCATTGGTAGTAATGATAAGATGATCAAATCCACCAAGAAGTTATTGAACTCAAGATTTGACATGAAAGATTTGGGCTTAGCCGATGTAATCCTTGGAATTAAAATCCATAGAACATTAGAAGGGCTAGTCCTAAGTCAGTCACATTATGTAGACAAAATACTTGAGAAATTCAATAATGATGACTCTGCATTGGCTAAAACTCTGATAGATACCAGTCAGCATCTATCAAAGAATCGAGGTGAAAGTATGTCTCAATTAAAGTACTATCGAGTCATTGGAAGTCTGATGTACTTAATGAGTTGTACAAGACCAGACATAGCTTATGCAGTGAGCACATTGAGTAGATTTACGAGTAATCCAGGAGTTGAACACTGGAAAGCAATTATTAGATTGCTAAGATACTTAAGGTACACTCGTGATCATGGGCTGCACTATAGCAGATATCCTGCTGTTATTGAGGGATACAGTGATGCAAATTGGATATCTGATATGAAAGACTCAAAATATACAAGTGGATTTGTATTCACTTTAGGAGGTGCAGCAATTGCGTGGAAATCTTCTAAACAAACTGTAATAGCCAAATCCACAATGGAATCTGAGTTTATAGCTCTTGACAAGTGTGCTGAAGAGGCTGAATGGCTGCGTCACTTCTTAGAAGATGTTCCAGGATGGGAAAAACCAGTGCAGGCTATATGCATACATTGTGATAGCCAATCTACGATTGTAAGGGCACAAAATAAAATGTATAATGGTAAGTCTAGGCATATACATCGTAGACATAATACCATTAGACAACTACTCTCAACTGGAGTTATCTCTGTTGACTATGTAAAGTCAAAGGATAATATAGTGGATCCGCTGATCGAAGGGTTAAACAGAGAGTTAATTGCGAAATTGTCAAGGAGAATGAGGCTCAAGCCTATATAATAAATTGGTGCGAAGGAAAACCCAACCTACGCTGACTGGAGATCCCAAGAACTAGGTTCAATGGGACAACCTAATCGCGCTAATTTGGAGAATCACTGTGGGGGGTTATCCCTAGCCAATTCCTATTATGAAACAATAAATGTTGAGGATAAGCTTACGGCTTTTAATGATTCTGATAAGAAGCAATATAGAATCACCTATGTGAGAGAGAAGTGGGGCCGCTTCTAAGGAATTGCTAGGCTCAATTCTAGACCATCTCGCAGAACCAGCCGTGTGTTCATGGCCAAAAAGAACACAATCATGAGAAATTAATAGTATCAGGGAGAGTCTTGTGTGAAGTATATCACAATTCACACAAACGGATGTACAGTTCAAAGACATCACGTCTACTGTCAACCAGTGAATTAATATGCTTTCACAAAGGAAGGTTCAAGGGGTAACACCTACCTATCCTATGCAAGACTCAAATATTGAACTTTATCAGTGGAATCCTTTCGTATAACTTTAAATTCTCATTCATGTGGGGGATTGTTGGATTAAAGGTGGGCTTTTAGGCTTATGGGCTTTCCATGTGAGTGAATGGAAATTTGAAAAGGTGGGTTTGTCCCACATTGAAAAAATGAAGTGGTATAGATAAGTTTATATTGTGATACACTTTATGGAGGTGTAAAAATGATTGGTCAAGAGGCTCTCTCTCGCGCACACAGGCGCAGGGGGGTGCAAATCATGGGCCCGATTTGCAGTGGAAAAAAGGTTTGACTTATGTGAGCGCGACCTGGGTGCGTCGAATGTCGAACCGATCAAGTCAAAAATCGCCTAGCAGTCTATGCCATCTTTTGTTACTTTTTTTAGACCTTTCACATGCCCTTGAGACCTTTCACATGACATGATTGTTGGTGCTTCATCTCCCCAACTGTTGGTGCTTCATCTACCATCTTAAATGCATCTTTATGACAACCTTTGGCCTTTCGTATGGCTTGTATAGGTATGTATAAATAGGAGATGTGCCAAGGCCAGAAAGAGAGACCGAAAAATCCACTTTCTCCTACTGCTACAGTAGTACTTATGCTACAGTACTGCTATTCGTTCTGCTACAGTACTGCTGTTCTGCTGCTACAGAACTGCTTCTGCTTGTTCTGCTTATGCTCCGTTTACTGATAAAGTTCAGGTACTGTTTTTGTTCGCTAGCATAGTGCTTTGTGCTGCAGCTCTGCTGGTTTGCCCGTTGTATCCTGGGAAACAGACGTCCGCTGAATCCTCGGAGCACATACCGAAGGGGGCGAATCTGTTTTAAGGAAACTGTACAAGCTACAGGCCTCGGTTTGATTTAATTAAGCATTATACTACTGTTTTGATTCACTATACTGATTTGCTGGTTTTACACATAGCTATCTGTCCTGTTTTTCTATATATTTTGGTCAACAGTTAAAATGACGAATTCTTGTCCTGTTATTTTTATAGTTCTTTGTGGATGATAGCTTAATTTTTTTTGTGCGACTAGAGAAAGACATTTTAATTGACCGTCGCTCCATTCAGAAATATAAGAAAACGTCAGGACAGGTGATTAATTTTGACCATTAGTCCTAGGAGCTTCATTCAAACTAATGAAGATATTGCGGGGTATATTCTCTGTCTTGGTGATCAGGAGTCATGATATTTACCTTGGCTTGCCTATATTATCTTTGCGTAATAAAATATTACAATTTGAGTATTTACGAGAGAGGATGAAACAACAAATCAAGGGTTGGTCCTCAAAATTCTTCTCTTTGGGCGGACGGGAGGTGCTTCTAAAATCATTTTTACTGGCGATCCCTTCGCATAGAATCTATGTAGATTGTGCTTATATGTTGTTAGAAAATGTCCGAAAATATAGATTGGTGTGTACTCCTCTTGGTACTGATGTGGAACAAATATCTCTTGGTACTGATGTGCAACAAATATCGGATCGTTCGTGGATATCTCCGTTACCACATCAGTTCAGACTTGATGTTGATGTAGATTTTGATATTAAACGGGGCATTGGGGTAATGGTGAGAGATGCTCAGGTCGGTCCGTGGTGCGCAAGCTTGTTCTATTAAGCATCTGGGTTCCATTTCAGGTGCGGGGCTGGTTCAAATCCACCGTGGGTTGGACTTTTGTATGCGTCTTGGTCTATCGATCAATGTGTTCATTTTTTCGGATTCCATTGACGTTGTTCGGGCGGTGCTTAATCCAGATGTCGAGCTTGGTCCAATTGGAGTTTTGGCTTTGGGAATTCGGTATATGCTCGAGTGTACTAATTTTACCTTAATCAATCCCATGCGAAGGAGCAGCAACAATGTTAAGTCGAGACAAGGAAAAATCTTTTTCGCAAGACGAAATTACCCGTATATAGTGCTATACGTTGTAGGCAATCGTCCCCAAGATACAACGACTTCACGTCGAGAGTTTGCAGCACTTCAAATCTCGAAATCAGCGAACAAAACTATGCAAGAACTTTCAAGTGTTGAAGAGGATAAAATGCAACTAGATGGCATGAAATTTTTCCAACCTTTTGAATGATGGATGGGGTGATTATTTATAAGTGATCATTGGATATGTAGAAGAGACATGTCTTTCCAGATCGAATGCATTGAAGAGCCACAATTCTAGTCAAAAGACACATTGTTTGGTGCAAAAGAAGTCAAGGTACGCACATGTTTTTCTGAAACAGCGCATTGCAGATTTCTAGAAAGGGTCGCGCATATGCGCGCCTTGTTCTACAAGGCTCGCGCATATCCTATCGTGGCTCATCAATAATGTTACTTGGGAATTACAGAATTAATTCTATGCTAGTTTTTTTTTTTTTTTAAAAAAAGCTTCGTTTCTATTATATATATATATATATATATTTGTAGCCATTACTTTTGCCTGTCTTGATAAAGCCTTTATTTAAGAGATTCTCTTTACTTTGGAATTTAGGATAATGGTAAGATCGAATTATTTTAGGACACTTTTTAAAAGAGTTGGCATGATTCCACACGTGACTGTGGCTTTTCCAACCCCCATTTGTGCCCGTATGTTTCAATTATTTAATTAAATAAAACATAGCTCGTGGACATAACATTTGGAACATGTAGAAGGATTTTTGTTTGTTTTCTCCAAATTATTGTGGTTTAATTTGATTGAGTTTTAATATAAAAAAATGTCATCTCTTCCTTCCTACACAAAATTTTAGATGAAATAGAAAAGTAATATATCTCATTAAAATTGATCAATTATTACATTATTTTATATAAATAAAAAGCAAGAAACTCGATATAAGAAGAGCAGGACTGCTTTTTAGAAATAAATAATAATTTACCATTCCAACTTCAAAGAATATAACTAATAGGAGAAAAAAAATCAATATGTATATCCAATATCTGTTAGCTTCACCAGCATTTGGCTCGCATTTGTATATATGAAGCAAAATACCTTTATTTTGTTTTTATAAATACTTGAAAAATTGATATTTCTAAAGAAATATTTAATATTCACCTCATTCTTTCTTCTCTACTAATCGTTAGAGCATACTACATGAGCACAAACCTGTTAAACACAATTACACATTTAATAGTTATAAATTATAAAATAGTCGAATTTGTATCCTTATTATCAATTATGATTAAATTATTATATTTTTTTAATAAATAAGTAAATGTAGGATTTTATCACTTGTTCGAAAGTTAAAATTTAGCACATATATATTAGTGTTGTGCTGCACCGCAAACTTGCTCAATCGGTCATTCCCAGATGTATCGTTGTTATTATTATTATTATTATTATTATTATTATATCGCATGTAATTGTTTATGATGAAATAAAATTTTCGAATATTAGTTCTGTAGAAAAGCCTGGAGAGGGAAATGGTCTATGAAATGTCCCATCACCTGATATATCACTCTCGGCAACAACAGATCCAACAAGCTATCTCTTGTCAAAATATTTTTACCTGTTTTGACAGAAAGGATGATCTATCTTTCCTATTTACTCTTCAATCGATCTCAACGAAATAAATTTTATTCTCGTAATTTCATGTCATATTTAATGCAGATTATCATATTTAAGCGTGATAGTTGTTAATTAATTAATTTACCTGTATCTGAAAGATTTAATGATTATCTAGTAAATGTTTAGTTTTTTTTTTGGGGGGAGAGAATTATGAATCTGAAAGTTAGCACAAAATAGTTGGTGAGATAGTCAGTGCAGCATTTAAATGCAATTCACTTTTATGTTTCTATCGACGATACATTTAGTATTTGTTTTTTAAAATAAAAAGCTTTATGTATTGTTTAATGCATGATTTACGAACTGACTACTTCTGCTATCAATTTATCTGATTTTTTCAATAAACAAATACTTATATCATACAATTGAGATATACATGTTTACACTTTAATTTGCAAATGTTTTCTAACTTTCCAAGTCGTATAATTTATAGTTATAATATAAAATTGTAATTATTTTTTGTTAAGATAATCAGTATGATGTAAAAAATTTGTCTATGTATAAAAAATAGAAATAAAAAAATAAGCATTAAATCAAAGTTATGCTGAAGATATTGAAAAAACTAAATATTAATTGGAATAATAAAACAACGAGAAAAATACAATTAGTATTACGGATACGGAATAAGGAGATAACAATAATCTTAAATAACTTGATTCATTTGTGGATGATAATAGTAGTAAAAAATGGTTATTCGAGTTTTTATTATTAACAAATTGAATGGAAAATATAGTATTAATATTATTGATGATGACTAAAATGTAATATGGGTTAAAAAAAAATTTGTTTCTCTTGATTATTGATGATCCAGATAATTGAAATTATTAAAAAAGATAAAAAAAATATTAAAACTTATTAGTAGAAAATCAAACAAAAAAATTATGTTGTGCAAACAGTGAGTGACCTATCTTTCGAGAGGCTCAAGTTTTTAAGTTCGACTCAGGTCTCCAAAAATTCAAATACGACATTGTTCATCCTCATCCGGTGTTCATCTTTATCTCCATCTTCATACTTGTCGGATGATCGTATATCTATATCATACCCACATATCATTTTACCACCTACAATTTTATTTTTTCATCTTTGAATTCTTTCGATGAAGCTATGCACATTTATCCAATTCTCAATAGAACAATAAAAATATTAAATATTAAAATTTACAAGCTAAACATCATAGAATAAATAACAAAATATAAAATACAGTTTACTCTTACATCATTATCTCACGAAAATAACATCAACTTTACACTAATCTTTTTATTCATTTAATAAAATTAATATCATTCAACAAAAATATATTAGAATTAAATGCTCACGACCAACTAAATACATTAAAACTCTATAATCCAAAACATTAGTTGATCATTTTATTTTGACCAACAATCCATACCATAATATATAATTATTCACATATAAATTTATATAAATAAAATTAATCCAATTTTTCTCGAGTTACAACTGCCACATTTTGTAAATCCTCTGCTGTAATTTTAACTAGTATTTAACATGTGCGATGCACGAGATAATATTATTAAAAATTAGTGAAAATAAATAAATATTTAAATTGAAAAAATAATATAATTATAAAAAATAAAAATAAAACTATTTTTCGGTAATTTTAAAAAATTTTCTTAAATACTACGCATGTAGATTAATTTTTTTGGCTAATAATCACTATCATATCTCAAAATTTTAGATTGTGTTAGCCTAAGGCAATGACATGATGCTTATCGTGTTTAATATATTGAAGTCGATCACGAAACTTAATACATATTTAATTCTTTAATTTTCGATAAGCTATATATTATTATTTTTTAACATGTGATAAAAAAAATATTTTTAAATCACATTCAATAAAATTAATGAGAAATACTTTTTTAAAAATTCAGTAATTTCGTCTAAATCCACATTCACAAAGAATTTTGTGACATGACACGTGTTTGACACATTTGAATGATAACAATAATTGTTTCATCAATATCTTTATCCAAATGGGTTGTGATTTTATTTACAAAATCTCTTCATAATATACACAACATCATATTATTCCGAAAGAAAAATGAAACACGTGATCATAAGTAAATTATGTATAAATCAGAGTTATTTAATTAATATTTATTATGTATATTCAAAAATAATGTCAATAAATTTTATAACGTGTCTTCCAATAAGATGCTTACTTTCTTTAGAATTGGTTTAATCATTTCAATAACGGGAAATTTTATACTATCATGTATCCGTGAATTTTGTAATATAGAAGAAAATTATCACATTAGTAATACGTAATAATTAAAATTTTGTACAAATAGATTAATAATATTTTTACTTCTCGATTATGAAAGACAGATTTCAAAGTATCTCGTTGTTCTCGTTGTTTCCATATGTAGGTAGTTCATAACAACGAACAAATCTAAATTTAAACGAACATTACATCTTGAAATGATTCAACTCATATATGGTGCTGAAAAGAGGAGTCATTTCAAAATTCAATTTTGGAGTAGATAAATTAAGATAAATAGAATAAAATTGGTTTATAATATAATATGCAATATTGCATTATTTATAATTTTAAATTCAAATAAGACATCCCAAGGGATGATAATGATACATTTGATGCTTTTGACAGAATTATATCATACATTAACCATTTCAAATTAAGAAAATTTCGAATTACATGCATTGAGTGTCAAAAATTTCTGATTATTGAGGGTAATATACATGTTTATATTGAGAGTAATTTAATGTCCATTTGAAACTCTTTTGAACATATCTCTTTTAATTTTCTTGTGCTCTCTTATTTGAATTTTTAAGAAGACAATTCAAGATATACAATATACATATGATTTTGGAAGAAAACTACAATACATTAATTCTTTCAAATTAAATTAATTTCGAAATAATATGCATTTGAGATAAAAAAATTTATGATTGTTAAATGATAATTTAATGTCCATTGAAAAACATTGTTGTAGTGATAACTTTTAACATTCAACCAATTTTATTTTTAGAAAAATTAAATAAACTAATTAAATATTGTATTTCTTTTTTAATAAGTAATTTGAGCAGAAATTACTTAAAATAGAAAATTTTATTTTTGAATGATTTAGATTAATAATTTGTATTTTAAATTTATTTATACAGTTTTTAATTAAACTGATTGATATAATCAATGTAAAATTTTTAATATAATTTATGTTTTCAATAGAGTTTAGTTTTAATTTGCGTAAAAAAATAAAAAACATATAATACATAAATTAATTTTGAATTAATAAAAAAATTAATTGAATTCAAAATTGAATTAAATGAATTGATGTAATCAATGCAAACAATAATTGAAGTGATCAATTATTGCAGTACACATGTGTCAATATTCATGTAAATCTTTTCTTTTTTAGAAATGATATTTTGGCGGAAAATTATTATTTTTGACAAAAACTCTGTTTTTATATATATATATATATATAGATGATAATGCAAAAAATCACAGAAATCTTCACTGCTCCGCATTTACTCTGAGTACTGCCTTGTACAAATCAGAATCTTCGGTACAAAATAAAAAAGCTCAGATATCAGAGCTGTAAGTATATGATTGCCTTGACGTATGCAATATAAAATATTAATGCATATCAATGGCGTATTAATTAAAGATTTTACACGACAGATGGGGAAATTTCGGAGATGCCCACAAAAAAAAGACACTGATTTTTCCCTTTTGGTGGAGCCAAGAAGAAGAACTACTTAGGTGAACTGAACCATGGTTATGATTTGATTCACCTTTTATGAAAGTGTCAATAGTTATAATAAATTGACTAATTACTTACAGAAAATTATAAGGTTTGAATTTTGATTATTCGGACAAAAAATTATGGGTTGAAAATGAGGCTGCCGCATTTGCATTTCCAGCTCATTGGCTTGTAGTTTGAAGTGTCATCACCTCTAACATAGGCTGCTGCGGCGAATACTGCAGCGGAGGCGTTCTTAATTCCGTTTCTTGTTTGAGGATTCGTGGGAACTTGGATGGCTTCGCAGTGGGCGCAGGAGACGCACCGCCGCTCGCAGCGCGGCGGCCTGGAGCCGATTTGTGCCCGCAGGATTGCTTTTTCTTCATTCACCGTCTAAAAATGTGAAGAATTCGATTTCATTAAAGTGCTTTTTTTTCAAAGAAGAAGAAACACAGAAGGAAAATGGGAAAATTGTACCTCGGAATTATCAGCTATTTGTGCTAGTTTTCTACCTGAAACATGCACAAGATCGTGACTTTAGCCCGAAAATGTATTCCACAGAACTAAAAGCTGATCGCATTAAATCCAAGAAATTACTAAACTGGGAGTCATCAATTTACCTTCGGCATTGTATAATCTTGACTGGGACGAGACTAAAACCATGCAAACCATTAAAGAAACAGTGAAACGGTACTGAATCCTCCGGCCACAAATCATCTTCTTACTGCATCCCATTCTGGGATTTAGATCCCGAGAGAATAAATTTCGAAGCGCAGATATGGAGAAGCTAGCCCTTCAGAGGCAAAAATATTCAGCTGTCAACAAGAGATCCCTTCTCGTTTTGTTTCCCAAAACCTAAAAAAAAACTCGAACCCAATATATATTTTCACGCATCACCTATTATATTTCACACCATAAAGCGCAAGTGTTCCAAGGAGTACTGCGACCTTTATAAGGACAGATTGGAACCCAAAACACAAACACCAAGTGTGATGGGGTACATTCACTGATCAAGTGGAACAGTTCGCGCTACACATTACAAAAACATGTCACATCTGTGAATCTCTAGCTAACGTATGGGTGTGGAGGGGGGCTCTTTCTTTTTGGCTTTTTGAAGAAGTTGAGGTGATGGAACGTGCAAGGACAAACCAGAGAAGAGATAAAAAGCACACAAAAGATGCGAGGAAAAATCAAAATAATCAAGCTGGAAAAAAGGGGTTTCAGGGCAAAGAATTTGGAGTGTATAAGCCGGTAAACCTCGTGGAATGAGCCCTTTTCAATTCAAACAGAGAAATATATGCATGAAATATTACTATTTTATGGTTATTAATGTTATAAATGTAAATAAAGAGGGAGTTTTAAAGGAGAAGGCAGTAATAACGATACAGATAAGAAAGGGGAAGAGGGAAGAAGACAAGAGGCGAAGACAGCAAGAAGCCACAGAAATGGCAGCAAAAGGGCGAGGACTCATTCACACCTGAATACAGCTGGTCTTCATTTTCGCTTTCTATTTTTCTTTTATTATAAATAATAAACATATATATTTATTTTATGATAACCTAACTCGTGACTGTGAACTTTGGTGTACATTTGATAAACATTCAAATTAATACAGGTAAGTTATTAATCAGACTAGTCAGTTAAACCATGATTGGCAAAATATGTGCGATATACTCACCAAAAAATATTGGTATGAAAAATCTAATTCTTAATTATTGATCAGACATTAATATACTTCACCAACTTAAACACACTAACTAATGATATACAAGTATACAACATGTTTGCATCATCTTACCTTTGTATCAAATTTTATAATTATTATAGTTAAAAAGAAAAGTTGTATAATTTATCATCTCATCTATACTATCTATAATACATTATATATAGAATAACAATTTTTGGGTTCATGATGTAATTTCTGACGAGCAAAAAAATACCCTTTTAAAATTCCAAAAAAAATTCATCTCCATTTAGTTAAAATTTTTAGAAAATTCACAGTTTATTTATATAACTATTACTGCATCACAACGACTAATAACGTATTTTTTATCCACATTTTTTAATTTTTAAATGATCATATCGTCATATTTAACATTAATATTTATTACCAAAATATTTTTAACATTTTTTATTTTAATATAATCTCTAAATATTTCACACAAAAATTGTTTTCAAAATAGGACAAGACCAATCGGTTCGACCGAGAATCGGTCATGTATGTGGGAACCCGAATTTCCAGCATTTCCAGCATTTCAGTAGCAATGCAAAATTTCCAGCAGAAAATAATATTTCAGAAGCTGGTACTTTTCCAGCAGATTAGAATCCAGCAGCAGACAGCAGATTAGAATCCAGCAGCAGACAACAGATAAAATCCAGCAGCAGAAGATTAGAATCCAGCAGACATTTACTGGTTCAGCATATGACTTGTAACTGAAGCATTTAACATGGAATAAAGGCTGTTAAATGCAGATTATGGCCATTAATAGGGAGCCTAAGAGTCAGATTTCGGCCTATAAATAACAGCCTCAAGTCCCTGAATTGGTGTTACACAAATCTTGAGATTATTACTGAAATTTTCGAGCTAAGAGGGTGCTGATTTTCGAGCAGCAGAAATCAGTAGCAAGAACAAGCAGATTTCAGACTTCAACCGAAACACTTTTAACAAATTACGGTAAGTGGGCTTATGTATAAATATCTTGAAAACCGTTTGATGATTTCTGTTTTAAAGCAAAGTATATTCTTGAATCCAGATATCTGATTTCGAAGCACTGAAACTTAGTGAACTAATGGTAGGAATATATATTCTGAACATTACTGATTACTGATTACTGGCCTCACCCCTTAGAGGAGAGAACATATAGGGGACTGATATCAGTTTAGCCATGAAATTCACGAATGTGCTCGGTGCTTACTTGTTAAATTATGATTTCTGAATACCGAATACTGATTCCCGATTACTGATTTCTGAATACTGATTTCTGTTCTGAAATAAAGAGTTTCTGTATATTATTGTATTACTGTTTATGTTGAAAACGATTTCGAAATTGGGAGTTATTCCCACCCCTGCTTACTGAGTGACAATCATATCACTCACCCACCAAAACATCTCAGATAAGAACGACGAAGAAAGATTAGAAGCAGAGGAGCAGAACCAGTTTTGGGGATGGTGAAGAAGAAGACTGTCACTTTCAGTTTTAGATTATATTTTCCGCTGTATCTGTAGAAGCAATGTTATGTTTGTTTTACATTTCCGCTGTAAAACATTAGTGATTCGAGTTTGTATCAGACAATGAATTACTTCGTATTATGAATAAAAAGACTGGTTTCTGAATTTCGTACTTCTGAGGCTTGTTGTTTTCGAATATAAATTTGAGAGCAACGCCGGTGTCAACCAACCCCCGTCCCGGGGCGTCACAATGTATCCAATCTAGAACACAATCAAAAGGTGTTATAGCAGTGAAAAAGATAAAAATCGGCCAATCAGATCGATTATGAATTGGTAAACCGGTTTTCTTTTTTTTTTTTTTTTGAAAAATTAATATTTGGTTATATATACAAGATTTACTTGAGGTAAGATTTGTTATAATTATGTCTCAAACGATATATGTCACCTCAAATTTGATGCCTTGATGTAAGCTATTTTAAATTTAAAATACAGCAATTTGTGTGGATACCTTAGTCCCTCATTAGAAGAAATGCCAAAGCCCAACTGAACGTTCTTAGCCCAAAAGGAATGGTTTAAGCCTCAATAGGCAAGTGAAGCAAATGCCAAACACCGGCCGTCAGGAACAGTAAATATAACTAGCAATCGTCTGCGTTGTGTGCAAATTCCTATTTTCATGCATACTGAATTTAGAGATTATATTAAAAGTAAGAATTTAAAGGGTGTACGAATTGAGTTTTTTGTATAATTATTGTAAACAAAATGTATATGTAATTAACCCTCTAAAAATGTGATATTTTGAATAGAATATGACTCACACGATTATGTATTTACAAAGCTGGAGTCGAGTCAGATGCATTGAAGCATGATAACAAGTAACAACACACGATGGATGATGCACCGTGAATTAATGAGCACAACCGACAATTTATCCAACATAGGACGTGTAGTCCAATTTGTTCTTTTCTTCCTTAATTATTTTTCATCGTAGACATTACGTGTACATCCACGAACTTTGCGAATCTCGTCCCCCATTTCTGTTGTTATAATAATTATTATCAGAAAAAGAAATTTAAAACCCTTTAATAATACATGCATGCAAATATTTATATATATGTTTGCATGCTATTAGATCGGTTTCTCATTTCATTCAGTCGTTACTCTCCCTCCATAAATAAGAAGGAAGACGAGAGATCGAGGAGCAAGTTGAAATTGGGAATTAGCATATCAAAACAAAATGGCTTGCTTACTCTCCACAAAAGAAAAAGGTGATGGAGATTAAGGTGGACCAGATAAAAAGAAGACGACAGATCGATACTGGCCATTGTGATTCAGCGTTTGAAATTTGGACATGACCAAGTATGATGACTTTTCAACGAAGAAATCGAATCATACATCATCATCCGTTTACTTTTCAAAACTCCATCTCTGGACCGTTTGATATTTATTAAAACTAAAAAAAAATTTATATAGAACTAAAAAAAAAAAGTTTTGGTTACGGAATTATAATCAACATTCTATTAATTTTATAAAAAGAAAAAAATATCCATGACAAATTTAATACAAAAATTCATATGAGACCGTCTTATGATTTTATTTTGTACATGAATCTCATATCTAACCTAACCAATGAAAATGTATTATCTTTTGCCAAAAATATTTATTAGCAATCCTTGTAATATGAATCGGGTCGACAAGTTTCACGTATATAAAATTCATAAGACCATCACATATGAAACATACCCTAGACTTAAATAGTTTGTCGTTCTTGCAATATGTAAAGTTATTTTTGTTGAGCACTAAATTCTTTTATCGGAATTGAATTGAACCATGTTCAAATTCAAGAATGAAAACCAGGTTTGATTATGAATTTTTCCAAATATATTGATAATATGATTATATTGACAATTTAAAAATACAAACAATTTCAGTTGTGGTAATAAAAATAAACTCATAAATAAAAATAAATGTAGAATCGAGTATTTATCAAATGTCATATCCATATCTCTCCATAACTATGTATCAATTTTGTATCATCTTCTGAATATCACACAATAATAATAATGTTTATTAGTTTTGTGAAGTGATATGTAATAAAACAATGTTTATGTAAATTTTATATATTAAGTAAAAAAAACAAATGTGATATTGTATGGTCAATCAATTAATAGCACGTGATAAGAGTTGTAATTGATTCAAAATTTGAATAACATAAGGAAAAATTTAAGTTGGATTGAATCAAAGTGTCGGGGCACAATTTCCAAATAATCGGTCATCAAAATCGAACTAGTCAAGACAGCACATGATGTTCTACTTTTTATAACCAAAGTGCATCAAACTCTTGTATTATAAAATTAATCTTGTATTATAAAAATAATTTTCGATATAACACGTAAACATTTCGATAATAAAAAATAAAATTTTTAATTTAAAGTTTGTCTCAAAGAGACACACAGGAAAATATAAATTTGAAATGACTGGATAATAATTTGTCTACAAGTGGTTGCCAAGAAATAAAATTAAAAAGAAAAAGAAAAGAAATGTGAGAGGGTTACACGGGAACATCACGTTGGGCGTGACCCACATGCACCCTTAAAGCTGAGGCATACACAAGCTTACCGCCCCCCTCTACCAACTATATTTTATTATTTTATATTTAAATATATTATTAAATAATTTATAATATTAAATATATTATTAAAAATTTTATAATATTATAATCATTTATTTAAATAGAGAAGAATTGGGTAAACCATTCCTTTCTTATTCTACACGTCTCTCCTTGTATCTCGTCGAGAGGGAGACCAAATTCATAAATTTCGCAAATATTTTTTTTGCAAAAAAAGACATTATTCGTACATTTTTTTTATCCCATCACATAAAAAAAAAAAAAAAACACGCACACACACACACTATATCTGTAATCTTGAAACCAATAAAAATATTGTGCTTTCGTATGATCTAACTACCGCCCTTTATCGACGGGAAACGAAATTGCATGTGTACAACTTTGTGTAATTTACTAAAATAAATCTAAATCTTCACATATGTACTATAATATATTTTAATTAAATATAGGTCGTATGCACAATAATTCACCGATGATAGATTAATAATTGAGCAACATAAATCCCAAAGGAGAAAAAAATATGCATATTACAGAGAAATAATAAACAATAATCCCTTCATTAATATTTACAACCAATATTTAACATAAAACCGAAGGAAAAAAGAAACACGAAGATAGTAATTATCTAATTAAGATCTATAAAAATTAGTAACCTTTTTAATCTTTTTCACAAGCCCTTAATAAATTAAAAAAGGAGGGTTGTGGGAGGGTGTTGTTTCCATAGCCATATACACTACTGGATACGTATATATATACGTATATATATATATAGTCTACAAGATAATTATTAGAGGGTAATTTGATCATCAACATGCGGCAGATGGGTTGGTGAAGGGATTGTAGAAGTGCGGCGCCGGAGCCATGGTGAATGAGCTCTTACCCCTGCTTTCAGCGGTGGAGGCGGAGGCGCCGCTGACCCTTTCGCATGACGGGCACATGGTTAACGTGGCCGCCGGCAGCTGCATATACAGCGGTTGTGCTAATTTCAGCGCCTTCAGCTCCTGTAGCTCCTTCTGCAGTCGCCGATTCTCGTCCGTCAGCGTCTCGCAGCACTTCTTCAAGAATTCGCAGTCTACCTCTGTTTGCTTCAGCTTGGTCCTGCAGTAATACGGGGTTCATCATCATTTTTCTCGGACAAAATAAATTATTGAAAGAATAATACTTGTCCGCTTGACTGCTTTCTAATATTTTGACAGAGAGCTAAAAGTTAATGCACGGGGGCCCGTTAACAATTTCCCAATTATCTTCTCTACAATTTCTGTTAAATTTGCATCAAATTCTCGACTAATAATTTAATATATCTCACAGGTTCAGGACAAGACCTGGCTCTTCTATTCTGGAACCACACTTCAACCTGTCGAGGGGTTAGCTTCAGCTCCCGAGCCAAATCTTGCTTTTGTTTCTGATGAAATAAACAGCCAAAAAAAAAGATCATATCCTTGATCCCAATTATTGAAAACAGAAAACCCCACCCAAAAAAAAAAAATCATTCTTGAATATGAGAGAAATTACTCACAGGATTGAGAGTGCTGTGTAGCTTGAAGCTTTCCTCCAAAAGGGCAGACTGAACTTTGCTGAGCCTGAGTTTCTTCCTACCATTGGATCCATCATCGTCTTCATCGCTGATTCTTGAGGAAAGCCTCTCTGTTTCCACCTCTTCACTGCTCACGATTTCCCTCTCCCTCTTCACACTAACGTTAGAGAAAGAAGAAGCAGCGCTCTCTTGTCTGTACAAATGATCACCCGATTGGTTGTCATTAAAACCAACCTTGATATTATCATCAGAATCCACCTTTTTCGCAGCATGAATATGTTGATTGTTGATGTGAGTAATTTCACCGGACAGACTCAGTGTTAACGATGGCTCCTGAATTTTATGAAGCTTTTGAGCAGAGGATGGATTTGCAGACTTGGGTTCTCCGGTTGAGGGAGATATTCCCAACCCCAAAACCAAGCTCGGGTTGCATAAATCATCGAAACCCATCAATCTTTTGGGGGATTTGGTCGAAAAAGTTTGTCGTGGGAAAGAGAGACGGGTGTTTGTTTTTTGTGTGGGAAGAATCAAGAATGGCGTTTGAAAGTATATATTGAAAGTATTTTTCCTCCTCTGTTTGTGTGAAATGAGGAGCCACAGAGAATGGGAGGAGACTTTTGTAAAGGTGAATTGGTTGGGTGGGTAGATTTCTATTATTAATAATCAAAGAATTGAATGAGTATATTGCAATTTGGGGAGTGGAAATAATCTCGTTTTTTTTAATTATTATTTCCTTTTTACAATTAAGAAAAACAGTAATTTTAAAATTGATTTATATTATAAATGAGTAGGTCTTTTGTGAGACGGTTTCACGAATTTTTTCTGTGAGACGAGTCAACCCTATCGATATTCACAATAAAAAGTAATACTCTTTACATAAAAAAATACTTTTTCACAGGTGACGCAAATAGGAGATCCATCTCACAAAAAACGACTCATGAATATCGTATTTTGTGAGACAGATCTCTCCCTCTTATGTGGGTCATAAGAGATCCGTCTCACAGATAAAAATTCGTGAGACCGTCTAACAAGAGACCTACTCATAGAGAAATATATAAGATTAGTACTGCAATTTTCTCTTTATTTTATTATTATTAATATTGTTATTTATATTTACTCTAAAATATTTGCATAATCAAAATTCGTTTTTCCTGAAATGGTATGCTTATAATTTTTTAAGATGTGCCATACACATATTTATTAACATTAATTTCGGCTAATCAATTAACTATCAGTGTGTGCGGTGAATGGGTGATGATATAATTCAAATCATTAAACACTGCAACAGTTTAAGTGTGTGTGTGTCTCTATATATATATATATATATATATATATTAAAATATCATATTTTGTTAACACCGTGTTATAGGAAAAATATATAATGATATTTTAAAAATCGAATTCGACTTGGTCTCGGTCTTGATGGACTCCAACTTGGTTGACTAATTGAACCACATTTTACTCTTATTTTCAATTATAGCGACCAACAGCAAGGAATCTCTTTGGAGTCTCCAATGACAAGAATCAATGTGTAAAGAATGAATGCTTTGATGCCCTTGGCAATGGGCAACACACGTCAAAGAGAATGATTCGTTTGCCCTCTCGCCACCCATTTTCATGCCAATTTCCACTGTTTTTACCATTAACTCCATTTTCTCCCCATCATTTGTTTTTTTTTTTAAATTGAGAAATAATTAATTCACCCATTGGGCTGAAAAGTTTGACATCTTGTTCTAGTCGTGCAACTAATAAATCTACGGCTAAAATTTCTTTGTAATCTTTCCTATATACTATTCTTGGAATTTTGATGATATTGGCTCGTGGGCATCCCTCACACTTTCTTACATTATTAAAAAAAGTTGATAAAAAAAAATTGGGGGAGAAAATGAGTAAAATCATTTTATTGATATGTTTCTATTTGTTCATGTAAATTATCGAATTTTGATTTTAATACAATAAGTTTTTTTAATTGTAAATCAATTTTACGTTGTAGTGCTAACGTGGCATTGCATATTACTAACATGATATTCACAAAACGCCCGAAATTATTAATATGTCCGACACTATGTTAGCTCCGACAAAAAAATAAAAAAATAAAAAACCAAACAAACGAATCATTACACACACAAAAAAGAAGAAGAAGATATCATTAGACTCAATTAAACAAGCGCAAATGCCCATAATTTCCAGTCCTATTCGGCTTCGTACATAAAAAAAAAAAATACAATTTTTTTAATGCATGTTGCTTGTGTGGAGTTTAACGTAAAAAAGTTGTTAATGTTTGAAATTTCCTAATAATTTCACACAAGAAAGCAATCATTTTATCTTTAAAAAAAAATCATGGAGATTAATACTTGCCAATCGTCCATATTGGTGTGATCCAAATCAACCCATACAAAATGTCGAAAGTAGTGTGTTTTACAATTAATTTTATGGTCGGGAAAGTAGTTTCATAGGATGCCCACAACTTAGTTGTGAAGACTGTATTTTAGCAGAACACATGGCCTGTCTCTCTCACACACCATACTTAGTTCCATTTGTAAGAAATGGGGTTTGTCATGTTCCTTTGCCGACTATATTTCTTTTCCCAATCAATGGAATGTATTATCCACTCTAATAATATCATGGAAGATACACTGTACGTCCCGAAAAATGATCTTGACGACCAGAACCATTTTAGCAAATCGTTCTGTAAATTCACCTAAATAGGATTATGGTATTCTAATTAGTAAAAACTTAGATATTATTGTAATACATTCATTGGATATGACTGTTCTTACTCGACACTCGTGATACTGTCTCAAATATAACAATGGCATTTTCTTGTTTGTTGTCTGGGAAAGAGATAAAGAGAAACTAAATTAGTATGAACACACCATGTGGTAGTTTTAGCTACGTTTTACAGTAAATGCAAATAGATTTTGTATATCAATTATTTTTATTAAAAAAATCATATGCGTTATAATCATCCGACAAATTATAAGATAATAGAATGTGTTAATTACATATACCTCCTTAAAATTTATTATAACTATAAAAAAAAAACCATTGGATATAAAACTCAAAAATATTACATTTTGCTCCATGTATTTTTTAAAACTAAAATCGATTAAACCAAAAAATATATATTTGTAATTTGAATATTTAGTTTGTTGTTTGCATTTATTTTAACTTTTGTTAACTTTTCACTTGAATATATTAAAAATTAAATTAAATTGAACTCATTTATAGAATACACATGTTTGAGGGGTAACTGTAAGATTGACATAAATTTTAAGAGAGATATATATAATTTTTAAAGTTAAAAGATGTAAATAGAAGCTTGATACAAACATGAGGAGTGATACATGTAATTTTCAAAATTATTTGAGTTTTTTTAAATTATTATAAACCTCAATAGAAATATATTTAATATAGAAAAATAGTATGTCATCGCTCCGACATCCAAAACAACATTTTACCTTTCTTACACGACAAAAATTATATATACTCAATAAAGCCCACTAGTATTTAATTTATTTAAATAATGATTTCATAAAAAAATATCATGAACTTTTTACAAATAAATGTTAGTGGTTTCACATATAATTATAACGGGTGGTAACTATTTATTTCAATATTTAAAATCATATAATAATTCAGACGTCATTTTTCGATTGTTTTATCGGCATAAACAATTATTGAACTTCAACTATTCATTATATTATATGATCGAGCACTTGATGTTTTAATAGAAACATTGAAGATGGTAACAACACAACTTCAATATTTTAAATAGTATCGCAACTTAAGCGATACGTTTCCATTGCACTCTCAACATGGATAATTTTTTCAACCGACGACAAACTTTTATAATTTTTTTTAAATTTTTATAAATTAGAAAAAGGTATTGTAAATTTGAATGAAAACTATAATGACCGGTGGAACATTGATAGAGAAAGAAGGATCAGGATCTTTGCTTAACTAGAAATTTGATAGGGAGTGTTCGGATGTGCGGGCCTACTAATCTTGTAGCCTTTCTATACCCTACATATTTTCATGTGGAGCTCATTGATCCAAGGGCAGTCAGTATTCACAAGGTGCGTTACACCGATGGAGTACAGCCTCACCGTTAGTTGGGTCACCAATGAAGCTTACATGTTCAATCATTAATCTACGGAGCAAATATTGAAAATAATTTTCCACTTCCAAATTTTAATTTTAATTTTTCGAAAATCATTAATTTTTTTTTCGGATTTTATATATGGATCTGTATAATATGTTCTTCTTTAAATTTATTCCAATTAACTAATTGTATTATTCTTTTTCCAAGTCATGTATACGAAGCAGTATCATTTTTTTTAATGTTTTTAATGGTATCTAAAAAGTATGGCTTATCATATGTGCTTTGGAGATAGGAGGAATGTAAAATACTTCTTGATTAAGAAAAGATATAGAATAAATTAAAGAGATAAACATGAAACGCCACAGTCATTTTAAAAGGTATATCATCAATTAAATATTTAAATATATCACACATCTACAATTCATTCATGTTCGATAAAAAAAATAAAAAACTTATAAGTTTAGCCATGTATATTTTTTTTTTCGATTTCGATAATCTATGTTTATGTGATTTCGGTGTTAGTCAATTATAAATTTTTTTCATTGTTTATTTTTTTCCTAACATGGAGCTGACGTGGTACTGATTTGTATGGAATCGTTGACACTCGATCAAAAGAAAATAATCATTTAAATTCCTATATTGGATATGCTGTGAGCTTAATCTTTGGTGGAAACATGCTTGGACCAGTAGATCACTATTCCGTATTTGATTGATTCATTAATGCTAGTGGAAGATACATGAGTTTGAATCGTAGCAAAAATTTGTGTGCGACAGTCTCACATGTCGTATTTTATGAGACATATCTCTTATTTGAGTCATCCATGAAAAATTATTTTTTTTATGCTAAGAGTATTACTTTTTATTGTGAATATCGATAGAGTTGACCCGTATCACATATAAAGATTCGTGAGACCATCTCAAAAGAGACCACTCTGGAATCATTGGACCAGTAGATCACTATTCCGTATTTGATTCTTTTTACTCGACGTTCCCACGGTTGAAATTTAAATGTAAAAATATGAAACTCACTTTGCACTTTATCCGGATGATTAGTAATTGCTACAAATATTCCATTAACCTAATTAATAATCCCATGATTTAATAAGTCTCAAATTATCAACTATTTCATTAACAATTTGTCGCTTTTGTGCGCAAAAGTCTTCAAATCGGGAAATTTAGCTAATTAATAGTTGAACTACGATTTTGATATATAACTTTATCACTAACTATTTTTCGGATCATGACACTAAATTTTATAGACTAGATTTACTGGACAGATGACACAAAAAGTATATGGCGTGCCTTGTAAAACTCGTATGTGTAATAGATATGCATATATTTTAATTAATTCTAAGAACAAAATTATGCATACATATGAATATTAGACAAAGCGATAATATATTAATAGAACACGATTAGACAGGATGGTCCTACAAATGATTTGGTTGGATAGGAAATTTCGAGTCCCGTTTGAGGATATTATCGTGTGTATATTATTCATGATGGACGGTTGCCTTAATTTCTGGGAGGATAAGGTTTCGTGTTGTCCGTTGTTATTTCCGCCTACCTTGTTTAATTAGTGATGTGTTTGGTGTAACTATCCAACTTCTTGGATTTTGCTTTGTTTGGAAACCTTAAATCGCAATTATGATCAAACAAGGGTCGGTTGAGGGGTCGTGTGCGGTCTGAGCTGGATACACTTCGATAATAGATTAAATTTGTCACCACACAGTGTACTTGTTGTCATCATAACCCAATGTAATTTTGTTGAAGTTGGGAGATGTCTGAATCGTTGGAACTTGGTTTACTCAACTAAAATTCCATTCACAAATACCTAATTTTTAAAATTTTAAGGGTCACAATATTTAAAGATATTTTATGAATATTTTAGTCAATTTTTATTTGAAATATAAATAATATTACACACATGTCTACGTCAAAATTATAAAGAGGAAAACATATAGGATCAAAATACAAATTTTCTTGTACTTTATGTGTCACGGATAAATTAGTTTAGAATATCTAATCTCACGAAATTTTGTATGGTGTGAATCAAAATTTGGTATTCAAAGTGTACTGTTTCAAGCCATGAATAAACACGTATTAAAAAACATAGCTTCTTTTTTTCTTTTGGCTTGGTGATATGAATTAGCCAAAGTCGCCGAAGGAATGATTGGTCAGGATTGGGTCAAGTCTTTATGTTTTTTGTTTTTATTTATTATTATTCTTCCCACTACCACAGACACACTCTTATTAAACATTATTAAAATTATGAAAAATTAAAAAAAATATATGATTAAAATTGACGATCAAAAATCTCACAAAACAAATTTATAAAACCAAAATTACAATATTTCCTTTGAAATTTAAAGAAAACCATACTTCTAAAATTGCAATGCATGTTACGGATCCATTTGCTTGAGTGCGTGCATGTGTAGAAACACATTAATATGTGGGACAATGATTGAATCCATACAACTCCCATTAGCCATGACATTTTTCGTGTGAGTTCTTATCTTAGATCGAATATTCAAGTGTTGTCCCCCTTTTAAGGCACAACCCTTGCCCCCGTTTAATTCGATTAGTAAATTCCTTCAAACAGTTGCTAAATAATAATGAATGCTTTTGAATTTAACCGAAGAAGATCGGTAAATTTTCCCGGGAAAAAAATTCTTCAAGGTAGATTGGACTAAATTGTGATAATTAATATTAAATTTCATATTTTAATCACTGCCGATGTTTTACGTTCTAATAAATCGAACGATGATGCTATTTTTACGATCGAGCTAGGCTCATGTTCGTGCACAGTTGATTTACATGAACTATGAATAATTTGATCTTAAGATAAGGACAATATATGTAGTTTGGAATTATGTCCGAAAGATATCGACTTTTCTTAAAGTAAAGCTAGCATTGCCCGATCTCACTCGTTTATCTTGTAATATTAATAAAATGGCGCCATTCATTATCTCTTTCCAAGACTTTTATGTTGGACTGCACTTTCATTTGAAATCGACATTTTCTTTCGATAAATATATCATGGTCATCCATGTATATACAATCCATTTTAGGTCACTAATCATATTTACGGTACTACATTTGAAAAAAAGCAAAATAAAAAATATATATGAATACGTTGGATGCAATAATTGTTGCGTTTGGACTATATATAAATATCAAATCCGGTTACAATTACCCGATTAAAATTTTTTTAAAATGCCCTTTTAATCTTTTTCATTTTTGTTCAAAGCAGTACTATGCACGTATCTTCTTTAATGGCTTTCCCTTTGCTGGATTCATTTGTATTGGGAAAATATATATTTGTCGACTTGTTTGATTAAAAGCCCCAATATTAAGTGCGACATACTTTAAGCGTAAGACATATTCTCTACTTACTATTAATTGGAATATCGACTTATTCGTCGTGTTTATTTATGTTGTTTCGTTTAAGGATAGCCCATTTCTATGGGTACATCTACCCAGTCCACTCCATATACATGGGCGGATTGTGTATACGGGACAATATTATGCTACTGTCCAGTAGAATTTTGTCCAAAATTTAAGTTGGTTGGTTCTAACATTTTAATGTTTTTCAAAATTGCAGTTTTAATTTGTGAAGAGTTGGATACTTTTAAGGTTGAAACAATGGGAAATTAGAAGGCCAACTAAGGCTTTTGAGTTTCATGATAATTCTATCCCTCAAAATTCTTATTATTCTTTAACTTGAATATCTTAGGAATCAAAATCTTGCTACAATTATAGAACTTAATAATATGTATTATATGTTCCCAGATTCATTGTAGATTTCAATCACCAAAATCTCTAATATTATTCAGAGATTAGGTTCAACGAGAAAAAAATGAATTTTTAAGGTAATTGTGGTTCAATAAAATGGATGATTGGAGATAAAATAGTGGTAAAAATTTTCAGAATGGTTGTTTACCTAGGAAATGCTTTGCGTAAATTTTAAAGGTTTGATTTCTTTCTAAGGTAAATATAATATTCTGAAATTTTAGTAATAATGGGAAAAGGATAATAAAATAAAATATTTAGGATGTGTTGGAAGGAGAAATAGTTATACGGTTCCAAAAATATTGTCGACCAAATTAAAATTTTGTGACTTCGCCCCTGTCTATATATATGATATTTTTCTTTGGATTTTATCCAATTTTAAAAGTTTTGCGGCTCAAATTATAAAGTACGTTCATTTTTTTATATGCTCAAATAGTAATGTTAAAATGTTCTAAACAATCACTTAAATAATACATTCCTTGTCTTTTTAGTAGAAAAAGTATTAAGCAAGTTTGCGTAATCGAAATATTTAATTATTTTTCTAAATTCATAATATAATCAATCTATTTAATCTTCTCGCAATATAGTTAATAGATAATTTGTTATTTGATCACTTCAAGTACTTGAAAATACTTCTTCCTATTCGAACCTATATTTATATATTTTTGATATTGATGACGAGTTAAATATAATATCTTGTTGAGTTAATTATTGAATTTTTTTTTTTATCCCCAGAAAATTGAGCTTGAGGCGAGAACAAAAAATTTTTTGACATTAAATTTATGATTTTTTAAATATATTTTTGAAAAACCTAACGAAAGCCTTTTTTAAAATATGAATCAAAGTATATATTTAGGATAATCTTTTGTGGACAAAGTCGTCCAACTCGCCATCTTTTTGGAACATTTATTTTTGTAGAAAAAGGTGGGGGAAGAATATATAATTGCAGATTTGTGGTCAACTTGGAAAATTAAGGAAATAAATAATATTTAAATGGAGTCAGCAATTGGCTTAAGAATTTATTCGACATCAGTCGTAGGGCTGCTGCCATTATCCTACCACGCTGGCGCATTTCAGTTTTCTACTATTTTTTTTCTAGTCTTTGTTTCTTCTTTTCCATCACACCGGCAATTAAATAAAAAGTTTTGCACGCCTAAACTTGTGATTGAAAATTAAGTTGTAAACATAATTTTATTGAATTCACTAAAAATTAAATATATTATGTTGAGTATAATAGCTATCTTTAATGAGTTGAACATCGAAACGCGACATTTAAAGTGTTGTACAGTTTAAAAGATTTGAGTCGTATCGTTACCACCAGCTATAATTTTTGATAAATCAGCAACCTCTCGGTCCCAAAATTGATAGCAGATTCATAGTCACGAATTCAATTCTCATTTATTGCAAAATAGTGCATTTATTGGTAAAAATATTGTTGTGATGTAATAATTGTCCGTGTTGGGTAAAATTATCGAAACATGATGCTTGAACTGCTGTAAGAGTTAAAAGATTTGAATTACGTGATTATCATCAATTATAAATTTTGATAAACAATAAACGCTGCATTCCTCTTCATATCCACTGAATTTATAGACGAAAAGTTACATTTACCATTTTTTTGTGAAAACAAATTATCTCAATTTCTTAAGTGAAATTTTATCATGAAGTAAATTTTTTGCACTACAACATTTAGATACCAAAAGATATTGAGCTGAAAGGGAATATGAATAATAAAAAAAAGTATAATAAAGACGTAATTTACTAAACCATGTAACCTTATGTTAAAATATACATTTTATTTGAGTCCATCCACGCAATTAAATCATCTCAATTAATATCAGAACATCCCCTATGATTCAAATAATTTTCAAGATTCTTGCAAGATTTCAACAAGGCTTCATCATTTACACATTGTAACCTTTTCATATTGAAAAAATAGACGTTTCTTCATATTTTTTACTCTATTCAAATCGAGTTTCATAAAAGAACGAGTTTGATCGATCATAAAGAGAAATTAGTTTATTCCAAAAAATTATGTAGTTGACTGTGTCATTTTTTTACTATTATTTTTACCAAATTGCTTCTTTATTCGAATGCAATACAACTCCAATACAAATAAGGTCTGGGTATTCTCTGTTTTGTGACCGTTGGTAATGAAAAATAAGATGATAGCTTATTTTTTGGTATTTGTTTTGGGAATTGTCATGTGTGGAAAAAAATGTTAGGAATAATAAAATTTATATGAGTCAGTTTATATTAATATATAATATGTTTTTACTCTCTCCAAAATTATACCAAGAAAATCGGTTTGATTCATATGACTTTCTTGTCTCTTAATAGGAGGAATGATACTCAAACCGTCTGACATGCCAATTATATGAGCTAGATTTTTGAATCGACTTGAAATATAAAAAATATGATTTTTTATGTCAAAAATATTATTTTTCAACACAAAATTTTCATTTTTTGTTAGTTATATTATGATAAAATATTATGTAATATATGCTAATTTAAGTAAAAAAAATATTAATTTTATTGTAATAATATATTGCATAATAGATATTTTTATTCGAGCCATTATATATCTTGAAAGCTAGTTTTGACTATATGTGTGATGTTTCACTGTTTTTGCTATATATTGTAAATATCCATAGAATGTCTGGTTAATGGAAATTTAAGTTCATTTTAAAAAAATTTATTACACAGAAGAAAAAATTTAAATAGTTTACTAGTGTCGATCTTCCATATAACTTTTTATTATAAATATTTTTACATTTAATTATAAATGGTACAAATGTAGTTACAGATTTCGATAATAGAAGTCAACGGATTAACAGTTAGGCTGTCGTTCTTTAGTATTTGTATTAAAATTTGAATTTCTTTCAATTTTTTGGCAAAATATTAGACGTAATTCACTATGTTCAACAACTCAATACACTCACGATCTTTGATGTGATTTTAATGCCATTTAAGCGTCGAGATTTTAGGTATGAATCTTCCCTTTTCAGTTTCAGGGTTCTAAATCAAATCATCAGTTGTAAATAAAACGATTGGTCAGTTAATTATTTTTTAAAAACTCAAACTCCACGACTTGTTAATCTTCAATTGAGTAATTACTATTGTCCATAAGGATGATGCTTATAGGATTATATATTACATAAAAAATATCAAAACAAGTTTGTTGAAGAGGCGTTTTAACTAATATATGTACAATTCTATTTGTTTATCTCATGGCATGTTCGATATTGAGAGGACTCTTGTTCCTAATGAGTGCATGCAAGTCGTGTTGTTACAGTGAGACAAAATTCGGTTATATCTGGTGTATTGGAGTGGATATCTTTGAGTCTGTCTCAATTATTTTTTCATAGTTCAAATATTTAATCCAACTTAAAGCATGATAGATTACAAGTGTTTCTACTCCCATTACAAATGTTGCTCCATGATGAATATTACTTCTGCAAATTATTAAAAAAGCAATTTGAGTTTCTTAATACCATATCAACAACAAAGGTCAATTAGTTATAAAAATCAAGAACTTTTCCAATAACTTACATTAAAGTGAGTCATAATTCGATTTAAATATCACAAATTTTCTTGCTTCAAATTTATCATTAATTTTTTTTTTTAAATTATGTATGTCGCATGTGTTTTGACTGTGATAGTTACTATTATTTAAGAAATAGTGTCATTAACGTTGATGTTTTATTTTTATAATTATAATTAATCTTCTATTATAAATAGGTAAATGTTATTAATTGTTTGAAATAATCCATCATTTATATACACTAGCAACTTATGCAAGCGATAACTCGGGTGCATATATTTTTAACCTAATTAATTATTTATAAAATCTTTAAATTATTGATTATGATTAACAAAATATTTAATTATTTTTAAAATATATTAAATATGTTCTTATAATAATTTTATTGTATGAAAAAATGCGTAATTTTGTTCATCCCTGAAATGATCATTTATTTAAAGGGTGGATGCATTATTATATATAATAAATATTTTAACTATATAATAAATATTTTAATAATATATATATTTTTTAAAAATATTTTAGATTAAAAATAAAAATATGATTTTTTAACGTAAAATTTTAATGAAAAAAAAAAAAACTATTGGCGTCGAATGGTCGACCAAACAGCAAAAAGAAAAATCCCATCGTGTTGTGTCACAGTCGAACTAGGCCTAACCTGGATAGACGACGTCACAGCACAGTAATTCCTCTGCCACCATCTATAATTTGTGGTGGTATTTCCTGGGGGTTATTACGAAAGAACCACAAATTTACAGAGGAGAAAAATGGAGAGCGGCGCTGTTTCTGCCGGCCTGCACCCAAATCCGCAGACCCATCACCACCTTCTGCTTGGTTCCTTGCGCAGCGCTATCAAAATCCTTCCTCCTGCTTTCACCGAGAGAAGGCTGTTTTCTACTCAACCGCTGCAGGTATGTGCTTGTTCTTGAATCAAATGAAATGGGGTTTATTTGGTTATACTTGTATCCCCCTTTCTTCTTCCCTCTGCTTTATTTCTCCTATGCGTTTGTGGGCTTGGTGATTCTTTATTTTTCATGTATGGATTTTTGGAAGCGTTGATGAATGTTTGTGCAGTTACACAAGCAATCGCAATTTTCTTCTTTCAGTAAATTTAATGACAATAATGTTAATACTCTTCAAGTGGCCTCGCCTGCGAGGTATGATCTGTTGTCAATTGGGTCGCCTTTTGTTTTTCTGTGATTGGGTTTTGTTTTGATCTTTAATTTTTGCAGCAACGTAGCAGTAGAATCAGCCGACATTGATTGGGACAACTTAGGTTTTGGGTTTAGACCCACCGATTATATGTACATGATGAAATGTTCCCAAGGTGAAAGCTTTATAAAAGGTGAATTACAGAGATTTGGAAACATTGAGTTAAGCCCATATTCAGGAGTTTTGAACTATGGCCAAGTTAGTTGCGTTGTTTTTCTTTCCATTTTGCTTTTTTTTTTTTAAAACAAAAAGTTTGATTCTTGAATATTTGTTGGCTAGTTCTATAAAATATTCATTAAAAAGAAATTTGCAGGGATTGTTTGAAGGTTTAAAAGCTTATCGGAAACATGATGGTAAAATTTTACTCTTTCGTCCCGAGGAAAATGCACTACGACTCAAAATGGGAGCTGAGCGGATGTGCATGCCTTGTCCAACTGTAGAGCAGTTTGTGGAGGCTGTAAAAGCCACTGTTTTAAATAATGAAAGATGGGTATTGTCACAGTTCTACATGTAGCTCTAGATCTTATCATTTCTAGCATTGCTTTGAATCAATAAAGTTTTCTTGATTTATTCTCTGTTTCAGATCCCCCCACCGGGTAAAGGTTCTTTATATATAAGGCCGTTGCTCATGGGGAGTGGAGCTGTACTTGGTCTAGCACCAGCCCCTGAGTACACCTTTCTGATTTATGTTTCCCCAGTGGGAAACTATTTCAAGGTATACAATATTTTCTTGGAAGATTATGCTGCAACATGAATATGTTCCACTTGAATCACTATCTTCATGAAATGCTGTATTGGTGTTTAAGAGTTTATCGTTGTATTTCATCTGCCTGAAGAATATTCTTTATATTGGTTTTATTGTATGTCCTTCATCTTGTAGGCATATCTTTTCCTGTATTCCTGCCTGAGATCATTTGCAATAGCGCATCTTTTTGTCTTTTTCCTACATACAAGAATTTTAAAGTAAAGTTTTTGTGCTTTTAGAACATTATATTATATTTGCTGGATAGTGTGCAGATGCACAATATTTAGTTTTATAACATTTGTCTTTAGTTAGTCTTTGTCAGTCTTTACGAATTTGGTAACGATATTATTTTTCCTTTCATTTTCTTTTTTGCTTCTGATTGTAGGAAGGTTTGGCACCAATTAATTTGATAGTCGAGACAGAAATGCATCGGGCAACTCCTGGTGGTACTGGAGCTGTGAAGACTATTGGAAATTATGCTGGAGTAAGTGACTTTTGTGATGATTATAGTTACATACCATCTCATTGTGCTGCTTCTCATTTCTCGTCTTCTGCATTTGCTTGCATAAATATTATCTTACTTCATATTCTGGCTTTATACTCTGATGAAGTGATTTTGCTCTTCTTGCCACATGCACATTAAACATCGTGAAAAATATTTCTGTTTGATATTTCGCCAATCCTGTCTGGAAACACAAGTTAATTGTCTTTAATGACTGGTTTCTTGGCTTGGCATCGTGCTACTTGATAACTCTTAGAACTCTTTGTTTATGGTACAGTGTTTGTTTTTACATGAATGTTCTCTTTATTTGACATTGAAAACTGCGGGCTATATATTTTTATACATCTTATTTGTAGGTCCTAAAGGCACAGAGTGTTGCAAAAGCAAAAGGCTTTTCTGATGTTCTGTATTTGGACAGTACTCACAAGAAATACTTGGAAGAGGTGTCATCCTGCAATGTATTTGTTGTTAAGGTAAAGTATCTTCTAAATTAGCTCAAACAATTCCGAGGCTAAATTAAAAACTGCCTGCTTTAACTTATTGCTTACATTATTCTCTAACTTCTGCTTACTTTTTTCCTGCTGTGACCATACTGACCATTAAATGAATGACTTTAGAATGTTTTGATACATGTTGCTTATAAGTGCGAGAGGGTGGAAAATTTTTGACTTTAAAAATGTTGTTCTATTGTTTTTAAAAAAACATTAATGTTTGGATTGAAAAACCCGTTAAAAAATGTGTATAAAAGGGTCCAAATTCAGATGCCAGGAAATGTGGCTTATGGCCTTTTTGGCTAATGCTTCAACTTCTTTGTGAAAAATAAACAAATTTCTTTTTTATCATCCACATCCACACATTAAAATTGCTTCCATTTTTTCCTGGGGTAAAAACCACTTAAAAACCGAGTTCAATAAAGGCTTTTATTAATTTATAACATCTGTATTCAACTGACACTTTAAATCATTTATGGCTTTTAGTATATCGTACAAGTTTTTGGATTCATCTGTTAATAAGCTTTGTACAAGTGTTTATGCCTTTACAATTTCGTCTGAAATCGAGTTACCATATTTTCAGGGTAATGTGATATCTACTCCTGCGATAAAAGGGACCATCCTACCCGGCATCACTCGGAAGAGCATAATAGATGTTGCTCGGAGTCGGGGATTTGAGGTACTTGTTTTGAACACAGCAGATTGATTGTTTTTTCAGCTCACTTTTCTGCTGCCAGCTTATAGTTTTGTTCCACGTGATGTGTAGGTTGAGGAACGCATGGTGGCAGTTGATGAATTGCTTGATGCTGATGAAGTTTTCTGCACTGGAACTGCTGTTGTGGTTTCACCTGTAGGCAGTATAACATACCTTGATAAACGGTAATTTCTGGATTCTAGATTTTTAGATACTTCATACAGAAAGTTGTGAGAACAGATCAAAGAAAATCTTAATGGATAAGATTCTGTTGGCCTCCCATAAGATGAGCTCTTCTCGGCTTTTTAATCTGGACATTCCATTTTCGTTCACGTAACCTTGTCCACATCTCGTGTCATGGTAAGTGAAAGCATGATTTGTTTTGCTATGTTCAGGGTAAGTTATGGAAGTGATGGCGTTGGTCGTGTGTCACAGCAACTCTACTCCGCTCTTACCAGCCTACAAACGGGACTCACAGAGGACAAAATGGGTTGGATCACTCAACTGTAGTAAGAACACATTGTTGTCCGTTAAATTCTTGTTTTTGTTTTTGATTTTGTCTCGAGTTTGGATCTTTGTTTTGTTTTAGTAATTTTTTTTTCTTGGCTTTTCATATCTTAGCATTATGCTGTGTGAATTTTGTTTCTATTTTAAGTTATGCTAGTCACCGTTTCTCTGTTTGTATGCTATGGCTTTTCTTTTCCCCGTAATTGGACGATTATTTGAGACAACTCTACTCTCTCTCAGAGAGGCACCTGTGCGAATACCACGTCCTTGTCTCACATAACGTTTGATCGAATTCAATTATGTGACATTTGAGCTAAAGCTAACCGCCAACGAGACGTACTACAACGTACAACGTACAAGCAACCAAAAACGACTAGACGATCTGGTTGGACCTACATGGGCCCATGAAGTGGCCCAGCTTCTGCCGTTCGGTGTATCACTGTAAAGCCTAGACGGGTCAAATTTTTGGAATCCACGAGCCACCAAAAACATGCAATCTAATTAGATTAAATGAAAAAATACATAAAAAATTTAGTGTGTCGTTTTCTTAAAATTACATTCTCCATAGTTTTCTTGCAAGGAAAATTGCAAAAATAGCTTTGTAAATTAGTTGTTTAGCTATTAGCTCCGTCATAGGTCGATAAGTAGGTGTTTTTTTTGTTCTTTTCATTGTGGTGATGATGAAGTGACATTTGATATGTCAACAATATCCAAAGTTACGTCAGAAACTTTATGGGTGCCACCGTTAGTAATATTATGTTAGAACTGTAAACGAATCAAACAAGTTCGCAATTCTTAATATTTTATGAATGTAATACAAATATATATTGATTTTATATACATTTAGAACTTTTTGAATATTTCAAGTTTTCAAACCTTCGTTTTCGAACCTTAATATCTGTGCAATAGTTCGAATAGCTAGCAAATAGGTTCAAACATTTCCAACCAAACTTGATCTAAAAATTTAAAATTTTCGATATTCGAATCAATCTTGAGAATGAATATACTTAATCCGAGCCATAAATTGTTCATAATTTTTGCTGGATTTATTTACGACCCTAGTACCATGCTGGCACTTCGATTATTAAATTAAAACCAAACTTTGACTTTTATAGTATCAAAAAACAAAACATACTCCGTTTGGAAAATATTTATAAAACATTTTTATAAAAGTATTTTTTTACAAAAAATTTATAAAATATTTTAACAGATGTTTTAAGAATAAATATGTGTTTGAACAACTATCATTTAAAAATATTTTGAGTTAAAAATGTGTTAAGACAACTATTTTTAAAAAATAACGATTGTATTTTTAAAAATAATTAAAAAGTTGTTTGCACAACTATTTTACAAAAAAATTATTTCTCATTTAACCCATGTTTTTTTATTCTAGAAATATTAAAAAACATCTCTTAATCGTCCATTAACAACTAACTTGGAGAACACTTTTTTTTTTAAAAAAATTCATAAATTAAACATGTTACAAAAATCTTGTCCAAACACACAATTTAATTTTTTTTCATTTATAAAACACAAAAAATGTTTTTAAAGTATATATTATAAGATAAATCGAATAATATCGAAATCCCGATTAGATAGTTTGATTTATATCGATCACTACAAACAATGTTGTCCAAGAAAAGTCGTGAACAACTTAAATGCATGGCGGTTAGGATCCAAAGACATGTCACCAAATTCTACAGGGAGCCGAGTTGTGCGTTTATTTGTCATATCATAATTGTTTGGATAAAAAATATTTTAGAAGGGAGGTTAATAAATTTTTTTAAAATTTTCTTCAAAACTGTCTTAATAGTTGTTATCTGCCGAAACCTTTTTCTCGACTAGCTAGATGCAGCTAGATACTTGAAAATGATTTTTCAAAGTGTGGAAATGTATGGCTCGATCTAGTAAATACTTATATTCACTTGGATTTGATTTAAACAAGTTAAACAAATAAAGTAATGCTTAGTGAAAATAACACAAGATATTTTATAAAAGTTAGAAGACAATATCCTTATACGTCTTGCCATAACCCGAGCATAGGCCCGCACTTGTACGACTGCACAATTGGCCTCTGTAACAACTACTTCGTATCTGTCATCGTTTTACGAAAATAGTTAACTCAAGTTTCTATAGATGTTTATTGTAAACCTAATTTATAAAGCAATTTAAACTTTCATTTTCAATCAATTAGGAACAAAGATACCACAATCACCTTTATTTCAGAACGTGACATTCTCGTCGCGGCCTGCCTCTCGATCTACAAGCGCAAGAATATAAAGATGACTCCAACAAGTTCAAGAGGTAGCTCTCATGATGTAACACTTTACCCCGCATGTTCAAGAGGTGGCTCCCATCCATGTAGCAATTTGCCCCGCTTGTGACCGTCTCTGATACTATTATGTCAAACTCCGGGCCCAAGCCAGTGCCTGCGCTACATAACAGTGTGCTTTTATGGCAATTACTTCATATTCGTCATTGCTTTACGAAAATGGTTAACTTAAGTTTCTATATGACTCTGTGTAATTATTTATAAAGTATTTTAAACTTTTATTTTCAACTAATGTTAGCAAGGGTATCACACGTCTCCCATTCTTCCACGTGAGAAATGAAATTCACTAGAAAACTTTGCTTTTAAAATAATTTGTAACAACTCACTTCAGCTATGACTTATCCACTACTTATACTGAAACTCAAAGTCTCAAACTTAACAAATAGAAACACAAGCTATTATTAATCCTTAGATTCGGTTGATCACAACACTCAAACAGATAGCTTGTCAATAATAGCTTGAGTTTTTGTATAGCACATAATGATCTTTAATGATCAGATATTACTTGAAGAATGTACATAGATGAACAGTTAGAATATATTCAGATTAAATGCTCGAGATCTTGTTTCTTGCTAATAGTTCGGTATTTCAGTAGTCTTCGATGAAGAAGATAATTGTCTTTAAATAGATGATCTTTTCCAACGTTCAAATATTTTTCAACGTTCATCTTTTACACACTACAAGAAAAACGCACAACGACAACGCACCTACGACAACGATTTTTTTGAAAAACCGTTGTCGTAGAGTTTTTAACAACGATTTTAGTGAAAACCGTTGTCGTAGGTGCGTTTTGACAACGATTTTCCAAAAATCGTTGTCTTTTAGGGGGTCAACGACAACGGTTTTCAAAAAACCGTTGTCTTTCAGCGTTTTTTTAGGGCAAAAGACAACCGGTTCTATGAACCGTTGTCTTTTGGCGTGTTTTTTTGGCCAATCGACAACTGTTTTTGAAAACCGTTGTCGATTAGCGTGTTTTTTTGACGAATGACAACAGTTTTTTTAAACCGTTGTCTATTCGCGTATTTTTTTGGACAATCGACAACGGTTTTTTAAAACCTTTGTCGATTGGCGTGGTTTTTGGACAAACGCTAATTTAGCGACGGTTCTCATAAAGCGGTCGCTAATTTCAACTTAGCGACGGTTTTAGGCAAGTCGTCGCTAATTATTGCAACGCTTTTAGATAAATCGTCGCTACTGATAGTGACAGTTTAAATTAAATTCTTCGCATTTCAAAACATGCCACATTTTTTTAAAACCGCCGCTACATTTAGCGACGATTTTTATTTAACCGTCGCAAAATTTGGCGACGGTTTTATAAAACCCGTCGCTAATTCGAAATTAGCGACGGTTAAGCCAAATACCGCGCAAACTCTCTATAAATATCTCCATTTTCGATCAATTTTCCTCCACAACACATAAATTTTTTTTTCTCTTACACAATTTTTTTACTTCTCACAACACTTAAAGTTTTTCTCACTACTTCATAACACTTAAAATTTTTTCTTTTACACAATTTTATCACTTCACACAACAATTAAAATTTTTCTCACTACTTCATAACACATAAAATTTTTCTCACTACTTCATAACACTTAAAATTTATCTCTCTTACATGATTTTACTACTTTACAACACTTAAAATTTTTCTTTCTTACACGATTTTAGTTTCGATTGTTAGTTTCTTTTAGATTTATTAAATTATTAAAAGAATTTTTTTTATTTTTCGAAACAACTTAGCAACGAAAATCATGATTAAAGACCGTCGCTAAATTTAGCGACGGTTGTTATACGCTGACCGTCGCTAATTTTAGCTACGGTTAAGAATAAAACCGTCACTAACTTAGTTAGTGATGGTTTTCAAAAACCGTCGCAAATTCTACCTACCACAACAGGTAAAAACCGTTGTCGTTGAACGAACTTTCAACAACACCCTCAGTTGTCGTATGCCGTTTTTGTTGTAGTGACGTCTAGCCGACACCAAAGTAACATGTATTTTTTCTTCTTTTTCTTCACAGTACCCCACACTTAATGTTCCTTGACATATATCTAAATATGTCAATTAATTACTCTGATAAAGTTGATTCATGAAATAGAATAACTGATGTGTATCTTTATCTTATTAGAAGACATTTTTGTATCAATGAGAGACATAAGCTATAGTGCATGATTGGTTAAATGATTTGTTACATGTCTGGCCAGAAAATGGAAAAAATGTTTGATATACAAGAGCACCAGGTGGAGATCTTATGCAGCTTGAGCATATTAAATTGAATATTGGACGCAGCTTGAACCTTATGAAGGTTGTATAACATGACTTTAAAGGCATTGTTTGGTACACGGGATAAGGGTGAGATTGATAAATAATCCCCCTTATCCCACGTTTGGTACATTTTTAAAAAGATCATGGGCCCTTGATAAATAAATCTTGAGAAGGATAAAACATCCTTACAAAGAGGTATGATAATTTTAATGTAATGATAAAATACATTGCAAATGACTTAATTACCCCCAATTTATAAAAATCCAAAACCCTATCTTCTCTCATTTCATTTGTTTGCATCGATCCTTCAGTGCGGCTGGAGAAAACCCATATTTCGAAGAGACGTTCGTGCGAAGATCTGCACGATTTGAGGTGAGATTTGTGACGCATATTGTTTAGATGGTGCGAAGATCTTCGTATTTTGTTTGGTATGTCTGTGCGTGTGCATCAGATTAGTTGGTTGTGATTTACGAAGTTAACTCAAGGGAATTTACTGCTCCCATTTTCTTCATATCTTGCTGGATGACTCAAGGGCATCTACTGCCCCATTTACGAAGTTAACTCAAGAGAATTATTTTAATTCTCAAGCTTTAATGATGTTATGTGATGCTCTCCATTGAAAAGCTTCACGGATTCTTCTATATCGAAAGGTTTCTTCATAATTTTTACGACATTTAGCTGTCTCACAAGTCTCACCATGTATTTTGTGCCATTATAGATAAAGAAAAAGGGGGGGGGGGGGGTGGTGGGGTAGGGGGGGTGTTCATTAAATGTTTTTTGTGCCAGAGTAAAATCAATCAATTCGGACACCTATAAAGAGCTCACACCATGTATATAACTCAAGGGTATAAATCATATTGCAAAACTTCTTCTGAAAATATCAGGGAATAATTATCATTTGTAGACTTTAGGACAGCTATATAGTGTAATTGGTTTTTGGAATTTCTTATTTAACATGGTTTTTGGACTTGTTTGCAATATTTGTCTGTATTTTTTGATTAGAGTTATATATACAGAAAAATTGAAGCAATCCACTGGTCCTCATCTTTTTTCACTTTCACCTTCAATAATGATCATTTGTAGACTTTAGGACAGCGATATATTGTATAGTTGAATGACTTTTTTCTGGTGAAGTTTTCTTTGCATTGCAGCTCGTTTTTTTTGTTTAATTCTCGTCTCTACAAGTTTCCCATGGCATTGGCTCGTTGAACAAACTACTGTTCTGTTTTCCAAATGAGAATATATCTTAATAATCATGTTAAATACAGTTTAATTTAGTCTAAGCATATGATTAGACATTGATTGCATTATCAACACAGAGAAGTCTAAATTTAAAACATGAATATATTGTTATGTAAGAGAGACTTATTGATTTGTTTGTATTTGTTGGTATATTATTTATGGATGAATTAATGTGAGATTATAAACTGAGGAATCTACGTAATTAATTATATTTTGGTAACTTAGGTTAGGAAAGAAAAGTAACAGTTTGGTTTTATAATAAATTTAATTTGAAAAGTCGCAGTTCTACTAGAACATGTCTCTGTCTTGATTCCAGAATTTTTTATTTGGAACTTGGGTTCTGGAATTTCTTTTGGCTCAGATTTTTATTCCGCTAATATGATGTACAATTTTATTATGGTGTGGCAGAAGTTGTACTTCCATGGACAATCAAGATCGGGACATCCAAGTGTTGCTAGTGTTACACACAGTACTTATGCGGGCATTTGTGTTTTTTACTATTTTAGTACGAGTATATACAAAGTACGTACTACATCGAAAACATAGGCTTCGTTCAGAAGATGTCTCGTACAATATTATAGGAAGGTTTCATTCCCAAATAAATCACTTGCATAGGATTATTGAATTAGGAGATACACAATGCATTGTCAACTTGAGGATGAATCGTAATGCATTTGGACGACTATGTTACTTGCTCACACATGTTGGAGGACTTGTAGAATCTAGGCATGTAATGGTTGAGGAGAAGGTGGCTATGTTCTTGTCCATACTAGCTCATCATAAAAAAAATAGAATCATAAGTCATGACTATATACGTAGTGGACACACTGTTAGCACTCATTTTCACGAAGTTCTGAAATCAATCTTAAAGCTATACCCAATACTTCTCGTGAAGCTTGTTCCTGTTGATGAAAGTTGTACTAACGAAACATGGAAATGGTTTAAGGTATGTTTATTTATGTTTTGAATATCATTGTGAATCTATGATAGCAAAAAATTATTTGAAAGTAACAAATAATTATTGTATGTAGGGTTGTGTTGGAGCATTGGATGTGACATATATAAGTGTGCACGTGTCTAATCAACAAAAGCCCAAATATAGAACAAGAAAAGGCACCACAGCAGTAAATATCTTGGGAGTTTGTGATTGAGAAATGAGATTCATTTATGCATTAACTGGCTGGGAAGGATCGGCAGCAGATGCTAGGGTACTTCAAGATGCAATTCATCGACAAAATGGGCTAAAAGTACCACGAGGTCAAACATACATTTTTTACTCACTTATTACAATTCAATTAGTACATTGAACATAACTCTTGTCTTTTGTTCTACGTAATCATTTTTTTCATGTTGTAACTAAAATGACAGGTCAATACTACTTATGTGACAACGGATATGGCAATGTAGAAGGTTTTCTAACGCTGTATAGGAAAGTGCGATACCACATGTATGCATGGGGAAATGGCTCCATTGGTCCACAAAATCACAATGAATTCTTCAATGCAAAGCACTGCTTTGCACGAAATGTAATAGAAAGAGCGTTTGGATTATTGAAAAAGAGATGGGCCATCTTGCGGAGTCCATCATTTTACCCATTGAAAGTTCAAAACCGAATTATCATGGCTTGCATTCTCATACATAATTTCATTCGATTGGAAATGCCAGATGATCCTTTCTTAGAAGCAGAGGATGCATGTGTTGGTCCCAATAACGATACTGAAGATGGTTTCATTGAAAATATTGAGTCCTCTCCGGCTTGGGATATATGGAGAGATAATTTAGCAATTTCGATGTACTCTAGTTCATGATACATGTCGTATTTATATGTTTTGAATACGTAGATTTTTCGATTTACCAATGTTGATGCCATAATTTGTATTCCTCAATGTGGATGTTTGGTTTCCCTGTTTTGTTCTATGAATGAAACTTTTTATTTTATTTGAAATTTGTCATTTTGTTAATCGATTTGGAAAAGTAATCTTATACTTAGATACTAACCTTCTGTATTTGTTTTTTGTTTTTTGTTTTTCGTTTTTGTAGTAGAGATGGAGTTTAGAACAAGTAGCAGCAAAGGACATGACAAGGGAAAAAAAGTTGAGAAAACTAGGCGAGTGTGGACAACAAGAGAGGAAGATGTTCTCCTTCAAGCATTAAAGGAAGCTGTCAATCATGGGTGGAAGAGTGAGAATGGATTCCAAATTGGTTATTTGGGTTTTTTAGAAGATGCCATGAAAAAGACATTCCCAAATATAGATTTGCGGGCCAATCCTCATATCAATTCAAAAATTCATGTATGGAAAAAGTTTCATGGTACATTAATGACATTGTTAAGCAAGAGCGAAATCGGTTGGAATGAAAATGAAAAAATGATAGACACCACAAATGAAGCATGGGAACTCCTTGAGAAGGTAAATACTCAACTGGTATATCAATCTAGAATTGGATTCACATTTTTTATGTTTGGATTAAACTTTGGAGGTGGGCAGTTGGGGAAGGCAAATTTTTAGGCTCAGTGCTCTGCTCTCCTATGAATATATCCATCTTCTGTATAGAATTATACTGAATTATTAAAAAACAAAAGTACTGAATTGGAGGTGGGCAGTTGGGGAATGTACAGTATAGAATTATACTGTACATTCCAGTAGCCTGATATCTTGCGAATTCAGCTGCTTTACTTACACTTTCATGTATATTCTTGTGACAAGTTATGACCTAACAATTTCACTAATTTGCCACACAGATGGACAGCAGTGTCCACGGGATGCGGTATAGGTCTTGGCCATATTATAATGATTGGTGTGAGATTTTTGGACGCGATCGTGCAACTGGAGAACGCTCTGAAAGCTTTGCTGATGCCGTACAGGAAGATGACTTGAACTTGGGGAATACTGATGGTGCTGCTGTGGGTGTGGGGTTGGAGAAGTTGTTGGATGGGTTTGAGGACAATGCTGATTCAATTTCGGTCTCAGACCCTATCTTCTCTGACGCAACATCAGGTAAGAAATCGGTGGGCAAGAAACGCAAGCGAAGTGCTGAAATAGAAGACCGAATTGTCGATGCCATGAACAAATTCAGTGACATGACACAGGTTAGCATAGATGATCTCTAAAAAAAAATTGGATATGATCCTTTTGCAACTAAAGATGTGTTCGGTGCTATAAGTGCAATTCCAGGGATGACAATGGATGAGAGGGTGTTTGTAGGTGACAAGTTAGTGGAGAATCCAAAGAAATTGGCATATTTCTTCAGTTTACCAGACGAGGCTCGAAACTCCTTGGTCAAGCAACTCTTAAAAAAAGAGTGAGTTTGATTTCTATTTCTTAGACCACGTATTGATCTTCTATTTCAGACCAACCATGTTTTGAGAAACATGGTTGAAAACAATGATTTATTTTGCTTTGACTGGGGGCATTTTCATAGATTTATCGTACTACATTCCGTACTTTGATTTTATTTTTTTTATTATGCGAAGGTTTGAATTTGGCTATGTTGTTTGGTATCTCTTTGTTTAAATAATTTAAATGCATTTAAGTTAATGTGAAATGTTTATTAAATACATACATATATACAAATATATAGATACATATATACACACACACAAATATACACACACACACATATATATACATGTGTGTGTATATATATATAGCGTAATTTAAGAATTGAGATATGCAATTACAAAATCTTGATAACAATGAAATATAAGTTTTTGTGATAGGGTTAATTTTGTCATTACAATTCAACATATAAATTTAATCACTCTTGTTAAAATCATACCAAACATCCAACATATTATCTCATCATTATACTTATCCTTGATTTATCCTTATACTATATATCCCTTACTTATCATATCTTATGTACCAAACTGTACCTAAATGTCTAGCTAGTCCGACAGGCAGTCCATCTAGAATATTGAATAAAAGGTGTTGAAGCTTGAGTTCAGGATATCCAGCTCGAAACTTGTAAATATAATAAAATAGTAGTTAGTTCTTAAAACTTATGGATGTTTTTTTTTTGTCATCAAAACTAAAATTTTTACTCTAAAATTAACGGACACATTTTTCCTAGTTTCCAGTTCCATACAAATTGACGTGAGAATAATTGATATAAAATAGTGAAATCAATTAAATTAATCTTATTAAAATCCGAATTTATAATGTAATTTCCAAACTTATTAAATCTTTGAGTTCGCCGTGAAATAGTAACACTTTTTATGATTAATTATAGACTAGTCAAATTGAATTCGGCCTACCACCCCACCATATAAATGGGGCGGGCTGAGTTGGAGAAATCTCAAGTGATTTGTAGACGGACCAAACAAGTTGAGCCCATAAAAACTACATGTTAAGGTGGTGCGGGCCGGCAGTCATATATATATATATATATATATATATATATATTTAAAGTTTTTTTTAGATATTTTTTTAAGCTTTATTTGACTTTTGTGGCATTTATTTATTTTTTCATATTTTATTTAACTAATTAATTTTACGCATTATTAATTTATCATGATAATGCTTTTAAATATTGGTTGAACTATTTGGTTAAACTTTATTTTTCAATTTCTTAACATTTCAAATGTCTTTTAAATTTTTTTAAAATTAGAGCCCAAGGCAGGTTGGCTGAGTTGACCATTGGAGTCTCAGCCCGCGTAATGGCGGTGGCAACGGGTTGCGGGATGTCCCGTCTCACTTGTTTTGATATCTCTAATTCATTGTAATAACAACTATGTTTTATTATATTCATTTCCATGAAAACGTCAAAATAAATAGAACGCCTTTATGCTAAAGTTCTCATCAATTGCGATTTGTACTCGAGTCTTTCTTTAATATTAATCTCTCTTTTGAATTGAATACAACTCAGCATCAACTATTCCTATGATTGCTCACCCAATTCTAAGCTTTCGAATGTGTCCTGATCGATTTACTTCAAGTACTGTGTTCCCATACATTATAATCGAGTCCTAAACTCGAGAACTCATCTTAAATTTAAGACTTTGAGACCGTACTTGCTACGAGTGATCGGGATTAGGCATCAATTTATATTTGTCCCCATTTCAAGTTAATTGATCTAATTCTATTTCTTCGTAAAAGAAATAAAAAAATAAAAGATAAAAGTCTCGCCTTTCATCATTCTAGTACATCTGATGCTATTGATCTCTTTTTTTACTTCACCAATTTAATTATATTATTACATATTTCATACCTTAAATATCCATGCCAAACATGATAAATTGACATGCACAAATAGATGGAAATTTCAAAAATTCATCACGAAAATTTGTTTATACAAGGTTTTATCGTCAAATTAGACAAAATTGTACAATAATTGTACAATTTAACCCCATTTTCACTGGAACACGTTGTATGTTTGGCGTCGTGCCAGCATCATCAGCAAAGACAACTAAAAATGAAAAAAACCTAAATAATTATACCAAGTTCAAATTTTGACCAATTATAGTGACAAAAAAGTATATATACCGGCTTACATGACAAAATTCAAAATTTTCCCTAAATCAAAACGTAAAGTATAAGAATACAAAATTAAATGTCTGAATTCATCCAAAAATATTGTCCGAATTCCAACCCAATAATTAAAGCATGCTTAGAAAATGTGAACACAGAATTACTGGACAAAATATCATTTTACACTTCAAAACTTTATTATATAACTTATTTGCCTCCACTAATATGAATTTGTATATATAATTAGCCATCTAATCTTTCCAAACTCGAGTAGCGCTAAGAGAAGAAAAATGCCTGGAGAAGTAAAGTGCTATTAAAGATCGAGCTGTAACCCGCAGATGGCTTTGAAAGGGCCCCAAGATTTCACACTACGCAACAAAAATGGAGAAAATCAAAGCCTCAGATTGAACATAAAGTGAAACTGATTGACTCCAAAAGGAGTATGAACACCAGAAGAAATTTCACCTTTTCCCCGAGTCAATACTTGTGGGTTCAGTTTATATTAATATTTTTACCAACTTTAACTGTATACCGGCGTTGAATATATATCACTGCAATTGGTGGATATACAAATCTTAAACACTGAAAGTGGTGGACGAAAGTGCAGAAAAAATAATGAAAACCCTAATAAATTTTCAACAAGGAAGAGGGAGCAGTCAACTGGTACAGGCCCACTCTCCACCAATTTTTGATCGGTTTTCTTCTGATTAATTTCCTTTTGTAGGGAAACAATATGAATATATATATATATATATAAACTAAGAAGAGATGGTGGAAGGACAATGCCTGCAGTTTTCTTTTGGTTACGTACGTAAATGATATATATAGAATCAAATAAAACAGAAAGATAAAGAAAGTTGAATTTTTGTGGGATGATCATGACTTTGATAATTTGGTGCATATTCAGTTTAAGGGTGATCATCTACGTATCCTTTGCTTGATTTTTCTCCCAAGATAATAATTTTTTTTATCAAGTCTTTAGATTATTGAAGCGAAAAAAAACTTAATTAGATACATTGGTTTTTTTTTTTTTTTTTTTTTGCACATATTCAAGCTTACAATTTTAGCTGGATATGTAAATATTAGTAACATATGACAGACACTGTATCAACATTGTTTGATGTCATGTTAGGCCTAAAACCATGTCACCATTCGGACACAAATTAGAATGAATGTGCCAAAGTAAACCGATTGATTACGCTAAAACCAAAAGTTGACTAATTCGACGATCAAAATCTCATAAAACCCAACTTCACGAATCAAATTTGTCAATTTTTTAAATCAAAAGCTACATTTCTAGAGATCGCAAAGCAAAAATACTGTATATAGATAGATAGATATGACCAGTATTACAGTTTTCACTAACTTCAATCAACCAACTTTCTAAGTCAATAATGGTTAGTGGCACCCTTGGACCAAACGTAAGAACCCATTCAACACTACGCCTTAAAACGTACAAAACTTTCTACTATGGTACGGTAAGTATGTTTTATCATTAAATTAAGTGAAGTTGCCCAAAAAAGTCCCGTCCATGCATCCTGAAATTTGCCATCATTGAATATTTGAAAAAATGAAGTTTGTTTTTTTATTTAAAAAAAAAAAATCTGTCATCCATCGATCAATCTTTTCGTTGTTCCATAAAACCTTTTGGATGAACGACAACTATGAAGCTAGGAATTCGGTTGTTTTTTTTGTCATATTATAAATATTACAGATTGAGCAGCATTTTTCATATTTATAATTTTCACCTCATTTTCTAAATAAAAATGTGAAAATACTTGGAGATTATATTAAAATTAAAGAATTATAAAGATTACTTTTTGTAAGATTTTTATAGTTCTTAGAAAAGGGGTGATATGATATTAAACTTGGATAAGATTGGATAAAAGTAATTTTGTGTATTAATGAATGTACGTATGATAATATAATTTTTTTCAATATCAAACATTAAATAAGACAAGAATACCCACACCCACACCCACACCCATACTAGAAGATATGTACATACTTGCACGTGTGGAATATACAAAGATGATATGAGGAGAAAAATTCTCACCTCGCTATCACAATTTTTTATTTTTCAACCATTAAATCAATCTATGATATCTTGATAAAGTTCAGATTTTATTTTTTTCTTGTGTTCTTTTATACTAATATAATTGAGTAATTTTATGTTTGATATGTGTATATATATATATATAGTGTTGCGGTCTAAATATAAAAATATTTATTAATGTGATCTCTAATCAGAATAATATTCTAATAATATTCTTAAAATTGTAAAATGATATGGTTAGACTATTCAAAGTATAAAACAAAAAAAAAAATTAATTAAATTTTTTTTTACAATAACCATAATTTCTAAATTTGTGATGATTTATTTTGAAGTTATAAAGTTTTATACATAAATCACGTCATTGCAGGAGCGGAGCTAACATCTTGATCTAGTGTAGGTAACAATACATTATAATTAATAAATAAAAAAATATGTATAAATTTTTTAATCAAGTAATCATTAAACACTCCAAAATAATTATCTTAGAATAGGTCTTTTTAAGTCTTCATATTTTGAAATTTTTGTACAATAGCTTCATTATCAAATGTTAAAAATATTTTTTCCTCTACATAGACAATGGGCTATCATTCATTCAGTCACCACTCATTTGATTGAAAACACCCTATCTACAGTCATAGCCGATAGAATTAACATAAAACATATTAGATTAGTAACTTGATTATTTCTTTAAAAGTAATTATTGTACAGTACTGAATAATAATTTTTTTTCCTAGCTTATACTAGTATATATAGATATGTTAGAGATTTATGGATCTTCAAATGTAAAAGAGAATCGACCACCTTATTTTTTTGAAGAGATGAGAGGAGTAGAAAAGTGTAAAATATGTAAATATTGTAATTTATTCTTTGTGCATTAGAGACAATAATCATTTATATAACTTGAGCAGTTTTTCATATAAGACTTAATTGGATGGGGTTTTCATTTTCTACACAAGCATATATACCAATTTATTTTGATATTTTGGAAAGCCATAATATATAAATAGACCACCTTTTGAATTCTTTATGTACAATTTAATTAATTATATGAGTCAACAAAATATTTCGAACAATATATACTAATTTTCTCATAAAAAATTCTTCCTTCTATTTCAAATGTATTCAATTTAAATCAATTCCGCTTAACTTTCAAGACCTTTGTCGTAACAATAATTATCAATTTATTATTTGTTTCTGTTTCATAATTTTCGGTAAAGGAGACGTGAAGGAGAAAACTTGCCTCGCTTATATTTTTAATCAATTTATTTCGATTTTTTATATGAATATTTTCAAGATGCCTATTAATCGCTATATAAAGATGACATCATTTGTTTCCCAAAATTTTTTGTCTGGAGAAGTGACACCTTGAACTCTGCCTATTGATTGAGTAATTAATCAGTCTAATTTTTGAGAATTATACGTATCCTCTACGCGTAAATCACACTCATGTATAATGTAATAATGATTTAATCCAGACAATTTTTGTGTGGAGAAGTTGATAAATAGTCATGAAATTAATATAATGTGCTCAACTTTAAATTAATCCTTTATGCACATTATTGTAGTTTGTTTTATGTGGTTGTAGATTAGTTTAGCATGGAATAGCTTTTTGAGGTAGTCATTAAAGGTCGGATTCCACTGCGAATTAATAATTATTAAATAAATTAATAAATAATAAATTAATAAATATATATATATATATATATATAATCATGTATGATTTTGATATATTGTACACCTACCATGTACACTTGTGTAAGCATCGATGAAGTTACACCCGCATATTGGATATACAAAATAGGTGTACAATATATCAAAACGCTAATCGTTTATACATGTATGATATAAATAAAGAAATTATATTTTTGATTATGTAACTTACATGTTTATTATTATTATTATTATTATTATTATTATTATTATTTCGACTAATTTACGGTCTAATAATTTGCACTTTTCAAGTAGCCTACTAATTGACTTATTTATAAGCTATCTGTAAAATTTAATTTTCGGTTTTGTAACTTGTACATTTAAATTTTTGATAATGTTAATTAACTCACATTTTTAGTACAAGATGTGTCCGATGACACATCAGAAACGTCCGAGGTCATATCACCAATTTTGGATGTCACATCATTATTTTCCGCCGCAGCATATTTTAACGAGGCTAGTCTATTGGTTTTTCCTTGACAAAAACACATATATGATGGTTACAATTATTTTGATATCATTTAAGTCAAACGTTAAACATAAAATACTTATTTTAAATGCCAAAACAACTCAAAATAAACATTCCTCAATGTTGAAAAGAGTATGCCCACCGTCACATCTTGGTTTTTGCTGTCGGTTTCTTTATTTAATTTTTAAGTCATAATTAACTTAAAATTAAAGAGATGAAATAAGCAAAAAAAAAAAATCCACCACCTTACACAGTTGTACCTTAAAATCCAACAAAACATCAACGATATTCATATAGATATCCGCTGTCGCTGATTTGACATCCACATATTGGATGTGAACATCTTCTCCTGTTTAGTGAGCACACATATGAACGTCTTCTTCCGGTTATTGAGCAACATATCTGAACATCTTGCTGGTATGAATCATAGCAAAATTATATATATACCTGAAGAAGAGTTTGTTATAATTATTGGGTCAAGAATCCGAAATCTCATCCCAAATTTTAACATGGGCTCAAGCCATATATATTAACAATGAGCCATCGACAAAAACAAGCAATAATCAATGAAGGAATACTATATAGCTTTTACGTACGCTTTAAAAAAAAACCACTAAAATAATCTTTGAAATAATAATTTTCAGTGAAAATTATAATAACTTAAGCATACTCATCTTACAATATATAATAGTAAAAGTGAGGATAATCACTAATCACATTATACTGTATAAAAATTAGATTCTGGACTGAGAATTAAAGACAATGAGAAAAAACTTAGTCTACAGCTCTGGCATTCAAATTCCTCCATTAATTTAATATTTACATAAAGGGGTCTCCCTTTTTCCACACCACTTTTTTGAAATCCCTCTGATCATTCCATACTGTTCCCCCTCCTTCATCTCCAGCTATTATAATCTCCACCCTCTCTTCCAACCTACTGCAACCCACAGCATACACACACACAGAGATATATATATAGAACCTGTTGCAGGTAACAGCAAAAAGAAATTAAACAATACAAAATTTTTTTTCTTTCTTCATATTAATTTCTCTTTTCATCTAAGTTCTGTGAAAAAATGGGGAGAGCTCCATGCTGTGACAAAGCTAATGTAAAGAAAGGTCCTTGGTCTACTGAAGAAGATGCGAAGCTGAAATCGTATATTGAAAAATATGGAACTGGAGGAAATTGGATCGCTCTACCTCAGAAAATAGGTAATTATCACAGGTGGTTTTGAGTTATGTACAGTTGTCGTAATGGGATTTTTATCATGATTTTTTGTTGTTTTTGTTAAGGTCTTAAGAGATGTGGGAAGAGTTGTCGGCTTCGGTGGTTGAATTATCTTCGGCCGAACATCAAGCATGGAGGTTTCACTGAGGAAGAAGATAACCTGATTTGCAGCCTCTATGTTAGTATTGGGAGCAGGTGATTAAGCTTATTAAACTTAATGATTTTCACATATATAGATGGATTTTTCTAGAGATTTCGTATAGATCAAAACGAGTTAACGACTTTAACCTTATTAAATATTTCAATATCTTGTGTTTTTATTGATATATTTTCTAATGGGTGGATTATATAGATGGTCTATAATAGCTGCACAATTGCCTGGAAGAACAGATAATGACATAAAGAATTACTGGAACACGAGGTTGAAGAAGAAGCTGTTAGGCAAACAGAGAAGGGAACAGCAGCATGCTCGAAAGGATACCAAGAAAAGGGATGAAGATTTTCTGAGCAATCAATTATTCAGCATGTGTCCTCAACCGCCACAGCTGCAGGTGGTGCCGCCCTTGTTGGTGGGCTACGGGGTCCAAGAATCTCGTCTGGTCAGAGAGCAAACTAACGACATTCTCTTGTCTCAGGTCGAAGGATTAATATTTCATTATGATTACGACCCACTTTCCAACAACATCAACAAAAACCCGGAAAACAATGAAAACTATCGCTATGTTCCCGAATTTTCTTGCGGTGAAAACCCACCGCCATTGAGCAAGAACTCGATGACCAGGCTCGAACGAGATCCGCTTGCCATAAATGGTGCAGCAAAGAATCATTCTCAAGAATTCGACAGGATAACAACAGAGATTCAGGAGATAATGCAAATCATGCCGCAAGAATTAAGTGGATTTAACTGCTTATCTGCAGTGGAATTAATGGGCAACAACACAAGCTGGGGGTCAGATATAAATCCTCTATTGTACCCTAATTGTAACAGTACATTCTCAAACTCTGAAGCTCTCCAACAAAAGACTCAACAAGATTGGACATTTTTTAATGATCCAAGGTTCTTAGGTTACTTACAGTAATTATATATATATATATATATATATAAAAGCCTATTTTCTTGATTATTATTCCTGGTTACCTTGTGGGAAATTCAGGTGTAGTCTGTTGGAAAAGGAACTATAACCTTGTGGATGCATGTACTATCACTTTCATCAAGTGAGATGCTATTTTTATTTATTTTTTATTTAAAGTCTTGGGTTTTTAATTTCATGGCGGATTGTATATTAAAAGTTAATTTATGGTATTCTTTTGACATCTTTTCTCTGGACGGAACTCTTTGTTGCTGCTGAAACTGGGAATCTCGGGGAGATGACAAGTATAATGATAGTTTTACTGACATGAATAATGTGTTCTTCGGTTTTCAATGCTCTCTACTTTTCAGAGCCTTTTGTTTGGTTCACAATTATTAAATTTTAAATGTAAAAGAATAAATCTCTAACATGGAAATCAATTATGATCTTGGTAAAGTTAAGACTAGGTACATTTTACTCAAAATTTTCTTTGAAGATTGTGTTCCAATATACATCGTATTAATTTGTCCCATTTTTTCAATCTATGATCAAAGGTCTTACTCGCTTATCAACAAGACAACAAAATCCAACCATTTAAAAAAATTTAATTCATATAAAATTTATTAAATCAGAAAATTGTATTGTTGGTTTGGTCATCTTTTTGCGATTTTGATTATTTATGTTGTCGTATTTTAATTTTAGTCCAATATATTTGTTTTTGACCAATTTTATTAATTTTTTCTGATTTAATATTGATGTGAAACCAATACAAAGTTTACGTGTTCGATTGGGAAAAAAAAAAAACAACTTTTCCTTATTAAATTGCTCCAAATTTTACCGTTCCAACGTCCAAAGAATGGTAGTGTCCTTTCAGAAAGTTTAATCCAACTAAAAGCCACCATGAAAATCAATGAAGGAAAACAATATTAAAATAAGAAAAAGTGGTTTGACGTTTTGGCCACAACTCGTTAGGATTTAGTAAATAAAGCATTCTAAACTGGCGCAATCTTTTTTTATTTTATCTCACGCTGTTTAAGTACTGTAAGAAAAGGATTCGGTCCCCCATTTCTCTTTGAAAGTGACAAATAATGAGTAGCTCATCATCACCACCTATTACTCTCTAAAAAGTTGAAACTTCACTGCATATTATACACGTACGAGCTAAAGTTTTCATGCATTTTATTGTCAGGTCTAGTGCGGGACATACAAAATATATGGCCGCACGTACAAATTTGATGGTCAAGATTTACATATTAGGTTTAGGAAATTTAGATTTTTGGTATTTAGCTATTTTGAAATGAATCTGCCGGTACCATCAGTACCGGAGTCGAGGAAGGCGGATGGGTGCAATTGCTTTCATTTAATTTTTTAATTTTATTTATTAGGGTTTAAAAATAATTATATTTCACTTTTCTCTCTTAATATTTGCTTTTGTCATCTTAAAATTATCTAAATACTATTTGCATACTCCAATCTCTATTTTCTGACTCCCTCCTCGAGTACCATGTAACCAAGTATTTTTTTTACAGTATAGAAATAAACAAAAAATAATAATTTTTCGGTGATATATATTGGATTTGAACGAGAAAATAATGCTTCTTGGATAAAAATAAGCCAACAAGGAAAACTCATCGCTGTCGTTTTTTTGAGTAAGTCCCATCATTGAATTGAGGGCCTCCTAAATGACTTTTCTCGTACTGTAATTATGGATTTAGTTTTAATTATAATTATTATAGCAAAGGATGAATTTTAATAAAAATATTTTGGACTTCTGTCTTATTTTTAGATTTTTCTGCCTGCACAAGTCAATTTATTAATCGATTCGTTACATGATTTGGCTATACAAATAATTCACATTTACTATTCTGTGTAAACTCGGTATATCTTGAGGTGGATAATTGTGTAAATCATGACAATGAGAAGTAGTAAAATCAAGATTAGTGTTAAAATACCTTTCTTTGGTCCATAATTAAATTAACAAGTAGCTAGTGATGTAATTAGGTGGATTCACAAAATTCAAAATTCAGATTTGATCCATCACATATACCATGAATAAATTTATAGTTTGTTTGAAGATAGATTTATAGGAGGGGAAATTATACTTATGGTTTTGAAACTTGTATGCTTTGCATTTATTGTGTTGTTAGTCGATTGACAGTCTATGCAATTTTTTTTTCCGGTTTTAATCCTTTCATCTGGGTGCTAACGTGGCATAGGAAAAGTATGTCGTATCACATGAAAATGCAGATTTTCTGATGAAAATTGCGGATATGTCTGATGTTGCAAAAAAAAGTGTATGTTAGTCGATTAAAACCGTGAATTAACCGATAATAAGACCAAAAATGAAGTATGTACAAATTATTATAAGACCGAAAATGTAATTTCTATCTATAAAGAAGATGCGGCAAGGCAGCTCGAAACATATGAAAGTCGACCGGGAGTTAGGGATTAGTGGTGGTTCTATAGAATAAAATAAAATGTGTATAAAAACATGAAAAAGGAATTTTTGACCCATTCAACCGCTCTGCAATGCGTATCTTTTGCAACAGAAAATTATCCCTTTTGTGAGAGTAAAAAATGGGAGCACCTTAACACGTCTCTCTTGCTCACGTCAAGCGAACTAGAAATTGTTGATTTTTTCAAAAGTAGATGTGAAATGTTCCCATGATTCTGTCACTTGATGCATTGTCTACCACTTCTCCATCGGCCAATGAAACTAGTTTTCCTCGTGTGGATGTAAATGCGTTCTATTTTAATTGATACAAAGTAAGAAACAAACCTAACGCAATATATATTTCATATCGAATTTTGGGAGTGATTTTAGTTAGTAGTTCTTATATGAAAACAAGAATATATTTAAATAACTACCATGGACAATTTTTTTTGTTTAGTCATTTTTTGACGTGACTTTAAAGCATTGTTGATATGACTAGATCTGACATGACACTGATGTATGCAATGTCGCTTCGGTGCTAAATCAGTACTCTCGATTAAAAAATGACTAAAGTTATTAAGAATCAAAAAATATAACATTAAGAATTGAATTTGACAACATATCAGACCAAATTCTCAAACAAACAAACATATATGACTAAAACTACAATTTTTTCTTTTTAATTTTTTTTTATTTCGTTACATAATTTGTAGTCGTGTACCACAAAATAAAAAATCTAATGTTGTATTAAAATGGAGGATTTGATTGAATTTGGTTTTAAACGCACATATAAAAAATATCATAACAATTTTATTCAAAATTAGAATGAGTGATCTGAAATCTTTTTATATTGTAAAAACGTAATTTTTTGTTTCGATTTCAAATCCATTGGTTGTCCGAATAATTTGAAATCAATGCATTCCAAATCTTTTGATTTGAGACCCTCCCATAAATCTAAATCATTTCATCCAAACACAACCTCAGTATTTATTTACTAGAGTAGGTCTCGTGTGAGACGGTCTCACGAATCTTTATCTGTGAGACGCGTCAACCGTATCGATATTCACAATAAAAAATAATACTCTTAGCATAAAAATTAATACTTTTTCATGGATGATCCAAATAAGAGATATGTCTCACAAATTACGACCCATGAGACCGTCTCACACAAATTTTTTCCTATTTACTAATTCACGGATATGATGCCTCATCGACCAAGTCTCTTTATTATAAGTTAAAAATCTTTTTTCTATGTATTAGCATCATTCTTTGAGTGGTTATTTCTATCTTTTGACCTCGTTCAAAGCATCTTTATTGTAAATCGAAGTCTTTTTTGAGCCATTAGTGAAACAAAAGTTCATTCTTTTGTGGTATATAACCTGTGGGTGTCGTCAAAAGCCTCTTAATCTATATGTCAATTGGAGAAATTCCTCTACAAATTCAAACCTATTGATTATGAATTGATTATATATTTTTAACCCTAATGAACTCGCTCATGGGGAAATTTTGGACTCTGATTTTGTAGGCTGTAACCCAGTTTATACACTCAAAAGCCCAGCCCATTAACATGTTGTATGATCCATGCGAGCATTGGGCATGCTTTCATTAAAATCAAGGCCCACAACTTTAAACCCATTAATTCTACCCTCCTCTGACCCAAATTGTTTTACTCATCTTTTTTAGGTCACTGCAAGATTATTTATTTTATATATACTTTATAAACTTTCTTATAGGATAAGTGTCGCAAAATGGACAATTGAACTCAAAAACCCAGTGAATGGATAAAGTGGTCGGTAAATTGAACATGGATATAATTCAATGCCACCGATACGTGAGAATTTTTTTGGGCATAAATTGAGAAATTATACTTTGGAAAATATTTTATTGCAATAATTAATAGTATATATTAATACAAAATCAAGATCTATATATATTTTTTTCAATTACTCCATGTGAGAATATTATTTAGATATTTTCAGGTAGACAATAACCCATATCTTTCTTTGTATATTAAACCGGGGAAATCTTTACCAGTTTGAACGCGATGCAATAACATGATAAAATTATAATTTATTTATAATTGGACGGCTATAAGGACCAATAGTAACAAGCTTATGTTACTTTATCCTGATTTATTATTTTGTAATTTGCAATTTTATATGATGATATTTGACTAATTAAACTTAGTAGCAGAGGTCGCACATCATCTTCTTATAATAATATTTAATCGAGATGACTATAAGTTCTAATTATTCAAAGTGTAATTTCAGTTCGAGTGAGTTTGTATAACATTATTGTGTAAATTAAACTTTTTTAGTGGAACCTTCAGAAACGGAGGAAGATAAGATATAAAGATATTGGACTCTTGAACTTACGGAAACAAATTTGTGTTTTCATTTATCTGTTTTTTTTATAATCAACACATACTTTATTTGTTTCATACTGTGTATAGTGGTTTGATCAAAATATTTGTTGTATCAATTCGAGTTATTTGCATTTTTTAACATAGAGTTACTCGTTTATTAATTTAGATTTTTAAAAAATAGTTTTATCGATTGCTAACCCAACCTTGGACCAATTTTAAGGAAATCTCAAACCGATCTCAACATTTTCCCCATCAGGACCTAGTCTTGTCAAACGATGGTCGATGGTCATCGTTAATATCTCGAAATGACCTAAAAAAAAACCATACCCCTCATTTCCCAAATATCTTTCCAAAAACTCACTATCTGAAAACAAAATTCCAAGGACACTGAATTTCTTTGTACGGTTCATATTTTACTAAAGATAAAATTTCAAATTTGGTAATTCATAGTTGTCTTTTGTCGGTCATCTATGCTCGAATTTAAGTTTTACTCTTTTTTGTGTATGTGCATTTTAGTTTTTTTTTTCTACGTAGCGCTGACATATGAACGTCTCAAGTGTCATGTATTCAATTTCATTTAAAAATTGCAAAATAAATTATCAAAATTACCAAAAAAAATGAAATATACTATATTAAAACTGAATTATGATGACATAACGAATTCAAATCGCCCTATATTAAATCATCTATCTCCTAAATATTTCTTCTTGTTACAAAACGTATTGATCATTGAAGACCCGTAGCTCAATCCTCATTAATTCCTTAGACCATTTCACGTGGAAATCGTGCACACAATTTCTTGTGATGGTCCTAACTCTTTGGGGCCATATTTCCAATTGAATAACAAGGAATGGGGAGTGGGTCACAACACTGATGCTCCCTCATGTAAATATTATAAAAGGGTCATGTTCATTTGGCCATTCCTGTCTTCATCAGAGAGGAATACGCATACCAGGTTGTTTCTTCAATCCCACCCCCGCACATTTCTGCAGGTGTTCTATGTGTGAGAAATTTGACACATGTTAAAGGAAGACGTACCGTGTAGGAGTTGGCGACGGCCAAGAAGCCTACAACTTTTGACGAAAAGTTGCGTACGCCGACTTAACTTCAGAAACTGATATGCGTACACGATTATTCCTTTGAAAATAATGCTCCCAAAATTTCTCGTGGATGGTATGAGATGCCTATAAATAGCAACGGTTAAGGTCCCTAAGCACACACACCTCATAAGAAATATACACCATCTAAAGAGAGCGTGCAGTGCTTAGAAGGCTTCAACCGAGAAGAAAAGCAGAGAAATCAAAATTTTCAATGGCCGGAGGTAACACTCGATTTAAGCTTCCGCATATTATATATCATGTTTGTATACACGTAAAACATGATTTTGAGAAAAATTCTAACAATTGGTATCAGAGCCGTGATACCTCTGCCTTGAAAATATTTGTTTTTCATATCAAAACTTTAAGAAATTTTTTGAAAGTTTTACGTAAAACTTGAAGTGTGGATATGAATTTTAAGAAAGTCTACGTACCTGAAAATTTCTTCATGTTGCATTTTTGAAATTCTCGGAAGGAAAAGTTTCTGAAAATTATGAGAGCAAATTCTCGGTCACAAAATTTGCATGAAGAAGATGGAGTAATAATGCATTCTGTAATGATGTGAAATGCGAATTATTCACAGACAAAGCATTAAAATCGAATCAGAGACACAACATTAAAATCGAAGAAGACATGGGTCTGAGTCAATTGTTCAATTAGTCAATTGCTCAAAATTTCAAAATTCTCGTACGAAAATTATTAATTAAAAAAAAATAATTATATATAAATATTTAATTAATATGTGGGACCCATGCTAATTATTTAGTTTTTATTATTATAATTTTTATAATAATAATAATAAAACTAAATAAAAATTAATGTGTTATTAAGTTATATGTATAATTTGGTATACATATAGCATTTGGTTAAATAATTTGTACACATTAAAATAATTTTAAGTTCAATACAAGTTTAGAAATTATTTTTGCATATTATATAAAATGTCAAATATTATGGATAAGTGTTTGATGTGTACATGCAAATTTAATATTATGTTTGCATTTATTCTTGAAATTTAAAATGCAAATTGTATTAAAATATATATATGGTAAATCAATATTCACATTATGTTCATATTAAATTATATTGAGTTGTTTATAATTTAAAATGAACATATCAAGTGAGATGTGAATATAATATTTAAATTAAAATATTTCAGATATTCACAAATGAACAAATAACCTCACTTTATCACTACTCTGATTGAAGAGAAAAACTGATGGGGAACGTAATTGTTCATATTAAGTAAAAATGTGAATATAAAGTTATTTAATATGAAAAATTTTGGCTTATAAAGATTCACATAAATGTGGATAATTAAGTTGAATAATAATTATAAAGTGACGTAAGAAAACATGATCTAAGGGAGTTCTTCATAGACCGGTTTAAACTGCCTTGACTAGCCACTGGTCTCCCTGATGAACATTGCTCTGTCTAGGAGTTGGGTATTTAAAGGGCCTTAACACTACCTATCTTTCCTGGGAGCACTCTTGGAAAGTGTTGATTGCGAAATAATTATTATATAAAGCATTAAGTGAAGCCAAAATTTTGTCCGGTGAACCGTATAATTTTAAATAATTGAGGAATAGCCACAACATCCTTAATTATGAAAAAATTATGCATTAAGTGGGTTTTGATCACATAATGGACATCAATTGTAATTAATTATATAAAAATAATAAAATTTACCCCACAGGGATTTTTATTATATTTATATAACTAATTAGGTTAAAATATCAAATTATATTTTTCTTAATTTACCCACAGGAGTTAATGAAAATGTATTTTGATAGTTTTATCATAAAGTTACAGAAAAATCTTATTGAATTAAAATTGTAGCCCACAGGCAAATTTTATGTCACTAGATTTTTAAAAAACATGATTTACATTGGTAAAACATGATATTGTCTCAAAATTTTAAGCATATGATATTTTGTGCAGTTATGCAACCTGCGACTTTTTCTGATATGAAATGTGACATTCCCGATCGAAAGGGCGATAATTATAAAATTTGGAAAGAAAGAATTCTTCTTCAATTAGGGTGGATGGATATTGATTATGCTATACGGAAAGACGAACCATCTGCTATTACTGAAAACAACATTCCGGATGATGTTGATCTTTATGAAAAATGGGAGCGATCTAATCGACTATGTGTAATGTTTTCATAAAAACCAAAATCTCTGCTGGTATGCGTGGTTCTGTCGATCAGCATAATAATGTCAAAGAATTACTGTAGGCTATTGATGAACAGTTTCAGTCTTCAGATAAGGCTCTTGCAAGCACCCTAATTATGGAATTCTCTTCATTAAGGCTCACCAGTGTGAGAGGTGTGCGAGAGCACATAATGAAAATGCAGGATATAGCGGCTCGGCTAAAGACACTTGAAGTGGAAATGTCTGAAACTTTTCTTGTGCACTACATTTTATGCACTCTTCCACAACAATATGGACCTTTCAAAATTTCTTATAACACACATAAGGATAAATGGTCAATTAATGAATTAATGACCATGTGTGTTTAAGAGGAAGGAAGATTGTTAATGGAAACGAGTGAAAATGTTTTTATGACTACACAAGGAAAGTATAAGAAGCAAGCCAAAGTCAAGGGAAAAGAGAAAGGAATAATTCCACTCCAACCTGACATCAAAAAAGAATCCAAGTGTTTCTTCTGTAAAAAGACGTGACACATTAAGAAGGATTGCAATAAATTTAAGGACTGGCTTGAAAAGAAAGGTATTCCTACTTCATTTGTCTGTTATGAATCTAATATGGTTAATATGATTTATAACACATGGTGGATTGATTCTGGTTCTACAATCCATGTTACAAATACCTTGAAGGGTATGCAAAACCTAAGGAACCAATAGAAAATGAGCGAAACATCTATTCAGGAAACAAGATATCTTCGCATGTGGAGGCTATTGGGACTTGCTGCCTAGTGTTGAATAGTGGTTATAATTTAAAATTAGAAAAGACTTTTTATGTTCCTAGTTTTTCTAGGAATTTAATTTCAGTTTCAAAACTTGTACCTCTTGGTTATTCATTTCAGTTTTTGAATAAATCAATAAATTTGTTTTATAAATCAAATCTTATTGGAAATGGTACAATGATTTATGGTCTTTTCTCTATTTCTTTACAAAATAATAACACCACTATGCATGTTCAGGGAGGTATTAAAAGATGTGTTATAAATGAAGATTCCTCTATATTGTGGCACAGGAGATTGGGACACATCTCCATAGAGAGAATTAAAAGATTAGTAAATGATGGAGTACTTAGTACTTTAGATTTTACTGATTTTGAGACTTGTGTAGACTGCATTAAGGGAAAGCAGACCAATAAGTCTAAAAAGGGTGCCAAGAGGAGTACAGAAATATTAGAAATCATACATTCAGATATTTGTTGTCCAGATATGGACATGCAAAGTCCGAAATACTTCATCTCTTTCATTGATGATTACTCACGATACATGTATATCTACATGCTTCATAACAAAAACGAAGCACTAAAAGTCTTTAAGGTTTTTAAGGCTGAAGTGGAGAAGCAATGTGGAAAACATATTAAGATCGTGAGAACTGATAGAGGTGGAGAATATTGTGGTAGATACACTGAGAATGGACAAGCACCTGGTCCGTTTGCGAAGTTTCTCCAAGAACACGGGATTGTTGCCCAATATACTATGCCTGGTTCTCCGGACCAAAATGGTGTAGCTGAGAGGAGAAACCGAACATTATTGGACATGGTGAGGAGCATGTTTAGTAGCTCTAAACTTCCTAAATCTTTGTGGATTGAAGCTCTTAAGACAGCTGTGTATATATTAAACCGAGTTCCAACTAAGACTGTCCCAAAGACGCCATTTGAGTTATTTAAAGGTTGGAAACCGAGTTTGTAACATATACGCGTTTGGGGTTGTCCTTCTGAAATAAGAGTTTATAACCCACATGAAAAGAAACTGGACCCAAGAACTATAAGTGGATATTTCATTGGGTATGCCGAAAAATCCAAATGGTACAGATTCTATTGTCCATCTCACAACACTAGAATTGTGGAATCAAGAAATGCAAAATTTCTTGAAAATGATTTGATTAGTGGGAGTGATCATTCAAATGACATAATTCTTGAGAATGATCACATTAATGAACAACCCTCTTATTCAAATGACAGATTGGTCGTTATTCACACCCCTCAAAACCAAATGGGTGTTAGACAACCAGTTACTGAAGTTCCACAAATTGCTGATGAAAATCCAGTGGATCAAGTTGTTAATGAAGAACAACAAGAAATTGTCGATCAACCAAACAACCTAAGGAGATCTACTAGAATAAGAAGATCAGCAATATCTAGTGATTATGTTGTGTATTTACAAGAATCGGACTTTAACATCGGAGCCGCAAATGATCCTGAAACGTTTTCACAAGCCATGAGTTGTAATTAGTCAAAACTATGGTTTAATGCTATGAAAGAAGAGATGAATTTTATGGCAGTTAATGGAATCTGGAATCTTGTTCAGTTGCCTGATGGTGTAAGAGCCATTGGATGTAAATGGGTCTTCAAAACAAAGAAAGACTCATTAGGCAACATTGAAAGGTATAAAGCAAGACTCGTTGTTAAAGGATTCACTCAGCAGGAAGGAATCGACTACAAGGAGACTTTTTCTCCTGTATCTAAGAAAGATTCTCTTCGTATCATTCTAGCATTAGTTGCACATTTTAACTTAGATTTACAACAAATGGATGTGAAAACAGCTTTTCTCAATGGAGAACTAGAGGAAGAGGTTTATATGAAACAACCTGAAGGATTCTTCTCTAGTAATGGTGAGCAATTGGTTTGTAAGCTTAAGAAATCTATATATGGATTGAAACAAGCCTCCCGCCAATGGTATTTAAAATTTCATGATGTTATCTCTTCATTCGGATTCGTTGAGAACCCCATGGATCAATGTATATACCAGAAGGTCAGTGGGAGCAATATTTGTTTCCTTATTCTATATGTGGATGATATATTACTTGCAACCAATGATGAGGGTCTGTTATATGAGGTGAAACAATTCCTCTCTAAAAACTTTGATATGAAGGATATGGGCGATGCATCTTATGTCATTGGCATTAAGATACATAGAGACAGAATTCGAGGTATTATAGGTCTGTCTCAAGAAACCTATATAAACAAAGTTTTAGAGAGATATTGGATGAAAGATTGTTCACCAAGTATAGCTCCCGTTGTGAAAGGAGATAAATTCAATTTAAGCCAATGCCCAAAGAATGATCTAGAGCGGGAACAAATGAAAAACATTCCTTATGCTTCTGCTGTCGGAAGCTTGATGTATGCTCAGGTTTGCACTAGACCTAACATTGCATTTATTGTTGGGATGTTGGGTAGATATCAGAGTAATCCAGGTTTAGACCATTGGAAAGCTGCAAAGAAAGTCATGAGGTACCTTCAAGGGACCAAAGATTATATGCTTATGTTCAGAAGAACTGAGAATTTGGAAGTAATTGGCTACTCTGATTCAGACTACGCTGGCTGCATTGATTCAAGAAAATCCACTTCAGGATATATTTTCATGCTAGCTGGTGGAGCTGTATCTTGGAGAAGTGCAAAACAGACATTGACTGCTACTTCCACTATGGAAGCTGAGTTCGTAGCTTGTTTTGAGGCAACCTCACATGGTGTATGGTTGAAGAGTTTCATTTCAGGGCTTAGAATTATGGATTCTATATCTAGGCCATTAAGAATATATTGTGACAATTCTGCTGCTGTTTTTATGGCTAAAAATAACAAAAGTGGTAGTCGAAGCAAGCACATCGACATTAAGTATTTAGCCATAAGAGAACGTGTTAAAAATAAGAAGTTACTTATCGAGCACATTAGCACTGAATTGATGATTGCGGATCCTTTGACTAAGGACATGCCACCATTGAAATTTAAGGATCATACAGAAAGAATGGGACTTGGTTCCTTTATGTAATTTTGTTGTAAGAACAAATTAATGAAACTATGATGTGATATTTTCTCATATTTGTTGTGCGCATATTCATTAATTCGAGAAATATCAATAAAGTTGGACCTCGAATAAACATTGGGTTTATTCATTAAGTTATACAGTTTTGAGAGACATAATGCATTGTAATACATGGAAGATAATATTCGTTTTTACGATAACCTATCGCCATGATTCATGTATTTTGTTTTCTCCTATGGTAAATGAGATATATGTGTCAAGTGGGAGAATGTAAGAAATTTGACACATGTTAAAGGAAGACGTACCGTGTAGGAGTTGGCGACGGCCAAAAAGCCTACAACTTTTGACGAAAAGTTGCGTACGCCGACTTAACTTCAGAAACTGAGATGCGTACACGATTATTCCTTTGAAAATAATGCTCCCAAAATTTCTCGTTGATGGTATGAGATGCCTATAAATAGCAACGATTAAGGTCCCTAAGCACACACACCTCATAAGAAATATACACCATCTAAAGAGAGCGTGCAGTGCTTAGAAGGCTTCAACCGAGAAGAAAAGCAGAGAAATCAAAATTTTCAATGGCCGGAGGTAACACTCGATTTAAGCTTCCGCATATTATATATCATGTTTGTATACACGTAAAACATGATTTTGAGAAAAATTCTAACACTATGTTCTCTTTCACTTGCATGTGCTTTCCACGTGAATCGCCATACCGCTCAATCAAATTTGTCACTTCCTTCCAGTTAACTTGATCATCCAAATTTCGTCTTGATATTTATAATCGATCCATTTTTGAAAATAACTCGAAATGACAATGAGTAGTTTTACGTTATATCAGATTATCATGTGTTTATTGTCTCAATCTTGCATTGCAAATTTTTTAACATGAAATATCGCATAATTTATAGCACGCATATATATATTGTGTGTATTACGGATTACGCGTATACGTACATGAACACTTATATGGCTTGGAAAGATCAAGCATGGCTCATTAATCCTATAAGTTTTATGGTTTTAGTTCTTGCGCGATGTATATAGGAATTTTTTTGTTTTAAAATAGTTATTATTCCTTTTTAGCTATTATTGTGATACATATTGTCCCACATTATAAAAATCAAATATTTAAAATGAATTTATAATGGGCTACAATCGACTTTTATAGCAACCTGACTCAATCATTTTCGTAAAGCGATGACGAATACGAAGTAGTTGCTATAGGAGTCCATTGTGCAATTACGCATGCACGGGCCCGGTCTCGGGCGTGACAATTATTATACATTTATACAATAATAGTATGATAAATAAATATGCATACCATATACATATGTTATATTTTTAAACAAGAGAGATTGTAACAACAAAGTTAAATTAGCAAGTCCTATTCTATTTCCTAAAACCCACATTTTTCTTTTACTAATGTAAAAAGTTATTGAATCTATTTTATACTTAGCTAATGAAGGCTAATAATCTGTTAATCCCTTTGTGCATGGTTTAAATGTCATAAAATAAAATTTTCGCTAATAATAATTTCTGCGTGCGACAAATTAGTTATATAACTAAGAGCTTGTCCGACTATGAGACTATATCAATAACGTATTGGAATGTCAGAAGAAAATTCAAAATTGTTCACACCTCTTACACCTAAATACTACAGATGCCTGTAAATTGGTATCATGATATATTTTGAATTTTAATTTTGTAATTTATCATAATTTTGTTTTCATCTAGCAACTTGATTTTTTTTTTTTTGTTTATAAGAAAATTATTCCGATATGTAATTCGTCACTATACAATACATTAAAATAAATAGAGATAGAATGAAAAGAGTGGAACGAGAGATCGCTTTTTCTTTTTTTAATGGGAGACCACTATTAAATTTTTTTATGTATGGAAAATTATAAATTTTGCCTTGGACTTTTTTCATTTTTTGTTATATTATCGATTAATTTAAAGTTTTAATCCATTAAACAATTTTCTCAATTTTAATGCAGACATTGCACTAGAAAAAATATTGATGCAGTACCAGAAAATGCTGACATGACTTAAGCACATCATCAAATAAAAGACCAAAAACAAAAACACAAACTAACTTGACCAAAACACAAAATAGACAAACTTAGATAAATATTTTAGCTATTTTATATCCCTAATTTTTTCATTATTGCTAGAGTAACGCCACACTTTTTTAACAAGTTATCAATTATTATGTATTATAAATTATTGGTTATATTTATATTCTCAAAAATTATTCTTAATGTAGAAGTTGGACAAATATATATTTTTGACTATTATGTGCAAATCAGGTAGTTTCGCTCAATATTTTTTTTTTAAATAATTTTGACAACAATTTTTTTTCTTTCCATTTTATCGTATAAAAGTTCAGATCAACATTATATATATTTTATTTATCAGAGATATTATTTAATTTTTTGGTAATCTAATTCCCGAACCGTGATCACGCCCCGTTAGGCCGTCTCGACGTCACTTCTGATCAATTATGGTGTATACATACCAAAGAGTAAATGAAACAAACATACCAAATATATTGATCTGCTTGAACAATATGTTACCGTAGTTATTATTATTAGCCATTCTTTCCAAATTCGTAATGTGGACAAAGTGTTCACTCCATATCGTAAGACAGGAAACAATGTCCATAAAGCTAAGGCTTCATGTCTGGAGTTGTCCTCCCACCCTTTGTTAACTTCAATCTTTGTACTTTTATTAGCATATTAAAGGCTTGATTTTTGTGATCTGCTCAAGAAATTAAGAAGATGGAATCCTCAGAGCAGAAAGTTTGACGCAGAAAGAAGGCCTGCAGTGGAGAGAAAAATAATTGGCCATTTTTGGATTTTAGTTGGAGCTTGAAATCTCTTGGAAGCCACATGCAGACCAATGCTTAACTAGACAAGAAAGTCATTTGTGTAAAGCTCATGGATCCTTAATTTACAGCTTCGCTTTTGTAAACATATCTCGAAAGAATCTGATTTAAGTAGAAAAGTTGGGTTTTGGTATAAATATCATGATTCTTTAGGGCTCCTTTTAGATTTTGTTGCTTTTTTAAAAAAAGAGAAATGATTGTTTTCGGTCAAAATAATTTAAAATTCTCTGCACCTATAAATAGATTCCGTACTGATCATATAATTGAATATATATGTTTCAGATTATTGGTTCGAGATAATTATAATTAGAATTGTATTTGTAACTTGAATGATTTTTATTTTTGATTGTCAATCAATTTATAATCTTAGTCAACTGCTTAAATTGCCGTACAACATGACAGATGTATTCAATTACACTTCAACACTCTAATTAAAAAATTACTAAAATTGAAAAAATACAAATTAGTGGACTTGAATTGATCGATAACATAACTAAAAATGAAAATCATACAAGTTACATGACCTAAAATATAGTTTCCTTGATATATAGTTTCCTTGATATAACTTTCATATAAATGAAATATATATGATGATGAAATGATTAATGAGAGAACCGTAGAATAAATTCGAAGAGTAGCTTAATTAATCATTTTTGTATGATGAAAATAGATATCGAATAAATTGTTAACATGCCATTACAAATTTTACAATAACTGTGTGATATCACCATTATTGGAAAGCGATCGATATGGTAATTAGTAATGTTTTGCACTTATTTTTAGATTTTGAGGTTAAAAACCAACAGGTGAATATATAGTAGTAATGAAACAAATATTTTTCGAAGATTTATGTATATTATTAATTGGCAATGGATTTTGAACATATGCAATCAATAATTTCAGTTAAATTTAAAAAGACAAAATTATAAATGGGAAAATAAATTTTTTGGTCAATTATCTTGTCTCATTTTGTGTTTGGTCAATTAAATACTCAAATTTTGATTTTAGTATACTAATTTTTAATATTAATTAGTCTATTTTGGTTCAATCGTTGTTGCGCTATACACGACATCAATTTTCAATATAATGCCAACAAGTAATGGTTCTATATCAGTATTTTCTAGTGCCACGTCCTAAGGCAAAATAGGACTAAAAGCAAAATAAAAGTCAGTGTACTAAAATTAAACTTTGAATAATTAGTAGATAGAACAAAAAAGAGACATGTTAGTAGACCAAAACAATTTATTTTCTCCAAAATAAACATAAAAAATCATGAATTAGTAAAAGAAAATAAATTACGAATGACATCAGCCACTTCCCGAAATTAAAGCACATGGATAATGGACATATGGTCAGCAAGTACATGCGAAATGGACAGAAATTCGGACCTAGCTCTATTGAAAAAACCAAAAGTCTTATAATAATAATGATGATAATAATAATAATAATGGATAACTTTTGGTCCCGTAATTTTGTTAGATTTTCATTATTATGTTATCAAATTTAAATTTTAGTTTTTTATTTTTGATAATTTTAGTCATTTTTAATTGAGAATGCTGACATAACAATATATACATCATCGCCACAGTAGCACTACATTAGACCAATCCAGAGCCAAGTCTAAAAAAGATTAAAATTATCAAAATCGCATTGAGACAAATATAGATGACAAAAAAAATCCCAATAAATAATAATAATCATCATCATCATGGACTAAATTAAAAATTATTCTAGTGGATTATAATGTAAAATGTATCATTTTTACCTACAAAACAAGATTACGTTACGAGGTGGATATGATAAATTTAAATTTAAATTTAAGTAGTTAATTAATATATAGTTAGTACAATGAAAGCCAAAGAGATTTATCCATGTACCATGCAATTAATTATGAAGAACTATGAGACATATATATATATATATATATATAGCTCGTAAGATGAAATCAATGGTGAAGGTGAGATAATAAATGCACTCAATATGTTTCGATATAATTTTTCGTGTAAAAGAGGATTTGACAAACTTGCGAGCTTGGGTTTTCTTGGTTTCTTCCAGCAGCAGCCGAAGAGGCAAAGACTTTTGGCAACAACCCTAATTTAGAATATTACATTCTTTGACTCGTACAACATTAATGCTAATTATCCGGGGCTCGGACAATGTTAAATAAAGTCCATCGGTTGACAAATATTATATATGTATATATTTTTCATAAATCAGGGAATTGAAGTACAACGTCGGTAACAATGTATTTCTTCATTGTCTTTTGCCGTTGATGTCGCCGATGCACTGACATAAAATAGTCTACAAATTCGATTATTCTAACAAATGAAGAAATTAATAAATTTATCAAGAACGATTTTGATTATTTCGAGAAGATTTTATGCACAATTAAAAAGGAGTTAATGAGATTATATGATTGCGGAGGAAAATACTTCCAAGTTTCCAGTGGAATTAATGTGGAGCAAATCACTTCAAGTCCACATGATGGACCGAGTGCTCTCTTTACATGAAAAGATAAATAGGAAAAAAAGAAAAGAAATTATACAAAATTAATTAACTCGTAACTCAACATGAAATAATTGAGAGAAAAAATCGAATCGACCGGGTGTTGACACAGACTATCGTTCATCGTTCACAGTTCACGTTCCCGTTCCCAATCGTTAAACGTTAGCCGAAAAACCCACTTGGCCAGTGACTTTCTTCTAGGATTCCTGCTTGAACTGTAAGAAAAGCCTTTGCTGTTTTTACTTGAAGAAATGGTGTTAACGAATGATTTTATACGTCGGATTGCCAGGTCTAGTGTCTCCTCTGACATGTTGGCGAAACAAATCCGAAACCAACCCGGTTCGTCGCAATGACACGAAGAACCGGGCGAGATATTCAACCCCACTTCGAAAACAATTTTCTTCCATAGATCCATTTCTGCTTCAAAGGTTTTGGAGCTTAAAAGATGCCTCAGGTCCACCCAGCAGAATAATCCGGCATTACTCTTCAAACACAAAATCCCGGAGGTTTTCAGGCCATTAACAAGCATTGCATGCCTGTTTTTAAGCCTTTTATGATTCTCGACAGTGTAAGTTTTGGTAAACTTCTTGTCTGAAAGCATGGCGGTCAGAAGATACTGAGTCTGCGAGGAAACCAGCCCAAAACTCGACATTTTGGTGGCTGCCGCCACAACGAGCTGGTCATTGGAGTAGATGGCCCCGACGCGGAACCCCGGAAGGCCAAGATCTTTGGAGAGACTGTATACGATGTGAACCCGGTTCCAAACTTCTGTGTTGACGTAATTCCAGTCCACCAAAACCTCCATGATGCTGACAAAACTCGGCGAGTTAAAAACGGTCCCAGAATAAATCTCGTCGCTGATAAGATGGATTCCTTTCGCATCAATGAAGTTAACCAGGAGGTTAAGCTCGTGGCGGGTCAGGGTTATCCCCAAAGGATTCGAGGGATTAGTCACTAATACTCCCTTAACTTTTAGATTACGTTTCTCGGCTAGTTGATACGCCTTTTCTAGTGCTGGTGCAGTGATTTTAAAGCCATTAGAGCTGGTGCAGTGAATCGGTACAATTTCAACTCCCGTTCGCCACTTGAGGTCTCTATCGAAACTGCATTAAATAACTTTAATCAGACTAAATTCGATGTACACTTAGATTTAACTCATTAAACCGAGACTTCCATTAATTTTCTACGTACCCTGGATAATATGGAGCGGGGAGAAGAAAAGCCTCGCCTAGCTCTGCGAGGCAAAAAATGAGAGTTTCATTGGCGGACGTGGCGCCTGCGGTTAGTACAAGCTTGTTCGGCTCGAAGCTGACTTTGTTTCCTCTGAGTTCTGCCATAAATTGCACCATTGCCTGAAAAAATAATAATTAAAAACAATTATACACAGAGTTTTATAATTAAGTATATATGATATATAATTAAATTTATATTTATCTTGTGCTACGATATTGCATGCTTACATTCTTGAAAGCAGGAAGGCCATGATAATCTTGAAAGAGAGCAAGCTCCCTGAAAGCGGATTCTCCATTTCTCTTGAACCCTGCTGCGTCCGGGTTTTCAGCCAGCCATGATTCCAGTAATTGGAAAGAGAGCTACAGAAACGTGAACAAAAACTTGTTAGAATCAACATGGTATATCAAGAAAAACAGTACCAAAATCAAAAGAAAATCTTGGTACAAGAACAAAATCCAAATCGATCCCAGTTTAAAAAAAACATAAACATAGTACTTGATTCTCTGCAAGACCCATCTGTATGATTCCATTGGGATTTTTGACCTCATCGTATGGATTCTTCTCGTACTCCTGCCATCCCAGAAAGTAGGAGGAATCTTGGCCATGGGAATTACACGTGGCTTTGCTCGAGAGAGTCATTTTTTGTTTTCTCAACAAAGTGATCTTGAATATGCCCTAAATTTACAAGTATGATACTGGAAAATCTTCAAAAAAATTAAAATTTTCCACCAAGTAATTAAAAGTTTTATATAGAAAGAGAGATGTTAGAAGTGTTATTTTGTGGTATGTTGCTATGTGGGCTTATATAGTTGTTGGGGCAGTAAAGGAGTGAACACGTCATGTGTCACCAACATGTTTTTGATCGAAGAGTTATTATGTAAATATAGCCCACAGGGTTTACTTTACTCTTACTTCATTAAATTGCATTTCTAGTAGCACGTGATTCGTTGTGCATCATTTGGTGTAAGTTTATTTTACCTTCTAACTTCCCAGATTTTACCCACGTCTCGAATTCGAGGTCTTGTCTTATTTTGGAACAATAGAAACCACTGGACCAAGAAATCTGTGATTGAGTGATTCATTGCATGTTTTGGTACGATGGTGTATGTATAAGTTTAGTTTTTAGAGACTTGATTTAAAATGTTTTCAATGTAGGGATGAAAATATATATATAGGCAATAAAAATTTTTTTATATCAATCCAATTTTATGACATCTTTGTTTCAGCGGAACAAACCAGCAATACTCAAATATGTCAGCATTAATATCGATATCATGTCGGCATCCGATGTTCTATAATATTAACTATTGTAAACTATATAATTTTGTGGCGTGAAATTTTGAAAATAAAATTGAGGTGCTGATTATATTTAATTTGCCATGTTCACGATTAATTTTACCAAATGTTGAAATGGAGAAAGCTCGACCGACAATGAGTCCGCCGAGAAAAATACATAATGGAAAAAGTGGGACAAAGCCCATCTAAAATGGGAATTGGACCTGAAACAGTTGTTTGGTCCATAGCATCCCCAACTAGGGTGGCCCATTTTTTCTTTTATGTCGGCCATTTACATTCTTTCTCCCTCTCCTTTCAATTTCTCTGTTTTTTTTTTTTTAAATCCTAGCATATAATTAATTTGGTTTTACGATGCTAACAACCCAACAACCTTTTCACTACAAGTCAACCATTCCTAATACTTAACATGTTGTGCCTAAAATGATGGGTCATCTTACGATATTTTTGATAAAAATATTAATTTAGAATCAAATGTTTGTCGATTCAAAAAAAAGTTTAGTACCTGATAATATTGCAACTTTAAACTTTAAACTATATAAAATTTTAAGTGTTATGTTTTAATTGTTCTCTTAATAGGAGTAATTATTAGTCCCAACAAATGACATTGAATTTGATAATAATTGTTAGATAAATCTTTTGCCCCTAGGCCAACAATTACAATCGATGATAATTGTACCACTTTAATATTTAAATTATACAACAGCTCAAAGATCAATGTTTTATTTTTATCCTGACAAGAGTATATTATGAAAGAGTATATTATGACATCCCAAGAGTTACTAGCTAAAGTATGAAGTCGAAAGATATTAGTCACAGCGTGTTTTTTTAGCAGATAAAATAACTTTTTCAATAATTTTATGCAAGCTTTGATTTTTTATTTTATTTTTAAAAACACCATATATCTTTAGCCATTTGAATAATCTGTGTAAGAAAATATGACACATATTAAACGAGGCGTAGCGTGTAGGAATTGGCGACGGCCAAGAAGCCTATCATTTTTTACGAACAACACATAGCAGCTTCAAATTTTAGAAAATTGAGACGTGCACGCACCTCTTCCTTTGACAATTAAGCTCCCACAATAAACTCGTTGATGATATGAGATGCCTATAAATAGCAGCGATTGAAGTTCCTAAACATACAATCTCATACAGAATAATACATCGTCTATAGAGAGATTGGATAAGTGTTTAGAAGGCTTCAACCGAAAGAAAATCAGAGAAATCAAAATGTTCAATGGCGGGAGGTAACACTCGATTTAACCTTCCGCATATTGTTTTTTCATGTTCATGTATACGTAAAAAAAAATGATTTTAAGAAAAATCTCTAAGACTCTGCTCTCAGAAGGGAATTCAACAGGCCTTTCAAAGTCCCGTACTGGGGAGCGGCTAGAAGGCCCCTACCGACCATTTTTTTGAAGTAATCACAAGATTCAACTAAGCATCCTTGCTCGACGAGCACATTAATCGAAGTGACAAAGGTGTCAACTCCAGGGCTGAATCCATTTGTATCTATTTCATTCATAAATTTTATATCTTGTTCAGTCTCCCCAAGCTTGCATGCCAGTCGGATTATGATACCATAAATGGGCGGGTCAGGCAATACGTCAATCTTTCGCATCTCCTCCAAAAGCTCACGGCACTCCTCCAACTCTCACTTTTTTTCATGAGCTGACATGAAATGCGTATAAGTTGTCTGATTTGGTTCACGCCCTTTCTGTATCATAGCATCTAAAAGTTCATACCCTTAATCGTTCTTTCCCTCCTTATCAAAGTTGTGTACGTAATAATATCAGCTTCACACCCAACCTTTTCCATATCCATGTGTATATGAAGTTGCAGTGGGCTTGCAATTGTTATAAACTACTATATCAGGCTCATGAGAACCTGCTTCTCTCATTTTCACCAGCACGAATTTTTGCTTCCACTAGCTTTCCTTCTTTACACCAACCGTACGACAGAGATGTGAAGTGCTTGATAGTTGGCTTGAATCTAATCTTCATATCCTCGAACAGCAAAGCAGCTTCCTTTACACTGCTATTCTTGCACAAGGCATCCAACAAGCACCCAAAAACAAACTCATCAGGTTCATGTCCATACTTGGGCATCTCGTCCAGGACTTCAATTGCCTTTTTCACCATTCTTGCCGAAGCAAATCTCCTCATCAGAACAAGAAAAACATCTGGAGACAAAAGCTAAGGATTTTCTTTCCTCATCTCCTCAATTAGAGCCCAAATTGCCTCACTTTCCCTAAAACCTTAATCATTGATTTGTACACGTCGTGGCTGTGTCTATAACCTGGCTGCTTGCACGCCCACTCAAAGAATCTCTATCCTAGATTTCCAGCATCACCACAGCGGTTAAGAACCCTTTCAGTCAACCCAGCCCTGACCACTATACCAGATTCTTGCAAAGGAAGGTTCAATTTTGGGACTCTAGAGTTAAATTTCCGTAATCTTCTGTATATCTTTTCAACTTCAGCAGAATATTCATCATAGAGTGGAAAAAATGAAAAGATGCCAAATTTAACAAAATTAATTTTAGACTACAAATTATAAAATGGCAGTTCCATTTTTCTAATCGCTTCAATAATTCTGATATAAAATTTTAAAGAAAAATAATAAATCTTGATAAGCGGTCCACATTTGAGGTATAAAATATTTAAAATCGAACAATATAATTATTTGCTTTCCTTTTAACAAGAAATAAGAAGACTGATGTTATTTGAGAATTCATATATTTCCTTGATAGTAATATGTACCCAACAAGACAATTCAATCAAAATGAAATGTCAAGTGCCCGCAAATCATTTGCACTCCACAACATTGTATTATTGTTTCATTTAAGTTTCGCATATTTAGAACAATAATCAAAACATTTTGAGATTCTGGAGGATCGACTTCAATAGGGAGAAACATGACCATTATGAATTCTCATATTTGGAATCTAGATTTCAGTCGTCAATTAAATCACCCAATTAATTAGTTGAAACCATTACATACTGTGGAATAGATTATTCTATGTTACACTTGAAATATGTCTTCATATATGATATAGTCAAATTTTAGCTCTTAGATCATCAACATATATGACCCACTTTCATAAAAATATGAGAGACTCAGATGATCTAATGATATTGAAATATGAATAGAAACATCTAATATACACTGACCCGACTGATTTATAAAACTCATAACTTTGCAATATAGACTTTAGTAGCAGATGCTACGTATCTATCTTGATCATTGTTATATACACAAAAATAGTTAATTCAAATTTTCTATAACATAAGTTTAAACCTATGAGAAACGTGAATATTACAATCAATCATCGTTTAGAACATGGAGTCTTCGTTGTGATCTGAATAGATAGCTTTTACAAGTTAAAGTGGTCGCTCCTGTTCATTTGAAATTTTAGAAACACGAGATTTTTTTTAATGGTCGGTCAAATAAAAAAAATTTAGTGTAACAATTTAATACTAATCTATCACTCTCATTAAAATGGAGACGTGAATAATAACTACTTCAACTACTTCTGTTCTGTTGTCTTACCAATTTTGTTTCATCGGTCTCTCCCCATAAATATCACTATTTTTGAATAAAACAAAACATAATAAATTGATGATTACAAAACATAATAAATTATAAATTCAAACAATAATTATAAATAAAAATTACTCTAATATGATATATGCTTTTGAAAAATCAAATAGATTAAAGTGATGCGATGACTTATAATCTATTAGAATATATGATATAAATTTTTTAAATTTGAGACGAGATCTCAAATTCAAGGTACGATTATAATAAATTATTTTGTAGCTAAAAAACAAATAAATAAAAGTAGCATGAAGAATTAAATATTTGTTTAAATGTAGTTTTTTTTTTGACGAATTGTTTAAATGTAGTTATTGCTGAAATTAGTTAATAACTAGTCCCACCAAGGGAGTCACGTGGTAGCATATTAATTATGGTATCTTCTTGGCTGTCATAGATCTTTGTTCTTATTTTGACCAAATTAATGGTTTACAAAGTATGTACTGCTCGAACATGGTAATTTTTTGGTTTTTTAGGTATCCACCATTTGGTTTTGAAGAAGGTTCACACACACACACACACACACACACACATATATATATATATATATATATATATAACTTGATGCATTAATTGGACTTTTAAAGCCAACTTGATGTTTAATTTCCCTAAATCTACAAAACCCCACAAATTAATGATTTCTCTAAATGTCTAGGGACATCCTATTTTTGTGAACATTAAGTGACGTTCATGCTTCTTTATTCCTGGCCCAGTTTTGTCCTTTTCTTGCTTTCATCCCGTTTGTTAGTAAAATTATTTCTCAAAGAGCAGTTCGTAGATGTTTACTCAATATGTATATAAAGATAGCGACTGTGAATTTTATTTTTATTTTTAAAAAAAAATAATGTATAACCATATTAACATAATTAACGATATTTTAAGTTCTATGTTTTTTTTTTAAATCAGAGATAAAACCCAACACTTAGGGACAAATATGCTCTACTATAATTTAGTTTGTGCCAAATATATTATTTAAAATTGAGACAAGATTTTAGTGTGAATATCGGTAGAGTTGACTCGTCTCGCAGATAAAGATTCGTGAGACCGTCTCACAAGAAACTTACTCTTCAATTTAAATGTTTTTGAATTATGTTGGTAGGTACAGAAGGGAAAACAAGAGAAAAACTCTATATAAATGCAATCATATATGTACAACTTAACGAATTTGAAAACTTTTATGTTTCTTATTTATAGTTTTCAAGAAACGCAGCAATTCGCGATGCAAGTTTTGGAGGCAGTGAACCTAATTTGTCAGTCTCAATATATAATACTTAAAATTGCATTCTTTATTAAATTCCACATTACAAAAAGAATTTAATTCAGATGACTTTAATCAAACGGTCAAAATCACACTTATTTTATAATGTCCACATTCATATGATGTAGCCGATTTTGATGGCCCATCATTCCTTCTAATCACGATCCAATAATTTTGATCACGCTTGACTACTGATTAGTGATAATGATAATACAAACACCTTACACACCAAATATATTATGAGTTGTTACACTCTATTGTTTTTTTTTTATGGAAAAAAATTTAATTGTTGAATTTTTTTAAAAAAAATTTGAACGATTAATTATCAGCTATTTTAATAAAATAAACAAATATTCATATATAAATATTCATTACATTCAACAAAATATTTCAAACATCCAAACACATTATTCTCCATCCAAAATCTTTCCAAAAAACTTCTCTCTACTATTTTCATCATCTCAATTTTATTTTAATATTGATTTCTAAAATCCTTTTTTATTCCGAAATAGATGAAAATAACCGATTTTTTAGAAATTTCGTGAATTATCCAAAAATGCAAAAAAAAAATGCTTCATCCCAAAATTCACAAATTCTACCAAATTATCCACGTAACTCATGTAGACCAAATTATTCACATAATTCATATCCACCAAATTATCTCTATAGTCCATATACACAAAATTATCCATATAATTCATATCAACTAAATTATTCATCTAATTCACATGCAACTGGTATGTATTTTGCATCTCCGACGGCAAATGACAATGTTGCAAGCTACTACACTGACAATCGTCCCGCATGTGTACCGACCAAAAGTGCAAGTGTCATATCTAACGATAGCATTTATAATGCATATCGTAGTGGCCGCAGTGATGAGAATATGGAAAATATCACGAGGAAAATAATGATATCGCATTTAATCTCGAGCATGTGTGGAAAACCATAAAAGACTATCCATTGTTTACTCCACAGTCCGTCGATCACCTTGTTGGCACGAAGAAGGAAAGGACCTCAGAGTTGGGAGCAAGCAACGTTTCATCCAACTAAGATGCGAGTCTACATGTAAACCTAAAGGAATAAAAACTCGTCCAGTGGGTCAGAAGGCAACAGAAAGAAAGGGAAAAGGCAAAACGAAATCGGACACAGAGTGTATGACAGTAAACTCGGACAGTATGTTTGCAAAGTTTACTGAGTATACAAGCATGAAAAGCTGAAGTTAAAATGAAACAAAAACAACTCGAAGTAAAGGAGATGAAAGCAAAAAGCTGTCATAACCAAAGTTCAACTAAAGGAATACACAATCCTTTCGAAGGACACTTCGCAAATGACAGATGAGCAATTTATCATCCATGAACGTCTATGTCAATAGATTAGGAAGAGATAAAATATTTGATTTTCAATTATTGTAATGTTCAATTATTGTAATTTTCAATTAATGTAATACAACTGTTTCAAAGTAGTCGTTGTAATATAGTCGTTTCAAATATGAGTGTTGTAAAGTAGTTGTTGTTATATAACCTTTGAGAAGAAAAAAAATATATAGACACCTTGTGCCCTACCATTATTCATTCTAAGAACGTACCATTTAGAAAACACGTAGATTTGAATTTGTTTCCATCAAAATATCTCAATATTCCAGTAGCTCAACTTTAGCTCAATAAGTGAAAATGAAGTCCAAGTTGAAGTTGATGACGAAGATTGTTATCCGGGGAAAGAGTTAATGTCTTTGATACTTCAACAAAGCCGAAAATTAGTTGAAGCATATCAAAGTAATAACATGCTGCGGCGAAGAAGAAGGTTCATATAAAGAAATCGTGAAACCAGGCATGCGAAACTCTTCAATGATTATTTCTCCTCAAACCAGGTATATCCAAATCAAATATTTGAAAGACAATTTCACATGCAAAGAGAGTTATTATTTCACATAGTTAATGGATTTGAGAGTCATTGTATTTGTAGCGCATGCGAATACAGTTATTATTTTGCATAGTTAATGCACTTGTCACCATTAAAAAAATGCACGGCTTCAATTCGTCAATTGGCTTATGGAGTCCCGACCGATCATCTTTACGAGTACCTACGTATAGGTGAATCAACTGTCATCAAGTGTCTTTTCAAATTCTGCGGATATGTGGTTGAACTATTTAGTTATTGATATTTGAGAAGGCCGAATGCTGATGATGTTCAACATCTTCTTCAAATGCATGATGAGAGGCACGACTTCCCTGGAATGTTGGACGGTATTTATTGCCTGCACTTGGAATAGAAAAATTGCCAAGTTGTTTTGAAATGTCAATTGACAATAGGCCATGTGTCACCAACAATCGTGGATATGACGTACATTTTTTGGTGTCTTTGGTTCACGCAATGATATTAACATGTTGTATGAATCTCTCATATCCATTAATGTCTTGCAAGGAAATGCCCCAGAGATTAATTTCACGGTCAACAAGACTCAATACACGAAGGAGTATTATCTAACATATGAAATATATCCGGAATGAGCTACTTTGGTGAAGGATTTTCCTTGCTCGAAGGATCTCAAGAGGAAGTTGTTCAAGGAAAGACAAAAGGGTGCAAAAAAAAATTGTTGAAAGAGCATTTGGGTTGCTCTAAGTTTGATAGGCAATTGTCATATGTACAGCTCGTTATTGGTACATAAAAAATATATATTGTGTTAGCATGCATTATTTTGCACAACATGATTGTTAAAGATGAAGGGTCACGTGACAAATTAATACAACGATGAAGATGACGAACCCGCACAACCCGTCCAGGGCTCAGACTGAGGATTTCATTATTATCTCCGGACAAATTCCGAAATACGTGACATTCATGTGCTTCACCAACTTCGTACAGACTTAGTTGGAACATATTTCGTAACAATACAAGAACAATCCTAAAATTAACATTTTACAACTTCTCTTAATTTTTATCTTATATGTTTTTTTTAAATTTTATACAAGTGTGATTTATTTTTATATTTTTTTTCTATTTCAAATTTACAATAAAATTTTAATTTTAAATAAATGATACTCATAAAATAAAATAAAATAATTTTATGTAATAAATATACTAAAAAATATTATTATTAAATAATAATCATTTCAATTATGTAAATAAATTTGAAATTGTATTTATTTAATGTAAAATAAGAATAATGATAAATAAGAGGACAACATTAAATAAAATTGAGAATATATATGTTATATTATAATGTGTATATAGCATGTAAACCTCGAGATTTTAGATGAAACTGGTAGATATTAGTAACGTGAACAAATACAAATGTCCAAATATATTTTCAAGGATTTTACCATACTCTTCCCCGGTTTTTTTTTTTTTTTATTTATTTATTGAGAAGACTCTTACCAAGTCGAACTTGAGAGTGCATCTGATATTGGCAGCGTGGCATTTTCTCACACGCACTGCTATCAGCAAATTTTACACACTCTTTTTGATCTCAAAGGTATCTGTTTTTGCTTCTCCTCTGTCTATAATTTATAGGCCATGTCTCATGCTCCTTAAGCTTCGCTTTTCTTTCATACAAAGTGACTTGCAATGAACTCATTCTCGTTCTCTTGTGGTCGGTTCTTGATATAAACTTCATAGCTTTTTCATGAGAGATGGATTTTGGGGTTGTAAGCCACAAGCCACCCGCTTCTAATACTCCTTGTGGGGGTTCGAATGAGCCCGGAAGTGATAAGGGTCACGGATCTGTGAATTTTAAGCACCAAAGATCCGGGCTTTCTGACGATAACTGGAGGCTTACCAGAATGCCGAAGCCTGGTGAAATTGATTTCAGCTCCAAGAACTGTACAAGTGAAAGTTTTGCGGCTCTTGGAAGATTTAATCCGTGGGGATTAGGGGTTGAAGGACAGCAAATGCTTTCATTTTCTCGCAATGGTGGGATGAATAGCGATGATGCGAGTAGGAGCATTGCGTTTTCATTTTTTCCGGATGAGCCCCATAGTAGAACAGGAGGTAAGTTTTGTTCTGAAAAGAAGTTCTCTTTCTGTTAATTTGAAGTTGATTTTTTTTTTAAAATCTGTTTCTGCCCCCACTTTTCTTAAGATGGTGATTAGTTTGTGGGAAAGTGAAGAACTGAATTATACTTTTTAATTGTGACGTTTATTTTACATAAACATAAAGGGGGGTGGTGCAGTAATCTGTCGGTTCTGTTGAGTCGGATGCTTTGTGAAGGGTTTTTATTTTCAAGTCTAATTTCGATCTTTTCCTGTATTACTCGATAATACTTTGGAATCTTGTCAATAATAACGTAGATTTTAAATGTAATTGGCCCCAAACAGTGGGCATCTCATGTCATAACAAACAGAATAAAGTTGGTGAGTAGTTTTGCTTTGGTGCACCATTCATTCTTTCAGGTATTTGATGCACTGTTTGTTCAATATATGAGCACGCGCATACACAAACTTATGCCTAAATTTCTTGTTTTGGTTCTTGGTTGATCAGGTGGTTTAAATGAAAACATGGGTGCGACTTTTGCTAGGCTGAAAGGGCCATTTACTCCTTCTCAATGGATGGAACTTGAACATCAGGCTTTGATCTTTAAACATATTGTGGCAAATGTTCCAGTTCCATCATATTTACTTGTGCCCATCAAGAAATCCGTATACTCAAATGGAAGTCATGCCTCTAATTTCTGTAAGCTTCAGATTAAACTGATAATGAACTGCTTTATTTCTGCGCCTCTTTTTTCGCTTCTGAGTTGTTGTCTTATTCTGTAAGTGGCAGTAAGTTTTTATGATGTTTTGTTAATGACCAATATCACGTTATCCCCGCTGCTATTTAAGGAATTAATTTATTAAAGTCATGAGTTGAACAACTGTATAGCACCCAATATACCTTTGCTTGTTTTGAGGTTTTTGGCTGTTTATCTCCTTTTTTGTGCCTGCAGTGGGGTGGGGTCCTTTCCATCTTGGTTTTTCCGGAAGCAATGATCCGGAGCCTGGGAGGTGTAGGAGAACAGATGGAAAGAAGTGGCGATGCTCTAGAGATGCTGTACCTGATCAGAAATATTGTGAAAAGGCACATTAACAGGGGTCGCCACCGTTCAAGAAAGCCTGTGGAAGGCCACACTGGCCATGCTGTCTCTGGATCCACTGCTTCAAATGTGGCACTGATTGCCTCTTCCTCATCAGCGTCGGTGATATCCAGCAGCAGCGCATCCAACAGCTTTGGTGTCAGTCCACACCAAGTCAGTTCCTTGCAGCCCAATCTTACCATTGCTTCTGCTGACAATTGTGATAACCGGTACATGGTGTAGTAGACACAGTTCCCTTGATCTTTAGAGAAATATCACAAGAATATGCTTTTACGTTGTTTCTTTTTTCATATCTTTAATGTAGGCTGAATTTGTTTTACTAGATACTTTCTCGTGTCGTTTTTCTTGACCAAAATGATGGAATTCTCTGCAGAACACAAGGGCTTCAAGGCTCATCTGTAATACCTTCTACTATCGATCTGAAGTCTAAAGATACGCCATTCTCCATTGCAAAACAATTCATTCCACTTGAAAAATCACCTTACTTGGAGTTTGGATGGGTCACCTCCGATTCCCTTGTCAATCCCGCGGAAAGGATATCCTACATGACTACTATAAACACTGATTCTTTCTTAAAATACACCGACAAAGAAACAATCAATCAACCTTCAGCCCAACATTTTATTGATAATTGCCCACAGAATCAGTCAAATAGTGGCACAGACTCCTGGCCCGAGGAACTGAACTCAGATTGGACCCAGCTTTCGATGTCCATACCAGTTGCTCCAGACTTTTCATCCTCCTCTAGTTCTCCCATACAGAAGAAATCAACGATCTCAACTATTGCGCTGTCGCAGGAGCTTAAGCCTATCAATATGAGCCTTGGTGTGAGTCACAATTTTGGTGAGCAAATGCAAAAGCAATCATGGGGTATTAGTTCAATGGGTGGACCCTTAGGCGAGGTTTTGACAAGCACGACATCCTATGCAGAAACGGGCCCAAACATGGATTCCTCTCCCACTGGTGTCCTGCAAGAATCTACTTTCATCATGCGTTCTAACAGCAGTTCAGGAAGCAGCCCACGAAGCGCCGACAAGAAAGCAATCCCAGCTCCTCTCGGGCACGAACGAGAAATGGTAAAACAAGAGCAGAACACCTGGCCAGGTTAGGCGGCTGATGATTCACAAATCACAAAGTAACTGATTGGAATTTTATGTTTATTTCGAATCGATTCGTATTTTCATGTCTTGCAACTGGTTTTGTAGTAGTGACGGACCTTGTTCATTTCAGCCTCGTACTCATATTTTATTCGCATTAATCAATGTATTGTTTTCATTTCAAGTGTGAAATGTGTTTCTTGCAGCAAATGATTGCTGCATGAGCTAGCTAGCCAGCAGCAAAATCTTGCAGTGACAGGAACTTCATTAAATTGTTATTTGCCGACACTACGCATTAAAAATTTTACTCGCAAAAATTTCTTGAATTATCGAGTCTCGTACTGTTTTGGTGTTTATGAGATCATATTCGAACTGTTTTATTTAGGATCGATTTAGTTTTAAACTGTTGGGTTATTTTGATTCGGCTTGGATAATTGTTTAAATAAGTAATTAAAATATATTTCAAATAATAATATTATCTTTTCGGTTATTTTTTTTAATAAAACCAAACCTTTAAATTTAGAATTATTAAAGAAATATAATCAACTAAAAATTAACAAAAATATGCCCAATTAAATAAATATCATTTTATAAAATGTATCATCTAAATAAATTTATTAATATAATTAAAATTTGATTTGTTCCATCACTTTTAATGACATATATAATCCAAAAATAAAACGATATAAACTTCAGTTTTAATATTTGTATCCATTGTTTAAAAAAAAAACATTTGTATCCATGATAATAATAAAAAAAATTGTTTTCAATTTGGTTCAGTTATTATTTTTTATTTGGATTTTCGGTGTTTGCGATTTAAATAAACCGAAGTTTGAATACATGGTAAGTGGGGTTACTGATTATAGAATTTATACTATATAATAATGCATGAATATGTTAGAACAAGTACCTTGGTCATTTTAATGGATACAAAAAAATATCAATTCTTTTATTCAATAAAAATTATTATGACAATCTATTTTAGTAAATTCTAAAAATAATTATAAATATTTGTTAATTATAATCAATAACTTATTTTTTTAAAATAATTACATTAAATATCTGTGCACGCAAATTATCGCATGTGGATTGCTAATATATAAGAAATTGTATGTATTAGATATATGTAATTATTTTTGTCATAACGACAATAAATAAATTAATGGAGAGAGTGAATATGAGGGTTTTAAAAAAAGGAGGATTAGTTACCAAAGATTCTCTCGTTCATTTGTCAAATAAAAGTTTTTACTAAATTGTTGATATTAATTCACAATTTGCAAATATAATAAGACTGCCCTCCAAATAGCTTGTCAAAGGAAATAAAATAATCGAGTTGACTCGCGAACCTTTTGAGTTTGTTAAAAAATATTTGATTAATATTTAAAATTATCGAATTTAAGTCAAACTCAACTAAATTTGAATTTTTTTTGAACTGAATTCAAACACATATTATTTTATTCAAAAGTTTCACGAGCCACCCGTGAAATTTAATATTATATTAATATAATACAGTTTTATATTAAACAAATATATCTCAAACCTTTCAAGTATTTATTATCAAATAATTTCAAATAACTCGTGAATATGTTTGAATATTTGAAGCCAAAATCGAGCAAAAAATTAAAACAATTAGATATTTGAATCAAATTCGAACCTTAAAATTTTCTTCATATTCGATTATTTGCCTACTATTTTTTTATTATATATTTCTCCATCTATTTTATCTTCAAATTTATCATAATTATTGAGACGTTAGTGACCGTATTTTCATTTTGGGACAGGTCCTATCAATTTTTATTTTCTCCTTCACAATTATTAAAATCAAGCTGTTGCAATGTCATTGCCCGGGTTTTCCCTTTTATGGGCTGATAGAAAGCTCCAAGCGGAAAGGCCCAAATACTTCGTCATATGAAAAATATATGACGAAGTTGGTGGATTATATTTTGGCCCAGCCCAGAAATAATCAATCGATTATTAATTGCCGAAACCGCAGTTTCTGGTTCATCTTTTCCCTCTCCAAAGCCCCATTTAAACCCTACTTCTTTGTTACCTAATCACCCATTTTCTTTTTCTTTTTATTTTATTTATTTCATGCTTCTTTCTTTTTTCCTTCCGATTCAAATGATCACCTCTGCAATATCTTCATCGACAGCAGTCAGCCCTGCAAATTGGTACGGTCAGCACAAAGTATCATTTTCAGCTGGATCTTCGTTCAAGTTGAAGGTACTGGTTATTATTTATTTATTTTGTTTTCTTTTGATTTTAAAAATGGGTATTGGCAGTGTGTGTCGAATTGGATCATGAATACTCTGATCTTCAAATAGTCGGGTTTCGCCTGTTCCGGTTGGTGTCAAGTGTACGCGACACATTTTTGCATTGTTTTTTTTTTCCTGTTTGATTAGTTGATTAAACACACTCGGAGAACATGATCTGTGACGAGCGGCAAATTTTTTTCTCTCTCGAAAATATAGGTTTAAAAATTGAAACCTTTTTCATCTTAAGTGGGGCTTGCCTGGATCCTGCTGTGATTAGATGAATATAAGAATATGGGTGGCCCAGGCATAGACGAGTTGACTTGTGGTGACGTGAATTGATATTTTGTGATGTTGCGTGACGATTATTGTGTGGATCGAATTCTTCGCTGAAATATGATGAGGTATGCTCTGAGTGTTGTATCCACCAGAGCACATTCCTCGATTGACCTTCTCGTCTAGATCAAATGACCTCTAACTCGTACAGCGGATCACCATGGTAAACCTTTTGTCTGACAAAAAATATAAAAATATGGGTGCTTAAAAACTTATGTTGCCTACGTTCTAAGTTCTAACCCCGTTTTTCTACTATCATACACGGTATCTGTACTTGAGATTCTGAGACATGGAGAACACAAAAAATGGTGCCCTCAAAGCTAGATATCATATATTTTTTCATCTATGTAAATACAATAGTGTATGTAACATGAATTTTAGAATTAAAATATAGAATTCAAAACAATATGTCATAAGCAAATACTAATAAAACAAGACGATGCAAACAAAATATAAAATTTATGTTGCGAACCAGTACATAGTCACTTAAATTAAGTATCTTCCTTTAGTTTTTTCTTCTCCAAGCAATTGTTTTCTTATAGGAGGCATGTGTGCTAAAACCCTAAATGTTAATCTGCACAAACAATTCATATATTATTAAAATAGTTCTAACTTTTAAATGCAGAAAAAAAATCACCAAAATCACAACACATGTAAATATCATCCTGCTAAATTAAAATCAACTAAAAAATTCAGGCAATATTTCTTGGAATTCAAAATATTTTCTGCAAACATTCAAAGTAGGGAAGAAATATCCGATTTTAGTTTTGAGAATTTGAAAAAACAAACTCTGAATATGCTTGTTCCGTGGAAAGAGAAGATTTTTTTTACTCAAATTACTTTCTTTTCTCTCGCCCCTCTGGAGTATTTGAATGACCTTTGTCCTCTGGTTTTGTTCAACGTGTGAAAGAAAGTTGAATTTGTCGATTTTGTTGAATCAACGTGTTTAAGAAATTAAAAGTGAACTTTATCATTCATAGGTCATTACCATTATTCATGGGCTGACTGGATGGGATCATGAGCATAACATATAATTAATTATTTTTAAGATTTTGGTGCCCAAAATTTGTAGGCTTGAGGCCCTTGCCTGCATTGTAGGTGGGCTTGATCATAGTGGTAGTTTTCCCAGAAATTTTATTAGCTTCTTATCTTTGTGTATTATGCATTCCAACTTCCAATATAATGTTTTGGCTATGTTAAACCTTTTTCTAAAAGAAAAGATGTAAAAAATTGTGGATGTTTTAATGGAGAAGGATTTTCAAAATGCCAGAGGAGATATGGCTTTTGGGTACGCGTCTTAGTTTGTTTCATTAAAAAATTAAAAGATCTTTATTACAACTGCATCCAAACATTAAAATTGACGTTGCACTTCAAAAACAAAAAGCACTTGAAAAAGTTGAGCTCACTAAAGAAAAAGCAGTTAATGATTTCTGCGTCGAAACTGATCCACTGTAGCATGAAGAAAACAGATACCCATCCTTGAAATGTTGATATTTGTTTACGGAAACATGGTGGAGAAAATAAGAGAAACGCTTTCACTTTGTACTTATATGAATTTTCCTTTTTTTCCTCTCGAAAAGAGAAATGGGACTAGTGAATAGATTCTGGAATATGTTAATGGCGTATATTCATAATGTTGGGAGTAATATCATTAATTTGAAAGCTGGAGAAGATGAGCAGTTCTGTTGCACGCTTTTGAAAGTAATTTTAAATGGTTGATTCTTTTTTTAGTTCACTCATTGTAAAATCAAAATTTATCGGAAAATATGCGACCATCTTACCATGCACTTTATTCTTTGCTTATTAATTGTAGGACCTAGCACCGAGCTTTTTATCATCGTCCTCTCACGTTCTAGGATGTTGTTTGGCGCACCCTGTGATGACCACAGCTGAAAGTACCAATGAATCTAATGTCTGGTCTCATTTATCGAAGAATATAGACTTCCCGGATTACTTAGATCCCGTGGCATCCTATCGAACAACATCAAAGAAGGAAAAGGATCCACGAAAACTTAGCAGTATGGCATCTCAGTTCAAGGAGCTCGACCGTCATTTGGTTATTCAATATCCAATTATTACCGAGTCTGCAATGAAGGCGATATTGGAGAACAACACTTTGGTTTTCATCGTGGACAAACGTGCTGACAAGAATGATGTCAAAGATGCTGTTAGGATTATGTTTCAGATCAAGGCCGAGAAGGTAAATACCTTGAACTTGCCCAATGGCGCGAAGAAAGCCTACGTCAAGCTCGGGCCAGGTTATAACGCCATTGATGTTGCAAAGAAGATTAGAATTTTGTGAATACATGCCTGATTTTTCCTACTTTAGAATCTTGTGAATACATGCCTGATTTTTCCTACATGTAGGCTCAAATATGCTGTTGGAGTTAGGAAGGCTTTTCATTGTTTTCGCTAGGAATTTAAACACCTGTCGCTAAAATATTTGGTTGGTAACATATACTAATCTTAAATATGTAGTTTGTAAAGATAAATGATCTCTCTTTATTTGCAACATCTTGATGCAAATAAAGCCAAATATAACTGTTTCATGAGATGATAAGCATCAAACAGGCGATATTTCAATTCTCTTCCTTAGTTTTCTTCTTTGGGGTATAGGTTCTGATGATACCGAACACAAAGATTAAATCAAAATTTACAACTGGAGAATTGCACACTGATATTTGAGTGAATTTTGGATTCTTGGCCTCTTTAGGGCAATACATGAAGCAGACGACATTTGGTTGCCACGGAAACCTTTTATAAAACATAGAATCTCAATCGAGTTAATTTCAATAAACACAACACTCTCTAGTTTAGCAAAAACAGTTAGAATGCAACACAGTGTGAAAGAGCCATGTCAATACATTTGGAAAAGTCTTTGCAAATACATCTTCAGTCCAACTCCGAGCATCATTTAATCGAGTACGTAGATTCTCGAGGCAACATCTTGAACCAACCAATCAAATCCTTCAAACAGTCCTTCCCCAGTATATGCACTACATCCCACAATTCTCCAATGTCTGGTTTTGTCCATTGCTTCCAAGTTGAGCACCTGAATGAAGGATATGTAGACTTAAACTAAATTTTATTTCATGCAGAAACTTAAAGAATTTCATATAGTGAAGTAAAAAATTTGTTTCCATCGTGCCAGAGAGAAAACTATGCGAGTTGAATAAAAGGTCATTAGCAACAAGAGCAGTATTGGGCAATAAAATATATAATCCATTATTTTATTTGTCGCATGAGGGCATTAAAGCAAGACTACACTTCACAAAAGAGTTGAGTTTCATCGAGACATTTCACAAGAAAAGTAGCACAATCTGTTTCATGTATGCAATAAACAAATCAACATTTCAAACAAATAAATAAATAATATACAATGAACTTAAATTTCAATACATCATCTCACTACCTTAGCTATCTCATCTGGTGACAGAGAACCTTGTATATCCTGCTTATTAGCAAAAATCAACAATGATGCTCCTGATAGCCTCTGCAAATAACAGAAAATCAGGTGTTGAAGACAAGAAGCGGTGGAAAGGGCGAAAGATTAAAATGCACTATCAAGGGAGCTCTATCTTTAATTTTTAGACGCCGTTCTTCTCCATAGGATGTGAAACCTATTAACCAAACATCATAAATAAACTGTGTATTGCATCAGCATTCAAGGATGTTTTTGATGAAAAAACACAATCGTAAGAAATGATGCAATCCAAAATATTTGCTGATTTGCATGGTTCAGTACATAAGCCATGATATTTCATGCAAATCGCTGTCACGTGCCAAAGGTAGCTATCTATCAACTCAAGCAGGCCTGCTATTGCATCCTTATAACATATTTACAATAGTTGTGCATCACTAGGAAGGCAACATGCGGCAATAGCTGTAATCCAACATCAGCAATACCAAAGTGCCATCAAGAATACCATAGTAGAAAAAATATCTCATTTTTTGGCTGCATATTTGAAGAAAATGCCAATTTCCATAACTTTATGGACTTCAGCTACAAAAACAAGGGTGAAAACTAAAAAATGCAGGAACCAACCAAAATATAAAACTCAATATATCATCAGGACTAAAAGCCATCAAGTGATGGGATAAACAATGCACAGGATAGAGAGAACATACCTCTTCTTTCAAAAGATTATCCAACTCATATTTGCAATCATTCAGCCTTCTAATATCTGAACTATCAACCACCCAAATCAACCCATCAGTTTGCTCGAAATAGTTCCTCCAATAGGACCTAATGGTTTTCTGCCCACCTACATCCCATATATTTAAAGTGTACCTACAATTAACACCACGTTTGTCCATAAGCATATTAAATTTTAATCACACACTAAACCTTACCGTTTTCCTGGGAAACTAGCATCAAATGTAAGCAAAAATCAAAAGAATTGCAATCAATCTAACATAAATTTTCAACAATTAACAGCTTACAATAAGAACATACTTCTGGTAATTGATGGTTTTGATGTTGAAGCCGAGTGTTGGGTTGATAACACTGGTGTCTTCGCCGTTGATTTTCAAAACTATTGTTGTCTTTCCCGAATTGTCAAGACCCCTTCAGCAAGTGAACAAAACACAGAAACAAATAATCGGCATTAAGATCAAAAGATTAATAAAATAAACCTACAATTCCCGAATAACAGATAAAAAAATGAAAAACGAGGAGTAGGTTCAGAATTCATACACCATGAGAACGCGCATCTCCTTTTCTTTGCGCTTGATTTTGCGGATGATGCTGAGTAGACCCATTATTGCCTATCAAGTTGGTGAAGTAACACTGAGCGGGACTCTGAATCTGAGCCACGTGCAAAACTAAAGGATCCAAGATATTTATAATTAGGTCACAAAATGAATTCAGAGTAGGACCAACACAAATCAGCCCAATCAATGGGCAGGTCGAGTAATTGCATTTCTTTTCGCCATCTTCACAACCCCACCCCCCGCACAACTGGCCTACGCCTAATTGACCATAAAATTACATGCAGTAGAAGCACATGGTCAAATTTATATGATCCCAGGTTTCGCATACAAGCATTTAATCAAACAGTTGTTACCTTCAAACCCGTCACTCATGACCATAGGAACTAAACAGAAATGCAACATGACTAGTTCCTAAAGAACACAAACAAATCAGAAAAAATTGGCGAACACAACAACAGAATTTACAAACTCAGAGCTATCCGCATTGAAGCATGATAAGAATGATAGAAAAGTTTATGACTTTTACCGGAAAATTGCTTAATCAATGAACAAGCAAGCTGATCTCTCAGTCCCGAGAAATTACTCCGATACGAGGGGTCAAGGGCTGCTGATATTGTCTGAATCTTGCAGCCTCATATGGGTCGGATCTTTATTTAGCTGGGTCGTAAAGCATGATTGTCAAATTGGGCTTTTCTAATCATTTGGGTACCGGGCGTGAATTTGATCTGATTTTGTGTAGTTATTTTGGAACGACAGAGTCAAGTTTTATAAATTATTAATTATTATACTATGTCATATTTAATTAGTTATTTTTGGTGAGAAATTGCCGTGCATCCGACGTGACATTGATGTGATATTTGTCACCTAAACATTCCCATAAAAAATGATTAGTTTACAAAAAAATATCAATTTTTACAATACTACACAACATAGTTATAGATACGTAAACATAGCGAGGGAGAAAAACAATTTAGCCCAATCAATTCAGATTCAAATGGACTTTTTTTTTTGTGTGTGAATGCTTAATTCTGTCGGGAGAGAAAAATTTGGTGTGCAAGTAAGAAATGAGTGTGTCTAAAATTTAGGGACTATCTGATATTTATAAAGTTGAAATAATTTACTTTGTACAACAAGAACTCTAGCAATACAAGTCTTGCATATGGAAATAACTCTGGTAGAGTAAGTTTCTTAAAATACATATTCGCGCCGATTTTACTTTATTTTTTGTAATTTATAAATTTCATTATATTCTATCCCAATTTCATTGGGATTTTTCTTTTCTTACCGACCGCAAGAGTGACTGGAACTCGAGTAAGTTTACTTTCCATTCGGTTGATTGGATTCCAGTTGAGCCTTTACTCGGGCCCTGTTGCCTTAGCCTTAGGCCCATAATCTTACCAAACAGGTTGGGTATCCGATGACTCTAGTCGGGCATACTATGACAGGGTCAGATAAAATTTATGGATCTGATAGAAAAAAAGATATCGATATATTGATAGTTGATCATGAAAGATATACATAAAATAATGAAAATTAATTTGAATTTTTTTATTTAACGTAAGTAAGGTGGTTTGAAAATTAAGATTGTTCTAATTTCACGTTGAGAAAATGCAAACGAGAGATTACATGATATTGTCAATTAATTAATACTAATGGCCTTTTTCAATTAAAATTTTGTCTAAAATTAAAATGGTTTTGTATAATAATTTTATATGTTATGGATGATACTATCATTTTAAATTTCAAAAATTAGATATGGATAACAAAATTTATCAGGATATGTTAGATATAGAATACGTTATTATTAATTTTTTATTGAATAAAATGTAATTTGTTGTCATTTGAGAATAAGATTGTTTCTAATTTATCAAAAACACACAGTGACATCAAATTAGTTATTCTATGCATTGATATTTTTTTCTATAACTTAAATTTCAATTTTATTTTTTCAAAAATAAAAGTCCAACCATCTAAAATTTAATTTGTATAGCATCATTTCGTGTATTAGAATAAGGAAAAAATTTATGTGAGACGGTCTCACGGGTCGCATTTTGTGCGACAGCCCATGAAAAAGTATTACTTTTTATGCTAAGAGTATTACTTTTTTTGTGAATATCGGTAGGGTTGACCGTTTCACAGATAAAGATTCGTGAGACCGTCTCATAAAAAATCTACTCTCATATAAGAGGGTGATTGTCTCACAATCCACATTTATCATTTGTTTTTCTCACTAATCGACAGACCCAATTTAATCTCTACTGATTTAAGAAAAAAAAAATTTGTTAAAATGGAATAGAATTCTACAAACATCAGAAACCCATTCACTTCATAAATGTACGGAATCATATAGCTAGTTATCATCATAACCCACTTCAACAATACAGTCCTCCTCCCCACGGCCGGCCGTACTTATGACGTCACTCTCCGGGAGTCCGATGTCACGAACCAACGGCGAGCCGCCACCATCCGTATCCACGTCTTTGGTAGCGACGTGGACACAAGAACACTGCTCTAATGAGGAGAAGAATGCAACCGAGACTCCGCTCAGCAACCATGTTGCCATCCTTTTCAAGGCCTTGCAACTGGTGGTCGACGATGGTCTAGCGCTGGCGGAAACCGGTTCGGTTGATGGATCTTTGAAATGGCAGCAATACTTCATCATGCGCTTTATTAACAATTAATTAGAATAATTGAGTGAAACAATACATAAGAAAATAATAATTCTTAATTTCTTATTGTAAGACATCCCTTGCCCGTAAAATAATCTACGAATCCGAGGTTCTGTATAAAGATGATTCTATAATGTGTATGATAATCTTTCTAACATTCTCGATGTAACACTGATGTAGCTAAAAATTGTGATTATTCGGATTACTATGTAGGTTACGTAAACGAATTCATATAATAGTTGAAGGATATTCTAGCTAGTTCGTAAACGGGTTCAAGTAGCTTGTGGAGAGAAATCTTTGTGGGTTATCACCTGTGTCACAAACAAACGTCAGAGGCGTCGGTGTTTGCTCGGCGTAGACATTCCAACGCTCAAGTCAGAAAAAAATTTAAAGATGTTAATTGAGAGCTTAAAATTTTAAGCATAAAATTATCTCCTCATGAATAATCAAAATCCTCTCTTATTTATAGTTTTTTTTGGAGTGTATAGCGGGCTTGGGTCTTTATAATTAATTTGAGTCTCAATAATGAATTGAATAATTAAATTGGGTCATTACCCATCAAACACTAAATAAAATTTATGAGAGCTACCATCTAATTATATTTTTAATCATTTATTAGATCTAATTAACTACAAAATAATGTTTTTTTTTCTGAGTGTTGGGTTTGGGCCCAACTCTTACCAAGCCCAAAAACCCAAAGCCCATTACAATAGCCCTTTTTGTCACATCTGGGCTGTAGGGCTTAATAGCCTCTCTTCCCTTCTTTATAACAGAGGGCCGCCTAACGTTTCTTTAGGGATTCAGCTTGTGCAGCCGACTTGAGAGGAGCGTAGCGTGAATTCTTTCTTAGAAAAGGCAGTAGCTTGAATTGTGCGCTGTACGTTCCATTCTTCTTCGGTGTGCAGTGTTCTTTACTTTGTGTATGTGAGCCATTCTCTTCTCTCTTTCCTCTATACCCCTAAAGCGATATACGAGAGAGTGTGGTGAGATTGGTAGCTGCTGTCTTCTTCCTTGTGCTGTCTTGATCAGTGTCGTTTCTCGCCTTGATTGAGTTTGCCTACTGTGTGTGTTGAGCTGTGTGCTTAGGGGCTATTTGCTTAGGGAGAAGTTGGTTATAAGTAACCGGGGTTTTGATCGGGAAACATTTGTGGTCTTCGTCTTGGTTTACTGTGTATTTGGAGAGGCCAAAATCAGTTCGTCTGAGCCCATTTTATCCTAACATATCATATTGTATTCTTTATTGTCTGTGGCTGAAAGTTGCAGGTTGTCCAGCAAAATTCAGAAGATACGGCATCACCGATGGGCACCTTACAGTGGTATCAGAGCCATTGGTTGCTGTCCGCCGCCGCCGTCGCCATCGGTTTGTCGGAATCTGAAACTCTTACTTAGGGTTTCGCTCTGGTATATTGGTTGGAACCTCTTTTACTGCTTTAGTAGCGTAACCGCTTGCCGCGGATTTATGTGCTGGGATTTGCTGCTGGTAGAACGCTAGGTCTTATATGCTTGTTCTTTACTGTTGTGTTTTCATTTCCATGGCTAAAAGATGATTCCGCTGTGTTCGTTTTTATCTTGTGTGATTTACATTTTTTTGTGTGAAAATTTGTTGTTTTTTGATAAACTGTTGAGATTTTTTGAAAATGGCTATGACTGGATATCATCTCGAACCTTTTAACGGAAAAACATATTTTTCAATATGGCAGCAGAAAATGAAAGGTATTTTGGTACAACAAAGAGTTTTCAAAGCGATGGACTGGTCATATTCTGCTGCTGAAACTCCTGAAAAAAGAGCTGAAATGGATGAGTTTGCTTATTCGTCTATAATTTTGAACTTGTCTGACTCTATGTTAAGAAAAGTTGGTAAACTAAAATCGGCTAAGGAACTTTGGGAAAAATTAGAAGAACTTTATACTGAAACTTCGTTGCCCAGTAAATTGTTTTTGCTTGAGAAATTTTTCCCGTTCAAACTTGATTTAAACAAGGACATTGATGAAAATCTTGATGTGTTTACCAAATTAGTTCAAGATATTAAGCAAACAGGAGATAAGAATATTGATGATTACACCCCTATTGTTCTTTTAAATGCCATACATGATTCTTACAGTGATGTTAAATCTGCTATTAAGTATGGTAGAGATCAGGTAAGTTTAGAAACTGTTGTGAACGGCTTGAAAAGCAAAGAGATAGATTTAAAAACCAATAAGGGTGGTAATAATTCTGGTGAGGTTATGTTTGTTAGAGGAATGTCTCAACATAGATTTCAGAATCAAAAACCTTCAAACAACCACAACCAATCTTTTGTTAAAAATAGAGGTAAGAGTAAGGCGAGATCCAAGTCAAGACCCAAGAATAGAAAATGCTATAATTGTGGTGAAACTGGTCATTACATTAAAGAGTGTTCTAGGCCTAAGCAAAACCAAAACCAAAACTTTAAAATCAGCATGATGACCATGCAAATATGGCTTCTGGTAGTGAAAACATGGGTGATATTTTTATGGTGACTGAGGTATGTGATGTGTCTGTGGTGAATTTTGTGCATTCAAGTTCTTTGTGTGAGAATGAATGGCTAGTTGATTCTGCGTGCACTTTCCACATGTCCCCATTTAAAAATCTGTTTTTTAGTTATAAAGAAGTGAATCATGAGTCTGTTTCAATGGCAAATGAAAAATTGTGTCAGTTGCTGGTCTTGGTGATGTATCACTGAAATTTGATTCTGGTTATGTGTTAACTTTGAAAGATGTGAGGCATGTTCCCGATTTATGTCATAATTTGATTTCATGTGCTGCATTGGAAGATGATGGTTTCCAAGGTAGATGGGGAAATGAGGTTATGAAAATTATGAAAGGGTCTTTAGTGGTTTTTAAAGATGTCAAAAAGAAAAACTTGTATGTTTGTCATGCTGCATCTGAACATTGTGTGCAAAATTCTGTGAATGTTGTCTTAAGTGACAAAACTGATTTGTGGCACAAAAGATTAGGTCACATGAGTTCTAAAGGTCTTGAAATTTTGCACAAAGATGGTTATTTTGGTAGTGATAAATTGTCTTGTATGCCATTTTTTGATTCTTGTGTTCTGGGTAAACAGTCCAGAGTTAAGTTTCCAAATTCCCCTATTCCCAAACACTATGTCACTTATGAAATACTTGAGTATTTGCATGCTGATGTGTGGGGTCCTGCTAGTGTGCCAACGCATGGTGGAATTCAGTATTTTCTATCTGTTATTGATGATTTTTCAAGAAAAGTTTGGGTGTTCTTAATGAAAAACAAATCTGATGTGTTTGAGAAGTTTAAAAACTGGAAAAACTTGATTGAAAATCAAACAGGTAAGAAAATTAAAATTCTAAGAACTGATAATGGTCTTGAATTTTGTAATCGATTGTTTGACAATTTGTGTGCTGAATCTGGTATTCAAAGACATAGGACAATCCCTTATACGCCTCAACAAAATGGTGTAGCTGAGCGTATGAATAGAACTTTAATTGAAAGGGTGAGGTGTATGCTTGCAAGTTCTGGTCTTTCAAAAAAGTTCTGGGGTGAAGCTGTTTGTACTGCTGCTTATTTGATAAATAGTTCTCCTTCTGTGCCTTTGGATGGTAAGTGTCCAGAATCTGTGTGGTCTAGTACGCAAATTAATTTTTCAAACTTGAAAGTTTTTGGTTGTTCTGATTTTGTGCATCAGAAAAATGACAAACTTGAACCTAGGTCTTTGAAATGTGTTTTTCTTGGTTATCCTGATGGGGTTAAGGGTTATAGATTATGGGTAAGGGACCAACCTGGTTTTAAAGTGTTAATCAGTAGGGATATTGTTTTCAATGAGTTTGAATTTCCCTATTTATCTGTTCCTTTACCTACTCCTGAACCTGCCACTGCTCCAAACAAGGTGGAGCATTTACTTGGTCCAAGTCATGATTCTGAAAATGTGCAGAATGCTCCTGATGTGAATGATGTACCTGAAAATCTGTCTGAAACTGTTTTGATAATCAAGTTGATGCTGATGTGCATGGAGAAATTGCTGAAAATATTCCTGAAACTGATCTTAGTGATTTGAATGATTATCAATTGGCTAGGGATAGATCTAAAAGAAATATTAGGCAGCCACAACATTTTGATGATTTTCATATGACTTCTCATGCATTTAGTGTGTTTGAGTCAATTGATAATGTTGAACCAAAGTCATATGAAGAAGCTTTAAAATCTGAAAACTCTGTGCAATGGTTAAATGCGATGAATGAAGAAATTAACTCACTGCATGTTAACAACACTTGGATTCTTGTACCTAAACTTGAAAATTGTTCTGTTGTGGACTGTAAATGGTTATTTAAGGTCAAGAATGAATGTGAATCTGTTAGATTTAAAGCTAGGTTAGTGGCTAAGGGCTTTACTCAAAAGGAAGGGATAGATTATACTGAAATATTTGCTCATGTCGTAAAGTTTACTACTGTGAGAATTATGCTTGGTCTTGTTGCTCAGTTTGATTGGGAGTTAAAACAATTAGATGTTAAAATTGCTTTTTTACATGGTGAACTTGATGAAAATTTTTTTATGAGGCAACATGATGGTTTTGTTGACTCTAAGTATCCTGATCATGTGTGTTTGCTAAAGAAATCTTTGTATGGATTGAAGAAATCTCCTAGGCAATGGAACAAAAAGTTTGATGAATGCATGCTCTCTATCGATTTTACTAGAAGTAATTATGATCATTGCTTGTATTTCAAACACAATGCTAAAGTTCATGTTTTCTTGCTTATCTATGTGGATGATATGCTATTGATTAGTCCTTGTGTGAAAACTATTGATCATGTCAAAAATTGCTTGAGTGCTAAATTTGATATGAAATTCCTAGGAGATGCTAAACGTATTCTTGGCATGAACATTTATAGGGATAGAAAAAGTTCTGTCATTTTGTTGAATCAGGATACATATGTTAAGAAAATTTTGAGTAAATTTTCCATGTCGAATGCAAAACCAGTCAACGTACCTTTAGCTGGTCATTTTTTTCTAAGTAAAGAGCAATCCCCTAAAACTGATTTTGATGTTAAAAACATGAAGAATGTGCCATATTCAAATGCTATAGGTTCTGTCATGTACTTAATGGTTAGCACGAGGCCTGATATTGCATATTCTGTGAGTTGTTTGAGTCGGTATATGTCTAATCCTGGTGTTTACCATTGGCTAGCTGTCAAATGGCTTTTGAGATATCTGAATGGTTCTGTAAAGCATGGTTTAAAATTTTCAAAATCTGATGTTGGTGTTAAATTGGTTGGATATGTGGATTCTAATTATGCAAATGATAGAGACAATAGAAAATCAACAACTTCTTATGTGTTTACATTGTGTGGTGCTTGTATTAGCTGGAAATCTCAATTACAACACATTGTTGCTCTGTCAACCACTGAATCTGAGTATGTTGCTGTCACTGAAGCTTTAAAAGAAGCTATTTGGTTGAAAGGTCTTATTTCTGAAATTGGTTTTCTTGAAGGTGAAGTTGTAGTATTTTCTGATAGCCAGTCTGGTATACAACTGTGTAAGAATCCTGTTTTTCATGATAGAACTAAACATATTGATGTTAGATTCCACTGCATTCGTGATGTGGTTGCAAAAGGCATAGTCTATCTTGAAAAAATTCCTTCTCAATTCAATCCTGCTGATATGGGAACTAAGTGTTTGTCTGTTGAAAAATTCAGATCTTGTTTAAAAATTTTAAATTTTGATACTTCTGACTGATGTGTTCGGTTTATGTTCTTTTATGTAACTTACTTGGTGTTTGCTATAAATTGATACTTGTACTAACTTTGTGTTTTCAGCAAGTGGGGCAATGATGATGACTGTAGGTGACTTTCCTGTCCAGTGAACCAGCGTTGGGCCGAAAGGTGGAGAAATGTTGGGTTTTGGCCCAACTCTTACCAAGCCCAAAAACCCAAAGCCCATTACAATAGCCCTTTTTTGTCACATCTGGGCTGTAGGGCTTAATAGCCTCTCTTCCATTCTTTATAACAGAGGGCCGCCTAACGTTTCTTTAGGGATTCAGCTTGTGCAGCCGACTTGAGTGGAGCGTAGCGTGAGTTCTTTCTGAGAAAAGGCAGTAGCTTGAATTGTGCGATGTACGTTCCATTCTTCTTCGGTGTGCAGTGTTCTTTACTTTGTGTATGTGAGTCATTCTCTTCTCTCTTTCCTCTATACCCCTAAAGCGATATACGAGAGAGTGTGGTTAGATTGGTAGCTGCTGTCTTCTTCCTAGTGCTGTCTCGATCAGTGTCGTTTCTCGCCTTGATTGAGTTTGCCTACTATGTGTGTTGAGCTGTTTGCTTAGGGGCTATTTGCTTAGGGAGAAGTTGGTTATCAGTAACTGGGGTTTTGATCGGGAAACCTTTGTGGTCTTCGCCTTGGTTTACTGTGTATTTGGAGAGGCCAAAATCAGTTCGTCTGAGCCCGTTTTATCCTAACATATCATATTGTATTCTTTATTGTCTGTGGCTGAAAGTTGCAGGTTGTCCAGCAAAATTCAGAAGATACGGCATCACCGATGGGCACCTTACACTGAGAAATAATTTTATATAAAAAAATTGATTAGATGGGGAATATTTTTCAAAATCAATATTAACAAAGATTAGAGAATCAATGGTTCACAAAATAATCAGATATCAGCCATTTGAAAATATAAATTAATTAACTCAAAGTTTTGTCAATAATTTAAGAATGTTCGAAGAGTCGCACAATGATAAAGATGTTGTGTACTATGTAAAAAATTGATAATTATACAACTTAAATTTTTAAAGAATGTAACCAAAACGACTCATTTTGGTAAGCTTAAAAAATTCAGCATCTAGAAGTTCATAGTAAATACTTTATGGATGTCGATTTCAACTTGATTTTATAAAACTATATCTACTACGAATGTATTTTAAATATTAAATCAATTAAACTTCTTTTAGATTATTTTGAAAAATAAAACTTAATAATATATATATATATATCTTTTGAAATATAGTTTTCGCTAAGTAAGAATTTAATGTTTTAAAACTTTTAATAATTTATTAAATAAGTCTAAATACTTGCTATTAACAAGGGATTTCTTAGGGTTTTTGGCGCAAACTCTAACTTATCCAAATTAGCATTGTAATTGAAACTTGAAAGAAAAAAGCATAGTACTTTATGAAGGCACTAGGTAAATCCTAGTCCATTTTCTTTTGATTCGTGGGAGGAATTTGTCAAAATTGGATCTCAAACTCGAGATGTCATAAACTTGAGACTTTGATACCAATGAGTTATAAGTCATTTATATATAACAGATTGAAGAATCAAAATCTGGCTGAGGTCAATCATATATATAATTAATATATATACATCAAGTATTATGCTACCAGATTCTACGAATGCTGTAATCACGGCCTGAAAATTTCCACGAAGAAAAGTATATCGAATATAAAAAATTAAATAAACCCTAATCTGATATTTAAACCAAATATGAAACACACATCTACAAGTATCCAAGGTAATAAATTGGAAAAAAAAAAAAACATTCAGAAGTAGATGTGATTCGGTATGGTATAACGAATTTTTTTTCCTCATAACATATATCGTACCAACATTTTCGGTATTAAAAAAATTATAATGATATCATACCGAAATTCTGGTATGGTTTACCGAGATGTCGATATCGTATCGTTATTATACCGTCTACCTAAAAAAACACTTTAGTTTATAAAATGAAAATGAGGGATACGGTGGTTTTGAATTTTGGGAATACAAATAATTTTAAAAATTGGTCACTTGAGTTTTTAACCATAATTTTTTTTATTTTATTTATAATTTCATTATTTAATAATAATAAATTTTTATTTATAAATATTATTTCGTTGTACCAAATACGAATATTCACTGAAATTTTCAGTATCGTTACCATATCATACCGAAAATGTTCGGTGTGTCAAAAATATCAGTATTTTTGATATAATAAGTTTGGTTTATTGAAAATTTCGATATTTTTCCCAACCCTGTTCAGAAATGACCAGATCCAAGCCCAATAAATTCATTCTAGCCATGCATGTGCTTATATTTAATCGGGCTACGTATATCTTCCTATAAGTTGATTATGTTATTTTTTTCATTTGTGATTGTATATTGTTAAAGTTTAGTCTTACTCCAATAATTTTGATTTTATTTTTGTTTTTGATCCTTTTTCACCGAATTTCTTAAATTCGGATCAATTCATAATTTCCACAAAAGCTATCCCATTTTTGCACAATAAAATCGAATAAAATTACTATTTAATGTTGCGTATGTGAATAAAATTGCTTATGTTTAAATAATTTTTAGGTTTAATTTATTTATTAATTAACAATTAATGTTATATGTTTAGGTGTAAATCAGTATTATGTCACATATGCAATTTTCCCTCCAAAACCCAAAATGCCCAATTTGTTAGTTCACTAGTATATCAACCGTGTGATGTATGGTATTAAAATTAGTAAGTATGAGCGTTTAAATAATTACGTGAAATTAATGATATAATCAGTATATTTAAGATTATATAATATTTTTTTATACTATTTGAGATTATATTTATTTATCATTACACTCAATATACTGATTGAGTGGAACTGTTATTAATAAAAACATATTAAAAAACATATATTATTTGTTTATAAAAATTGAAATAATAAATAAATATTTTTCAAAAATAAAAAAAATTTACTCGATGAAAATTTTGACTAAAAATTGAAATCATTTTTTCAACATTTTTAAAAATATTTATATTAAAGTTATAATAATAATAATAATAATAATAATAATAATATTGATGTATGAACATTTAATATACCAAAAATTTAAGATGTCATTCTTCACTAAAAAATTGAGAAAAATAATATCATATAAATTTTTTTAGTTAATTTAATATTTTAGATAATATGGAAAACTAAATATATAAAAGTAACACAAAATCTAAAACCGTAATCGAAATTAAATGAAATGATAAATCAATACAAACATTTAAGAAAGTGTTATTTACGCTCCACTTTTTTTAAAAATATCTTTAATGTTTCTTTCTTTACTTTAAATTGTGTAATACGTTTTCAAATGATTTTTTAAAAAATATTGATGTAAACATATAATGTCTTTTATAAATTTTTTTATTAAATATAAGAAAATATTAAAATTAATTCATAAAAACTCTTATAAGACCGTCTCATGAGTCAATTTATGAAACAAATATTCTACCCGACCTGAATTATAAAAAATATTGTTCTATGTCAAAATTATTATTATTATTCACTCAAGATATGGGCCGAAAAGTAATTTTTCCAGACAAGGAATCTCATCATTCACGCGATGCTATAAGTCAGTCGCCAAAGAAGGATGATCTTGGAATAACGTTCTCGTGGGAATACTGAGGATTTGCTTCGTTGGAAGACAAAAGAATGCATCAAATTTATGTTCGTTGACATTTGACAACTACGCTTTTCTTTTCAATTAATCAGCTTCATCCATACGATTTGCATGCACACCTTTGGTGGGACTCCATTGTTGCATAATAAATCGAGATCGATGATTTTTTTTTTTTGTATATATATATATGTTAAAACGTTATGATAAATTTTATATATCTTCTCTATAATTCGATTATTCATTTTTTGCTCTATTTCTTGTTCTTCCATGGATTTCAGTGCTTTTCGAATTTGCTATATATCAAAATCTCTCCAGACATTGCATCACGTGACATTTTCGGATTTACATTCATATCTGTTTCTTTGTACTCATCATGAAATAATTAAATTGAAACGTCACTACAACAATAAATTGCTATTGTGACACTTTTTTGTAGATACTTTTAATTAAATGTTGTTATAAATACTTAATAATGACACTTATAAAAATTAATAATGTGTAAAATAAAAAACATATTAGTTATCGTGACATTTTTAATTGATGTCATTTTTTACATGAAGGGAAACAATTATTTTCCCTTATCCAATTTTTATCAAACCCAAATATTCACACCTTTATTTTATCTATTTTTCTCCCCAAAATTTTACACCTTTATTTTATCTATTTTTCTCCCCAAAATTTTACCCTCCTCTCTACGCGGTGCTTGCATCCATTTCGACTCCAAAATCTTCAAATTTTATCTATTTTCCCCAAAAAATTAATAATGTGAAAAAACGTTGTAAAAAACCATTTTTTTGGCTAAAAAAAAACTTATTTAAAAGAGAAAATGAGAAAAGCTGGAGACCCACGCCCAAATCCCCATTATCATTCCCGATTAATGAACAAAAGCTACTTCCTTTGGCTCTCTCCCTCACCACGCCAGCTGCCGCCGAGTGCCACCCAGACCATTTGATCATCTTTGTGTGGATTTCTTTTGTTATGACTCAGCCAAGCCCCACAAATTTTGATTGTTTCTCGCTAGTCTTTGTTGGTGAAGAAGACACTGAATTCTTGTGGGCGAGAAAAATCTTGTTTTATTGAATTTTCTTTATATTTGGGTTTAGGATAAGAAGGAATAAAGCATCCTGCCTAAAACTGGGATACATGGCTGTAAAATAGTCTATGATTTCATTTTCTTGCTGTTTCTTTTGATTGATTATACATGCTCATGTGATTAGGCATGAGTTCTTAATTCACAGGGTTGTCACATGTGGGGAAACTGATAGATTTGATTTTCTGAAAGTTTCAATTGTTATTTGATTCGTTTTTACTTTTTATTTTTACTATTTTTTTTCATTATTTACTGATCAAGCCTGAGTTTGTCTTTTAGAAAATTAAAAGGCCTGGGACGGAAGATAGAATAGAAATAATCTGTTCTTAGGCATACGGCAACGAAATAATTGTTGATCTTCAATAGTTAAGTTTGTGACTGATATTTGTTCTCTTTTCTGAAGTCAATGCCTGAGTTAGAAGAATTTCAGCCTTTTAATGTATTTTTCGTTGCTTTTGCATTTTTCTTCATGACTTTTAATCATCAATTGATATGTTCATTTGTCTTTGTATGGATTTGATCATTTTTTCCTAGTGATCGTTTATGTAGATTACCTTGCAACTCCAAGTCACGGGTGGCTTTGGTGCACATGTTTGATGCTTGTTTTCTGGACTCCTTGATGCTGGAAATCTTTGACCATTGGAATATATGTTTTTTTGTTTGTTTGAATGACAGGGAATCATGGCAAAAATTCGGTGCTATGCCTACTGAAGAAGCAATGGAAAAGTACATTATAATTGTAAGTGAATTATATCCTTCTTGGGCTGCTGGTTCTGCAACAGTGAGAAGAATTATTTTCTGTTTTTTCCGTTTTTACCAAACTATCTGTGCTTACACTATTATTTACCTTTGTTATTGTCTTTATTCCTGGGTGCCATACTGATGGCAGAAGAAAATAGATAAAGAGATCAGTGATGCGCCAAATGCAGGCTCCAGGGGACCGATGGGATCTATTTTTAGCAGTTTTATATACGAGGATGAACCAGGATGCGATTTTTGAGGATTCTGAACTTAACAAATATTTTTGGCAGTTTACATTTTATTGTTTCTGCCGGATGCATTTGGATAAATAATAATTTTTCAGGTTTATCATTTGGTATGATATTCACTAGTTTGAATTAAATTTTAATCTCTTTATTTTGTGTTTCTTTAATTTTATTTCATTCATACGAATATATGAATTTTTATTGCAGGTGACACGAATATTGGATTTTGATTAAGATAAGATGGTTGAAGAATGAAGATGCGTCACAAGTTTGCTTTTGTTTTGCTTTACAAGACTTGATTGTTTGCTAGTTTTTAAACTAAATACATTTGGTACATTGATACATTTGTTGGGGTATAGATGTTTTTCGAGGTAATAAATTTGTCAGTCTTATACATTAATGATTGTAAAATTAATGACAATTATTGATTAGCAATATAATTTCTATTTTACAATTTTGTATTTGTATTTATGTTAATTTGTTATATCCTTGAATATTATATCATTAAAATATTGAAAATCGATGACATTTCATAAGATATGACATTTTTTATATCACACTAGAACATTAAATCATGTACATAAAAAATGTCATTGTAAAACTCATATGGAGACATTTCAAAAAGTCATTATAAACAACTATTATTGACAATTTTCAATGTCCTTGTATACTAGTATAGAAGACATTTGTAAGTACCACTACAGATTATATAATGAGACATTTTAAATTAACATTATAACCTATCATTAGTGACATTTTTTATTGTCACTATAAATAGCATACACAGGCAATATTAGTTGTCATTATAAATGATTTAAATGACATATAAATTTGTCATTATTACTATAATAACAAGGCATGTATAAATGTCTTTAAAACATGAGTTTCCTGACATTTAAAATTGTCATTATATGAATAATTAGTAACACGTATAAAGTTGTCATTAACATCTTATAATGCCATTAAAAAATGTCAGGAAGTTTAAGACGACATTGGTATAGACGACATTTATTTGAGATGTCACTAAAACTTAAATGTCACTAAATATTAAATATGATGACATTATGAATGTCATCATAAGCATTTATTTTTGTCAGTGCGTCAATTTACTATGAAGTGTCCGGGATGCAAGAAACTCTAGAACCGTGAATAACTGGACTCGCATCTACAAATGCATGTGGACGTGTATGTTACCATATTAACAGGGTATTTTCTCTACACAGAAAAAGAAATAAAAATCAATAATTGGACCACAAATAGCCACAAGAAAGCGTCGTATGCACGAATAGATCGACAGTACGACACGAAATTTCCGAATTTTATTCCAAAACACATTATAGATAATTTTAAAATGAGGAGTACCAATTTTCATTGGAATTTTTATCCGTCAGATTATGAGATCAGTGACCATTCGATCACCAATCTCAATCTTCCTTGCTCAATAATAAATAAATGTATAATATAGACTAGTGTTCCTTTACACATGCATAGGCCGCACCAGTGTTCAATGGGACCTAAAGCAAAAATTTAAAAATGTGTAATCTTGTTGCTATTAATAATGTTAAAATTCAGTTAGCAAATAATAAATATAACAAATACAAAAGAAACAATATATTACATAAAAAAACAAGTCAATAAATATTTGAAATAATTATATAAATAATAATTGTCTAGCTATTTTAGAGGAAAAATGTATATCAAATTTGTATAATCCATTTTCGGATCATTTCTTTGTCAATTAACAGAATATCTAGATCATTTAGTCTATTTTGTGACATTATTGATCGAAGATAAGTGTTTATTAACTTCAACTTCAATAAGCTTCTTTCTACTTATGCAACTGTTACTAGGATAGTTTACAAAATATTATATTTAATATAAGTATTTAAGAATAAATCATTCAGTTTTGTTACACTCTGTAGCATCCTAAAAAAATTGTTGAAGGTTTATACAATACTTTATGAAGATAGTTAAAGGATAACTCGTTAACTTCTCCAAACTCAACAAATGCCCCAAAGTCTCTTGATATTATTTAAATTGTTCAAACCGAACTTGAAGAAAAGATCGAGTTTAATAAATTATACACAAAAAATAATTAGATTACTCTTTTTTTTATTTAATATTGAGCCAAAAAAAATTATTTCAACAAGTCATCAACTTAAAATACATATGTTAGACTTTTTCAAGGATCGGGTGCTGAGACGATAACCTCTTTGACCTCAGAAAAGGTACAGGCTATGTTAACACGTGTTGCATGTTTCATAACACTCGTTTATTTAAATTTCCAGAGTTTCTTTGTACTCAACCATGAGACGGCAAAAAATATATTCTAGAATCGTGATTAGTTGAACTTGCAAGTTGCATCTAGGAATGTGAACTTATTCTGTTCCAAGATTAACAATAAAATGTAAATTTTTTTAAAAAATATGAAAAATTAAAAGTTGGTCCACAAATAACCCCAAGGAAACGTAACGTTTACTAGTTTACATGATGATAGGTATGTATTCGTATGAATAGCCGTGAAACCAAAAATAGTCCCTCGTTCGATTCTAAATATTTTAGGTTCACTAGATATATTATAATGTAGTTTATGGTCAAACATTTTTAATTTAATTCCTCATATCCCCCTCTTCGAGAAAGTAATGTCAATCCGGCTGGAAAAATATAAAATGAATCCGGCTTGATTGAACGTTTCAGAATAAAGCGGACAAAAACTTAAATACTATAAAAACTTCAGAGGAAAAAATATAATATTGTTATTTTTTTTAAATCATTTTTAATTCCTTTGACTTAAAAAAAAAATTATTGGGAAAACTATATCGTTTTAAAAAAGAGAAGTCAGTGAAAAATCCCCGATCAAAACACTTCTTTAGGTTCAATCCCTGGATCCAGATCACCTACAGTGGTGGTACCACTGTAGGTGATGATGTGCCTATTTTTTTATTATTTTTTCAATTTTTTTCTTTTTTCTACTTTTTTTCCTCCATTTTTTTTCTTTTGTTTTCCCTCCATTTTTTTCTTCTTTCACAAATATTAGCCAACAATTTTATATGAAATAATATAAACATTTTAATTATTTTATGTTAAATTAATAATTTTGCCATTAAAAATTACTATATTAAATTTTTACATGTGAAAAATCGTATCATTTTTTTCGAATTTGATGAGTATTATTAATTTTATTTTTCAATGAACAAAATTTTTAACAATATAAAACTATTAACATGTTAATGCTTAAATTAAAATTTAGAACATTTCCATCATGCAATATCAAAAATTAAAATTCAACACCACATTTCCATAAAAAATAAATAATTCATATGTTTTGAGACATCATTTCAACTAACAATGTTAATCTGCTATTATTTAAATAAAAAACTACTCAAGAGCATTATTGGATATATCTCCATTGAAATTCATGGCTTCAAGAGAATGGTGAGGATGATCAAATTGTGCCTACATTAAATAAGAATAAATATTATAAAATCAATTTTACTATATAAGAATTAATATTTTTTTGGCTTAAGATTTTTACCCACTAAAAAATTTCTAGATATCATTAAAGTTCATACCATCAATAATTCAGTGAAATTGAATTGACACAATAAGAGTTTCATATCAATAGCACCGTAAAAATACAAACCAACAAAATCAAATAAAAAATTCGATAGCCAAACAATTAGAAAAAGAATTAGACATTTAAAGAAACAAGAAAATCGAACCTTGTATGTTATAGTATTTCCTGTAAAATTAAAAAATAATAATAAAATTGAGTGAGAGAGAAAAAATGAGAAAAAAAAAGAAAATAGACAAAAGAAGACGAAATGAAATAGCCGAGAAGAAAACAAAATTGTGTGAATAATGTATGTGGAAGAGGGAAAAATGAGAAAAATATAGGGAAAACAAAAGAAAAAAAGAGAGGGAAAGAAAGTAGAAAAAAGAAAAGAATTAAAAGAATTAAAAAAAATAGGCACAGCATCACTTACAGTGCTTGGTACCACTGTAGGTGATCCGGGTCCTTCACTCCCTACCCACAAAATTGTGGTATTATATCATACAAAATGTGGTACATTTCATGTGAAAATGTGATACTAAAAAAGTACCAAGGGACTGAACACAAAAAAAATCGACGGCTGAGGATTGAAGGCCAATTTCCCATTTTAAAAAATTCTGCTCGTTGCAGACAATCATGAGGACTGAATAAATTTTGATGCAACCTCTCATCAATCAAGACGCGTACGTAATATATAGTTCTAGAAGAATATAGTTATAGTAACATATTGAAAAATCAATGGGAATTTCGTGACTTTTTCTCCTTATCGGAAGACTTTTAGCCACTTTTGATCATTGTATACATGCGTTCAAAATCAAAATACAAATACATTGTAATTTCCTTTTCGGCAGTGATACTCTTCACTCGCTAAAATTCAAATATGTATAAACAAGACAATAATTTATAATTTTAATCATCTGTAAAATTTGAACAAATCTTTAAATGAGATAAAAGATATGTTAATCAACTGTTGCCTCGTCGCTCACACCAAAATTGAAAGGACACACAAATTTGATCTAACACAAAGTGGGAGTGTGTGATTACAAACATTTGACTATTGAACATTCCAATTGTCCCCGTAACATAAAGCCATGCATAAAGGTCCACAACTACACAGAAATTATTCAGAACAAACGGCTATATATACCACGTAATTCATATTATTATATATATATGTTACTAAAGATAGGTTTTCTACGTCATTCACTGGCTACTACATGACACACGAAAAACTATAAATGGTTTTGAATTATATCCACAAATTTTGCATACTAAACACATTTCAAATGATTCTAGAATGCTAATTACGCGTACAGCTTTTGTTAGAATTTCATTAATTCATGGTTTCTATAAGATCGCGTCGCATTCGAGCTAGTTATTTTAATCGGTATGACTAATATTCGTTGTTATTATTCTAAGTTACGGAATTTTGTCGTAGAATAAATAAATTCAAAATTTGAAAGGTGGTCGAAAGTTAAGCTTCAACATGTGCGCAATCGAGCTTCAAGAAACATAAGGTAAGCACGAAATTTTCTTGAGTTAAGCACGAAATCAAGTTCGTGCCAGACTCAAGCCAAAACCACAGCTAGAATTCATCGAGTTTCGAATCGAGCTCATTATTAATACTCAATTAAAATATGTTTATATTTAAAAATACTAATAACATTTGTAAAAATCCCATTTGGTGCCACCGCGTCTTCTCCCATAATTAAGATCTTTCCCACTTAAAGTAAGAAAGTATTGAAAAGCAATTGTTCTTCATGACAATTCACATAAAGTGAATGTAAACCGAATTTTTGGCGAGATAAATTGAAGTATTTTTTCTTGACAATCCATTAGATATACATTCGCATTTAAAGGTTATTTTGAGGTTTTATTAATGGGAGAGAAGCGAGAAAATTTAATTTTGGTCTTATATTTTTTTCCTTTCTAACTTTGATCATCTGTATAATCGAATATCAGTCTTAGTTTTTTTTTTCAATTTGGTCATTTTCTCAATGTAGCGACGACATAATGTTCAAATATATAGTGCGTCAACATTCTCGATGAAAAATGATTAAAATTACCAAAAAATCAAATATACATGACTAAAAAAAAATGACTAAAATTACCAAAAAAATCAAATATACATGACTAAAAACCAATATTATCAACATAATAGAATACCCAAATTACAAAAAAACAAACATACATGACAAAAATTATAATTTTCTGGGAGAGAATTTGAATTATGAAGCAACACATATGATCTTATGTGGATATTGACTTTAGCGACGTTGCGTATATCCGTCGTCAAAACCGCCGCTATTTTTTTTTTTTTTTTTGTAGTGTGATATAATACAACATAGATATGATAATTTTAACATATCACGTGAGAAAGTCCCTTTATAATAATTAATTTTGGTGTTGATGGTGAAGTTTTTTAAATTTTATATTTCTTCGGTCAAATTCACATTTATTTATTATGACATGAATCACCACCTCTTAAATACAATAAATTAACATAATCTCCGATTGACCCTTCCAGATTCACACCCTTTCACATTTTTCAATCTTCCAAACTAGCAGAAGAACTCTATATAAATTGGCACCATTTCCAAATTCTCTCTGCATCCTATAAGTTATAACCCTCAAGAATACGATTAAAAAAAATGGCTAAAGCCACGACCATTTTCCTATTTGCTCTCCTCCTGATCTCCACCTTCTCGGTATCCATGGCCGCTCGTCCTGAGCCAAAGCTTCATGAAAACCAAGTGGAAACCGAACAACAGGTAAAAAAAACACAAGCCCTTTTAATTCTTTTTTCAGGTGTTAACGAATAACTGGTCTTCTAAAACCTCGCTTAAGCTTGAACACACTCGATCGAGATCAACCGTCCCCTTTTTAGAACATGAAAATTTATTTATTTATAAATCTTAAATTTATGGTGTTTCTGTCATTTTATTTATCATTTGACTTAAAATTATGGTAAAATTGGCCAAGATGCTTCGTCGTGCTTTACGCTTTTTAGAAACTCGCAATTAAGGGCTTGTTCGGGTTTAACTTGTTACGCGCAGGCTAAGTGGGAAGCGGGAAATAGCTGCGAAGGGATTGAAGACGAAGAGTGCTTGATGAGGAGGACACTTGCTGCGCATATTGATTATATTTATACCCAAAAACCGAAACCATAAATAAGGTTCTTTTATATTTAATAAAAATAATTTAGACGCTGTGGTTGCTTTCTGATATTTTCTTGTTTGAGGTACAAGATGTCACCACATATATAAATAGCAGCGTTGTTCTTTGTGCCTGTGTTTTTCTTTATTTGGAGATTGCTTCTTATATTTCTGGAGTAAAATGAATGGATCGACAATTAATTAATTAGAAACATGTGGATATGTCTAATTAATTAATTGTCGATCCATTCATTTTACTCCAGAAATATAAGAATATATATATATGTAATATAATGAAATCATGTATAATATAACTGTAAAAAATGTCTCTACCATTTACAAATACTATAATAATATTTTGCATGTCCAATGACCTCTTGATTGATTCCTTGTCATGACTCTACCATTTACAAATTACAGCAAGTGATTGTCATAAACATTTACATACGAACATATACATATATAGTATCAAAATAACAGATGGAAATATTTTAATTTCGGTAAATAAAAATAGTTTTTTCCCCAAAAAAAAGTTGTAAGAAGGTTGATGTAGAAGCTGCTAATACATATCATTTTGTTTAAAATTAGTTTATCTAATTTTTTGAAAAAAAAAATCTTTTCTGACGTGATAATCTCTTGTTTGAAGATCCAGTTGGAGTTGGTTTCCATCTGCCTTTGAACTTTCTCCAGTCCTGAAAACCTTATGATCGACGTTGTTAGATATTGTTAGTGATGACTGATTCAGGTTAATTCATAATTATTGGGTCAAACGTAACGAAATAAAATGTTCTGAGTTTGTTTAATATATAATAGAATAGTATTGAACTCGATCGATTCAATACTCAATAAAAAAAGCCAGCTTCAGCATGCATAGTGTGTGTGTGTGTGTGTATATATAATCATTTACAAATACAAGAAATATTACAAGTACGTACGTAAAATGCAGGGCTATTAATTTAATGTATTCAAAGACAAACTCAGCCACACGGACAGTGGCAACTGCATAAGATCCACGATGAACACCATCGACGTAACATTTTTCTTTACACAAACATAATCTGAATAGAAAAGATCTTTCCGTTTCAATTGTCGAGAATGAAATCCGACAGAGAAGATCCAGTTGATCGGCTAATCAGGGCTGACCTGACAATTTTGTGGCCTGAGACGGATTTTAAAACAAGACCCCCTTGAACACTAAAGTGCAATTAATTTTTTTTATTAAACAAAAAATGTAAAATATAAACTAAAGTATGTATTAACTTATAATAATCAAAATACATGTAACATAATCAAATACCTTAACAAAAACATTGTAGAGGTTGACCAACTTCTTTCATTGTTATTATTTTTAATAGATTATTCAAGTTCTCTATCCATATTATCATTTTTTTGTTCGATCAACATTTTGTTTGCAAAATATTTATCAATATCTCTTGTCTGATTTTGAATTAAAGTTTTCTGTCTTAGTTTTCTTTTTACATAGCCGAACAAATATTTAGGAGACTTTGTTGACTAATTTATACCTAGCAAAACATTAAAAATATATTAGAATGCATTGTGTTGGGTTTCAGAATGCTAACAATCTTTATTTTATTATAACAAAATTTGTTATTATGTTTCTAACATATTTACTCAAGTTTGTTCAATCTAGAAGTTCTGGATGCTGAGATCAGGAATCAGCAAACTGAAAATCTAGCAAGCATAAGTTTTTTAATGATACCTCATAACTCGGTGATTCATATGATCAGCCGTTAAAACGGTTAAACAATCAACACAAAAAGTTACAAATCATATTCAGAAGTCAAGGTCTGAATCAGATTTTAAGAGGACGAAAATGCACATTGAATTTACTGGTTCTGCAGTCAAATTCAATAGAGCAAAATCTCTGGCGCATCTGTGTGTTTCGAGCACAACGCTTCTGTACGAGCTCCAAAATGAGTATTTTTTTATCCTGGGAAAAGATAAGAAAAAATGCTACAAATTTCATGCCCATAATTTTGCCAAAAAAAAAAAACGAATCAAGAGTTATAAGCAAGAAACTTGGTTACTGGAATCATGCGTGCTGAAATTGCGAGTGTTAAAAAACAGTATATCAAAATGTAGCAGAGTTCAAACTAGTAGAGATGGCTACTGAAAACATGTAGCCACTGTAACCAATAGCTGTTGCAACCAGTAGCTGTTGTATCTAGTAGATCCCAAAATCAGCAGATTGAATTCAGCACAACAAAATTCAGCAGCGGTCAGAATTCAGCAACAATTAAATTCAACAAATAACCATCAATGAGAATATGATCGTTTCAATATCAAAAATAGTACGCAAACTTTCTCAAATGTCATATTCTCATTTCAAATGTTCATATTATTGTTGGAGGCTATAAATATAACAACTTGAAGACCAAATGCAAGTTTTGGAAGGAGATTCAAAGCATGAACATCCTATATGAAGAAAGTAGCTAGAATGAGAGCAATATTTGGAAAAACACCTATGTTTTGGAGCGTTAATGAACTCTCTTTCTTCTTTGTTTCTTGTGTTTCTATTATTCTTCTATGTGCTCTTGAATTCTTGTTCTTTTCTACGTTCTCTGCATTGTTGATGTTCTCTATTAGAGTTTTTGAAAGAATTTGACAACCATTTTAAGACTTTTGGGATGCTTTTTTTAAAAAAAATAAATTTAAAAAGCCGACACATATTTTTGGGCTTTTTTTTATAAGTTATGATAAAAAATAAAACTATATACTTTGAACTTATAAATTATACCTGACCTTAGCCTATATACAATTTTTTTTGGACTCTTTCTAGTCTGGTTCTGAGGCGGCGGTCTACTGGGCCTTCCCTCGAGTTCGGACATATGGCTAATACTCTATAGTCTAGAGATAGAATTTTGTGGGATGTTACACTATCACAAAGGAAAGTGAGTATCGGGGGCGCATAACAAATCACTATGACACTAAAGTACGTAAGTTATTGTCCAATGAAAGTCTCAAAGCAATCAAACATTTGACTAATAATTGAGAGTGTATCTTGTTCATATGAGACAATGTTCCATATTTATATATATTTTTAAGAGTCTCGTGGGCTTGGATCTCTATTGGCCTAATTGAACTTACAAGCCTAATAAAAGGATTATTTAATATTGGGCACAATTCTGTTAGCTAAATAATTGAATTGAGTCATAGCTCATAAGAATAATTTGTAGGAGAATATATTCTAGTCATCCACGTTCCACTTTTGTCTCGATAATAAACAATTTCGCCCCAATCCGCATTTTCTCATCTATGTGGAAACCATCCATTGAATCGATCATTTCTTTATTTAAACTCAAATTTGAATGATCAACATGTTTTTGTAGTCAGGACACAATGAGATGCCCGGAGTAAATATTCCGGGGCACCTTTTAAGATACATAATAAAACGTAACAAAGTTTGTTACTTAATTTTCATGCAAGGGTTTAGTTGAGCCAGAAAAGAGATATCATAAGTGTTTATATCCTTGTTTTTATTGAGAATCGGACATTTTTTGTAATGACTCGAATACATATTTTGTAATGAAGTACAAATTAAGAGATAATTAAAAAGTTTTTCAATGTTTATCATTCTGTTTAATAGTGGCTCGGATAAGGGCGCTACACTTTTGTGTTCACAAATAATTGAATATAATCTCAGATTTGTTCTCTGAACTTGTCTTAACTAGGTGACTCAAAGACAACGGTGAAAAACCATTGTCGTAGACATCAAAGACGACAGTGGAAAACTGTTGTCGTAGGTATTGTAAAACCGTTGTTAAAGGTACTGTGGTTAAAAGAGGTGCGCTCAAAGACAACGGTGAAAAACCGTTGTCGTAGCATTGAAAAATCGTTGTGAAACAAAAATTTTGCGACGGTTTTTCTAAACAATTCCGTCGCTAATAGCGACGGTTTTATTATCCGACACTAATTAGCGACGGTTTGTATTATGATCACCGTCGCTACGTATGATTTCCGTCGCTATTGTTTTTCGTAAAATAAAAAAAATTACGGTTTTAATTTTATAAATCTAACCATCTTAATAAATTAATATATTTATAATCTTTAACACTTAATATTGAAGTTTAATGAAAATCGTGGAAGAAAAAAGAAATTTATGGAAGAGAGAAATTTGATGTGGGAAGAAAATTTGTGAAAACACAAACCGTTGTCTTTGACCCTTGACAGAATTTATATAGACAACGGTTTTTGAAAAAACGTTGTTGTATCCCAAAAAAATCATCCGAAAGACAACGATTTTTAAAAACCGTTGTTGTAGCCTAAAAAAAAACCGCTCATAGACAACGGTTGTTAAAACCGTTTTTGTAGCAAAAAATAAAGCTCTTAGACAACAGTTTTAAAAAACCGTTGTTGTAGCCCAAAAAAAACGCTCATAAAAACTGTTGTCGTAGACACATCAAAGACAACGGTTTTTAAAAACCGTTGTCGTAGACACATAAAACCGTTGTCTATAACCGGGTTTTTTAGGCTACGACAACGGTTTTTGTTAAAAACCGTTATCGTATGAGTGTTGTTAATTTGTATTTTTCTTGTAGTGGAGGGTCAATGTTGATGAAAATAGAGAACAAATTCTAATATTTTTACAGCCAGTGAGAACATTCATCTTCTTAAGACATGACAACAATGAAACTAATGTGGTATTTATGCAAGTGAAATTGCATACATTACAGTTATGAAATATCGAGATTGCTGAAAACCCCCATGAAATTTTTTTGAGCTAATAACTCCTTATAATTTCAAATCTTGAGCCCACGCCTCCTATGAAATCTCGAGATTGATGAAAACCCCCATAAAAAATTACTTATAAGTCCATGGAAAATATAATCTATGTATCAAATGTTATATTGAGATAAAATTCGAAAAAGTTTTGGCATGATAGGTCATACCATGATACTAAAATGGTTACTCCAATAGCCTCAAAAAATGGTAAATATATTGTAGAATGGTTGCGCATGAAAAGTGATTTTAATAGGAAATCTCCTATTAATCTTGTTCAACACCTCACTTTCTCTTGCATGATCTACCCGATATGGAAGGCTCGGAATGACTTGATTTATGAATGATTGGTGCCTAATGTTCATGTTATTTTTGTTGCACAATATATCGAATGATAAAGTACAGTAAACTTTCGTAAAAACCAGTGAATTAAATGGTGAAGAAAACATAGTAGATCAAAGCTTAAAATAAACAAAACCGAGGCCTGTACGAAGTACAGTGTACTTAAAACAGATTCGTCCCCTCCTGGATGTTCTTCGAGTATCACCTTGGACGTCTGTTTCTCAGAATACTATAAAACAACCAGTAGTGACTTAGTACGAGGCACTACTACGGCGAACTGAAAACATATATTTGTTTTATCACTGAAATTTAATGGAAGTCAAATGAAAAGTTAACAATATGAAATGCAAGAGAATGCTTGAAAGAGATAAGATTTTTCATGTATTTGAAATGAAAAAATGAACACGCTATTTATAAACCCTAAAATGCACACCAAGAGTCATGCAAGATTAAATAACTCAAGAATATGAAAAGTAAAAAATTTTCAATTAACTCAAGAACGTGGAAAGTCAAAAGACACTTCCACAAATAATGAGCTACAACTAACTCAAGAATGTGGAGATTCAAAAGACACTCTAACATTCATAAGACATATTTTTTTTATTCAAACTCTAAATTTGATTCAAATTTCCAACAATACCCCACATGTAGGGATGTCAATGGGTTCGGGTCTTACCCAGACCCGCAATGGACCCACGTGTATGGGGTGAGTTTGGGCATATTAAATGGGTCATGGGACGGGTCTCGAGTCCAATTTTTCATACTCGTCCGGATATGGGACGGGTCATGGGTCCTATAATATCCGTCCCATACCCGCCCCATATATGTGGAAATAAATACTCTAGGGTTTTAATTTTATTAATTTTCATTTTTTTAGTAGCTCACCTCAACCATAACGGTCTTAGCTATTCATATGTCAACTGTTGCATTTGAATCTGCTTTTAGCAATAGTGGAAGAATAGTTGGTCCTCATCTTAGTAAACTTAATCCAACGACTTTGAAGGCATTGATGTGCTCGCGGAGATGGTTGTGGGGTGAGGTGAAAGGTAATTAAATCACAGTTTTATTTTATTATTGTACTTTCATTTTAATTTTTTTTTATTGTACTTTCTCTTTTTAAATTACATTTTTTTTACAATTTGAAATTACATTTTATTTTTTCAATGTACTTTCTCTATTTAATTTTGTAGTTAATTCTTCAAGTAGTTTACCAACTTGTCCCACCATTCTTGATGAAGAGAAAAATGATCCCGAAGAATGTGTCTGAAATATTGCCTACTCATTGATTTTATATTGATCTGTTTAAATTATGTTATGACTTATTTTTTGAGATGTCGATATTTTTTTGGAAAGCTAGTAACTCTTTTTTTATGTAATTCTTTAAGTCGTGAAAATACTTTGTTTGTTATTATTAAGTGTATTCGAAGACATGAATTAATTTTCCAAAATGTTGTATTTAGAGACTTGTCTGTTTCATAATTCAGGCATGTGAGAAGAAAGATTACTTTTTTATTTAAAAAAATTCGGGTCTCATGGGTCTACCCGGCCCAGTTTCGTATTCGAGGTGGGGTGGGTCCGAAGAATATTTAACCGATGTGAGACGGGTAATGGGTCAAAGTTTTTTTCATGAGGAGGGTCTTGAGTTTAGCCAAACCCTCCCCATACCCGCCCCATTGACATTTCTACCCACATGAATGAAAATTGATACAAATCTCGGTGACAGTTCTACAGTTGAATTCTGCATAAAATAGATAGGTGTTAATTCTTTGAACCTTCCCTTATGAAATGTATTTGCTTACTAGCTGACCAGTAGACATGATGTCCTTGAACTGTTCTGTCTTTTTATGTAAATTAAGATATACTTCACACAAGACTCTTCCTGATACTATTCAGTTCTCATGATCGTTTTGGCCATGAACACACGTTTGGTTCTGCGAGAGGTCTAGAATTGAGTCTAACAATACCTTCGAAGCGACACCACTTCTCTCTCACAAAGGTGATTCTATATTCTTCTCATCATAATCATTAAAAGCCGTAAGCTTATGCACAACATTCACTATTTCATAATATGAATAGACTAGGGATAACCCCACATTGATATACCAAATCAGTGCGATTATATTGTCCTATTAAACCTAGTTCTTGGAATCTCCAGTCAGCGTATATTGGGTTTTCCTTCGCACCAATTTATTCTATAGGCTTGAGCCCATTCCCCTTGAGGATTTCGCAACTAACTTTCTGTTTAATCCCTTGGTTAGCGGATCCGCTATATATCCTTTGACTTTACGTAGTCAACAGAGATAACTCCAGTTGAGAGTACTTGTCTAATGATATTGTGTCTACGACGTATATGCCTAGACTTACCATTATACATATTATTTTGCTATTCCAATCGCAGATTGGCTATCACAATATATGCATACAGCCGACACATATTTTTCCCATCCTGGAAAATCTTCTAAGAATTGACGAAGCCATTCAATTTCTTCAGCACATTTGTCGAGAGCTATAAACTCAGATTCCATCGTGGATTTGGCTATTACAGTCTGTTTAGAAGATTTCCATGCAATTGCTGCACCTCCTAAAGTGAATATAAATCCACTTGTAGATTTTGAGTTTTTCATATCAGATATCCAGTTAGCGTCATTGTATCTTTCAATAACAGGGGGATATCTTGTATAGTGAAGTCCAAGGTCACTAATGTACCTTAGCAGTCTGATAATTGCTTTCTAGTGTTCAACTCTTGGGTCACTCGTGAATCTATTCAATTTTCTTACTGCATAAGCTAAGTCATTAAGTACTTTAGACTTCCAATGACTCGAGAGTATTCTAATTGAGATATTTTCTCACCTCGATTTTTTGATGGCAAAAACTTGTGTGAAAAGATCTTACGAGTCGTATTTTGTGAGACAGATATCTTATTTGGGTCATCCATGAAAAAGTATTACTTTTTATGCTAAGAATATTATTTTTTATTGTGAATATCAGTAGGATTGACCCGTCTCACAGATAAAGATTAGTGAGACCGTCTCACAAAAGACCTACTTTTCTTTGATAGATGATGACTGATATCTATCGGGGTTTTAGCCAATGCAGAGGTATATTTATTGAATTTCTCAATTATTTGATGATATTATATAACTAAATTTATGATATTCCTTAATAATTATGGTATACCACCCAATATTTCAAAATATAAAATTAAAGTCCGTCGCTAAATTAAATTTCTTAATAAAATTAAAATGTATAAGAAGAAAGGCAACCTAATCTATTATTTGGAAAAAATCTAATTTTTTCTAAACAACTCAAAATTCCAAGAAACAAACCGAAAACATATTGCCAAATCTCACAACCCGAAAAGCTCTTTCCTTAAACGACAAAACCTCTTCCAATTGTAGTTGACTTTTACTACGTAATATCTGCGGGCGATTATCAGCCCCACAAATGATTTCATGATTTTGCTCAAAACAAACGTGTCCGATTTGCTAGACCGAGCCGCCGCATTCTTGCGTCATCTCTCTTTTAAATCTCTCTTTTACTACGTGTCAAATTCGAGTTGTGAATCCCCCCGTCACCCTCTTTTCCTTTGGCTAATCGAAACAAAATGAAAATGGGTTCTTTTCCTGCGAACTGATTTTAGGTTTCAACAAAACTCTAGATTTCACGTGTTCCATAAAAGTCTTGGTCCCGATTTCGTGACACACACGAGAGCAGCTTGGTTTTATTCATAGGTAATTCGTGATTGATTAACGTTAAAGTCGTTTCTTGGTTTGTTTCTCTAATAAATTTCTCCTGAAAATTTCTTAGGTTGGTAGGTATAATTAAGTATATTTCTTGATTTATAATAATCAAATTCTTTGAAATCCGTTGAATTTTTTCCTTTTTCAATTTCTCATGTTGAGTATCTACCGTTGTTTCTTCAAATGAATTTTACTGTTTTTCGGCCTAACTTTATGTCTATTGATTCCAATTTCTGCTTATATTGCTTACAATTCAAGAAGTATATTTCGTAAATATATGGTTCTAATCTAGGGATAAATCTTTGATTGTTCGGATTTTATAAATCCAAGTAGATTTAGAAAAATTCAAAGGAGGGATTGCTTTCAATTCAAGAAATCTTTTCACATTTCTATGCAATTGTACGAGGATTGAATTGGATATTGCTGTTGTTTTCCAGACGTGAAAAACAAGGAACACACTGCATCCTTATCCTCAAGGTATATTTGCTAATATAAATCATCGTTAGAAACTTAATTCTAACTTTCATCAATATAATTAGTTTCTTCAGTGATCTATTGCTCGAAAAGTTATCTCGTGAAGATGGACATTACTTACGAACCAAGCATTCATCCCGAATTTGAAGAACTCATGGAAAGAATACATCCACCAAGGTTATTGTAGCTTGCAATATATTCCGAATACATTCGTGAGACGATATTACAAGATTTGTTTACTGCAATGTTTTGGCTTTGGGCTTTTCAGGGTTCGTATTGACAATGATACTTTTCCAGATTTAACTCTTGTGAAGGTTAGTATTGGCGGTTACATGGGACCCATTTTGTAGGCTGTCTTTAGCTATTCTGTTCCTTCTTTATTGTCATAGGTTGATAGTACTAATAAGCACGGGATACTGCTGGAGATCGTCCAAATTTTGACGGATCTTGAACTTGTTATTTTGAAATCATACGTCTCGTCTGATGGCGGTTGGCTCATGGATGGTAAGTTAGATTGATCCACTCGTTATATGTTTTCTTTTATAAAAATCCAAATGTTATGAATCTGGGATGTTAAATGTTTGTTTTTATTCACGTGGGTTTCCAAGTCTTCCATGTAACCGACCAGAAGGGGAAAAAGATTACGGACGAAAGTGTCATACATCGCATCCATGAGGTTGGTTTTCGATTACTTATTCATTAGCTCATTTGTAGCAGATAGGGCAGCACCAAAGATTGATAATTTTACAGGGCATCTGCGAGAGTAGGAAAGTTTCCAGGCCCCAGCAACTATGGATAGGACACACGGCTCTTGAGATAACTGGGATAGATAGGCCAGGTTTGATGTCCGAGATGTCGGCTGCGCTGGCTGAGCTAGGATGTGACGTCTCCGCAGCCATGGCATGGACTCACAACAACCGAGCAGCGTGCATTATTTATGTAGACAATAGTTCTATTGGTGGCCTCATGGACCCTAGTCGAGTGGCCCAAGTGCAGACGCAACTTGAAAATGTCGTCGAAGCCCATCACTACAATGACGAGAGGCATAGCGTTAGATTGGCTGCCCCGGATACATGTCAAACCCACACAGATAGACGGCTCCACCAGCTGATGGCAGCTGATAGAGACTACGAGGAATGCTGTTCATGTTGTGGTAGTGGTGATGGCGACGACGATGTTGATCAAGTGTACCGGTATGAAGGGAAGAAGAAGAAAGAATGTGATGGCACGCATGTGAAAATTGACAAGTGTAAAGAAAATGGATATTCCGCTGTGACAATAAGGTGTAGAGATCGGCCTAAGTTGTTATATGACACGCTTTGTACTTTGACAGATCTGCACTATGTAGTCTTCCATGCAGCTATGAGCTCCAAGGAAGCTATTGCTTTCCAGGTAAAAATGTGTAATATTTTCTACGTTCTTGGTTTTAATAGGGCACCATTAGGTTATAAATCTTGAAATTCTTGCAGGAGTACTATGTAAGACATGAGAAAGGATACACTTTAGATTCTGAAGCTGAAAGGCTAATGGTTACTCAGTGTTTGATTGCTGCCACAGAAAGGAGAAATTCTCATGTATGTGATCCAACAATTCTTTTGATATTGCATTTCCTATTTCACATTTTAGTTGGATAAATTCGGTCCTAGCAGGGGGATACTACCTGCTATATCCAACGTCCCGTGTGTTGCCAAATGGGCCGTGGATTTTGACCTTCGGATACAGGATCGAATTTTCACTGACACAAGGATAACACAAAAAGTTTCTCTTTAACATGCGAAGTATCAAGATGTGTACCAAAACCCAAAAAAGCTATCCTATACCTCCAAAACACATTAATCTTCTCCACAATTACTCATGGAATTGATATGGGAAATCAAGAAGCCAATTTCCCAACTGAGTATGCCCGGTTAGAACGGTTAATACTCACCTATCATTGATGAATGTATATTCAATCATAATGTGAAAATGGATAACATTATTGATACTAACTCAACGGTTGCTCATTCCAGATCATCTCTTAAGTTCTGTCCACTATCAATATAGCACAATGTTATATCACAAATGTCAAAGAAAAGAACTCAAACCTCAAAAAGCGACATATTAGATGGGATTATCACTCAAAACTTATTAGCATTTTCCAAGTGCTAGCCGAACCTATTCGAGTCGTTTTCTATATGCTAACAATTAGTTTGCTTGATAACTGGGCAGGGATTAAGACTGGATATTTGCGCAAGAAACAGAATGGGATTGCTATCGGACGTCACTCGAGTTTTCCGAGAGAGTGGATTATCAATAACTAGGGCTGAGATTGGCACTCAACGTGAAAAAGCGATCGGAACATTCTACGTGAAAGACATGTCGGGGCAAAAAGTAAATCCAGAAACCCTGGAAATGGTGACTCAAGAAATCGGAGGCTCCATTGTTGTCGTAAACACGTCTTCTGAATCGTCCCCCTGGGCGACATCCCCAGAAACAAGCAGAAGCAATACCGGAAGAACACCACAATTTTCACTGGGAAACTTTCTGCGGGAACAGCTGGAGCGGCTTTCAAGCAATTTTAGACACATAAAAGGTGAGCATTCACCAGTTCATGATCAGCAGTTGCCAAGTAAAAATGGGCAGGCCAAGGTTTATTTATGAGGGATATTTTTTTTTACCAGCAATAATGTGTTCTCAAATAGCAATATACTGTTTATTTTTGAACATATGCAATCCACTTTATTTGTCATTTTTTTTCAACACTTTATTATCATTTTAATCAAATATAAAGTTAGGATTTGGAACATAAATAGGCCTCAGTCACTAATCCTGCTACTGAATTCGGTGAATTAACGATGAAGTTATTTAGTTTGCTGATTTCTTGTGGTATACATTTTTTTTGTCCTATTTTAGATTTTGATCAACTAAATATTTAAAGTTTGGTTTTGACACGGTGACTTTGTTTTTTTTTTTTTTTTGGATTTTAATCATATTTATCGAGAGTGCTAACGTCATACCAGAAATTGCTTATGTGGAGTTGAAAAATGCTGGTACGTCCGGCGTCACGCTAACAAATAAAACAAAATAAGCAAAAATAAAAAATTGGTGCACCAAAATCAAAGTTTGATAATTTAATAGACCGAAAGGATATTTTCCTTTTAATAATGAAAAGTTAATTGACAAGCCTCCGTTCATAGGCAAGAAAAATTATAAGATTCGCCTTGTATATTGGTTTATTTTAGTTTTGGTTTGCAACTTGACTTTTTTTCCTTAATCCAATAAATTATTATTTTTCTACATTTACGTATAGTTTGGTACACATGATAGGATAAACATGTGATATATAATATAAGATAAGTTAAGGATAAATAAGATGTATGATATTATATTTAATGTTTGGTATGATTTTAATAAGAGTGATTAAATTTATATATTAGATTGTAATGACAATCATAATAAATTTTATAATTTCAAAGTTGTTGCTTGAGTTATATTTTTTATCTGTTCATGTGCCGATAGTGCTTGCATGATTTATTTATTTTTACCTAATTTTATATATTATGTGATATGATAATTGAGTCCTTGATTTTGTGAGTCAAATCAAATATCAATTTTTAAGGTTAATCGAGTGATACTAATAATTTTATTGATATTTATAAAAATTATTTATATAATTATCTCGAATTCATTTATATAATTATCATATTATATAATATATAAAAATAAATAAAAATATTTATTTGATTTTAATTTCTACTTACTTGCATAGATTTATAAATTGAGGGGCAATTAAATTATATGTAGTGTATTTTATCATTAAATTAAAATTATCACACCTAAAAGAAGGGACATTTTAGCATTCTAAAAAATTATTTATCAAGAGTCTTTGATAGTGTATTTTATCATTAAATTACAATTATCACACCTAAAAAAAGGGACATTTTATCATTCTAAAAAATTATTTATCATGGGCTTTTTAAAAAGGTACCAAACATGGGATAAGGAGGATTATTTATCAATCTCTCCCTTATCCCATGTACCAAACTATGCCTTAGTGTTTTTGTCAATATATTGATACGCTATCGAATATTAATGATAAAATATTAAATATTGTTGACATGACGACATTATATCATATATTGCAAATACAGTTGTTACCATGTCAACACTATCACAAAAATGACGAAAATTTATATTAAATTAATATATTTTACTAAGAGCAAAATTTGATTATTCTTAGGATGAAAGAAAATATTAAAACAAAGTCAATAACATTAAAAATATATTTTGTAAGTTTTACGGGAGAGGTAGGGTAAAATTGATGCTAACTCCCGAATGAATTGATTTCATATATTTAAATTTGTGAAATAAATCGACTTGATTTATATTCATATTGAAAATATAATATTTTTAATATGAAATAATATTTTTTAATAGTTGGGTTGAATAGAGATGTATCTTACAAAGTTGTGAGATATTTTTTTTTAAAATGTACAAAATTGTGAGATGATTTCATAATTTTTTTTTATAAAATTAATATCCCTCCAATTCTTATATAATTCTCTCACCTCAGCTGGCCCACTTTCAAAAGTCAAGTCAAAGTTTATACAATTGGACTGCACATTTTTTTTATGTTTTATCAAATATTTTGTCATTTTGATGTTAAGTATTTTAATTTACTTCTTTTTTCCCATAATATGATATTGATTTAGATCTTATAAACGATGCCTCAAAATTTTGGTCAATGGCTAAGGTAAGGTATTCGGAATCATAAATTGAAAGTTAATATTAAATAAAAGTTTCAAAATTTTGGTCAAGGGTAAGAAATTCTGAAATCTGAATTATAATGAAATTTTCTAGAAACCGAAAAATGTTTTAATAATTTTGGATATTTACAAGAAATTACAGCGCAAAATAGCATAAATAATATGAATTTTGAAAGGAGCTATAGAAGTGCGAGAAATTTATTGGATTAAATCAATCATTAATAAATTAGAGTAGAATAAGATCAAAGGACAAATTTATTGGGTTAAATCCTTAGTTTTATACATGAAGAGTCGTGGATATTATTTTCTTAGCTCAAAAATTTTAAATTAATAATTATAGTATATTTATTTTGTAAAATTATTTTTTTTTATTTTACATTACATTAAATTAACGTTGTTCATAAATTCATTTTTTTTGTTACAACATAAACACAATGTAATGAATAGTCTCACTTTGTATGTCAATATATCATGAACTATATTTATATTTATAATTTATCTTTGATACCTAATTATTTAAAATAAATAAATTTCACCTCTAAAACTGAATGTTTTTGCTCCCACCCTGACTTTTATTATTAATTTGTTAATGTGATGTAAGATAACCGAGAGAGGAAGTTGTAATTTTGATTTTATATGTTCTTTTTGTGATCGTCATCATATGTGTCATCTTTTTTATTTATTTAAGTATATTTTAATATGTGACAATTTTAATCATTTTACAGCTTATTAATAGGAAATTACATTCATGTGTCTTCACATCAGTTTCATATTAATGTATAATATCAATGTCACGTCAGAAAATATTAAAATTACAACAAGACGAAAAAAAATAGAGGAAGATTACTAAAATTCGACAACTGAGACCAAAATTATTAAAAAATTACAAATTACCAAAACTGTGCAATATTCAAAATATGGTGTTGTAAGTTGATATAGAAAGAGCGTTGGTCCTCTATAGGGATGTAAACGAATCAAACCGTTTGTGAGTTATTCGAAGCTCGATTCGATAAAAGCTCGTTTGAGCTCGTTTAATGAGGCTCGTTAAGATAAACAAACCAAACTCAAGCTTTACAGTATTCTGCTCGTTAGCTCGTGAACATGTTCGTTGTTAAGTTCATGAGTAATCTTTTAGATGAAAAAATAATGGTTTTGGTATTTGATTTATTGATTTTGCATATTATTTATGAAATATATAGAAAAATCTATTAAATTTATTTATTATAATAAATTTACAAATTTTAATAAATATATAATTTATTTTTTAATTAATTTAATAAAAATTAAACTGTATAATTCATATTTATTAAGCTTGTTTAGGCTCGATAAAGGCTTGAATAAGCTCGTGAGCCATGCATATACTCGTTAAATAAAGCTCGAGCTCGGCTCGATTATAAACGAACCAAACTCAAACATTCAAGAGTTCGGCTCGGCTCGACTCGATTACATCCCTAGTCCTCTAGTCAGTTAAATTAATATTGATACAATAAATTAGTTTTCTTCACATTTAATCCAATTTTGGGAAATTGAAAAGGAAAAATAGTTTTTGATTCACCAACATGATTAATTTTTGGTTTAGCTCAACTAAGTTTTTAACATTTGGTTTTGGAACACTGACTTTTAATTTTTGATTAGTTTGCTTCTATCACAATGTGACGCCGAAAATGCTGACATAACATAAAAAAATTGATAACTTGTCAGATGTCGTGTTTGCAAGTTGATCAAAATAACCGAAAATTAAATTTTATTTTTTCAAAACTAAACTTTTACAACTTAATATACCAAAACTCAAATTTGGACAATTTAATGGATCAAAAAATCATTTTCCTAATTGAAAAACCAAAAGTCTATATACAGTTACTTCAATTTTGGAACAAAAACTCTTATGAATCGTTTTACGAATCAATTTTAAGATACGAATCTCTTGTCAATAAAAATCTAAAAAAATATTATTTTTTTATATCAAATTATTACTTTTCCTGTGATAGAACACCTGCTTTTGGAAATTTTTCTTCGAAGATAACCATCCTCGATAACTAAAATGAAATAAATACGCACATTTTTTACGTCATGGTAACAGTTGCACTTGATTGACTTTTATTTCCACCACATCTGGACAGGGCAATGAAATATGCGAATTATATATTTTTTATTATCTAAAAACGAGGAATCAAGAAACTTAATTATAGAACTGAATTTGGCTCCACAGAAGAAATCGTTGCTGGGCTGAAGATAAAAGACGAACACCAATCAAGGGATGCAGGTGACAAGCTGAACCCAAGCGGACTGAGATCCCCAAAAGCACTATCAAATGATCTCCGTTGCGTTTCTTCGGACAATAATGGCGCCACGGGCATCCGATGAGCATGTCGCGGAGTGAGACTGAGCGGGGGCGGCGCCACCTCCTGCAGCCGCGATGGCTGGAACTCCTGTGCACTTGTCAGCTTCTGAACGACATCCTTAAAGGCAAGGGGATCAACCTTGTAGATTTTTGGTGGGGTTGGCGGCAATGGTGCGATGGGTTTCTTCATGATTTTCTTGGAGGGGTGCTTACGAACCGAATGGAGCGATGAACGGAAATCCGTCCTGAATTTTCCGGTCTTTCTTTCTTGTTCATGATATTGAGGGTTAAGTTGGACTGTTGAAGAACTTGATGAATAAGAATCATATGAAGATGACGAATCCATTAATTGTTCTTACTCGAATAAAACTATGATATTGAGGGTTTACTTATTTAAAATATGTGTTTGATAAATCATAGAATTGATAATATTTGATGGAGTTTTCCAGATACTTCGGAGCTTTATATATAGTGCATGGATACATTTTTCAATTCAATTATTAGACTTCAAATAAATGAAAAAAATGGGCTCGGATTCAACTTTTTAGTTTGTCTTAAGCGTCGGCGATTCGATTGCAAAATTTGACCAACACCACTATTATTGTGACATTTATTGATGTGGTTGACGATAGGTTTGTTGACAATTTCTTGATTTCTAGGCTTCGGTACTCGTGCATGAATTCTCGTAATTCATATATTAATTATGGATGGATATGCTAACAATCTAAACATGTGGCTTCTAGAGCTTATATTCTCTCTTCCACAATACTATTTTGTCGAGGAGTTGAAAGAAATTGAGATATTAGGTTAATTGATCCGATAATACATTTAGCGTAAATTATATTTCAAAAATGATTTTAATGCAATTGCTAGGTTTCTTTTGCATTTTTTTTTTTTTTGCTTTTTTCTCGGCGGAGCAACGATACATATATTACTGAATATTGTTAATATGGTGACGATCGTTGCTGATAAGTCACTGAACATTTCTGCACTCCATCGACCGAATGGATTAATTGAGTTATTACTCTAAAAGTGGAAATGAAACTAAATTGTTACACTAAGACCTATCATTAATTATTAGAAGGGGAAAATGTATATTTTGTCGTGTAAGTTTATTTTTTTCTGATTTGGTCTTTATGTCATCAAATTTTAATCTTAATTATGTATCTTCCGGTTTTTTACTATTTTAGTCATTTTCATCGTGAGTATTGATATGACACTGCACATGTCAGCTCCACGTCAGCGTCACGTCAAAGAAGAATAAAAATTACAAAGGAAAAAAACAAAGATAGCGGACTCAAACTGAAATTTGACAATATAGATAACCAAAATCACAAAATAACAAATACACGTATCTATTGCGAGCTGCCATATGTCATTTATAGGAGAACCCGTTGTCTAACTTTTTTTTTTTTTTTTTGGTAGAGAGATTTGAAGCAATGGATTTCATATCTATTTGATTATTTAAATTAACTTATATTGCGTAAATTTCAAATCCATAAATTTGTTAATTTATGTCTATATAATGATAATTGTGATAGATTTGAAATACATACAAAACACGTGTTATTTCAAATCTATTTTTCAAACTATTTTCTCCAAATCAAATAATTTCATCCAAGCAAAACCTTAGAGAAAATCTTGACAACCACTGAACGGATAAAGATCTAGGGTATAAGTGTATTTATATTTTTCTTTCGCTAAAAATAATTAGGTAAATTACCAGAAACCTTCTCATAATTATATGTATTAATAACTATTGGATAATATGAACACTTTCTCCACTATATTTATAGTATATTTTTAAGTGCAAAACATCTATGGAAGATATTAGATTATTGAAGATTATAGTATATCTGTTTTGATGATGATAAAATGGCCACAAATTGATATGAAAATCTACCGAAAACATTATTATGTAAAACACATTATAAATATAATCAAGTCGGTTTTGTCACATGACAAGTTGAAGGAATTCCCCACAACTTTCATTATTAAAGAATGCGCTTTTAATTAAAAGATTAACACTTTTAAATATTTTGATTAATTTATTGTTTCATGTGTTAAAGTTAGCACATTTATTTTAATTAAAATGTACTTTTAAAAGTTATTAACACTTTTAAGTATTAAATTAGAACTTTTATAATCTGAATAAAAAGAAGAAAAACCCTATCCCAACCCCATAGCTCACGTAAAAAGTTTAGAAAAGAAAAGAGAGGAGAGGCTCATAGGGCTTGGACGAGGATGGCTGGAATTTCGAGTTTTACATCGATGTTGATTGTGATCTAGGTATCTTCCAAGTGACGTGATCGTCTTCGTACATCTCTATGCAAAGATAAGACAAATTTTAACCGTTTGTTCGACGTATTGATGAAAATGTATTGTATTTTTTATTGATTCATGTTTTTGTTTAAAGATTGTTGCGTTCTAAAAATTTTCAAAACAAGTATACACCCGTTTCTTGATGTATCGATGAAGTTTTATCAAGTCTTGATATATTTCTCACTAGATCTGTTATGCGCGGGATTGGAAGCATTTATTGGTGGGTTCTCCTCATGGTTAACAACATGGAAATTAAAGTGATATGCATGTATTCGTACATACTGTACAGCGTGGTTGTGTCTATGTATATATGGGTGCGTGTATTCATATTTTCTGTTTGTTTGCCATGGATGCAGAGGCAGTGGGCGAACGGGTGCAATGACGGCTTGTTAAATGCTCATGGTGTGCTGTTTTGCTCCAGAAAAAAAAAAAAAAAAAAAAAAATTGGATCCTCTGTTATGGCTGAAAATGCTGTGCTCTTTTTACACGAGATGATCCTGTGTAAGGTCCATCAGATGATCAACTGATCGTCTCGTATAAAAAGTGCGCAACATCAGATGTTGTGTTTCAACTACAGCAGAGGATCCAAATCCGTAGATACAACAATCGACCGAAAATTTAGACTTTTTTTTAAAAAAAAAGTTTTAAATAAAAAATGTAATATAAAAATTGAATTAAATAGATTAAAATTTTATTTATTAAAAAAATATTTTTAAGTCTAGTTCTATTGTCAAATAAAACCGAAGTTTGATATTAAAAACTGAATCCTAACCGAACTAACTGATATTTTAATAAATTTAAACCGAAATTCCAAATAAACTGAAGCGATTTTTCAAATGAATTCAGTTCGGTATGTTATTTTGGTTGAAACCGATATTTTGTTCATCTATAGACTGTGATTGATGTTTGCCGGTTATTTGTTTATGTATGCTTTTTTTGTTTAAAAATAACTTGATAGTTTTCTTTTCTTCATTCTCCGAGTTACATAACTAGAAAAATTCAATAATCCCAAAAATTTCAAACAAATATTTATTTTCGAATTTGATAATTATTAAATTTTAAGATGTTCTAACTAGAAAAATCGCAAAACAAGCCCAATAATAAATGTATGTCAATAATCATCAAACATTTCAACCAATTAATCATTATTCTAAAAATATGAAACAATAGATTTTTAAGGTATAAATTCAAACTCCAAAATTTAGATACATCATAACTCAATATTATTGCAACTCTAATAATCACAACTAAATATTCGACATATTTTTCGAATTTTTACCTCGAAATCGCATAATTTGAGAACAATAGAATGATAGATAGTGATGGAGTATGATTTGTGGGATTTGTTCAATTTTTACTTTTTTAATATTGGCTGAAAAAAAAAATTAACTAATAAATTTTTTTTAAAAAAAATAGGTGGTGCTAGAGCCCATCCTAACCCAAGGTGGCTCCGTCCCTTAAAACAAGTGTTGTCATTTTGGGGTAGATGATAAGCCTGAGGTGGTTTATCCGAAAAGCAGAAATTGCTCGATTACCAGAAGAAGATTCAATACCGCCTATTGATGATTTTGAAGATGGATGCTAAATATCTCAGGATGATGTGTTTGAACTTTTTGAGTCTGAGTAACATCCAAAATTTTGAAAGAAATATTACATGCCGAATGAACGAAGAGTTCGATCGTGACGTTTCGTCGCACTCTTGTGCTTTTTAAAACTCTGGTTATAAATGATTGTAGTTTGTTAGATAAATTATTTTCTTATCGAAACAAATATATATTGCTACTTATCTGCATATATAATATATGATGGAAACAAATTTCGTCTCCAAATCCAAATGCTTCCTTGATTTCCCTCCATAAAAAATAGCGATTCAACATAATACTTTTGGGAAGTGGAAAGGAATAAAATATATACACTTCTTCCATCTTCCATCTTCCATCTTCCATCTTCCATCTTTGTAATTAGTTGACAAAAAAAATACCTATGGGCATCAAGGGGCCAATAAGAATTCTGGCCCGAGCCCGTCATTTGTACTTTCAAAACATGTCCAGCAGCGGCGTGCATGTGTTCTCCGGCAGCGGCATGAGCTGCCCAACTCCTCAACTCGGGAATATCTCGAGAAACACCAGTGTGAGCTTGTCAAATTCGAGTCGTGCTACGAGGTCAGATGGGTACTCCAGAAGGTCAAGCCCGATGATAAGACGAGCACAGGCAGCGCCTGTGCCTCGCAGCCATTCGGTTCCGATTGGTCGGATTGATGAAGACAAGTGTTGCAATTTCGGTGTTGACGACAAGCCGGTGGTGGTTTATCCGAAAAGCAGAAGTTGCACCCCTACCGGAAGAAGCAAGAATACGTATTGATGATTTTGTGATGGATGGTAAGTATCTTAGAATTTGTTGATAGAAATACATGTTGGACCTATAGTGAGTTTGTTGTTATCCCACCCATCCCATAGCATAAAGGTATGAGTTTTAAGGGGCGTGCCTAATGTGTTACATCATTGGTATGCTTAATTTCTTGAAATTTGTCATGTTTTGCTTACTTTAGTTCAAAAGTTTTGTGCTTTGATGATTCATGCTCAAGAGGTTGTCCGAGTTAGTAGAATAACTGAGCATTTGACCACTAGTCAGGATTTCGATCTTGTCACACATGACTTGCTCAATACGATTTACCTGGTTAATGTAGTTTGCATGCTATTACGTTAGTCCGAATGATTATTCAGTACAAACCAAAATATGGCTGCGAGTTCCCGAAAAAATAAATAAAACAACTTCGAATTATATGCGTCTCATGAACCTGCATATGTGAATTGCGCAAAAAGTTCAGAATCAGAAATTATATATACTTTGGACTAGTTACAAGTTTTTGTTGCAATATATCTATATAGACAGCAATAAGGTGAATTTAGGCTGGAATCGATTAGCCTCAAGTTCCGATTCCGAATCAGACAGATGGTTACCGTATTCTTGTGTGGTTGTGTTGAGCGCGACAGTGAGTTATTCTGACACAAATGGGACATAAATATGCCACCACTAATTCACTTGTGTTGCAAATATATATATAGTTTAGTTTAGTTTAGTTTAGTTTAGTTTCCAATTGGAATTGGAACCACATATTCCAAAAATCATTACATGTCGTATGTGTGCTTAATATTGAGATAGCAAGTGAAACTCTTCAGATTTTGGGAGAAATCTTGATCATTTACACTTTCTAATCTCATGTTCACACCAAATTTAATGTGTATCTATATACATACTTGCACACAATTTCACCACACACATGGTTTGTAAATAGAAATCATGGATGAAATACAAATTTATGCACTAATGTAATATTTAAAAAATTCATGACCCGAATTTAAGTGGACAATGCAAGGCCTGGCTTCTAACTTGTGGCCCAAAGCCCAACCTTTTCGTATCGTTACAAAATTTGAAGGTCGGTTTATCATAAAAAAGGCCATTTAACAAGGAATTTAAGTGTGAGATTGACTCTTCAAACTGGTACAAAAATTAGGCCAAGTCGATGTTCCATAACAATATGTCATGCGAATTACTCGTATTTTAATGAAAATTGACGTTAAATGTTGATGATCCAAATGCTATAATTTCACCACATCACATGAAAAAACATTACAAATATAGCGTAGAAAATTATCAAAAATTATACATTGCGGCTTATGCTCTGTTGCAGATTGCAACTTTCGGCCAAGAGAAGCAAATTTCGGCTCAGGCTCCTTATTAGGTACAGAGAAGTGCTGATTTACGGAGCTTTCTTCGTTCAGATCTCATCCTAAAGTTGGGGGACCAAAAATAATATTAAAATTTAAAGAGGCAATAACAAATTTTAGAGAGGAAAAATAATAATAAAATTATCTATAACACCCTACCCTTTAAAAAAAATTGAGGAGGAGTTGCAGCCACCACCCCACTGCCTCATTCTCAGTCTCAGTCTCAGTCTCAGTCTCAGTCTCAGTCCGAGTATTAACTTTTTTAAATTAATCCCATTCCCATTGCACATGTAAAGAATTTTGTTAAAGTTTCACGATCAAGAGTGCTGATAAGTAATTTGACATGTAGTGGCGGACTTAAAAAAATTTATGTTTGAGATGTGGACAAAAAATGGTGCTCTCGAAATATAATATTTATATATTTTTTATTGATAAATATGATAATATAAATAACATAGAATTTTAGAAATTAAAGATAGACAAAATATATTTTACAAAAACAATATGTCATAAACAAATATTAATAATGCAAAGACTATCTAAACAAAATATGAAATTAATGTTTCGAAGCAGTATATAGTCACTTGAATATTGCTAGCCTCGTACTTTTGGAAACGAAATTATTGATTGTGTTTGTATAATAATCAGTTTTCTTGATATTTTTTTCCTTGATCGATAACATAACCAAGTTATTTTGTCATTCTCGTAACATAGTGATAAAATTTGAACAACTTCAACTTGAAGTCCTTTCTGTAAATTTTGATAAATCACAAAAATTGTGCTTCCAAATGTGGAATAATCGCCAAAAACATAACGATAGACATATAAATCAAGTGATAACGAACTTGATTAGAATAGTGAAAGATTTGTTTTTTTTATGAGAGTTTTATGAGACATGTATTTCAGATTGATTATATGTTCTTGTTGAATGTTTATGAGTGTGATTAAAAAAAGATAAATAGGCAGTGAGACTTCAAGTTTTCATCATGAGCCATTGTCTATAAATCATTATTTATGAGATGAGCTCATATGTTAATTATATTATACTGTACTAATCAAAAAAAATCAAATTTCGGTAATTTGGGGGTTCGAGACGCTTGGCTCGGATTTTATATTACAGGTTCGGGCCTGACATTTATCAAATGGCAGGGCACAATCAAAAGAATTCAAATGGCCAGAAAGCACCCATTTTTCCACTTTTCGGTCAAAATTTTAAATTTCATCTTACCACTTGTTCAAGATGATGCAAGATAAACCCCTATTAGTAAAATATATCATTGTTGGGAAGTATGCCTAAAATCTAGTCACAAATTTAAATGACAATAGGAACATCAATCACTTGTATATATCATTCACTACAAAAGTCTTAAATTTGGCTTTGGGATGAGATATTGAATTAGAGATTTCATTGTGTTAAAATCTTTTTCCTAACTAAAAATAATAATAATAAATGACAGAGGAACGTTAACAAAATAAATAAATAAATAAGATGTTTATAATATTCTCGATCCCATTTAAATATTTCACATTATATATATCGTGCTTCACAAATAAATAACAAATTATTTTTATTTATTTCAATTTTAAAAATTCTGGGAAAATCTACAATTGATATATTATTTCCTCCAATCACGTGATAATAGATAAAAGATAGTCAACTATAACGCCTTTAGAGCAACCACTTTCTCTACCGTGAGTGGGCATTAAGAGAGAGAAATGTGGGTGTTCATATGTTTGAACGCTCCTCTGTCTGCTTATTTTTAAAAAAAAAATTTGATATTTAGCGACGGTTTTTTCAAAAACCGTCGCTATTTACGACGTATTTCCAGAAATCGACGCTGAACGCGGGCCCCACACACATGATGATGTTTCCTTATTTAATGTCATTTAATGTATAGGTTTAAATTTCAAATTTTCATTTTTTCAAAATAAATTCGGATATTAAAATAAATTAAAAATAATGAGTGTGAATGTTTTATAGTAAGAATAAGATGAATGAGTGGACATCGGGACCTACAAATAATGAGTGTGAATGTTAAAATGAATGTGGGGGAATAGATGTGTTAATGTAATGTGTATGTGGTATGTGGACCCTACAATTTTTGATGAAGTGATAGATGTTATAATAATAACAAATGCGGTTGTCCTTCTGAAATGGTAGCTCTTGCTCCTTTTTCAATAAATACATCACTATCCCCAACATGTCTGGTTGGTCCACGTTCCTTTTTTTCCCTTCTGGCACTTGCAAAATTGATAATTATTATATTTATATTATAAATAAGACCCAATTCACTAAATATAATAATATTACTATTATTTTATACAAAGCAAGAAGTTATGTGTTATAAATAACGTCTCCTCTCCGGTTTCTCATTCAAATCACGCTACACCATCCGCTCATTACCTAATCCAAAGGAAAAAATTATGGGATTAAAAAAAAAAAGAGCAAGATGCTTCGATGCATGAAGGGGCAAATCAAGATCCTGACCCGAGCCCTTGATTTGTACGTCCGTAACATGTCCGGCAACGGCGCGCTTGTGTTCTACGGCAGCTCCATTAGCTGCCCGACTCCTCAGCTAGGAAGCCTGCCAAGAAACGTGGGCGTAAGCTCGTTCAATTCCAGTTACAGTACGACTTCAGACGAGTACCTGAGAAGGACAAACCCCATGAGTAGACAAGACATGGCAGCTGCCGCGCCTCGCAGCCAGTTGGAACAGATTGGTCCGATCGACGAATATAAGTGTTGTGAATCGGAGGTGGTTCATCCGAAGGGTATATCCTCCACAGCAACTAGAAGAAGATGTTGGATCTGGGTTTTCTACGTGCCCAAACGCAGCGGAAGTTTAAAAATTTTTATTTTATTTTGACAATCAAAATATGTTTTACTTTGAGCGCTCGTATGATTTAACAAAAACATTCATAGGATGTTAAAGAATTATACATTTGGTGAATAATTTCACTTGGCACCAACTACTCCGGTATTAGCGGACGTAGCTCTTATTATAAATCCCTACGAACGTTCTTCGATCTACTTCTTTAATCTTCGAATCAGGTCCACGACCGGATTACTTGTTCCTCTTCTAATTTGCACTAGAAAATTAGAAGATCTATTGCGTAGAGATAAAACATGAAGAGGAAATCAACTTCTTGTAACAAGAAAAATAATTTTCGAGAGCAGCACTCCATTCTTGGGAAGAGCCGAAAGTCTTCCTCTAATTTCGGATGCCTCTGTGTGCGTAATAAGAATCAAAATTCTATTCATTGTTTCTAATTTCAATTTACTTAATTAAATAGTTTAATTAAGTCAATTAAATATTCTAAACAATATTTGCATGCCAAATAAAAGTCCTTTTTGATTTCTTGTCAAATCACCTTGCAAATCTCGATTTTCCTTTTATGTATAAAGTATCGGTGGTCCATTCTCAAAGCAATATATAAATATTATGTTAATTGAATCAACTAATTGTAATTTCCTTAATTAATCATATTAATTAAGTTAATAAATTTCAATAAATCCTTGACTCACGAGAATGGCACACTACTAATCATGCATTAACATTTTGTTTGTGTGCAAGTTTTAAAATTATGGTATCATGAATATTTCCATATTACATAAATCAATACCATATTTTATAAAACTTAATGGGCTATATTTTGACTCAATCAAAATATAATTCAACTACTAAAGCCCACTTGAACTTTAATAAATTAGCATGATGAGCTTATACTTTTACAAGCCCATGATTCATGCTCTCATTACATTAATATCATCATAATCCCGATCGGTGATCAAATATCATCGATTTGAAAGTTCGAACTTGTTTGTTATTATGATGCACACTATAATATCGAGATCACCAATGTCTAAATATGGCAGGTGCACTCCCTTTGATTGTTTTAGCAGTCATGCTCTCAAAATTTCTATAAGCTTTTATAAACTTTATTTATAAGTTTATCAGTTGATCATATCAAACTTATTTCTTATAAATTCAACTCATTGAATTTATTATCTCAACGTTTTCTATAAATTCAACTCCTTGAATTTATTATCTCAACGGGAGCAAGTAAACCAGTGCTTGTGTGACCCTCAATGGTTCAGGGATACAGCTAGCCGTGGGTTCACAACTCTTTGTGATTCAGGACATAATCCTTTATTCGGGCTTACCCTAGTTAGCCCCATTCTTTTCATCAACACCTTGATCAAGAATGTCAGAACTCATTTCTGATTGTACCCATCGGATCATGGTAAGAGCGTCTAGTAGCATCGCCCCATGATCCCCTAGGTATCACTGATAGTGCATGCAAGAACCAGTCGATTATGATTAACGTACAGTACGGTCCCTTCATCTCATATATCCGATCGAATCTGCAACCATTGGTTCATCGAGGGTTGCATAATAATTCGATAACTATGTGATAACTATAATAGTGGCATCGCGTGTACTATTTGAAGAACTCCTTCTCCAACGTACATCTCGCACTCTGACCAGAGATTCCATGCACTATTATTTCATCAGATCACATAGGATATTCACACCCGTAGGTGAGCGGTGAATCCCCGACTACAATGCACTGGCTCCTATATGTGCCGCAACTATACCCAACCTCGCCACCTGATGACTCTCCTAGAGCCGGTAAACGAGTCAAAGCACAGCCCTAGCATATAGAGCCTCAGAGTTGTCCCGGGTCGTAAGAACTAATGGTGTACAATCATAACCACAGACTTATCCTCTCGATGAATGATAACCACTTGGAAAGTCCGATGGAGGGTTGTTCGGTATAATCATCATATGACTACCCATCTGTATGTTTGGACATCTCTATGCCCTTACCAAGAAACGCAGTACACAACATCACAGATGCTAGTCTCGAGCTCAAGCGACCTTTATCCATGTTTTAGGCGGCTGAATCGACTAGGAACGAATTTAGAATATGCAGTGTTTACAAATGAGTTTCAACATCGAATTACGATTCATTTGTATTAAAGCATAATCAAGGACTTTATCTATGCTGTTTGCATGGGTATACAGATAAAGTATAACGAAACCATTAAAAGTTAAATTATATTAAAATAAAGATTGTTTATTTCACTTGAGTCAATAAATTCCCTAGCCAACCGTTGGCTTGCAGGGCATCTACTCTAACAATCTCCCACTTGCCCTAGAGCCAACTACCCATAACTTTAATCCCATTGCTTCGCGATGCTTTTCAAACAATGGTCCTGGCAAGGGCTTTGTAAGTGGATCAGCAACATTATCTGCAGAGGGGACTCTTTCAATTGATATGTCTCATCTTCCCACCATCTCCCGTATGATGTGGAACTTTCTTAGTACATGTTTGGATCGCTGATGAGACCTTGGTTCCTTTGCTTGCGCTTCGGCACCAGTGTTGTCCCAGTACAATGGGACTGGATCAACTTCATTAGGAATAACGCCCAACTCTTGGACAAAATTCCTCATCCAAACTACCTCTTTGGCTGCATCCAATGCAGCAATATATTCAGCTTCAGTGGTGGAATCCGCAACGGTGTCTTGCTTGGAACCTTTCCAAGAGATAGCCACACCATTAAGCATGAATACAAAGCCAGAGGTCGATTTCGAATCATCTACGTCACATTGGAAGCTAGAATCAGTGTAGCCTTCCAATTTCAATTCTCCACCCCCATAGACCATGAACAAGTTCTTAGTCCTTCTCAAGTATTTAAGAATGTCTTTCACGGCCTTCCAATGCATTGGACCAGGGTTCGCCTGATATCTGCTTGTAACACTCAGAGCGTAAGCAACATCAGGACGTGTCTATATCACATCATACATGATACTACCAATGGCTGACGCATATGGAATTCGTGTCATCATCTCTATCTCTTCATCAGTTTTGGGACACATAGCTTTAGATAGAGTAATACCATGACACATTGGTAAGTATCCTCTCTTGGACTCTTCCATAGAGAATCGCTTAAGAAGGGTATCGATATAAGTGGCTTGGGTGAGTCCCAGCATCCTCTTCGATCTATCTCTATAGATCTGTATTCCTAATACATAAGATGCTTCGCCCATGTCCTTCATGGAGAATTTACTGGCCAACCATACTTTAGTTGATTGCAGTAATCCTACATCATTCCCAATGAGCAGGATATCATCAACATAAAGTACTAGGAATGTCACTGCACTCCCACTAACTTTCTTGTACACACATGGTTCCTCAGGATTCTTTGCAAAACCAAACTCTTTGATAGTGCTATAAAATCTGAGGTTCCAACTCCTTGATGCCTGCTTGAGACCATATATTGATCTCTGAAGTTTGCATACCTTATGCTCACTTCCTACTGATGTGTATCCCTCGGGTTGAGACATATAAATTTCTTCTTTGATGTCTCCATTGAGGAATGCAGTCTTTACATCCATTTGCCATATCTTATAGTCGTACCATGCTGCTATGGCTAGTAGTATTCTAATGGACTTAAACATAGCAACTGGTGAAAAGGTTTCCTCATAGTCTATTCCTTGCCTTTGAGTATATCCTTTTGCAACCAGTCTTGCTTTGAAGGTCACTACCTTCCCATCCGCCCCAAGCTTTCTTTTGTAGATCCATTTGCACCCTATAGGAACGATTCCCTCAGGTTGATCCACCAATGTCCAGACTTGATTTGAATACATAGAGTCCATTTTTGACTGCATGGCTTCAAGCCATTTGGTTGAATCAGTATCAGATATTGCTTCCTTAAGGTTCATTGGATCATATCCAACACAAGACTCATCATGGTCTTGTTCATGAAGAAGCATATATCTAGCAGGTGGTCTAATAACACTATCAGACCTCCTAGGAGCTTGTACTTCAACTACTGGTTGTTGGAGATTAGGTTCAACTACTATAGTTGAGGGAGTATCTTGAATTTCTTCAAATTCTATCATCTTGCCTTTTCTATCTAATAGAAATTTCTTTTTCCAAAAAGTGGCATTTCTTGAAACAAACACTTTTGCTTCATTGGGATGATAGAAATAATATCCAACAGAGTTCTTTGGATATCCTACAAAGTAGCACAAAGTGGATCTACTATCCAATTTGTCTCCCACTGTCTGCTTCACTTAAGCAGGACATCCTCATATTCTCATGTAAGAATATTTGGGAGTTTTTCCCATCCATATCTCATATGGGTTTTTATCCACTGCCTTTGTATGGACATTATTCAACAACATTGCCGCAGTTTCAAGCGCAAAGCCCCAAAACGATATAGGCAATTCAGTGAATCCCATCATAGATCGAACCATGTCCATCAAGGTTCGATTTCGACGTTCAGAGACACCATTCAATTGTGGTGTTGCTGGTGGAGTCCACTGTGAGAGAATCTCATTCTCTTTTAGATAACCCAAAAATTCAGCACTTAAGTATTCTCCACCTCGATCAGATCAAAGTGCCTTAATACTTCTTTCAAGGTGATTTTCTACTTCAGATCTGAATTCTTTGAACTTTTCAAATGCTTCAGATTTGTGTTTCATCAAATAAACGTACCCATACCTCGAATGATCATCAGTAAAGGTAATGAAGTAGGAATGCCCAAATTTTGTGCTAACACTTAGCGGGCCACAAACGTCTGTGTGGATCAAATCCAGTAGACCATGTGCACGTTCTAAGTTTCCATCGAATGGAGTCTTGGTCATTTTTCCTTTCAGACAGGACTCACAGATAAGTAGAGAATTTATGTCTGACAAGTCAAACATGCATTCTCCCACTAGCTTGTGCATCCTTCTTTGAGAAATGTGACCTAGTCTAGCCTGCCATATTTGTGTGGGATTTGGATCATCTAACTTTCTTTTGTTTGTTGTTGAAATCATGTTTACTTGAACATTCACTTATCATTTCCAGAACATTTCTGGCACATATAATTACTTATGTCCGGACTTCTTGCAGTGAAATAAATATGTTCTAACTTATCGGGCTTTGTAGGCCTTTTAAGTGTCTTTCAGAGTTTGCCTCTTATTGGGATTGTTTTTTTTTTTTTGTGAGGGACAGAACATTTCTTTCCCTTACCTTGTGGGCCATTTTCGTCTGACGAGAGGCGCATTAGAAAAACAACGATTTTTCTTATTTTACGGTGATCTCATAAGTTATAAGCATATTGACTAGCTCTTCAAGGCTATCAAATATCTTATTAAACTTGAAGTTCACCATAACCCCGTCAAATGAGGAAGATAAACATAACAAATTGATGTTATCAATTAACTCGTTAGGAATCACATATTCCAGGCCCACCACATTTTCAATAAGCCCAATCATATGTACACCACGCTCATGGGCCAGAGCCCCATCTTGCATGCATGTAGTCATGAGCTCCTTGAAAGTGGTGTGCATAGTTTCATGCACCATGCAACTCTTTCACGTACATTCGAATGTCAGCAGCATTCAAAATTTCCTCAAACTGTCCCTACAGTTCATTTGACATAGAAGCGAGCACATCACACTTTAGCTTGCATACTATGGTCCCACCATCTTGCATGCATTGTCAGTTCAACAAGACTGACATTAGTGTGTATGTCATTTTCTCTGAATTCAGAACAATTTTCCCAACCAGTCTTGAAAATTAGATTCGGTTAGCTTGTTAATAACAAAAATGAATTACGTGACGAAATCAAAAATATACTGATATGAAAACAGAATAATGGTTGCTGATTATTTTAAAATAATTTTAAGATATAAAATATGGATTTTATTTTATAAATCTCCCTCCCACTATTTTGACATTTTCACCACCCTCTGATGAAAAAGGGAAATCGTATTTCCTTAGTGGGCACGTAGAGTCCAATTAGCCAATTATAATCCCGAATAATATCAGCCAATTATAATTTCTAAAAGGTATAATCCAATTGCATCCCTATGCAATCTCCGCGTGTTTTGCCTCACGTTTAATAAGGACCCAATAATATGACGCCGTTTATTTTTGCGTGTCAAACCGACCCATCAATATTGAATTGTAGTAGACGGTCGCCATGAGTTCCCCCAATAATATGAGCCGAAGTCATGGGAGTTCCACTCAATTCACATCATATGTCCGATGGAAGTCACAGCTTTCCGGCGTCCAGACCTCCCTAATAATATGAGTCAGACACTGTCCGCGGGTAGCGATCAACATGCAACCACGGTTGATGGAAGGCAAGGAAAAATTAAACTCTTTTAATTTTTACTTTTTCGGTTTGATATAAATTTTGAATCATATTCAAAATGAGGGATTTTAATTTCAAAATTGTCTCATCATTTTAATTTAAAAATCGCGTGCCACGAGTTTGTATGTTTGATGGATCCATGCAACTATATTATCTAATGATATACATACATGCATACTACTATATATCACATATATCATAATATGACATTCAACAATAAATAAGGATGATCGATCGCCAACACTATTAGATCCATGTGAGCCATACATGGATCCTGGTCCAAACCTAGGTGAATGCAGGGATGCAAATGCAACTATTACAAAAGCTTCCAATATTTTACATGTCTTCTTCTTGATTATCGGGCCCACCATCTTCCAGTCTTGATCTCCCACTATTTCTAATATTACATTTAAATAGCCATGGCACATAAGGGATACATCTCATGGGGTGGGAACGAGCCATAAACCAGGCCCACTTTAACAATATCAAATATTAAAAACGAATAAAACAGTAAAATATCCTAACATACACCTAACACATTGGTCAAGGCTCTCGATCATCCTTCATGCATTTAATATCAAATATTAACATCAATTTAATTAAACAATTTAATTAATTGATAAATCATATATCTAATAATTTTATCACTAACCACCACAATTATTAAAATATTTAATAAATTAAATAAACTCCTTTATTTAATTTTCAATTAAATCAATAATAATTGATTTTTTTTGTAAAAACTCATTTTTACCATAAATAATTAAAATCATATTCTAATTATTTATTTTACAAGAAAATTATTAATTTTCTAAAATAAAAATTGAACCATTTTTCAAAAATAACAATTTTGCCCAAAAATTTGAAAAATCAGAAAATTGCACCTTGGGCCCAAACAATTCAAGCCCATCAATTTTCACGTTTCCCGAGACGATCCCGGGCAGCCGCCCTCGCTGCCCGAACGTTTCGGGCAGTGGCAGCAACCTGTGCGCGCAACGCCGCGCGCAGCGTGCGGACGCTCCGCACGTTGCGCCCCTCCGCGCGCGCCCGCTGCGCGTTCCTGCGCGCCGGGCGCTGCGCCCCTCCGCGCGCGCCCGCTGCGCGTTCCTACGCGCCGGGCGCTGCGCGCTGCGCGCGCAGCCCTGCCCGCGGTCTGCCCGGAACAGTTCCGGGCAGATCGCGAAAAATAAATTTTTTTTTTTGTTTTTGAAAATCCGAAAAAAATAATTTTATGGTGCATCAATTTTCTGAAAATTTTCTTGTGTGGTTAGAAACAAATTATTCAATATAATTTAAAATCTTACGATTCAGAAAACCTGGCTCTGATACCACTGTTGGATCTGGGTTTTCTACGTGCCCAAACGCAGCGGAAGTTTAAAAATTTTTATTTTATTTTGACAATCAAAATATGTTTTGCTTTGGACGCTCGTATGATTTAACAAAAACATTCATAGGATATTAAAGAATTATACATTTGGTGAATAATTTCACTTGGCACCAACTACTCCGGTATTAGCGGACGTAGCTCTTGTTGTAAATCCCGAACGTTCTTCGATCTACTTCTTTAATCTTCGAATCAGGTCCACGACCGGATTACTTGTTCTTCTTCTAATTTGCACTAGAAAATTAGAAGATCTATTGCGTAGAGATAAAACATGAAGAGGAAATCAACTTCTTGCAACAAGAAAAATAATTTTCGAGAGCAGCACTCCATTCTTGGGAAGAGCCGAAAGTCTTCCTCTAATTTCGGATGCCTCTGTGTGCGTAATAAGAATCAAAATTCTATTCATTGTTTCTAATTTCAATTTACTTAATTAAATAGCTTAATTAAGTCAATTAAATATTCTAAACAATATTTGCATGCCAAATAAAAGTCCTTTTTGATTTCTTGTCAAATCACCTTGCAAATCTCGATTTTCCTTTTATGTATAAAGCATCGGTGGTCCATTCTCAAAGCAATATATAAATATTATGTTAATTGAATCAACTAATTGTAATTTCCTTAATTAATCATATTAATTAAGTTAATAAATTTCAATAAATCCTTGACTCACGAGAATGGCACACTACTAATCATGCATTAACATTTTGTTTGTGTGCAAGTTTTAAAATTATGGTATCATGAATATTTCCATATTACATAAATCAATACCATATTTTATAAAACTTAATGGGCTATATTTTGACTCAATCAAAATATAATTCAACTACTAAAGCCCACTTGAACTTTAATAAATTAGCATGATGAGCTTATACTTTTACAAGCCCATTATTCATGCTCCCATTACATTAATATCATCATAATCCCGATCGGTGATCAAATATCATCGATTTGACAGTTCGAACTTGTTTGTTATTATGATACACACTATAATATCGAGATCACCAATGTCTAAATATGGCAGGTGCACTCCCTTTGATTGTTTTAGCAGTCATGCTCTCAAAATTTCTATAAGCTTTTATAAACTTTATTTATAAGTTTATCAGTTGATCATATCAAACTTATTTCTTATAAATTCAACTCATTGAATTTATTATCTCAACGTTTTCTATAAATTCAACTCCTTGAATTTATTATCTCAACGGGAGCAAGTAAACCAGTGCTTGTGTGACCCTCAATGGTTCAGGGATACATCTAGCCGTGGGTTCACAACTCTTTGTGATTCAGGACATAATCCTTTATTCGGGCTTACCCTAGTTAGCCCAATTCTTTTCATCAACACCTTGATCAAGAATGTCAGAACTCATTTCTGATTGTACCCATCGGATCATGGTAAGAGCGTCTAGTAGCATCGCCCCATGATCCCCTAGGTATCACTGATAGTGCCTGCAAGAACCAGTCGATTATGATTAACGTACAGTACGGTCCCTTCATCTCATATATCCGATCGAATCTGCAACCATTGGTTCATCGAGGGTTGCATAATAATTCGATAACTATGTGATAACTATAATAGTGGCATCGCGTGTACTATTTGAAGAACTCCTTCTCCAACGTACATCTCGCACTCTGGCCAGAGATTCCATGCACTATTATTTCATCAGATCACATAGGATATCACACCCGTAGGTGAGCGGTGAATCCCCGACTACAATGCACTGGCTCCTATATGTGCCGCAACTATACCCAACCTCGCCACCTGATGACTCTCCTAGAGCCGGTAAACGAGTCAAAGCACAGCCCTAGCATATAGAGGCTCAGTGTTATCCCGGGTCGTAAGGACTAATGGTGTACAATCATAACCACAGACTTATCCTCTCGATGAATGATAACCACTTGGAAAGTCCGAGGGAGGGTTGTTCGGTATAATCATCATATGACTACCCATCTGTATGTTTGGACATCTCTATGCCCTTACCAAGAAACGCAGTACACAACATCACAGATGCTAGTCTCGAGCTCAAGCGACTTTTATCCATGTTTTAGGCGGCTGAATCGACTAGGAACGAATTTAGAATATGCAGTGTTTACAAATGAGTTTCAACATCGAATTACGATTCATTTGTATTAAAGCATAATCAAAGACTTTATCTATGCTGTTTGCATGTGTATACAGATAAAGTATAACGAAACCATTAAAAGTTAAATTATATTAAAATAAAGATTGTTTATTTCACTTGAGTCAATAAATTCCCTAGCCAACCGTTGGCTTGCAAGACATCTACTCTAACAGAAGAAAGATTGCGAGTGTTGATCGTGATATTACTATGAACGTTAAATACAAAAGGATTTGATGAATGGGTATTTCATCTTTTCGGTTACGAGCCCAACAATCAATATTTATAGCAATGTTAAATTTTGAAAGAAATATTTATAATTGGCCTACTGCATATATATCGGTGAGAATACTCAAAATAGTTCTATAAATTTGCTCATTTCGTGTTTTGGTCTTTGTCAGTATTCAGTTTTGGATTTTGGTCACTAAATTGTGTTATATTTTTGTTTAATTTTAGTTTTTTTTCATAAAGTAATTACGCGACGTCAGAATATGTTGATATAGCCGGAAAATGCAAATATGATGTCGATAAATGTTTATGTGTTCACTGTCAACACTCAATGAAAACCGATTAAAAATCAAAACACAAACTAATTTACATGACCAAAATCTAAAATCAAATATTTATCGGACAAAAAATACAAAATGAACAATCTTATAAGACTATTTGGACTATTATCCTTGTATGTGAATTGTTGTATGTATGGATAGTTTGTTTAAATTGATTCAGATTAAAGTACGGATACAGCTGTGTGGTTTGTGAGTTATCAGAGTTGCTCGAGTAAAATGATTAAATTATTTGCATATATATAAATTATAAATATGTAAAATATTTAAAGTTGATTAAATTAATAATATATATGAAATATTTATAAAGAAATTCTAGAAATTTCGTAACAATATACATTTATATATAAAAAATAGTTTTGATAAAAATATAATAAAATAATGTAACACCTATTACAATAAAACCAAAATCTCGTCTTAAATTTAGGACTTTGGTGTCAGATGAGCTATAACTCATCAACATGTATAATCCTTGATCTCACTTAATATTGCACATTATAATTTATATTAATAAAAAAATATTTGTCTTGAAAAATTCAAATCGTAAATAACAAAATTTTGAAAAGTGAACTATTATGCATTTATGTATGGTCGCTCCTCATTCAAACAAATATATTTCGGGCAATTGGTGCCTAAACACGTACATGCTGGTTCACACACCGAAGAAAACACCCCCCCCTTTGCCCATTTTTAGCTTAAATTGTGTTAGATCTCATTTGCCACTTGATTATATGATTAATATGAATATTACAATAATTAATATTATTGTTATAAATACCATGCTCTCTTTCGGTTCATCCTGATCATTCACTTCAAACTACACTATCTACTTATTAATTCCATGTACTTAATCCAAATAAAAAATAAATGGGATTAAAGGATCAAAGCATATTGATTCGATTCACGAGAGGGCCAATCAAGATTCTGGCCAAAGCCCGTTATCTGTGCGTACAAAACATGTCGGCTGCTAGGGCACATGGTTCCCAATCGAGGTCGCAGAGATCGTCGCGGAGCTCACATTTCAGTTCTCATGACAATTCACGGAACGGTCACAGCGTAAATATTTTTTAAAAATTAATATAAATTTAAAATTTTTTAAAAATATATTTAAAAATATGTAAATCAAAATAAATATCATTTGAATAGATTATTTGATGAAAACATGATCGTAAATATATTTTTTAAATTTTATTTACAATTTATTGAATCACAAAGCATATCTTTGTTATATTTCGAAATTTTCACAACCTTCTCAAAATTGAAATATACCATTAAGAAAATTTTGAGTTATAACTTTGAAAAAAAATTAATTGGAAGAAAGAAGATATTGTATCTCATAAAATTCCGTGCCTCTCAACACAAATATTAACTTTATAATATCCAGAATTCTATAAAATACCACGCAAGGATTTAGAATACTTATATTGACTTATACAAAATTAAAAAATTCAAACAAAACACCAAAATCCCAAATATTATCAAATTTCAACAACTTTGAAATTAAAAATACTAAAAATAAAGAAATATAATGTATTACTTCAAAAGAAAACACAATATATTCATACCTTATAATTCTGAGTACAGCATAATTTCAGCTACAAAATTGAGTATGTATATGTGTGTGATATTAAAATCAAGAAAATGGTATATTTAAGCATTGCATGGTGTTTTCAAATCAAATAATAAAATATTTTACAGAAATGCAATGTACATTATTTGAAAAGATATCTCGCATATATAGATTCACTTGGAGACATTAGTTGAAAAGATATTTTGTATCTATATCAACCAACTTGACCCAGAAGAGTGGGTCGAGCTTCTCAACTCGACCAAAGAGTTTGGGTCGAGCTCGACCCACTCTTCAGACCTGGGTCGAGCTCGACCCAGTTGTGAAGAGCTTGAAAGTAAGCTCCACCCACCTCGACCCCGAGGTGGGTCCAGAACTCGACTATCGTTCCTTTTTTTAACGTTCTGTGTCGTTTCGTCGATCCGTGCCGTTCCACCGTTAACACGACGTTTTCTATCTACGTAACGACGATCCAAAGCATCAATGTTCACATCCCGGAACTTCGTCAAGGTGGGTCCTCGTTTCCGTTCCATAACAGCATATACCGTTTCTGCAAACCATGCTTGGGCATGCATGTGTTCTATGGCAGCTGCATGAGCTTGCCCAGAAGCGTAAGCTTCGCCTCCTCGAAGTCGAGTTGCAGTACAAGTTCAGACGAGTGCTCGAGAAGGCCTAGTTCGATGGGAATATGAGGCGGCCCAGCATCGCCTGCTGCCTCGCAGCCAGTCGGTTACGATAGGTCGGATTGATGAAAACAAGTGTTGTCGCGTACCCCAGTAGTAGAAGCTTCGCGGCTCCTAGAAGAAGCAAAATCGCGAGTGGCGATGATGATTTTGATATGGATGTTAAATACAAATGAGTATGATCCAGGCCGGGGTGTAATGTGTTATTTTTCTATGCATGAAATGAGAAACGTTCGGGGTTTTACTTAGTTTTATTTAAGAATTGTGGTAGTAAGTACTTGATTATAATACAAAATTCGGCAAATATTTCGGAGAGAGATCCCAATTAGCTTTGAAACTTGAATTGAGTATGTCCTCACGAAACAAGTATTAAATAACTAAATAACTGAACATTTGAACCAATGGGCCAGTTGGGCTCTTATATCATGGTGTGTCGAAACCTATTTGGTTTTCAGAAGATGATAAATGGGCTTGTTATGGGCTAATTGGGCTTCTATATATTGGTGTCTTGAAGACCAAAACCCTAAACCCCTCTCCTATCTCTACCTCCCTCCTCCGGTACTGTACAAATTTCGCCATGGCGGAAATCAAGCTTTCCGAGATGCGAGATTTGACCCGAATTGAAAGAATCGGAGCTCATTCCCATATCCGAGGCCTGGGCCTCGACTCCGCCCTTGAACCACGATATTCCTCCGAGGGTATAGTCGGCCAGACCTCCGCTCGTAAAGCTGCAGGAGTCATAGTTAAAATGGTGCAGGAAGGAAAAATTGCCGGCCGAGCTGTCCTCCTAGCTGGCCAGCCCGGCACTGGGAAGACAGCTATCGCCATGGGCATGGCCAAATCCCTTGGCCAAGAAACCCCTTTTGCTATGCTTGCTGGTAGTGAACTGTTTTCCCTCGAGATGTCGAAAACTGAGGCGCTGATGCAGGCCTTCAGGAAGGCTATCGGGGTTAGAATTAAGGAGGAAACTGAGGTGATTGAAGGTGAGGTGGTGGAGGTACAAATTGACCGCCCTGCGGTGGCGGGGGCCGCTTCGAAGACCGGGAAATTGACCCTAAAGACGACGGAGATGGAGACAGTGTATGATTTGGGGGTGAAGATGATCGAGGCGTTGGGGAAGGAGAAAGTGCAGAGTGGAGACGTGATTGCCATTGACAAGGCATCTGGGAAAATATCGAAGCTGGGTAGATCATTCTCGAGGTCGCGGGATTATGATGCCATGGGGGCGCAAACCAAGTTCGTGCAGTGCCCGGACGGGGAGCTGCAAAAGAGGAAGGAGGTCGTGCATTGCGTTACCCTTCACGAGATAGATGTAATCAACAGCAGGTAATGGAAATTAAATATTTATATGTTTAATGTCATGAAGTCACTGGCTCATTCTTGTGTGCCTTGTTTGGTTGAGATTTTTCCTGTGTACATTGTTTCTAGCTTTTAAGTTGGATATGCGCTCGCCCGAGCGAAATATAACTGTACAAAGAATCCCCTTAGAAGTCACGTGCTGTTAGTTTTACACTTTTACTTTATATCCGAGCTAAATTCTGAATTTAAGCTAAAGAAATTGTATGGAATTGCTTGGTACACATCAACAAGCTAGATTAATCACATTCTTTGCGCAAATGTAATGGAGTAGAACAAGTAAAAGAAAAATACATTGATTTTAGCTGATGGTTTGGCATTAGCGTTAATTTTGTGGAAACTCAATCTGTGACATTTCATAAATTTGCTATTGGTTTTGCCTGCTTCACATGCTACTTTATGGCATATGCATATGCACGAGCAGAATACATTGCTTTCCATTGTGAAGTTGTTTACTTGGCTACCTTCATCGGTCTACTTTTTGGCATCAGCCACACCTGCTGTTTGCCTGATTCCTGTGGTTAATATCTATCTGATTGTACCAGATAGCTTGTTAACAGGAACTAGACATGCGTAGTGAACTCCATAAGCGAAAATGGTCCTCTCTTGCTCTTGTTTTAAGATTGTCATCAGTCTACTTTATCTTGAATAACTTGAGTTTGTTGTCTGTTTTAAGATAATGGTCCTCTCTTGCTCTTAACCTCTAACAGTCCTCACGTAATTCAGAACTCAGGGTTTTTTAGCTTTGTTCACTGGTGATACCGGTGAAATTCGGGCTGAAGTTAGGGAACAAATCGACACAAAGGTTGCTGAGTGGAGGGAGGAAGGAAAAGCGGAAATTGTGCCAGGTGTACTTTTTATTGACGAGGTTCACATGCTTGACATTGAGTGCTTTTCCTTCTTAAACCGTGCATTGGAAAATGATATGGCACCTATAGTTGTTGTTGCCACCAACAGAGGGATTACTTCTATTCGAGGAACAAACTACAGATCCCCGCATGGTATTCCGATTGATTTTCTTGATCGTCTGTTAATCATCTCTACACAACCATATACGGCAGATGATATTCGAAAAATTTTGGACATCCGTTGCCAAGAGGAAGATGTAGAAATGTCTGAAGATGCTAAGGTTTTGTTGACGAAAATTGGAGAGAATACTTCTTTGAGATATGCTATTAACCTAATCACTTCCTCTGCGTTGGCCTGCCTAAAACGGAAGGGAAAGCTTGTAGAAATTGAAGACATTAGCAGAGTATACGAGCTATTTTTTGATGTCAAGAGGTCGACTCAATATTTAATGGAATATCAAAGTCAATACATGTTCAGTGAGGTGCCAGCAGCAGAGGGAGATGTCAATGAACCCAATGCCATGGTTTCATAATAACCGTTAATTGGCGCAAAACCGACTATTGTTGTGGTATATTCTGATCCGACATCATAATTTGGCCTGGGACATTCATGTCATCATTCTGAAATGATGATGTAGCTTGAATTAAAGCAATGTGGTCGATTTTTGTAAATTAAGGTGCTCAAAGAATTGAATACTCTGATACCAGGATCGTTATCGGTAGATTTCTCTCTTGAATTTTATGGTTTTCAATAATTTTCCATCTGTATCAATATCAAATTGTCTGTATCTTTGAGATGCTTGGTTTTGTGCTTGTCTGTGAAGGGGGGTGAATGAATGCTCTAAGTTTGAAGATCTTGCATTTCGCTCTCGCTTATATTCAATTTTTTGTTTCAAAATATGTGCCTTTCAGTATCTGGAAGGCACCATGCTCGTATAGAACATGTCTACGGAAGAGCCAAGTGTCTGATATGAATCTGATAATTTAATTCACGTCACAATGGTGGTTTAAATTTGTTTAATCCCACCAGACACACGGGTGGCCACATTGAATTCACCATAGGGAACACTATCATTGACTCAAATGTTGGGTTGGGAAGTTTGTTGAGATAGTGCATGAACTTTATTTATCTGCCAAATTCCAATCACGTTGCGTTTGGTTGGAGGATAAAATAAACTAATAATTAGTATGTAAATAATAAAAAAAATGATTGTCGTAGAAATATAACATATGGTGTAAAATAGTATTCTGTTTGGTAAGATTTTTAAGTGTAGGATAATTTTGAATTTTTTTTTAAAAGACAAAATTGCCCTGTCTTCTTCCACTCCGGCGGCGGCATTGCGACATTTCGACAGTGGTTCGGCGGCAGAGATGGTCGGCGGCCGATCTGGCGGCCGAGGTGGCGGCGACGGTCCGGCGGTGGTACGGCGACGGCGGTGCGACGGTGTCCGGCGGTGGTACGGCGACGGCTGTGCAACGACGAGTACGACGGCGGTCCGGCGGCCGAGGTGGTTCAATCTAATCAGTTATAGAAGGGATTGAGTTGGTTAAATAAAAATCATACCAAACGTTGGATAAAGTGTGATAAAATAATCTATCCTACTTAATCTCATTAACCAAACGCAGCCATACAATATAGCACCAAAGATTCCAATAATGAGAATGTTAGTATAGCCATTGGGCTCATGTTGCAATAACATAAACATCTCTGAATATGGAAAATGCTTGGATTTGATTTGAAGTAATATCTATTGGGAGACTTGGATTTGATTTTAAGTGATATCGAAAAACCTCACCCCATGTAATTGAAAAAATGTTGTATAATTATGTTTGTGGAAAATGATCATAATTGGCAAAAAAATAAAATACTTGGTTCACTCCCAATATTAGAGCTATATCGATTATAAATACAAAATAACCTATCCGCAAGAATTATATCATTTCAAAAAATCATCCACCACATTTATTAATACAAGTACTCAACTGATAGAAGATGAACTCAAAATTATCACGAATTAAATTTATACCTGAACTTCAGATACTTGCGCCTTTGTGTTAAATGGTTCTACACATATGCTAGCACTTGTTCATGAAATTGGATATAGTTCGATACTAGCAGGTGGTTAAGCGATCTGACCTGTGTGTCCAGATCTTTACATATAAATTCAATGAAATATATATATGCAATCAGCACGAGAAAATGACAAATAAAATGTAACAAACACATGTATATATGTACGTATATTCTTATTTCTCAAACGAAATCATATATCATTTTCCCCCGAGAGGAAAAAAAAGAAGAAAAATCAAACAAACTGGTAGATTTTCCACTAGCTCAAGCAGGGTAATCAAATGGCAGAGGATTCACCGCCGAGGGATCCAACAAATCCAAATGCACAAACCCATAATTCCTCAGCACCTGATTATCTGCAAACAACAGAGCTTTCTGCATTGCATCAACGCAAGTCTGCCCAGAATACATCTGGTTATGATTCCCACTGCACGGCTGACATCCTGTGAAATGAGTGATGAACGGCCTTCTCCAACTTCCTCTTCCATATCCAGTTCCCTTGAGATACTCCTCCCACACAGTAGCATAGACTTCGCTCACTTTCTCCGCGTGTCTCCTCCTCAACAATGGCGACTCCTTCTCGATTTGTATATACTTTTCTGTGATATTCTCAAATGTGCCAAGAGTCTCCATCCAATACCCTTCGAAGTAATATTCATCCTCGACGTAGATTTTGCCTCCCCATTTCTCTTTTTCTTTCAATAGCAAGTAAACTAAGCCGGATTGATCATCGGATTCTCGAAAAATCTTGTCTTTGAAAAGAGTGCTCAGGGTTTCGCCCCATTTATCGTATTCAGGTGATTGTGGACCCATGCTGGCCCAGACATCCATGAAATCCATCGACCATTGGCAATTTCTTATGAGGAACACACCCGCGTTGATGCTGGTCCAGCTCTTCGTCTCGTAGATTAAATTGAGCCAGCCGTGGAGTACGAAGTTATGGTCCTTGTATCTTTCTAATGGGAGTTTGAAGTCCATGTCTGTTATGGCGGCATCTGAATCGACCCACCAGATCCATTCGGCTTCGGGATGGGCGAGCATTACGGCTTTGATGGTGGGGGTTTTGGCCCAGAAAGAGAACATCTTCGGCTGGAACAGCACGTTATTGTAGAAAATGTCGATGCCGTGCCGCCTGCAGTAATCCACCTTGTTCTTGAAGAGTTTCAGGAGTAAATAATCTCCAATGGGATTCTTACACGGCGTCGCTTGTGACCCAGTCACCATCAGAATCCGGTTCTGCACTCCGGCGGCGAACGTGGGGTGCTGCTTCAGCCACTCTATTCTCTTCTCGTCCCAGTTCTTAACCGGCGGCGAGTCTATTGTATATCTTATTGTAGGATCATCGTAGAAGTTCTGATCCGGTGGATCATGGCGGAAGTTAGGTCCCGAAACATAATCGACGCAGCTCACGGAAGAGGCAGCAGTGGAGGTGTGTGAAGCGTCTAACTCAGCAGAGAAAGCCGGAGTCTGCTTTGCATTCGGGCTGAAGAGAGACCACAGTGCCCAGATGGTTAAGAAAGCCACCATGGAAGCGCCAACCATGAGAAATGTATCGGAAAGAAACGAAACGGCCCTGCTCCGAGCATTATACTTGGCCATGGAGAGATTATGGAGCTGGGAGACCTCCGAGGACACCATTATAAACCAATAAAAGCCACTGAATTTAAGCCCAATCCTCCAAAACACGCGTCATCGCGGTGAATTTCGTCTGTTAGCGATGAAACTCGGGTTGCCACCACCTTGAATTCTGAATCAATGCGTCACCATCCCCTGTATACGCCCAAAGATTTGTCCGAGCCTGTGTATATAGTCTATGAATAGTTCCAAAACAGCTGAAGGGAACTTGAAACAAGTGGTATTTGACTGTGATCAGTGACGAAAGGAACTTGGAGATAGAAAGCTGGTGGTTGAAGGTTCTTTAATGGCGGTTGTTGCTTAGTGTAATACGAAGTACTGGAAATTGGGGCTGGCCAATTCAGATTTCAGTGCGCTGATGGACGTACGTTAGATCTTTGGAACCGACACCTCAAGCTTTCATTTATAAAATTAAAGTTATTTTTAAAGGTACATGTCGTATCTTTACCCAAAACATCTTATTCCTAGAATTTGATATATTTAAATTTTCATAAATAGAAAAAGTTTGGACTATCTTGAAAAATAAATGCATGTGTTCACACACAGATTGAAAAAATTATTGGAAAATTAAAGATTAGAAACAAATTTCATAATTTATATTTATTTAATTCATTCAAAAAAATATTGTAGGTGTATTTGTAAAAAAAAAAAAACAATAAAAATGCTACTAAATAAAGAAACTGAAATATATATTTGGAATACTGAAAGAAAAGAAACATATATAATTGAGACTAATAATGACATAATAAATACCATTAATTCTTAATTAATAAATCCAATGAACTGAAAAAATGAGCCTTCATAATCATATAATGCTATGTAACTTAAATGTGGCATTAAAAAGGGTGGCCGAATGATTCAATAATTGAAAATAATAAAACTGGCTTAACATACACGGTAATCGGGTAATTACTATATATTATTAAGCACTAATTAGTGAAATAATTCTTAGATGAACATTGGTTAATTGTGTTGAAAATATGAAAAATATTTGTGTTGAAAATTATAATGTTGAATGTTGAAAATTAGGTAAAATTAGGTGTTGAATATTGAAAATTAGTGTGTGAAGATGTATGTAATGATGAAATTGTTTTTGGATTGTTTTCCAAAGAAATCCTATAAATAGGTCTTCATTTGTAAAGATTTGATACAATTGAGTAGAGAGAAAAATATTATAAAGTGTGTAGTTTGGTAAATTTTGAGAGTTTGAGATTTTTACTTTTTACCATAAATTTTTACTTTTCACAACACGTTATCAGCACGAAGCTCTAAAAGTCCTCCATACTTTTCCAAGCTCCAAACAGAAGAAAAAGGTAACAAAAATAATAATATTTATTTTACTGTTATTTATTTATTGTGTATATATTTAATATATAATATAATGTTATTATTAAAATAATAAAAATAAATTTTTCAAAAACTTGTTATAAATCTTGGGAGGATGTTAAGACGACATCCCACACTCCCGGTAAGGGATACGACAAGTATAAAAGCCTATAAGGTTTTAAACAAAATAACTTATGATACTTCATTATAATAATGTGATATGATATACATAATTATTTAAACATGACTAATATTATATACACCATATTATTACCATAGAATTATACAAATACATACATTTATTTTTTTGTACATCAACGGTCATAAACGATAACAAAACGGCTAGTTTTTGCCCTATAAATATGATCTCGCAAACTCTTTCAATCACTCCAACTTTCTCCTATTCTAAAAATTATTCTTCATCAAATTTTCGAAGAAAAAAGAAGATGGCTTTTTCAAGGTTATTTTTAATTATTTTGGTTATCATACTCACGAGTTTTTTATTTATCGGAGAATATCCTCCTCGTGTGTTTTCTTTATTTTTACAAATGCTTGTACTTGTTGTTTATCCATTAATTTGTTTTGCAATATTCATTAACTAATAAAATGCATCGTAATTTTTTAGTACCACCATGTCAAATTTGACAAAGCTCGAATTTGTTGCGCTCGACATCACGGGAAAAAATTATATGCCATGGAGCTCTCGATGTAGAAATGCATCTTGAGTCATTGGTCTAAGCGAGACCATTAAAGAAAATGGTATATCTTCATCACAAGAAAAAACAAAAGCTATAATATTTTTGCGCCGACGTCTCGATGAAGGTTTAAAATGTGAATATCTCATCGAAAAAGATCACATGGCTCTGTGGAAATGATTGAAAGAAAGATTTGAACATATAAGGGAAGTTATACTTCCGAACGCCCGTGATGAATGGAATATGTTAAGATTCCAAGAATTTAAGAAAGTCAGTGATTATAATTCAGCGATGTATCGAATAATCTCGCAGCTAAAATTTTGTGGACATGAGGTTACAGAATCGGAAATGCTTGAAAAAACATTTTCCACGTTTCACGCATCAAATATAACTTTACAGCAACAATATAGAGTGCGTGGATTTGCGAGATATTCTGAACTCATCGCCTGTCTTCTTGTGGCGGAAAAGAACAATGAGCTATTAATGAGAAATCATCAGTCCCGACCCACTGGATCAACAGCATTTCCAGAAGTAAATGCTGTGAGTAAAAAGGAATTTAAACCTGGAAACCAAAATCAAATCTAGAGACAAGGTTTTGGTCGAGGTCGAGGTCGAGGTCGAGGTCGAGGTCGAGGTCGAGGTCGAGGTCGAGGTCGTGGTCGTGGAGGTGGAATTGGTTGTGGTCGTGGTCGAGGCCGTGGTTTTGAAAACAATAGAGATAGTTATTTTTATAACTCATCTCAAAAGGGCGTCACGAACCATCCACAGAAAAGGCATCATGAGAATATGAGTGTTAATGAAAATCACTCGAAAATATTTGAAAGTTCTTGTTTCAGATGCGGCACTCCAGGATAGGGGTGGGAAAAAATACCGAAATACCGAAATACCGTACCGAAAAAATACCGAACTTATCGAAAAAATCGGTATACCGAACATTTCGGTACGGTATCATAATACCGAAAATAATTTTTTATTATTATTTTTTTTAAAATTTAAGTTCGGTATACCGAAAAAATGTCGGTATACCGAAACATTTTCGGTATGTGTTATATTTACATATGTATTGTCAGTAATTTTATTTCATTGCATATTTTTTTTTGAAGTTCAAATATGAAAAATGCTATGAGTAAAGCTGAAGTTTGCATACTCGATAGTGGTACAATGCACACTATCCTCCGAGATAAAAGATATTTCTTGGAACTAAAACCAACAAAAACAACGGTGAATACAATATCAGGTCCTGTAGACTTGATTAAAGTATGTGGTAAAGCACAATTTTTGTTACCTAATGGTACAAAATTTTTGATCAATGATGCTTTATATTCACCACAATCGAAAAGAAATTTGTTGAGTTTTAATGATATATATTCCCATGGTTATGATACTCAAACATTGAATGAAGGGAATGAGAAGTATATGTGTCTTATCACATATAAATCAGGAAAGAAATATGTGATTGAAAAACTATCAATGCTCCCTACTGGATTGCATTATACACATAGAAGTCCCATTGAATCAAACATGGTAGTTGATAATTCTTCAATATTAACCAATTGGCATGATCGATTAGGATATCCTGGTTCAACAATGATGCGAAGAATTATAGAAAATACACATAGTCATCCGCTGAAAGACCAGAAGATTTTTCAGAATAATAAATTTCAATGTAAAGCATGTTCTCTTGGAAAAATTATTATAAGATCATCACCAACCAAAATCCAAACTGAATCACCAATGTTTCTTGAACGTATTCAGGGTGATATTTGTGGACCAATCCATCCACCATGTGGACCATTCAGATACTTTATGGTATTGATTGATGCCTCCAGCAGATGGTCACATGTATGTTTATTGTCAACTCGAAATGTTGCATTTTGCAAGATTACTTGCTCAAATAATAAAATTGAGGAATCAATTTCCCGATTATACAATCAAGAAAATTATACTTGATAATGCTGGTGAATTTACTCGAGCTCGAGACTATATCATGAATACCTAACATGTCTAGCATTGAAGTGCACGTGATCACACCGAAAATGACATTAGTTCTTGAAGGAGCATTGAATTGAGTAGGGCAATAGATTGTGGTCACACCAAGATTTATGTAAATTATTCAATATGCCATTGTGTTTTCATTAAGAAAACAACATCCGGATGCGTAATTATTGCTGTATATGTTGATGGTTTAAACATCATTGGAACGAATAAGGAAATTCAAGAAGTTGTGTCATACTTAAAGGAATAATTTGAAATGAAGGATCTTGGAAAAACCAAGTATTGTCTCGGTTTACAAATTGAACAAAAAGAATGTGGAATATTTGTTCACCAGACAAATTATACAGAAAAGATCCTTAAACGTTTTAATATGGATAAATCAAATCCTTTAAGTACTCCAATGGTTGTTAGATCATTAAACATAGAAAAGGATCCATTCCGTCCATGTGAAGATGATGAAGATATTCTTGGTCCAGAAGTACCATATCTAAGTGCTATCGGTGCCTTTATGTATCTTACAAATTGTACAAGGCCTGATATATCTTTTGCCGTAAATTTGTTGGCAAGATTTAGCACATATCAAACAAAGAGACACTGGAACGGAATTAAACATATATTCCGTTATCTACGAGGAACGACAGACTTGGGACTTTTGTATTCAAAAGATGCTAATCCAAGTATAATTGGTTATGCCGATGCTGGATACTTATCTGATCCACACAAGGCACGTTCCCAAACTGGATATGTATTTACTCGTGGAGGCATTGCAATTTCTTGGCGTTCACAGAAACAAACACTCGTAACAACTTCATCAAATCATGCCGAGATTATTGCACTACATGAAGCAAGCCGTGAATGTGTGTGGTTAAAATCAATGACCCAACATATCCAAATCTCATGCGGATTATCATTCGACGAGAAGCCTGTGATACTATATGAAGATAATGCTACATGTGTTGCTCAAATGAAAGAGGGATACATAAAAAGCGACAGAACTAAACATATTCCTCCTAAGTTCTTCGCATTCACCAAAGAGCTAGAGAAGAATAAATGTATTGATGCTCGTCACATTCAATCAAGTGAAAACTCATCAGATCTATTCACAAAGGCACTTCCTACGACAATATTCAGAAAGCACATATATAATATTGAGATGCGCAATCTACGAAATTTGTGAAGAATTGTTCATGTCAACATGAGGGGGAGTTTACGTGACTGCACTATTTTTCCCTTACTATGGTTTTTATCCCAATGGGTTTTTCCTAGTAAGGTTTTTAACGAGGCAGTACAAAATCACGTAATGAAGACATCATCGTATAATGATCATCATCACAAAGGGGAGTGTTGAAAATATGAAAAATATTTGTGTTGAAAATTATAATGTTGAATGTTGAAAATTAGGTAAAATTAGATGTTGAATGTTGAAAATTAGTGTGTGATGGTGTATGTAATGATGAAATTATTTTTGGATTGTTTTCCAAAGAAATCCTATAAATAGGTCTTCATTTGTAAAGATTTGATACAATTGAGTAGAGAGAAAAATATTATAAAGTGTGTAGTTTGGTAAATTTTGAGAGTTTGAGATTTTTACTTTTTATCACAAATTTTTACTTTTTCACAGCAAATTGATTATTTGTATTTTTGTGCTTATTATACAATTTAAAATTTTAACTATTAATAATTTTTGACACGACTCAATTAAAGAGTGAAGCAGTTATCCTATAATCTCACGCTATGCAGTTTGTACATGCAAAAAAGCAATATTTTTATATATAAAAATTGAATTGAAGTACTTTACATTTTTCCCCCAGTCACTTTCACTTTTATTTTAAACGTAATGAGTATCAAAATTTCAAGTTTGAAATAATTATAACAAACTCTCTCCTCTCAAAGCCAATTTTTTTTATATATAAATTATGGTATATCCATCGGTCCATCCACACACACACACAGAGATATATATATACACACAGAGTGGAGTTTTAACTTAGTTGTTAATTATTATTTTGTTTAAGCTTTATTAATAAGAAAATGCTTTGACGTTTCGTCAAACAGAACCCTTTCGAACCTATCCAAATGCAATTTGGACTCACCAGTGAAATTATTGTCCAGTTCCTTCTAATAAATAATTTGCATTAGGGTGGGAAAGTTATTTTATTGGATTAAAATATTATCACCACAAACCAATAATTATATATACATATATAATATAATCTCATAGTAAATTTTTTTTTTTTAAAAAATGCATAGTAAGAGAACAATCGAAACAGAACAATTGAATTTTTATATGATTTAAAATATTTGTGTAACGTATCGTACTTTTACTACTTCAAAATTTGCGGAAAAATTAAAAATTTTCTTAAACATAAAATTTCATACGGTCGTCACTTGTCATTTAACTTAATAATATTAAAATCAACATTCCTAACTAATATTTTCCAACAAAGTACTTATTTCAAATAATCTCACATCCAACATAAAAACATAATATTTTAAAGTTTTCATAAAACATAAACATAGTGGTCCTCGGGTTTAGCCTTCCGCTCAGTCCAAGCCTGCCCCTTGGTCGCCACCTCTTGTCTCCTCCTCAACGTACTCACCTGCATCGTTCAAGTCTAGTGAGTCTAAAGACTCAACACGTATAAACTGGGAATAACGAGTATTACATAATAAAACCACATACAACTTCAAAATATAACATATATACTTGAAACTTAAACTTTCATAATAACTTTGAACTCTCATAAACTTCTTTGAACTTGAACATACATATTTTGAAACTTGAACTTGCATAATAACTTGAACTTTCATGAACTTGAGCTTTGCATAAACTTTGAACATACATGCATACATAATATGACGTGCCATCACATAAACTTTTCTTTAAACATGCTTTCATACTTCAACATACTTAACTTCATCATTTTGCGTAGAGGATGTTTCAAAGCAAGTGACCCATAACATAATAAATGCCTGATCAGACAAACCACAGTACTGGGCTGACAGGGACGTATCCACTGCCACATACATGAGATCCCTGTTCATAATTTAACAGGCCAGTTGATCCACGTTCATAATTTAACGCTTCCACGATCTAACCCGTTCATAATTTAACGGGCGGATTGGTCCCCGTTCATAATTTAACGCTTTCCAATCTTAACTTCAAACCCGTTCATAATTTAACGGGGTGGAGAGGTCCTCGGCCACGTTCACCGACTTCCAAACCCATTCACTTTTGGTCACAAGACATTTAGCATACCTCAAAAACTTCAAATATTTTCTTTGCACGTCATACATACTTACTTTGCATTGAGGGATTCGTTGGATGTCAATCGGGTCGTTGCTGCAACATACTAATATGAATACATAAACTTAACTTGTACAACTTAAACGTAAATGTCATGCTTAATCCCAAGCTAAATAAATTCTTAGAACATTCTATAATTTCCCATGACATAACCCTGTAAAACATCATATTAAACCATGGTATAAAACCTCAAATCAAACCTTAAATAATAAAAGAATATACCTAAAATCTGAAGGTACACGGACCCCGTCCCTAGGTCCGTATCATGGTCCGTGTCCGTGCGCTTAAAAATTGTTGTGATGAAATAAGAAGGCACGGACACCGTGCCTACCTCCGTGTCCGGGTCCGTGTCCGCTCTGTTCGACGAATTATTTTATGAAAATTTTGCGACATGTCTATTCTCCCAATTAACACATAAGGCATCAAGATTCATCACTATGAGACCATTCTAGGACACCATAACAATGAACTAAACTTTTATAATCACCCTACAATTCATACGACCCAAAATATTGTCATTTATATTAAAGTTTATTTCTTACGACATCTTAATAATTCAAGCTCTTAACGACATGAATCAAAACCTCAAAAATACTCTAAACATCATTACTAACTTTCTTATATGCAGCAACGATCACCCGTCGATCCCCAACAAAGCCTGCAACATAAAAACTTCAAGAACATATTAAAATTCATAACTTTCTTGAAACACGATTTGAGCAGTCATACTAAAAATTCCATAACTCACTCGTTTTTAATCCAAATAACTCGAATTTTATATCAAATCGAACGTATCGAAAATATATACATTTTTGTAATTAAAAGTTTTCTCAAAATATGTACCGAAAAATCGCAGTTTTCGAAAGAACAGCGAAACATGAGTTTTCGGATCTAAAAATAGCAGTCATACTAAAAACACCATAACTCACTCGTTTTTAATCCAAATAACTCGAATTTTATATCAAATCGAAGGCATCAAAAATTTCTACGATTTTTACGTTGAAAGTTTTCTCAAAATCAATACCGAAAAATCGCAGTATTTTACAGAACAGCGAAAACGTGAATTTGGTGATCCAAAATTGTTTCAAACTTGATCTAGACGTGATTGCTCAAACTTCTACGCATCACACATATAATTTTTGCATAAATAACAACACAACGCATCATATGACAAGATCGATGCATCAAGAACAGAATATACGTGCCTTTTGATATTTAAAAATACCGAAACGACGATACCGAAGCGGAGATGATACGGGAGACGATCTGGGACGAACTTAGCTCAATTCTTCAAAGAAAACTTACTAAATATATGCTGGAAATTTTTAGAGGAGATGTGCTCGTTGAATGAAAAAAAAAAAAAGGAAGAAAATGAAATAAATAAATTGAGAGAGGAGTGTTTTAAAAACACAACCTTCTCTTTAGTCAAAAAGTTTAATAGCATGTTTTGTTTTGTGTTTTGGGCTGTGTGTGTGTACGTGTATATGTGTGTGTAAATGTGTGAGTGTGTGTGTGAGTCAAAGTGTGTGTGCTTGTGTGTTGATATATATTTGTGTGTATATAAATATACCTACATATATATAAACAATTGTAACATATGTATTTAATATATTAAAAAATCTATTTAAAAACATTTAACATACTAATTTAAAATAAATCTCATATTAACCCCATTATAAATTTTAAATTTAAATAAGATGCACAAATACTACAACTTTAAAATTTTAAAATCAATTAATCATTTAAATAATTAAGCTCTTAAATTACTAAAATTAATTAAATTATTTAAAATACTCCATCCTTATCTTAAATAAAATACTGCATTAAAATTTACTAAAAAAAAAAATCGCCCCTATCTCCTTTCCTCGATCTCGCCTCGAATAATCGTCTGAAACATAAAACTCTAGAAAATATTTTAACATACATTAAATAAACATAAATAATTAAAATAATAAATTTCACAAATTAAATATATGCATGGATTTTACGTATACTATTTTGGGCTTTACAATATCTCCCCCCCTTATAAAAATTTCGTCCTCGAAATTAAGTCTTACCGAACAACTCTGGGTAGCGGATTCTCATATCTGCTTCAGCTTCCCAAGTGGCCTCCTCCACTGATTGATTCAGCCACTGGACTTTGACTAACTTAGTCGTCTTATTTCGAAGTCTACGCTCTTGTCTGTCTAAAATTTTAATCGGTCTTTCCTCATAAGACAAGTCTGGAGTCAACTGCAATGGCTCATGGCTCAGAACATGCGAAGGATTTGCTAGATACTTCCTCAACATCGAAACGTGAAATACATTGTGCACTCCGGCCAAATTCGGCGGTAGGGCTACACGATAAGCTAGTGTTCCAACTCTGTCAAGAATCTCGAACGGTCCAATAAATCTCGGACTCAGCTTACCTCTCTTCCCAAATCTCATAACACCCTTCATAGGTGCTATCTTAACAAATACATGATCACCTACAGCAAATTCAAGATCTCTCCTTCTCTTATCAGCATAACTCTTCTGACGACCCTGGGCGGTCTTCATTCTGTCACGAATTTTAACCACCACATCTGCAGTCTGCTGAACTATTTCTGGACCAAGTTCTGCTCTCTAACCAACTTCATCCCAATGAACCGGCGATCTGCACTTTCGTCCATACAAAGCTTCATAAAGAGCCATACCTATTGATGATTGAAAACTGTTATTGTCGGTAAACTCCACAAGTGGTAGTTTAGACTCCCAAGTCCCATGAAAATCAATCATACAAGCTCTCAACAAATCCTCTAATATCTGAATCACTCGCTCAGACTGGCCATCTGTCTGAGGGTGAAATGCAGTACTGAATAACAATTTCGTCCCCATGGCTGCATGTAAACTTTTTCAGAAGGACGATGTAAACCTCGGATCCCTGTCTGACACAATAGAAACTGGAATCCCATGCAAACGAATTATCTCCCTTATATAAAGCTCCGCATACTGCGTCATGGAGAAAGTCGTCTTCACTGGTAAGAAATGTGCTGACTTAGTTAGTCGATCCACTATAACCCAAATGGCATTGGATGCTCTGACTGACCTCGGCAAACCAACAACAAAATCCATGGTGATATTCTCCCATTTCCACTCTGGAATCGGAAGTGACTTAAGCATCCCTGCTGGTCTCTGATGCTCTGCTTTTACCTGCTGACAAGTGAGACATTCTGATACATATCTGCGGATATCTCGTTTCATCCCTGGCCACCAATACAAAATTTGCAAGTCTTTGTACATCTTGGTACCTTCTGGGTGAATAGAATACGGAGATGCATGTGCCTCTGACAAAATATCCTGTCTGATTGAATCACCACTAGGCACCCACATTCTATCTTTGTATCTCACAATACCATCTGACACTGTGTAGAGAACACTGCCCTTCGCTTCATCTTTTAGTCTCCATTTCTGTAGTTGCTCATCTGAAGACTGTCCTGCTCGAATACGATCTAGCAAGGAAGATTTGACTGTCAAATTAGACAGCTTAGGAGCTTTGCCTTGCGATAAACTTCCAAGTCAAACCTTTGAATCTCATACTGAAGAGATCTCTGAGCTGATAAATGAGCTATGACTGCAACTTTTCTGCTCAATGCGTCTGCGACAACATTAGCTTTTCCCGGATGATAGCTAATTTCACAGTCGTAATCCTTAACCAGTTCTAACCAACGTCTCTGTCTCATATTTAATTCTTTCTGTGTGAAGAAATATTTGAGACTCTTGTGATCAGTGAAAATCTGACATTTCTCACCGTATAGATAGTGTCTCCAAATTTTCAATGCAAAAACAACGGCTGCTAACTCAAAAGTTTTCTCAAAATATGTACCGAAAAATCTCAGTTTTCGAAAGAACAGCGAAACATGAGTTTTCGGATCTAAAAATAGCAGTCATACTAAAAACACCATAACTCACTCGTTTTTAATCCAAATAACTCGAATTTTATATCAAATCGAAGGCATCGAAAAGTTCTACGATTTTTACGTTGAAAGTTTTCTCAAAATCAATACCGAAAAATCGCAGTATTTTACAGAACAGCAAAAACGTGAATTTAGTGATCCAAAATTGTTTCAAACTTGATCTAGACGTGATTGCTCAAACTTCTACGCATCACACATATAATTTTTGCATAAATAACAACACAACGCATAATATGACAAGATCGATGCATCAAGAACAGAATATACGTGTCTTTTGATATTTAAAAATACCGAAATGACGATACCGAAGCGGAGATGATACGGGAGACGATCCGGGACGAACTTAGCTCAATTTCTTCAAAGAAAACTTACTAAATATATGCTAGAAATTTTTAGAGGAGATGTGCTCGTTGAATGAAAAAAAAAAGGAAGAAAATGAAATAAATAAATTGAAAGATGAGTGTTTTAAAAACACAACCTTCTCTTTAGTCAAAAAGTTTAATAGCATGTTTTGTTTTGTGTTTTGTGCTGTGTGTGTACGTGTATATGTGTGTGTAAATGTGTGAGTGTGTGTGTGAGTCAAAGTGTGTGTGCTTGTGTGTTGATATATATATGTGTATATATATATATATACCTACATATATATAAACAATTGTAACATATGTATTTAATATACTAAAAAATCTATTTAAAAACATTTAACATACTAATTTAAAATAAATCTCATATTAACCCCATTATAAATTTTAAATTTAAATAAGATGCACAAATACTACAACTTTAAAATTTTAAAATCAATTAATCATTTAAATAATTAAGCTCTTAAATTACTAAAATTAATTAAATTATTTAAAATACTCCATCCTTATCTTAAATAAAATACTGCATTAAAATTTACTAAAAAAAAAATCGTCCCTATCTCCTTTCCTCGATCTCGCCTCGAATAATCGCCTGAAACATAAAACTCTAGAAAATATTTTAACATACATTAAATAAACATAAATAATTAAAATAATAAATTTCATAAATTAAATATATGCATGGATTTTACGTATACTATTTTGGGCTTTACAATTTGAATTATATTAATACTAATAATTAACCATTTTGATAAAAACATCTTTTTTTGATGATAAATTTGTAATTTATTGAGTAAAATCATTCTTTACAAGTTCAACTAATCAAAAAAGAAACTCACCGTTCATCCAAACAAAAAATGAACTATTTTTTTTATTATTACAAGATATATATTGTTAATTCCGACAAAAACAAAGGTATGTCTGTACCTGCCAAACATTAATAACAATGACAAAAAGATTAATCTTACAAAATTATTATTAATCTGTTTCTGTACTTAGCTCACCTAATAATGGAACTACACAGGTAAAGGAATTAAACCAAGCAATTAGAAATGGGTATGTAATATCAAGACTTAGAGTTAATTTCTAAAATCAATTTCATTTATCACAATTGATCGCATTTCGCGTAAGATAAATAGTATATTACACGCAAGACAGTCTCATAAGAACGTTTACGTTAAATTATTATGCGATAAAATAATTTCCTTGATAGATTTTAATGATTTTTTTAAGAAAAAAAGGAAAATATTTAAAAATAAAAGGCCGATTTTTTGATGAAATGAAATATTACTAAACTCCGTTTGATCACTCTTTTAGCAATCAACCTCACAGCCATTTGAAAAGCACAACACAACATGACAATAATATAATTCAGTATGACAGCCTAAGAAGCATTGGAGGTTAGCACTCATTACACCAACAATTTTCATTTGAAAAGACTTGAATTCTCCCATGATACTTGCTACACTTGTTCTGTTTCATGGTTTAATTCTGTCATATGCTGTGATATATTCACAAGAAATTGCACTTACGAGGTCCTTACCAGCATTTGCATTACATAATACAAGAAAAGAGAGAATTGGGAAATTATATCAGCATCCTTCGAGATCGCGCCATCTGAGATAAACGAGCCCAGCACGATAATGTGTATAAGCACCAGCCACAACCATTATATGGAAAAGTTGGTGACTATGCCCGGCAATGTCGAATTTTCCCGGCATCCACCTCTCTGGCACTCTCGTTGCATAGACAAGTGTTCCGATCCCATAGAATGTGCCCATCAAGGCTTCGTAAACTGTTGTATGGACCGCCTCCGGCTGGTTCCAGAACAAAATGATCTTGTGTAGAATAGGTGCTGCACCTGATAGACTCATCCCAACAAACAGCATGGTTCGAAAGTTACGGTACTCAGGGCTTTGGAAAACCGGAAGAAGGGATACCAATATCGTACCTACACCCAAAATTGTGATGAATCCTATGTACAGGTTGCAGAAGAGAGGATAGCACATGAACGAATAAAAGACAAGGGGATAAAAGGAGGTTGTTATAAGGGCGGATATTCCTGCATAATCAAATCTAAGCATGATGTAGGATAGGCGTTCGGAGTGACAACAGAGCAAGTGGCATGCACTGCTTGCTAACAAGCAAGACATCGCCCCACACATGAAGGCGAAGAATGGCCACCGTGTGATTGGCCTTGACATCAATGGTGCTACTATGTTTGACACGTCATCCTTCATGCTACTCTGCAAAAGATTGAGCGAGCAAACATGTTTTTACGTGTTCTGGAATTATAATGTAAAGAATAATTTTCATTGTCAAGCAAACGGAGAGACTACATAATGCACGTCTTCACTAATAACGACTTCGCATTTATGAAAATGGTTAGTCCAACTCAATAAAATTCATATGTATCCATATAAAACTACTATCAAATCCATCACACAAGCTAATGTAGGACAAGGATATTTACTCTTCTGCTCTTTTGAACTTGAACCTAGGAAAATGTCAACATTGAACTAATCACACCAATTCACAACCCTATTTTGCCAAAATGACAAATGGAAAGAGAGTAAACCACGTGATGGAGAACAGTGAATTGGATAAAGGAACTGAGAAATACCAGAACACAAGTATCGGTGTGGTTACTGTGGGAAAGACGTTCTGGTAAACAGTTGCTGAGAAGTTCCATGATATGCAAATCAGTCAAGGATGGTATCAAGTCCATGGTATGCAAGGAAATTTTTAACCCCTTTCGAAGTCTTTGGAAATCAGACATGTGTGGCAAGTACTGGATACAAGTTGTGAGCTCCGTTCGTAATTGGTGAAACTCTGCTTTTTTGAGCACGTTGGGTAAGTTATGTAGGTCCACAACCTTTGGAACCATCATAGCAGTATAAATGGTCAGGGAAAGGAATAAGAAGAACCCTATCAAGTGCCTGCAGATGATGAATCATGCTTGCAAGTTCAATATATATATATAAATCACGATGATTAAATAAAGAATATATAACATGGTCATTGTGAAAGTCGCCATCGCATGAGAAACAGATCGTAGAAGCGTGACTTCTGATAAGGTAAAGTATCTTTTGCTTATGATTTTCAAAATATTTAATCAAACTCATGCAAACTTTTTAACCTCTCACTTTTAAGTTAGAGTTAATCAATACTTGATAGAAAACAGTGGCCAAGAATAAAGTAACCTGTATACCAAGTGTACCACATATTACATGCACCTTAACTACCCCACTAATCCTTCAGAAGTTACCTTGCATGCATTCTCAGTCACCGTTGCTCCCTCTTAAATTCCAAGAACATATTTTTTAGTGAACCACGCGAAACAATTTTAGTAGCTATTGCTTACTATGTTGAAACTCGATTTCTTGATCTCAAACAGGGTGCATCAAAAAGTGCATAATTAGTTTCCTAACTACATGTTAGTTTTTTTTTTTGGGAAAAAAAGAAAAAGAAAAAACAGTCATGTCCCCCAGTACTCGAGCTCGAGACTATATCATGAATACCTAACATGTCTAGCATTGAAGTGCACGTGATCACACCGAAAATGGCATTAGTTCTTGAAGAAGCATTGAATTGAGTAGGGCAATAGATTGTGGTCACACCAAGATTTATGGCACTTAAATACTCCGTGTCATCTTTAGCTACCCAAGAACTCTTAACAGTTCCTGAACTTTTGTTTACTTCACTAATTGACGAAAATACTCACCACCACACAATCACGACCACTATTTCACCTTCAGTTGCCACCAATCTAGCAGAGAAAAGTATCATAAATACTAAATATGGCCATGATAGATCTTACAGTTTCAATAAACATACAATTGAAAAGACCATTAGTGGCTAGAGGATATGAGATCATGTGTGGCCATTAGTGATCTTTTCTAGTAAACAACCTGATTCTTACAGGCCAAGATGTTAGATCCCCTTGTGCTTATTACCAAGCACTTTTCCAAATAGTTACAATAAGATCGCTACCCTGACACTCTCTCACCACTTGTTCACAACTGTAAAATGGCTATAATCAAGTATACAGTTTAGGAAAAAGCAGGAGAAAGAAGAAAAATCAAATACAAAATCTTATTACATTATAGGCGAGAAAAGAGAGAGAATTCAAATGTTACAAAACGGCATCTTTACACTACAAAAATCACCAAATCACAAAACAAGGTCACACTTACTCCACAGAAACAAAGATTAATGAATGGGAGCAAAAGCACAAAAGAAATGCTTACGTCCAAACATTGAGGGTCTCATTGTGAATGGTAAAAACACTGAGTAAGGCCTGCTTCATTGGCCATTCAGACCTGTAATGACCCAGAATATACTCGTTGTCTTTCAAATACCCAGGCAAAGAATGATACTCCACCAACTGGTACTTCACTTTCCTCCACAATCTTTTTCCTTTCCCTTCTCTTGTTTGAGAAGAAATGCTCTCATTCTCATTTGATTCACAGCAAGATTTCAATCTACAATTCCTTTTGTTCTCACCCATTCTGATTAGCCTACCGATCATCATACACAATGTAAGCATAAAATCACAAAATGACCATAGATTTACAGCAACAAATGGTCCTTTTTCGTGCATGCGTATGTATGAACTATCATAACATGTATACAAAATCCAGTGACAGAGAAATACCTGATTAGAATAAGCACTCCGCCGCCAGGAAACGACCAATAAATGTTATCATTGAAATGCAGAAAAGACCGTATATTTATAAAAGCATTTCTTGGTCTTCTCGGTGGATCTAACAAGAACTAGAGGCCATTTATGAGCCAAGGAGCCGTCATTAATGTATAACAAGAGGCAATCTAGTGGACAATATTGTTTATTGCTGTATTTCTTTTTCTTTCTTCCATAGGTAAGAAAAAAATAAAGTATTCATCGATTTAAAAGATGGAGAGACGAAGAAAAAGAGATGTATTGGTTCGATGCGGAGACGTTGAGATAAACTTTTTTTTTTTGAGTTGATATCTTGTGAGACGATTTCTTTATCTGTTAGACAGGTCAACCCTAACAATATTCACAATAAAAAGCAATCTCACAGAATACGATCCGTGAGACCGTCTCACACAAATTTTTGTTTTTTTTTTCAAAAATTATTTATGTATGACTTGGAACTGCAATCTTCATGTTCTTTGAGAATATAAGTTCCAATTACAATTAGCCTAGAGTTCAAAGTCGTTTATTACTCATATCAACTTGAGATATAATGATTTGAGCAATTCACTTTGATCTCTTTGTTGCTGTTTAACTTCATAATATATCCAATTACCTTATTTACAACTTTAATTAAAAGTATCAAATAGATAGTTTGAAATTTAATTGCGAATTTTAATCAAGTAAACTCGAACATATTAATAATAATAATAATAATAATAATAAGAGTAAATTTTTTGTTCCACAGTCTCTAATCCGTGAGACATGTTGACTTCATTCATATTTATCATGAAAAATAATATTTTAATATAAAAAATAATATTTTACATGAGTTAGATTGCGTTGAAAATCAATTTAACAAAATTAATCGGTGAGACGATCTCACAAAAAATTTGTATAATAATAATGCTCCCATCGGATTCAGCTGTGAAATTAAGTTTGTCATGTTATGATTTTAATATTTCAAATGAAGTTCTGTTGCTACGAAATTTCATAAAAGCTCTTCGTTACAATTATAAGCTCACCAACCCAAAAAGCCGGAAAACAATCAATATAATTTATAATTTTTTTTAATAATAATTTATAACACTCAGCAATACAAAACCAAAACAGTCAATACAATTTATAATTAATAGTAATTTACACCAACACCAAAACAATCAATAAAATTTATTTATTTATAACCATATATCACCAATAAAATAAATAAATAAAATTTATGTATAACAATCATTTATAACCCCATTAATACAAAATGCCAAAAGCTACCGATGGAATTTCTAATTTTTTTTAGTAATGTATATAAAAACAACCGACTTTACATGCACATGCAAAGAGTAATAGTACTAATTAACTTTATTTTCATGATCTATTTTTCTCATTTATTACCAAAAATATCCTTATTTTATTTAATATTAAATTATAAAGAACCTCTATTGTTGTAAATTCATATATTAGCATACAAAACTAGCTAAATTTTATCAGATTTAAATAAACATATCAGTTTTCATCTAAAAAGTTATTCTAAATGCATTAAATTTTTATTAAAAACATTATAAAATATATTATATTTTGTATTAGTTATTCAAATTTTTTAGTACTACTCGGGTTGGGTTGTTAGTGAGTTGTTCGGGATTTGATTATATTGGATTGTATAATTTAAATAAGCTTTCAAAATCTATTTTCAACTCAATTAATGTCAAAACTATCTTTAAAGTTTAACAAGAATCTTACTAGAATTATGAAACCCAGCCCACTTTTTTGGTCAAGATTTGTGCCAAAGTTTTACATTTAAATCCAACCCATTTGAGTATGACATTTGTACAATTCCTCGTTAATTAGACATATAGAATATGAACTTGTGGTTCGACGAGTGCCATGGGTTAGTTGCACATGACTTACATACACTCGAGCGTCTTATATTTTCAGATATTCATTTCAATCCTAAGTATACAATCATCTCTTTAGAGTGTAAAATCAAAAGTGTGTACTTTATGAAATGTTATAATTAATAGTAAACGTATAATTCTAATATTTATTTGAATTATACATCCACTCAATATGAGAATGGAAATCATAACTTTGACTTTGATACCAAGTATTTGCTTACAATAGCCCAAACGTGAAGATTCGATCGCTATTACAGACATATATTACACCAAAACAATTTTTTTCATATCCTTGTTGTCCATGAAAATCGAACATATGGTCAGTTTGGCTCTGATATCAACTATAAGAAGTGTCCTAAAAAACAGTAGACGGACGGTTACCTACGACCTAGCGCCTAGCCACCTAAACGGTTTTGTAAGTTAATTTTTGTAATATTTAATAACATTATACATTAATATCTTTAAATTATTTTTTATTTTATTTTTATTTAAGAATCTTATATCGTGTTGTTGTTGATATAGGTAAGGAAACATGACTAATAAAAAATAAAATAAAGTTTATTTTAGGATATTAATCATTGTTTAAATTAACTCAATATCATCGTTGTACATTCCTCTTTTTCAAATTCAAAATTATCCTCGTGATTTTTTCTCACTTTGATGTTTTAGAACAAACCAATACATTACATTTCTTGTTGGACTTTCGTTTAGGGTCTATAAAAAATGACCTTTAAATTTTTTATTAGTATTAAAAGACCAAAAACCTTTTTAAAAACAAAAAAAACCAACAAAAAAGCCTTAATCACCTAGAACAGTTCAGGACCGCCTAGAACCGCCTAGGTAATCTTGTCGCCTAAGCTGGCCGAATAACATTATTCCTAGGTGGTCGGCCACTGCCTAGCACCTAGGCTCCGACTAGATTGATTTTTAGAACAATGATTATAAGATTATGTGTTTGTCATTGTACCAGAAAATATAATTTGTGATAACGGTGCAACTCTAATTTTAAATCTTTCAATAATCAAAACGCTACGGTTGGATCACTATCTTAATCGGAGCAAATATGACACCCCAAACATACATCAAACAATAACATGATTGCATAGTTCTTGACTAACTTCTCGATTATTATTATGATCGAATTCCCAATCTACCTAACGGATGGTGAAATACAACGAGACCGTAGCAAGGCTACCTAGGCGGATATTTGACCTCTGTCGTTAAAATGAAACTTTAGACCCTTTAAAGTGATTGGCATGAATAAACGAATGAATTAAATTACATACATTATTTCTTAAACATAAACAACATTTTCAAGTTTATATATCAAAATTCAATTCGTAGCATAATTTTTTATATTCCTTTTTAATTTTTGACGACGTCGACATTTTTTTTAAAAAAAATATTTAGTAGAGCATGAGTTAACCAATACACGCATGAAATAACCCTTTAGGATCGGGAAGGCCAGCTGATTACATAATAATTTGATATTAAATGTTATAATGTCTCAAATGATATCAATTTTTTTTCAATAAAATTGCTTAAATCTAACAATATAATTAGTTAAAATAACATTGGTCACAAAATTAAATTTCGTCGAAAGTCCTTACATATAAAAGTCAATCGTACTAAGGTTATCCAAGCATTATTATTACCGGTCTTTGCTTTTAGTCAATTCTCAATTCTCAAGTCAACTTCTGAATTATTATTACACATTTATGAAGTTGTTTTTGAAAAAAAGCCTTCGTGAAATAAAATAAAGTGCATATTTATATTATATTAATTTTTTTCTAGCTTATTACTATTATATACAAGAACATTGGATTAGAGAATTAATAATTTTTATTTTTAAACACATTTTGAGCTTCCCAAAATACAATAAAAATCAATTTATTATAGAATAAAATTATTATCATTTCGCAATAAAAGTTTTTTTGTTTCTTGAATTGTTTTCAAAATTATTGTATACAGAGCATTGACCGATTGATATTAATTTTTAGCTCTTATTTTCAATGTATCTATATTTTAACATTTAATTTATTGAGACCAATTTTTTAACCATTATTTTTGGTAAACCATAATATTAATTATGTTCCGAGAGGTATTCAATTATACTTCTTTCTTCTCTTTAATAATTATGCCTTTACAAAGTGAGATTTGGACAGGGTGGGAAAATGCCGAATTTTCGGTATAACGAGATCACCGTACCGAAAAAATATCGAATTTATCAAATTTTTGGTATACCGAAAATTTCGGTACACTACGGTAACAATTCCGTAGTGTATTAATTTATTAAACTTCCGAGCCTAAAAACATATTTTTTATAAAAAAAAAAATTGTATATTCTTGCGATGTAACACCAAGTACTTAAAAGGATATAAGGTTGGAAAAACTCCTTTCAAATAGTGAAACATTATTTAATTCCAAAATCATTATTTCAAATTAGTATACATGATACACATATGATTATTCATTATACATTTAATATTTTTTAAAAATAAAATGAATTTAAAATAATATAAATATAGAACATGAGAATCATGAAGACTGATAATATAAAGAATATATTAAACTATACAGTTGGTATTAATTTGTGGTGGTTAATAGTGAGCGCTAGCAACAAACAATTTTAATATTTCCAAAAAAATTATTAAAAATCACAAAAATTATTTAACATCTTCTGTGAATTTTTTTAAAAAAATAAAACTATTTTAAATTTATAATAAGTACATGTTTTCAAAGTCGTACGCTTTTTGGGGAAAAAAATATTTCTCCCCTTTTATTTTAAACCAGAGAACTCGTTCGTATATATAGTAAACATTCGAGCCTTCCTCGTAACTTTATCTCCACTCAAAAACTATTACTGTTTAAAAATTAGTATATTCTTCTTCTAATGTTAACACTAACCCACCAACAACTTAAAAGGCTAAAAAAAGCATTAAAATACAGCAACATTATTCAATTCCAAAATCATTCTTAATAATTTATAATTAAAGTAAGGGTAATGTTCCATGCTTATAAATTAATATCTTAAAAACATAAAACGAATAAAATATAATATTATAACGATCATAAGTTATCTCGATTTTGGATTTCCTATTGGGTCTTTCTGTATAAACAGGCTTCATCTCGGATCTCCTCCGTCACATGCTTCCTCGTATATCATTACTCATAGAATATTCTCATATTGGAAAATAGGTTCTTTTTGTCTCTCCTAACACTCGAACCTAAGATTCTATTCATGAGAGTGGTTCAATTGGGTTAGATTGGTACCCACTCTCATGAATCTAAATACTCATTTCGGAGGTCTTAGATTCAAGTGTTGGGCCGAAAGAAACTCATTTTCTAGGAATTAAAATATTCTATGAGTAATAAAGCAAAAGAAATTTTTGAAGAAAATGTTCCCTTAAAAAACTCAAAATCGAGATAGTTCATGGTCGCTACAAAAACAAAACCTTAAATATTATATTCAACTTTAGAGTTGGTATTATTTTGTTTGTTTGTTAAAAGTACTATAATGCTTTACAAAATGAAACTACTATAATAAATATTACAATTTAATACGTTTTCAATAATAAGTAATGACTTATACGGCCGATGGACAATCGAAGTCATTAATGCTTTATTTTTATATAAAAACACTTCTTGCTATGAACCTTCTCTCATATTTTAGTTAATAAAGCTAATTAAATTCGTCGAAATAATTATAAAATCGAGAAACAATTCATTTATAATCAGTGGTACCTTACGTGTTGCAAATGCCTAATGTTTTTTAGTTCGATTCCTTTGGTTAATTCAAACAACTTAACATGATGTCACCTCAACCATTTTTATACTAATTTATTAGATTTTTTTTTTTTATTTTTCAAAATACTTTTCATATGTTTTCTTCCATGGTTGGTAAAATCAATTAATGAGTTTATGTGAGAAAGAATTAAAGAAATTAGTTTTTTGTTGATAGACAAGGGTTGCACAAAACACGCTTTTGTACAAAACACAACTTTCCCTTTTAGTTCAAGTATAAATAGGGGTCTTCTTCTTTCCTTCCAATGTAATTCTGAAACATTTTTTTCTTCAATAATAAAGTTTTCTCATTCTTCGATGAGGTCTTTACACATTTTAACATGGTATCAGAGCCAGGAAACTTTGATCCATCTCGAATTTTTTTCGAATCGTTGCTTCGCATCGTTTAGATTTGAGGATCTCTGCACCATGATTGTTGATTCTCTTGATTGGAACTTCAACTGTTCTTGTTTGATCTGCCTGTACCTTCCATGGCGGTTAATATTAGCTTCAACGATCCCCTCTACATTCACCCGTCGGATACCCCTGGTATGTGCCTCGTTAATGATCACTTGACAGGAACCGAAAATTATGGAGTATGGAGTCGAGCAATGCTTATCGCATTGCGTGCCAAGAACAAAACTGGATTCATTGACGGTACGTGCACAAAACCTCTCTTGAACAATCAACTTTGCACCAATGGGAAAGGTGCAATGCATTGGTGTTGTCGTGGATCATGAATTCCGTTTCGAGAGAGATTTTTGGGGGAATTGTATACGCAGTTGACGCTTCTACTGTTTGGACTGATCTTAAGGATCAATATGATAAAATTAATGGATCACGAATTTTTGCTCTGCACCGAGAGATTGGACGGTTGACGCAAGCTAGCAACACTGTATCAAGTACTATTGTCGATTGAGGCAGCTATGGGATGAATATTCGTCTTTGGTTGTGCTTCCATCATGTGAATGTGATACTGCGAGGCAATACATTGCACATGATCAACAACAAAAGCTTCTGCAATTTTTGATGGGACTCAATGAGAGTTATGCCCAAATTCGGAGCCAAACTTGATCATGATCCCTCTGCCTTCTGTCGGTCAAGCATTCTCAATTATATCTCAAGAAGAATCACATAGGTCCTTATCTACGGTTGAATCGCCTTCAACAGCTCTTTTCTCTGTACAAGGCAAACTGAATAATCAAAAGAGAGACACATTAACTTGTGATTATTGCCACCGGATTGGTCACACGAAGGAATTTTGTTATAAACTTGTTGGATTTCCTCCTGGTCACAAGCTGTACACAGTTAACAATGGTAGAAAGGGACAAAATGGAAGAGTATACAAGAGTGTTCCTAGAGATCAGAAGCCGTATGCGAACTTAACAGATAGTGTACTCACAGAAACTTCACCAAGCATTCACACAGAAGCCACTAGTCCGGCCTCGGCTTCAATTTTCACACCAGCCCAGTATGCTGAAATTATAAAGATGCTGGGAACATACAAAGTCCAATCTCCAACCGAGCCAGTTGTGAACATGGCAGGTACAACTTCTAATTCAAGTCTGGCATCCCAGTGGATAATTGATAGTGGTGCCAATGCGCACATGCTCGGTTGTTCTAGTATATTGCGCAATTCTGAACCTACAATGACCTCTTATAGGTCTGTAAGATTGCCCAATGGTAGCAAGGCTCCTGTCAGTAGGATAGGTTCTATTCTTCTCACTGATTCCATCATCCTTGACCACGTATTGCATATGCCAGATTTTAACTTCAACTTACTCTCCATTTCCAAGTTTACCAAGGACCACAACTGTTTTGTCACATTTTACCCCCACTTTTGTTTGTTTCAGGACCTCAAGACTGGGAGATTAATGGGGATTGGTAAAGAATTCAATGGCCTTTATCACCTTGACACCAGATTCTTTTCCAGCTCAAATCTCAGTCTAGTATCTTCTAACCAATCTATTAATTCTGCCTGTATTGATTCTGTTTGTAATAAAGGTTCAGTGATTAGTGTTTCTGATGAGAATTTTGTTTGGCATAAACGTTTGGGACACATGTCTGTATCTCGAATGAAGTTGTTGCCATTCATGCATAAATCTGTAGTCCTTCCTCATTGTTCAATTTGTCCCATGTCTAAACAGACAAGACTTCAATTTCCTTTGATGAGTTCATCTAAAACCTCTTACTGTTTTGAATTAGTTCATGTGGACATTTGGGGTCCCTTTCATACACCAACTCATAACGGCGAGAAATACTTTCTTACAATAGTGGATGATTTTTCAAAAGCCACTTGGGTTTACCTCATGCATTTTAAAGTTGAGGTCTTATAGATCTTTAAAGTTTTCTTCAAGATGGTTCATACTCAATTTTCTGCCCTTATAAGAACCATCCGAACAGACAACGCGAGTGATTTCTTCAAAAGTGAATGCACCGCATTGTTCAAATCCTTATGGATAATCCATCAAAGTTCATGTCCATATACTCCACAACAAAACGGAGTTGTTGAACGCAAGCATAGGCACATACTTGATGTAGCCCGGGCCCTTTGTTTTCAGTCTTCCTTGCCATTAAAATTCTGGGGAGAGTGTGTCTTGACTTCATGCTATCTCATTAATCGTACCCCTAGCCCATTAATTCAGAATAAGACACCGTATGAAATATTGTTTCATAAAATCCCATCCTTTGATCATATTCGTTTTTTTGGTTGCCTATGTTATGCCACTTCTTTAACTCCCAGGGATAAGTTTGCTGCTCGAGCACATGCTTGTGTATTTTTGGGTTATTCAAGCACTCAAAAAGGGTACAAAGTCATGAGTCTTGATGTTGGAAAGTTTTTTGTTTCAAGAGATCTCATTTTCCATGAAGATATCTTTCCTTTTGCCACGCCAGATCCGCCTTTACCTATTTTTCCTTCAAATACAACTTCTGGTGCTTACCCAATTGCAACAGATTTGGTTGGGGATACCTCTCCTACTGATTCTGATCTTGTTGTTCCTCCAGCACCACCTCTTGTTCCTTCAGTTTCCCAGCCACAAAGAAGATCCGTGCGTGTATCAACACGTCCTGTATGGACCAAGGATTATTCTTGTCCTACATTATCTCACAGTAATCTAGCCACTTCCAAATATCCCCTCAATAACTATCTAGCATATTCTAAGTTCTCACAACCTCGCCAAAAATTTCTGGCATGCCTCTCCTCTGACAGGGAGCCTAGTTCCTATCATGAGGCAGTCTTAGATACTAGATGGAAGGCAGCGATGGATTTAGAACTCGAGGCCTTAGAGTCGAACCACACTTGGAAGTTGGTTCAGTTACCGATTGACAAAAAGGCCATTGGTTGTAGGTGGGTATATAAGATCAAACGACATCCGGATGGGACTGTTGATCGCTTTAAGGCTCGCCTTGTAGCCAAGGGATACACACAACGAGAAGGGATAGATTATCATGATACCTTTTCCCCTACGGCTAAAATTGTCACCATACGTTGTTTAATAAGTGTTGCTGCTGCAAAGCGGTGGCCTCTTTACCAAATGGATGTGACAAATGCTTTTCTTCAAGGGGATTTAAACGAAGAGGTGTATATGCAAGTACCACCTGGACATCATATTCAAGGGGAGCAACGTGTGTTTCGGTTGCTTAAGTCACTATATGGTCTTAAACAGGCTTCGCGGCAATGGATCACCAAATTTTCTAATGTCATGAAGCTAGCAGGGTTTGTTCAATCGGTTAATGACCATTCTCTTTTTACTAAGCGTGATTCTGCTCATATCACGTTATTGCTAGTCTACGTCGATGACATTATAGTTACTGGGAGTAGCGAGAAGGCTATTTCTGATCTCAAGAATTTCTTACATTCTCACATTCACATTAAAGATCTTGGTTCATTGCGGTATTTTCTAGGTATTGAAGTTGCCCGGTCCAAAGCAGGGATTTATCTCAACCAACGAAAATATTTGTTAGAATTGCTGAGTGACTCGGGTTTGACAGGTGCCAAGACATGTGATACTCATGTTGCTCAACATCAGAAGTTGACAAGTCAAGAGCTTGATGAGTTGAATCAGCAGGTTTCTTCTTCCAGTGTCAATGATGACTTATTGTCCAATTCTGATGCTTATAGAAGGCTAGTTGGTAGACTCATTTATCTTACGATTACGAGACCGGACATCTGTTATGCGGTGCAAGTGCTTAGTCAGTTTATGCATGCACCCAAGAAATCTCATATGGACTCTGCAGTTCGCGTCCTACGCTACTTGAAATCTGCACCAGGGTTGGTATTTTATTGTCTGCAACTAATGAGTTTTCCCTACATGCTTATTGTGATTCTGATTGGGCATCATGTCCAATTACACGCCGTTCAATCACCGGTTATTGTGTCAAGTTTGGAGATTCTTTGATCTCATGGAAATCTAAGAAACAAAACACAGTGTCACGTTCCTCTGCCGAAGCGGAATATCGAGCAATGGCAAGCACCGCATGTGAGGTTACATGGATAATTGGGTTGCTTACAGATATGGGAGTGACGTTACTTGCAACCCCAACGTTGTACTGTGACAACCAAGCAGCGCTACACATCGCCGCAAATCCCTTGTATCATGAACGTACAAAATACATTGAAATTGATTGCCACTTGATTAGGGAGAAGATCAAGAATGGAGTCATCAAAACCGCACATATTTCTACCACAGAACAGCTAGCTGATATCTTTACTAAGGGACTGAGTCGGGAGCAACATTCCTATCTACTGTCCAAGATTGGTGTCCTCAACCTACACCAATCTTGAAGGGGAGTGTTGATAGATAAGGGTTGCACAAAACACGCTTTTGTACAAAACACAACTTTCCCTTTTAGTTCAAGTATAAATAGGGGTCTTCTTCTTTTCTTCCAATGTAATTCTGAAACATTTTTTTCTTCAATAATAAAGTTTTCTCATTCTTTGATGAGGTCTTTACACATTTTAACATTTTTTTACTCTTTTTTTTGTTTGTAAAATATAATATATTTTTTGTTATTTTAGATGGGTATTTACGAAATTCTAAATTTGGTTTCATCATCCGAAACAAGGTATTTTCTGTATGTCAGTCTCAATTAATATAATTAAAAATTAGCGGTTGGTGACAGTAATGTGTGATCCGTAGACAAAAAAGGAATTATTTTTTTAAAAAATAAAATAACATAAAATGAAAGTCATTAATTTTTAAAATTAAAATAATAGAAGATAAGGTATGATTATAAGATGACAAGAAAAATATGAGGTATAATGTTTAATTTTTTTAAATTATGAAAAACTTCACCGATATTTTTTTTAATATAAGATGTTTAACTTCATTTAACACAATGCTCAAATATTATAAAATAGTATAGCTAAATAAATATAATTTAGGTAACGATTATTAGTGCTACATGCATGTCTTACCTTAAATTTCTGATAATTGCATAAAAAAATTTTAACGTGTTTTTAAATTCGTAAATTAATGTTTCCCTACCAATAAAGCTCTATATTCGGCATATGTATTTCATATGTCTGTTAATGAAGTTTACCTTGTTTAGAATATTCGAAATCGAATTTTTTTCCCTTGTTCTATGGTATGTCAAAATTTTTACGAGGAGATTGTAAGAAAATTGTCGTCAAAAAAATAAAAATAGAGGAAGAAAATATTATTATATTTATTACACTCGAAAAACATTTTCGACTTCGAATAATTTAATATTGGTATAATTTGATATATTTTAAGTTCTTAACACAATTAAAATAATATGGCATATGTTCATGGACTTCACTTAAAAATTCCACATGAAAAATTTGAATTGTATATATGTACATAAAAATTAAATAAAACACAGCCAATAAAAAAATTATTATTGTTGAAAATAATATATTAAATGTTGAAAAATAATATTTAAATGTGTGTATTGAATATTTGAATGTTAAATATTTGAATGTTGAAAATAAGAGTTGTAAATATTGAAAATTAGTGTGTGATGATGTAGGTAATGATGTATTTTATTTTTGGATTATTTGTAAATATTTCCTATAAATAGATCTCTCATTTGTGAAGAAATTCACAATTGAGTAGAGAGAAAAAAATTATAAAGTGTGTAGTTTGGTAAATTTTGAAAGTTTGGAGTTTTTACTTTTTACCATAAATTTTTACTTTTTTACAACACGTTATCAGCACGAAGCTCTAAAAGTCCTCCACACTTTTCCAAGCTCCAAACAGAAGAAAAATGTAACAAAAATAATAATATTTATTTTACTGTTATTTATTTATTGTGTATATATTTAATATATAATATAATGTTATTATTAAAATAATAAAAATAAATTTTTCAAAAACTTGTTATAAATCTTGGGAGGATGTTAAGACGACATCCCACACTCCCGGTAAGGGATACGACAAGTATAAAAGCCTATAAGATTTTTAAACAAAATAACTTAGGCACATCATTATAATAATGTGATATGATATACATAATTATTTAAACATGACTAATATTATATACACCATATTATTACCATAAAATTATACAAATACATATATTTATTTTTTTGTACACCAACGGTCATAAACAGTAACAAAACGGCTAGTTTTTGCCCTATAAATATGATCTCGCAAACTCTTTCAATCACTCCAACTTTCTCATATTCTCTAAAAATTATTCTTCATCAAATTTTTCGAAGAAAAAAGAAGATGGCTTTCTCAAGATTATTTTTAATTATTTTGGTTATCATAATCACAAGTCTTTTATTTATCGGAGAATATCCTCCTCGTGTGTTTTCTTTATTTTTACAAATGCTTGTACTTGTTGTTTATCCATTACTTTGTATTGCAATATTCATTAACTAATAAAATGCATCGTAATTTTTTTAGTATCACCATGTCAAATTTGACAAAGCTCGAATTTGTTGCGCTCGACATCACGGGAAAAAATTATATGCCATGGACTCTCGATGTAGAAATGCATCTTGAGTCATTGGGTCTAAGCGAGACCATTAAAGAAAATGGTATATCTTCATCACAAGAAAAAGCAAAAGCTATAATATTTTTGCGTCAACATCTCGATGAAGGTTTAAAATTTGAATATCTCATCGAGAAAGATCTCATGGCTCTGTGGAAAGGATTGAAAGAAAGATTTGAACATATAAGGGAAGTTATACTTCCGACCGTCCGTGATGAATGAAATATGTTAAAATTCCAAGATTTTAAGAAAGTCAGTGATTATAATTCAGCGATGTATCGAATAATCTCGCAGCTAAAATTTTGTGGACATGAGGTTACAGAATCGGAAATGCTTGAAAAAACATTTTCCACGTTTCACGCATCAAATATAACTTTACAGCAACAATATAGAGTGCGTGGATTTGCGAGATATTCTGAACTCATCGCATGTCTTCTTGTGGCGGAAAAGAACAACGAGCTGCTAATGAGAAATATCAGTCCCGGCCCACTGGATCAACAGCATTTCCAGAAGTAAATGCTGTAAGTAAAAATGAATTTAAACCTGGAAACCAAAATCAAATTCAAAGACAAGGTTTTGGTCTAGGTTGAGGTCGAGGTCGTGGACGTGGACGTGGAATTGGTCGTGGTCGTGGTCGAGGCCATGGTTTTGAAAACAATAGAGATAGTTATTTTTATAACTCATCTCAAAAGGACGTCACGAACCACCAACAGAAAAGGCATCATGAGAACATGAGTGTTAATGAAAATTACTCGAAAAGATTTGAAAGTTCTTGTTTCAAATGCGGCACTCCAGGACATTGGTCTCGTATTTGTCGAGCCCCTGAGCACCTTTGCAAGCTCTATAAAGAATCGATAAAGGGGAAAGAAAAAGAGACTAACTTCACTGAACGCAGTGACCGTTTGAGTGATTTAACTCATTTTGATGCTGCTGATTTTATGAATGATTTCTCTGGAAATGATCAATATGTTGGTGGGATAGAAATGAACAATATTGATGCTACTGATTTTCTCAATGATTTCTCTGAAAATGAACAATATAATGGTAGAATATAAATGTACAATAATTTATTTTTCATGTATTCATATAATAATGTTTTATTGTACAATTATGATATGTGTTATATTTACATATGTATTGTCAGTAATCTTATTTCATTGCATATTTTTTTTTGAAGTTCAAATATGGAAAATGCTATGAGCAAAGCTGAAGTTTGCATACCCGATAGTGGTACAACGCACACTATCCTCCGAGATAAAAGATATTTCTTGGAACTAAAACCAACAAAAACAACGGTGAATACAATATCAAGTCATGTAGACTTGATTGAAGGATGTGGTAAAGCACAATTTTTGTTACCTAATGGTACAAAATTTTTGATCAATGATGCTTTATATTCACCACAATCGAAAAGAAATTTGTTGAGTTTTAATGATATATATTCTCATGGGTATGATACTCAAACAATGAATGAAGGGAATGAGAAATATATGTGTCTTATCACATATAAATCAGGAAAGAAATATGTGATTGAAAAACTACCAATGCTCCCTACTGGATTGCATTATACACATATAAGTCCCATTGAATCAAACATGGTAGTTGATAATTTTTCAATATTAACCAATTGGCATGATCGATTAGGACATCCTAGTTCAACAATGATGCGAAGAATTATAGAAAATACACATGGTCATCCACTGAAAGACCAGAAGATCTTTCAGAATAATAAGTTTCAATGTAAAGCATGTTCTCTTGAAAAACTTATTATAAGACCATCACCAGCCAAAATCCAAACTGAATCACCAATGATTCTTGAACGTATTCAGGGTGATATTTGTGGACCAATCCATCCATCATGTGGACCATTCAGATACTTTATGGTATTAATTGATGCCTCCAGCAGATGGTCACATGTATGTTTATTGTCAACTCGAAATGTTGCATTTGCAAGATTACTTGCTCAAATAATAAAATTGAGGAATCAATTTCCCGATTATACAATCAAGAAAATTAGACTTGATAATGCTGGTGAATTTACTTCCCAGACTTTCAATGATTATTGTATGTCTATGGAATCATTATTGAGCATCTTGTTGCTCATGTACATACACAGAATGGATTGGCTGAATCATTGATTAAACGTCTGCAAATGATTGCTAGACCAATGATTATGAAAACAAAGCTCCATATTTCTATATGGGGACATGCAATTTTACATGCTGCTTCATTATTTCGCATCAGACCAAGTGCATATCATAAATACTCCCCATTGCAGCTTGCATTTGGTAAAGAACCAGACATTTCTCATCTGAGAATTTTTGGATGTATGGTGTATGTGCCTATTGCACCACCGCAACGAAAGAAAATGGGACCTCAAAGAAAGGTTGGAATTTATATCGGTTATGATAGTCCATCAATCATTCGATATCTTGAACCTCAGACAGGCGACGTATTCACAGCACGTTTTGTTGATTGTCATTTTAATGAGGAAATCTTCCCAATGTTAGGGGGAGAACAAAAACATACCGAAAAGAAATTACATGGTATGTATCATCATTGTTACATCTGGATCCAAGAACAAAACAATGTGAAAAAGATGTACAACAAATTGTGCACTTGCAAAGAATAGCAAATCAAATACCAGATGCATTTGCAGATACAAAAGGGGTAACTAAATCATATATACATGCTGCAAATGCCCCTGCTCGAATTGAAATTCCGAAGAAACAAATTGAAAATACTCATGATGTCATTAAACGCCTGAAGCGTGGAAGGCCAGTCGGTTCCAAGGATAAAAATCCTCGAAAAAGAAAATTCATAGAGAAACACGATGATCGCAAAATAGAGAATGATGTTCCTGAAGAAACACATGATGATCACAAAATAGAGAATGGTGTTCCTGAAAAAACACATGATGATGAAAATGTTCTGTCAGAACCACAGACTGACGAGAATCATGAAATCTCTATCAATTATATTAATACTGGAAAAATATGAACCGAAAAGATATAGAAGAAATTGATGATATATTTTCTTATAATGTGGCAATCGACATCATAAATGATAATGAAGATCATGAACCAAAATCTTTTGGTGAATGTAAAAATCGGCAGGATTGGATAAAATGGAAAGAAGCCATTCAGGTTGAATTAGATTCGCTAAATAAACGTAATGTTTTTGGACCTATAGTCCTTACACCTGAAGGTGTAAAACCTGTTGGATACAAATGGGTTTTTATTAGAAAGCGAAATGAGAAAAATGAAATAGTAAGATATAAAGCTCGACTTGTTGCACAAGGTTTTTCTCAAAGGCCTGTAATTGATTATGAAGAAAAGTATTCTCCCGTGATGGATGCAATTACGTTTCGGTATTTGATTAGCTTGGCGGTATCTGAAAATTTAGAAATGCGTCTTATGGATGTTGTTACAGCTTACTTATATGGATCACTTGATAGTAATATATATATGAAAATCCCTGAAGGATTTAAGATGCCTGAAGCACAAAGTTCAAAACCCAGAGAATGTTATTCTGTGAAATTACAAAGATCGTTATATGGGTTAAAGCAATCCGGCCGAATGTGGTATAATCGGCTAAGTGATCACTTGATGAAAAAGGGATATGTAAATAATTCAATATGCCCTTGTGTTTTCATTAAGAAAACAACATCCGGATGCGTAATTATTGCTGTATATGTTGATGATTTAAACATCATTGGAACAAATAAGGAAATTCAAGAAGTTGTGTCATACTTGAAGGAAGAATTTGAAATGAAGGATCTTGGAAAAACCAAGTATTGTCTGGGTTTACAAATTGAACAAAAAGAATGTGGAATGTTTGTTCACCAGACAAATTATACAGAAAAGATCCTTAAACGTTTTAATATGGATAAATCAAATCCTTTAAGTACTCCAATGGTTGTTAGATCATTAAACATAGAAAAGGATCCATTCCGTCCATGTGAAGATGATGAAGATATTCTTGGTCCAGAAGTACCACATCTAAGTGCTATCGGTGCCCTTATGTATCTTACAAATTGTACAAGGCCTGATATATCTTTTGCCGTAAATTTGTTGGCAAGATTTAGCACATATCTAACAAAGAGACACTGGAACGGAATTAAACATATATTCCGTTATCTACGAGGAACGACAGACTTGAGACTTTTGTATTCAAAAGATGCTAATCCAAGTATAATTGGTTATGCCGATGCTGGATACTTATCTGATCCACACAAGGCACGTTTCCAAACTGGATATGTATTTACTCGTGGAGGCATTGCAATTTCTTGGCGTTCATTGAAACAAACACTCGTAACAACTTCATCAAATCATGCCGAGATTATTGCACTACATGAAGCAAGCCGTGAATGTGTGTGGTTAAAATCAATGACCCAACATATCCAAATCTCATGCGGATTATCATTCGACGAGAAGCCTGTGATACTATATGAAGATAATGCTGCATGTGTTGCTCAAATGAAAGAGGGATACATAAAAAGCGACAGAACTAAACATATTCCTCCTAAGTTCTTCGCATTCACCAAAGAGCTAGAGAAGAATAAATGTATTGATGTTCGTCACATTCAATCAAGTGAAAACTCATCAGATCTCTTCACAAAGGCACTTCCTACGTCAATATTCAGAAAGCACATATATAAGATTGGGATGCGCAATCTACGAAATTTGTGAAAAATTGTTCGTGTCAACTTGAGGGGGAGCTTACGTGACTGCACTCTTTTTCCCTTACTATGGTTTTTATCCCAATGGGTTTTTCCTAGTAAGGTTTTTAACGAGGCAGTACAAAAACACGTAATGAAGACATCTTCGTATCATGATCATCATCACAAGGGAGAGTGTTGAAAATAATATATTAAATGTTGAAAAATAATATTTAAAATGTGTGTGTTGAATATTTGAATGTTGAATATTTGAATGTTGAAAATAAGAGTTGTAAATATTGAAAATTAGTGTGTGATGATGTAGGTAATGATGTATTTTATTTTTGGATTATTTATAAAGATTTCCTATAAATAGATCTCTCATTTGTGAAGAAATTCACAATTGAGTAGAGAGAAAAATATTATAAAGTGTGTAGTTTGGTAAATTTTGAAAGTTTGGGGTTTTTACTTTTTACCATAAAATTTTTTTTTTTTCAGAACAATTATAATATTTATAATGGAGATAATAAATATAAAAATACTTGGGAAGTGGCTCGTCTCTCCCACCCACCAGAAGTGTTGGTGATGAGCTAGAGCCCGCCATCTCCATTTTCACGCAGTTAGGCACATCTAACATCCCATGTCTAACCCATTTAATTAATGCTAGCTCCTTTCGTAAATTATCTTCTCCATTTTTTGTTTTTTTTTATTGTTCTTCCTTCACTTTCAACTATATATATGATTTATTCCACCAATTAATACGCTCGCCAACCATCGATGTATTCTGAAGAATTTCTTCTTCTTTTGATTGTTTCTCTTATCCCTTTTCAGAATCATCGTCATCATGGATTATAAATGAAGGGTTTATGTCCATCTGTCGCATTTCTTTTGGTAGATGCTTAACTGAATTTGATTGTTTAACCACCACCCAACTTCCAGTTAATTAATTCGTAGGATATATATAGTCATGGGGAACTGCCAGGCGGCGGAGGCGGCGACGACGGTGGTGATACAGCATCCGGGGAACGATAAGGTGGAGAGGATTTACTCGCCTGTGTGTGCCAACCAGGTCATGAATTCGAACCCCGGGCACTACGTGGCGCTTATCCGTGAAAACGTAGGTGTTCCTCCGGGGAGGCAGCTGAAGCTTCTCCGGCCTGATGATATCTTGCTTCTTGGACAGGTTTACAGGCTTGTCAGCTTTGAAGGTTGGTTGATTATCCATTTCGAATTAGTTTATTTGGTATTGAGTTTCCGGGTTTGGTTTCTTGATCAAGTCTTCGGCTTTCTTGAACGTGAATGTACAGATGTGCTGAAAGGGTTTGCTGCAAAGAAATGCGTCGAAGTCAGAAAGACGTTGCAGGAGGGAGGAGCATTTAACGCGGGGCAAAAGAAAACCAATTCAAAATCCAATCCAAAATCGGCAAATTCTTGTTCCAAGAAGGTAGCTTCATTCTCTTTAATTGAGGCGAATTGTTGACTTTAGTTTGGAAGTTAATTTTTCACTCCGCCAGATACTTTTTCAGACGGAACACCAAGATGTGCACCACCTCGGCAGCAGCGGCAGTAGCAGTGGCGGAGCAATCATCGGGAGCGGCCTGGGAAGGTATCAGGCCAGCGGAGGCCAGTGGAGACCATCCTTACAGAGTATAGCTGAACTTGGAACTTGACTGACTGAATCAATCATAGCTACAACTTTCTCGCCTTCCCACAGTCCCTTATTTTCTTGCCTTACATGTTACATGTAAAAAAACACTTCTTTGTTGTCGAGGAAAAGTTAGATTTAATAAAGTGGATTATTAAGTACTGGATGTGATTCGAACGCATGTGAATTATGATCACACATCAAATTAAATTTATAAAAATCCACTAGTACTTATTTTATAATTGTTTCTGTTTACAAAAATGATCAAATTCAAATTACACAAAGAGCCCATTCCGGATCATCGTCCAAAAACTGCTCAACAAGTTCTGTTACACCGGCATTTTCTTCCGTTTCTTGATCCTCCCTGTTAAAGCTTGTTTTGGCACAACGCATCCTATTGTTTGAGTCTCCCTGACGAGTATAATCATTGTCCGCTAAATCTGGACAATATTATTGCAAAAGTTAAGAAGGATTGTGCTTTCACTGCTATCTGATTCTCCATCACAGCTATCTGAAGTAACTTTACCTATCATTGAACCATGGTCGTGAGATCTGCATATGTATCGCAATACCCTGGACAAATTTAAGACAGTAGCTTCTTGTGCTAAATCTCGACTGATAAGGGTTTCTCGAAGCTCATTTAGATTGGCACGATCAATCATATCCGCATTTTTCTCAAATAGATTGACCCGCTGTTCAAAACCAACTTGAAATGGAGCATGGGCCATTGAGTTGACAATACTCACAGCTCGTTCATAGTCACATTGAGCAGTGGCTTGACATACCATTTCACTGAAATGAAAAATGATACAGGAGGTATCTCACCAGCTTCTAAGATTGTGTCAAACAAGTGCTCCAGTAAATGCCACCGTATCAGAAAATTAAAACCTCTTTACCACCGCGGGTCCTATTCTAGATAGCAGAAAAATTAAATCAGAAATAAGATAGAGATAGGTGAGTAAACCAGTAGAGTACCTTTCCAGCTAGGGATGCTTCCAATAATGACGCAGAATGTTTGATAAAATCCAGCTTTTAACCTGAGAGGTTCATCTCTTTATATGCATAGTCAAAGAACTCCCACCAGTGAGCACTTGCAGAGGCCTCAAGCATAGAGCCAAAAGTGTATGCATCGGTTTTGGGGGAAGAAACGTGACCTTTGACACTTGTATCTAAATCTAAACTATTTTTCCTAGTCTCCTCGAATAGTTCTTTAGCTTCATGAAACATATCATTCTTACCATAAACTTTCAACGTGGCATTGATGATTCCTATATCAGGAGCCAAGACGGTTTTGCAGTGCTCAAAGATGGAAACGCAATCTTGATCGTGCCCACCATTCACGGCAGACAATATAATGCCTGAGAAAGTTATTGCCAAAGGTCGAGTAGCATGAAGTATTCTTAGCTTCTCAATCTGCAGAAATTTCACAAGAATTGAATTTATGACGAATGGAGTTAGAGATTAACGTAGAAAAAAACATTGGATTTTTTTTTTCATAGAAGCAACGTTCAGATGTCGTTCATCTTCAAGAACAAAACATGCTCAACTTTATTTTTATGGCTGCTCCTGTCATATTACCAGCAATCATGTAATTCTTCACCATCTTAAGCCAAATCTGTGGCATTTAAGAAATAATACGAGAAATTTGCGTCTGAAGCCTAACCTCCAAAGTAGCTTCTCGCCACTTTCCATGATAACAAAGGCAGCGACCTAGCTCATAATATACACTTGCTATTCCAATTACACCTCTCCTTTTCAAATTCCAGACCGCTTGAACAGCTTCATTAAGTTTACCTTCTTTCCAGAAGGCCTTCACAAGAACTGTGGAATACAAAAAGCAGATAAGAACAGAAACACAATAGAGAATATATGTTGATGAGGGGGAGAACACCTATGTCAATGCATTTAGAGCTTCCCCGCTTCTTTTCATTTTCTCAAAAAAATCGTGGACAAGGTCCTACTTTTCAGATTGCAGCATTGCTTTCAAAAGGCAACGCCAGTAAGAGTCAAATGAAAAATAAAAAAATTCATAATATAGGATTCAGGTTGCCCTGATGACCACTCATTGTAAATACCCTTATCGATTTGTAGAGAGAGAAGTGTTCCTGAAAGCACCATTGAGCGTCTATTTTACATCACCTTCGCCAAGAATTCCACAGAGTTTCTTGAAAGAGGTCCTTGAGATATGGTAATGGTGTTTTTTCATAAATTGAAGTACACTAAATTATCGCTTCTACTAAAATACCTCAAAAGGGCCATCTTTGTCAAGAACAGAATCGTTATCAAATATCGTGACTTTTTCCATTTAAAAAAAAAAACATATTCCTGCTCTTATACTGGCTAAAATCCTTCAAGTTATAAAGCCATTCCACCACAAACAATGCATGCCTCCACTGTCCTCTATACCCTAGCCCTTCTACTATCTTCCGTATTCGCCCTTCTGTAAACTGCAACCCTGTCTGTCTCATCATACGTGAGAATTTCCAATCTTCCATTCTCAAATCTGTTTCACTTAGCCTAAAGTAGCAATCCCAATAAGCAGCAAGAAAATCAATTGAAATGACAAATGGCTAAGCAAGAAACAGAATCCTATTTATCAGAAACTTGATCGCTCAGCGTTGCTTCGCTTACGCGGGACCCAACCTCTGCCATTTTTCTCAAACAATCCATCTTCAATCTCAACATCATCATCCAAAAGCCAAGAGAATTTGTCCCTTTCACATTCAATCATATCACTCAGCTCCCTAAAGCTCTCAGGCTTCAACTTGTCACCACCACACTCCAAATTCTGACTCGCCAGCTCTCTCAACCAGAGCTTCTCCAACCCCTCCCAAGGCATGCCCACCATTTTATTGTTTTCTTTCATGGATTTCGCGAACTTCTTGTACTCATACTTGATTATCTGGAAATGGTTTCTTCTGCAATCTCCAGTTTTTGCACATTCGTAAGGGGTAGGGGCTGCTTGGAGGCTTCTTTGGCGAGCCGCCGGTTGGATTTTGGAGTTTTGGGAGTTGGTTGAATTCCATGATTCAAAAATTTCTGCTTTGTGGCTTCGAGATTAGGTTGCGGTCGGGGATTTGGAAGGTTTGGAGGTGCTGAGGCCTCCATGAAAGAAACCATTCAAGATTATCCTCCCTTCTATATGTTTTTTTCATAAAATTTTATTATTATTATTTCTTCTTCTAATAAATTAAAAAAAAAAACACATTAAAACGTGAATTTTGATTATTATTATTACAAAAATCGAGTTTCTATACAAACATGATATAATTTGCTAAATAAAAATATTTATAATCATAAAATTTTTCATATGTATCTAACTGATATTCAATTAATTCAATTCTATTATCAGATTATTTTAACTTAGTTTGCTTAAATAAACCTTTAAAGTGTTTAGTTTGAAATTTAATTCAAATAAATTATAGGGTAAAACACTGAAAATAAAAAAACAAATATAAAAGAAATGTTATGCATCATTCCTCGCAAGCTTGCACTTGCAAAGGAAACATTCCAACACAAATATGTTTCCGCCGACAATTCCAAGCAGAGAATGAATTTATCCTAAAGCCAAATGATACTCTTCTGTGGTAAGAATCGAACGTAACTAAATATACATAACACTGCCAACTTTGAAGAAAGCAGCCAGCCAAATAGACAAAAAAGAAATCAAGAATGTACAGATTATGTATCAACGAGAAAAACGATAGAAATCCATTATGGAATCCATACTCAGCTCCTCAACCTCGAGTGCTTCACTAGCCAATCAATAACCTGGTCGATATTGGTCGAGTTCTTGCACGAGATCATATAGCAACATACCTCTCGCCCTGTCAGAGATTTCAAATCCCTGCACGGCATTATCCTACTTTTAGATTACGCAACACAGACTGTGCAAGAAAAGAAGTACACCCAACACACATTGCCACTCACATTTGATCAGTTAACTCCTGTTTAGACACGACTTGAGGCTTGTCGATCTTGTTTCCTACTACCAGCAAAGGAATACCGCTGAGTGATTGTTTACTCAGTAAATCATGAAGCTCTTGTTTAGAGATATTGATGTTGCCTTGATCGGCAGCATCAACTACGTATCTGCAACAGAAGATGCGCAAGAATCGGATTAAGTCAAGAAACATTACTCCAGTCTTAAATTAACATAGTAAGTGGCGAGTTTCATTCAAAATGAATGCCCTTCAAATACTATATGTAAGTGGCGAGTTTCATTTAAAATGAATGCCCTCCAAATACTAAAAGCACTTGTATAAGAAACTGAAGATGGCGTGAGTAGCTACACAATGGCAGAAACCGCACGACAGTATCTCTCCCACATACTGCGAAATCTTGGTTGACCTCCAAGATCCCACAGTTTCATTGTGACATTTCCTTTAACGACTTTTCGCATATTAAATCCCACCTGAAAAATAAAAGATTCTCTAAACAGATATCTTGAAATACATCAATAATCCAGAATAGAATACAGGTAACTGAATTTTAAAAATTTCAGACCACACAGAACCGAAGGAAACTAACCGTTGGGATCATGTCTTCACTGTATCCACCAGTCTAGGAAAATATTAAAATGCAAAGCTCGGTTCATTGATGAAGTTAATGAAAAACTTATGCTAAACTTGCAAACCAGTGTATGAAAAGACAATATACATTAACTTACAGCGATAACATTAACGAGCGAAGTTTTTCCTGCGTTCTGAAGACCAATTAAAGACAGTTCCATTTCTTGCTTGAAGAAGAGGCTGCAACCACAAAAGAAAAATGACTTCTTGTAAATTCAAAAAGAAATTTTTCGTTCAACACCAAACAAGTAACAACAAAATCTTCTTTTAAATGACTCTTCCAAACAAAATTAAATATTCCATCAGGTTCACAATTTTGTGTTTTGATGGGCTTCTTTCTTTTGAATTGGGGTGACTGATCCGTCATATAGTGCCGCACTTGTCCTTTTTCCAAGATACTCCAAACAAAATCCTTAGCATCAAGCAATATATGTAGCTATCATAGTAAATTTTAAGGGAGTCGAAGCCATGCTTTCATTAATGTATCATGCATAAAAACGGAGGCGGCAACTGCTCCCCCTACCCCCTTGGCCCCCGCTACCTCCATTCATCTCAACCTCTAATGGTGTTTAGTAAAAAATGGAAGCAATTTGAAAATCCATCACAGATGATAAGATAGCCATTCGAATCTCAAACATAATATCAAAAGCTCCACGCACACAAAGCATACGCCAATCTTCTTATCATTTCAGTAAATCAGACAAAAAAAAAGTTACAAAAACAGCACCGAAACACACCACAACGTAAAACCTTCAAAAAACATATCATTCTCCATTTATGATATACAAACACCCGAAACAGGGGTCGACCCAGAATCCAACCCAGTACATCTTCACCAATTCGCTAAAAACTAATCATATTACAAACTTATGCATAACTTTCGAAAATATTTCAGATACCCGACAATGAATCACCATGAAAGATTCGATTTTCATTCAATATAAAGGCATTCCACGCGAAAAAAAGAAACGAGCAGAGACCTTCTAAGCCAATTGAGAAAAGCATCCCAGAGACCCATTGCTACGATCGATTCACGACGACTGGGAAACGTGACGGATCTCTCCTCTGTCTTCACCCAATTGACCTCTCAAAATTTTTCCTTTCTCCCAGACCAGTCCTCAGCAGCTGATTGATTCGATTATATATGGTACGATGATGTACACCCATTAGGAATCAAATACCTGTAACAGTAACGGGCCCAGTGTTACGATGAAATTACGGATTTGGCCCGGGATTATCATCATATGGACTGGGGAAGAATGATGGAAAGACGAATCACACGCCGAGAAATTTGGGACAGCAACAAAAATTATCATATTATATTGTTTATTATAATGATATAATATTTAAATTTTAATATGGGAATATGGGAATTATTCAATCATAATTAGAAATATAATTTTTAATTTATAGGAATTTAATGTCTTTGTATTGTGATTGATTTCACTAGGACATTTAATTTTTTTAGCTTAGAGTGATATTTATTATAAGTGATTTGGAATCTAAGATTCTGTTTCAAATTTAGAATAAGGATAACAATTTTTTTTTGATCCGACGGAGAATCCGATACTCGATTCGAAAGGTATATAATTTCCGGGTACAAGGATGGATGCGGATCTTAATATTTTTTATTCATATCCGACTCGAATACCCAATTAATTAAATAAATAAATATATTATATATATATATATAATTTTTCGACTATGATGTTAATTTTAATTTGTTTTTATTGAATGCTATTAGCTAGATATAATGAAAAAAATAATAGTATAAAGTTATGCTATTTTTGTTGGAAAATGATGTTAAAATAAATTGTTTCTAATATTTTATTATTTTCTGTAATGTTAATTTTTTAAATTTTTTTGTTATTGTTCTCAACAATTTAGTAAGTATTTGTAACTTACTCGAAATAAATTAAATTTGAGAAATGAAATTATAGGTGGTAATCAGATATTTGGCTAGGGTATGATATCGAATTCTCTTACGGGTATGAAGACGAAGATGGATATGAGATCGTGAAATTCTATCCAAACATAACTCATTGACATGCCTAATTTAGAATAATATTGATATCGAATGAGTTAGACGTCGACCATAGTAAATTTTTCCCATATAATTGTTGATGACTGAAGGTAGGCGAGCTCAAATATTTTGCCAATTATTTATTGTAAATGTACAATTATGGTAGAGTACGTCCCTTATACTGTAAGCTTACTGAAAATCATTTTTTCCATGAACTAAAGTTGACTTTGAACTGTATGTATATGTAATATGGTTGTATCATCTCTTTTGATTTAAATTATATTTTAAAGATCATATAAAGTGATTCCGATGCCAATCCAAATAAATTTTGTAGCGATTCGATGTCCATATGTATATGTAATATAGTGACTGTGTTATGCACCAATAGCATACTCTTGGGCTTTTGTTACAAGCTATCCTTACCTTAATAAACAAGTGAAAGATTTCAGTTGCTTGAATTTTTTCATCTTGTATTTGCCATCCATCAATTTTTTCTCAACCAAATCCCAGAAAACATATTGAAGTAGCTATGGTTAAATCCAGTCAAAAGAGTACCATTCCTATTCCTATTGTGTTTCTCGTGGCTTCCATATTTCTGTTATCTCAAATTTCGTTAGTGTTTGGCTCCCCTATATCATACCAGATCGCCAGAAGTCTTGATCCGTTGCGAAAATTCAAACATTATGGTGGAGATTATGATATCCGGAACAAACATTACTGGCTGTGAGTTAATATGCTAACAATTTAAAGACTTTTTTCATTCGAAAAGTATACTATGATATTATGTTGGTAAACGTTTTTTTTTTTTTTTTAAATCAAGTCTGAGGCGTTTAGGGGAATTCATGGATATGCAGTGTCAGGACTCTGGTTACTCAATGGAATGGGATTCGGGATTTTTATAGTCTTAAAGAAATCATGCAGCGCAGCATCTCAAATAGTCGATCAACAGCATTCTTCATATCTGATAATATTCTTGCTTCTTGTTCTGTTCGCCATTTTTGCCATGTAAATTTGATGCAATTCAATTTTCGTTTACTTAATATTTACCTTAGTTCGCATGCTGTTGAATCATCATTTGGCCGGTTTTGATAAATACTGCAGAATTGGTAGCAGTGCGGTCATTGCAGCAAACCAGAAGTCAATAGAGAGGGCTAACAAGCTCGAGAAAACTATATTCGATGCTGGAAATGATGCTCATCAAGCTATAGGAGAAGTTAAGAATACATTGCTGCACATACGGACTGTTTTGCATCCATACGACTCGAAAACTTGCAAATTGTTGGATTTTATAATTCATCGTCTGAGAAAAGGATCATCGAGTATTCAAAATTTTATCGTCCAAATGACGCAGTCTTGTCATCAAGTCATACAAACACTGTAAAGGGCCATTTATGCTTATATTACGGTGTAAATTTGGACGTTTCCTTCCATGTAACTCTAGTTTCTTGGTAAATCTTGTGGTCGTTTCATCCGACCTGGTGTCTTTATTTGCCGGATTAGGTGAGTTTTCGACAACTAATGCTTCATCGATTGTTGGGATTCACACATATTATATGGTATAATGTGATTATGTTGTAATTTTTTCTGACAAATATATGTGTGACAAAAAACAATTTGAATTGGTTAGACTAATGGATTGCGGCTCTGGCTCAGTTCTACTCGCTTTGCAATATCGTCCCGTTCTTGTAGTGAAAGTGACACAAAGTTTGTACATCAGACCAAAAACGTGTTCATTATCTGACAAGTGCTCTTTTTGCTGCGTTTAAGATTAATCTTTTCTTGTTGGATTCTAACAACAATGAGCTGGATTCTAACTGGTATCGATTTGGTATTCGATATGTAGGCGATTATGAACTTCATTGTACGCAATTTCATTATTGTATCATTTTTCTGCATCGATGCTAATGGATTGAATTTTGTTCACTTTCATTGGCGCGCGACACCTGTTCAAGTTTGAAGGAATTTGAGCAAACCCCACAAAACAACAGCTTAGCAGACCTGCTTCCATGCCCAAAATCCGCATTTTCCGACCGAATCTTAATACAGATTGGCTACACAGTTCACAATTTCAAAACTCAGGTGTCTAGAAAATTTTGAAGTAAAAGTCGAGTTTCATTCTCGACACCGCTTACATATTCGTTTTTCTCATTTTTCCCTTGTCATGAACAAAGATAAACTTAAAGATTTCGGAGGTGCGCATGCGTGAAGTGTTCGTAAAGAACGAGAGTAATGAAGATCGAGAAATCCAGGGAGTTTGTGACCCTTTTTCCGGTGCACCTAATTACACCTATTCACCAGAAAATTGAGGAAACAATTGTACTCAAGTTGGAGATTTACCTACTGTAGGTATTTTATACATGCTTATTTCAAATTTTGTTAGTCAAAAACCTCAAGCTAACCATAGGCGGGCTATGCATAAGAATGGCCAACAGAAAAAGGGGTGTAACATACCACTAGCTTTTCAAAATGTACCATTTCAAGAAACATTCCAAGTCACAACTAAAATACACGAATCCTCACTTCTATCGCGCAGATTCTGTCAAGATTCGTCTGTATCGAAGCCAATTTATCAGGAAATTGCGAAGTAGATGGAAGATTAATCCTCCCGGTAGGAATATATTCCATGACTCTGGCTTTTTGCCAATCAATATAGGACCTAAGGAACATATACCCGGATTTATCTAAACTGGTGAGTTGTTCATATGTCCAAGAAGCATTCTCAGACATTGTTTTGCACAAATGTGGTCCAATGAAACTGAAAACTGAAGTACCATGGTCAGCAATGCTAAGCCTCTCCATTTTCATGGTGATTTGGTGTTGATTGGTGTGAAAAAGCCATTCAAGATAGAGGAAGATGCTACAATAGGTGGTCCATTTTCCCTTAGGCCAGTGTAAATATTAAGTACAAAAATTGCCCAAAATAAATTTGCAGGAAATTCATTGAATTATTCGACAAAAAATTTATGTAATGAAGTTGGAACTTGTACATTTTAGGAGTTGGAAATTTGGGGCACAAGTGTTGTACAATTCAAAAAGGTTTCACATTCTCATGTATATTTACACGGATAAAAATATAGTTTGGCAGGATCTTTTAGTTTTGCATTCAGTATTTATTTTTCAAGTGGAATGTATAGAAATTATTGAGTTAACTATGTGTTATACCTAGAGTAATACACTCTCTGTATTTTAATATGATATATTCAACTGATCATCTTGTAAATTTCACGTGTTTTTATTTTAAATTCAAATTATCAATTGAACATATTATATTAAAACGTAAAAGATATTCTAACCCTATAATAGAAAAATATATATTCTAAACATATCATAGAATAATATGAATAAATAAGTAGAAACTGAAAAACAAGAATACAATTGTGAGTATTTTGATTGATTTCCAAGCAGTAAATTTGGAAACAAAAGCATCCACCATTAATTGAAGATAAAAAGTTGTGTGAGACGATCTCACGAGTCGTAGTTTTGTGAGACATATCTTTTATTTGGGTCATCCATGAAAAAATATTACTTTTTATGCTAAGATTATTAATTTTTATTGTGAAATCGGTAAAGTTGACTCATCTCACAGATAAAGATCCGTGAGACTGTTTCACGGAGATCGTACAACATGAGATCTACTTTAATTGGAATTTGGAATGCCCAAAATTCACATAAAAAATTGAGTAATTAATACGCTCGTAATTTAATTGTTCCATGGACCATCTACAGTTAAAGTTCCTAAATTTAGTTTCCTTGTTGCAATAACTAATGATCTTATCCAATCACCATTTTCCCAAAGAAAATTCAATCCAAATTTACCAAGTGCTAATCCACAATCCTAGAAAATAAATTCTAGACACCGCTTTATAATTATCGCCGTAAAAACGGCAAGAGTTCCATTATAGGTTTCAAGTCATCATCGTCGTCGTTGTCAATCAACTCAAGATCCAACGAATAACCAGAACCCAGTTCAAAGTTTCTGACTTTTTCTCTGTACTCATCAATTCCCTTTAAAATTATCTTCTTGTTCACGCTTTTAATGTCATCTGCAGAATAAAGTCTAAAGGGGTTCTCTGGAGTGTACCGTGTCATTTGTTTGAGAAATTTAATGAAGGTATGCTCATGATATTGAGTGTTAGATATGATGAAAAGATTTAGGAGAGCTATCACCGCCAAGCCTTTGTTGAGAAATTTCTTCCAGTTTCTGACTGCGGGTGAGCTTCTTTGACTTTCGGGTAGACCTCATGATTTTCTAGTTCTTGCGTTTCTTGATATTTCTAATGTGATTGTCGTTATTTGGACTTTTGTTCGTGGTATTTTATTGGGGCTTTTCTTATATATGATCGAGCTTTTCATGGATCTGTTTATGGGTTTCTGTTATGTGAAACTTATGCCGCTGGTTGAGTTGAATCTTGCTTGCGAACGGGATTGTTGGGCTTTTTTGTAATAATCTTGTTTTGTTGGTGATTTTCAGAAATCCTTTGTGGCTTAATTTTGAGGAAACCTTTATTATGTAATCTGAGTATTCTTCAGGATTTGTGATTCGAAGCTCAGTTTTTTAACGATGATAATAGCGATATGAGACTTGCATTTACCCATGTTCTTTCAGTTCGCTGTTCATTGTGAAATGATCGTAATTAGTTAGACAGTTTCGCTGCTATGAAACTTGTTTGACAAGATTGAAGCATGAGTTCATTCAGTCTTCAGAATTACCATTGTTGCAGTTCAGTTTTATTAGGCTGTGTGTCGTGAAAAGCTATTTGGTTTCCTACGGTTTCACTGACCTTTTGGTGTGCTCACATGTTTTGATATTGCATAGAAAACCGTTCAACTATGTTCTAAACACAATGAGTTTTGTGACTTTAGTTTTGGACCTCCATGGGGTTGAATGTTCCAAATGCAGCATTGTCCTGGAGATAGGAAAACGAAAAAAATGAGGATGAGGAACAAATATCGGAAACCAACTACTTTACATTGCAATGCAGGGAACAGATGGTCAATTTTAGTGTGGAGCCTTGTTGGTTTTCTTGTCATCCTTCATCTATACACTTTAACTAGCGACTCAGATGCATATAAACGACAGATACATAAAAGTGTGGGCCACTATCAGCTATTTCGCGAACTAGAAGAAGTCGAGGAGGAAAATATACAGATGCCTCCACCAAGGAGGCGATCCCCACGAGCTGCTAAAAGAAAACCTAGGCGCCCTACTACTTTGATTGATGAATTTCTCGATGAGTCTTCTCAAATAAGGCACATCTTTTTTCCAAATATGGATAGGGCTATGAATCCCATGAAGGATGCTGGCAACGAGAGTTTATACTACTATCCAGGGAGAATATGGCTCGACACTGAAGGAATTCCTATACAAGCCCATGGAGGTGGTATTTTGTATGATGATAAATCCCGGAATTTCTATTGGTATGGTGAATATAAAGATGGTCCTACTTATCATGCCCACAGAAAAGGAGCAGCAAGGGTAAGTTCGGAATTTTCTTCTACATGGAAAATGTTTTGTAACGCATTTGTTAGTTACTTAGTGTTGGTGTGTGATCGAATGAAGATTACAACATGGCCATTAAATTTTACTCTTGCAAATCGCAGGGTCCAACTTTGGAAATGCATCAAGATTCAATCTTTACTTCGCTCATACTTGTTCTCATCCTTACAGGTGGATGTTATTGGTGTGGGATGTTACTCATCAAGTGATTTGTGGACATGGAAAAATGAAGGCATCGCCCTTGCAGCCGATGAGAAAAATGAGCCTCATGACCTTCACAAGTCAAACGTTCTGGAGAGGCCTAAAGTAATTTACAATGATAAGACCGGAAAGTATGTAATGTGGATGCACATAGACGATGCTAACTATACCAAAGCCTCTGTAGGAATTGCAATTAGTGACCATCCAACCGGTCCCTTCAGTTACCTCTACAGTATACGTCCCCATGGATTTGACAGCAGAGATATGACCATCTTCAAAGATGATGATGGTGTCGCTTATCTCATCTATTCATCTGATGACAATAGCGAGCTTCATATCGGTCCCCTCAACGAAGAGTATCTTGACGTCACACAAGTTATGAGGCGAATTCTTGTGGGACAACATCGAGAAGCACCAGCTCTGTTTAAGCACGATGGAACATACTACATGATCACCTCAGGATGTACGGGTTGGGCCCCAAATGAGGCTCTTGCCCACGCATCTGAATCGATAATGGGGCCGTGGGAGACAATGGGGAGCCCATGCCTCGGTGGGAACAAAATCTTTCGACTCACAACATTCTTTGCTCAGAGTACATTCGTTCTTCCTTTACCAGAATTACCCGGTTTTTTTATATTCATGGCCGACCGCTGGAATCCAGCCGACTTGAGGGATTCGAGATATGTATGGTTACCTTTAACCATAGGAGGAGCTGCAGATCGTCCTCTTGATTACAGTTTCGGTTTCCCGTTATGGTCGAGGGTGTCGATTTTTTGGCACAAGGGATGGAGGCTTCCTGCTGCGTGGAGGGGGACAAAATTCTGAAGATCTGGAGAGGTCAATTCTTGCATCACAACGCTACTCACTCTGTTTTTATGTCGTGTTATTGTCTCCAATTTTCTTGGAATCTTCAGGTTTACAGTTCTGAAAATCGGTGTATATTATTCATTCCCAGTTATGATGTGTATAGGGAGTATAGAATGAATTTATTTTGATTACTGATAGTTTTCTAAATTTCGCTTGCTATGGTTGGTGCTGAGTTGCACACTTGCACTATGTCATCGGCTCACATTTGGATAAATTCATATCATTGGGCTTTAATAAATTTTATGGGCCGAAACATCTACGCAGAAATTCAAAAGGAGAATTGGGTCAATCTTTTTAAAAATAAAAATAAAAAAGTAAACCTTTATTTGATAAAATAACCTTGTGCAATTGATGGTATCATGTTATTTAGTCTAAGAAAGTCATTTAGAAAAGAAATTGAAAGAAAGATTATAAATTTAAAAATGACCTCTATTTGTAAAAATTACAAATTGTAGTCGGTTTACGTCCTTTGAAGTTTGGACAAATCTATGTCTTCGGACCCCAATCGATGGGGTTAATGTTATAACGAACGAGACTCACATGATCAAATAATATTATATGAATATAATGTTCTTTATATGTGTGTGTGTGTAAATTTTACATGGTATAACATTGATGCACATGGATCAGAGCAAGATAATTCAAAAGGTATAATAAGCAATTGCTGTCAGCTTGCACCTGGACTCCATCAACAGAATGGAAACTGCCAGTCTTCGTCAATTTTCATATCAAACAAAATCAAAGCTTTTGGATAAATTAGAGAGCAAAGGGTTTTTTTTTTTAAATTTTTTTATTTTTGTGTTTAAAAATTTATTAAAATCTTGAAATAAAGAGCACTGTATATTATTTATTAATATTATTTGGTTACATAATTTTAAATGAAAAGAGATGAGAAAGGTAGTGGGGGAATGTTAATATAAAGGTGGAGGGGAGCATGGCGAGTCTCATCAAAAGATAAAGATGTTAACCATTAAAAGAAGTTCCCACTCAAATATTTATTCCCTTTTGGTGGGCCTATTTGCCCTTCATTATTATTATTATTATTACTATTATTATTGTTTTTATTATTAGATTTTTTATCACCTTTTTTTTACATAAATATAATTTTTCATTAAAAAAAAGGATTCTAAAAATGAAATAGGGGTATTTCTTGGATTCTAAAAAAACATTTAAACTCTTTTGGACTTTTATCTGGATCCTCTTTAAATTATGTGAATTTAAATTTCCTCACTTCAACTTTTATTTTGTTAATTAATAAGTTGATACAAATTATTTAAAATGTTCGCGAAATCGAGTCATTTGAAAAATATTCATTAAACACTTTTTTTTTCCTCTCAAAATCAAGTTAATCTATCGAATCCCGATATTGTAATGAACTTGGATTGAAGAATATCAAGTCAAAGATTTTCGAATGCGCTCCATATAATTCAGATTCACACAAGATAAGAATTATCTGAAATCCCACTAACAGATCTGAATAATTCCATCCAAACGTAACCTTCAATAATAAAGAAATCAGAAAAGCATGACATGGGGGCCAATCCTTTATTCGCTAATTAATTGTTTTGAATCACCGTTTTAAATCTATGTATAATGAAATAAATAGTTATATTAACTTAAATTTTGAGAAGGATCCATTATCAAATATAGATTAGATTGTTAGATGTAATAATTATTTTTGTTGAGTAGAATAATCGAATTGAAATACGACACTTGAGTTATTGTATTGCTTAAAAGATTTGATTTGCAGAGTTGTTATCAACTATAATTTTTGATAAAACGACAAATACTACAATCATATAGTCAGGCAAAAAGCATACAGTAATATTTATAGAAAAAGATTCCACGAGGACACCACCATATTGCCACAAAAGACTAAACACTTTTAGGATAGAATTAGATTTCCAAACAAGACCCAACTCCATTGCCGTCCTAAATATTTTTCTATAAACTCATGAAAACGACGTCTTTTTATAAGTTCGAGTGAATTTAGTGATTAACAACTTTTTTTTAGGCTCTCAATATTCTTAGTGAAATCATCTTTAACCTAATACCAACTCCATTTAATTAAAGTAGTACATTATTAAAATTAATGTCAAATCAATTTACAAAAAAAAATTTAATTAAAAGGATATGTGTGTAATCATCACTATTAATATATTAAAATATTTGTTTGCCTTGCAAATGGTGTTTGATTTAGACTAGGTTGAGATATATTAATTGTAATTGGAAAGAATTCATAACTTATATTGCATTCTTGAAGTTGGCATAGTGACATGTGAGAAAATATTGCAAAATAATCACAAGTTGGGAACAAGATTACTAAAAAAAAGTAGATTAATTCTATCCAAATCCAAATGGGAGAATGATAATTAAAACCCCTCAAAAAAAAATAAAAATAAAGACCAATAATACCTTTTTTCATATTTTTCTCCGAGAAATTTCACCAATATTTTCACAAATTCCTTCCATGCACGTGCCAACTAAAACCCGAGACACACGTGTGGCTGGCTCCTCGTGAGCATTTTCTTGTGGGAAGTCCTCTCAATCATCAAGGCTTCCACGCACTAGCCCATACCACCGGCTGATCCTTCCAGGAAAGGAATATTCCGGTGGAATCTGAGCCCTGTATCATCGACCATCCATCCTTGTACCTCCTCAACAAGGCGCGCACATCATCGGATACCTCTTCGTTGAAAGAAACAGGTCTAAATCCGCCACCTTGCAGGCGGTGAGACCACCTCGCCGCCGTCTCCCTCCTCTCCACAGACTCCGCTTGCGGGCACGCCACCAGGTCCACGATGGCGCACCCGGCTGCCCTTTCAAGCATCAAACGCTCATTGCTTGTCTTCGGGAAGCTCTCATCCAATGCCTCGAAGTAAACCCTAAACCATCTCAGACTTTCTTGAAAACCCCTAACGAATTCAAGCCCATCAACGCCGATATCAAGATCAGCTTCTTCTTCAACAACCGTCACGATTCTAGGCTGCATCCTCCTAAGAATGGATATCAACAAATCCCTACGATTACCAACTGTTGCTACGGAATGCAATGCCCCCACACAATTTATGGCGAGTGCTTCGTCTTCTTTGATATCTAATTCAGCTAAACTCAGTTCAGATAAATCACCTGCATGGTGTATGACATTGAACTTAAAGGGCACGCCCATCAGTCTAGCAAACTTTTCCATCCTGCTGCCGATCTCTTTCATAACCTTTGGCACCCCCGCCGCGCCACCGTTTGCGCCTCCAGATTTGCTGACCAAGATGGTTGTGATCCTCAGATGTGGGGTTTCGTCACTACGCGTGGCTATGGCTTCGAGGAGAGTAGGCCACTGCGTGCAAAAGGTGTTGCTAATGTCAATTATGTGTAATTTGCTCTCACCTTCCAATGCTTCGATTATCGCACCGTTGCAAGCAACATGGCCGAACATAGTCCACGGGCTAACTTCTTGAAATTTCAGCACCATTTTTCTAGTAGAGTCGAAAGAACAGTTCTTCTCGGACGCGGAGATCAGTGTCCGGTACGTGCGCTCGCCGGAATCCATCATGCGGCTAAACAAAGCTTGGAGAAAGTAAGAAGCAAGTTTCTGATCGATATCTCCGTAAAGCGATCCGAGCTCGTTGAGCATCCACATGAGTTGCTGTACGCGAGTACTGTTTCTGTCGGCTATCGCTTTCGCCGTTTCCAAGAGAATATCAGAAGCCCACCTGCTATTCTGCCCTGAAAGTGAGGCAGCGAATTCGAGGGTCACGTCACGTGCCGGAGAATAAGAGAATTGATCGGCAGACTGATCATAGACATGTTGGTGGGTCGGGGTGGCACTGCCGGTGGTGGTAGTGGTGGTGGGAGTGGGCGTATTCGAAGCAGTATGGTGCTGCTGGTGGTGGTGGAGTTGGTGGTGGGGATAGGGATTATAGTGTTTGGAAGAAGAAGAAGAGAAATCTTCATCATCCATGAAAATGTTGAAGCATTCTTCGTCTTCTTGCTGATAAAGGTTTTGCCTGGAGGATCTCGAGCTGCTGGAAGTTCTGCTGGAATTGAGAGACTGATCGGATTGGAGGCTTACGAGTCTAAACAAAGTATCCATCTAATCAAGAGGAGACCCACACATCAAATAAAAATTCAAACTTTGGCTTTGGTTTTGTGATTCTGTTGGAATATATAGTAATATTGTTGGAGTGGAGAAATTAAAGGTGAGAAAGATGGAGTTGTTTCTCTCTGTTTTTCCTTTTTTTTATGTAAATTTGGTGAGAAATAGGATACTGGGGAATTGAATTAAGTAGAGAGGAGAATCTTGAAATTGGAATTTCTCTACGTATAAAGCTTTTTGGGATTTTATTTCCAACTTCTTTATGGTGGAATCCATTGGAAGAGATGAAGTGGTGAGTTGGATATAGATGGTTTTCAAAGTCTACTCAATATTTGATATTATACTACCACTAATATCATTGCGTACCACATGAAGAAGTACTACTCTAAAAGATTACAACACTCAAATTCAACATATAGTTATCCAAGTAGCTAGATTTATAAAGATGAAGAAAAATTTAAAAGTGACAAAAGCATTTGCATCAAGTGGCTCAATGGATGAGCTTTTCATAGACCCCTTGTAGTCTGTGTGTTTTGTGTGTGAAGGAAAGAGAAAAGACACCCAAAACTGTGTATTTTTTTGTGGAGATTTACATATATAATATTGGTGGAATGAGTGAGTGGGAGTAGGCGTGACAATGGGTTGTGAAAGAGACACAAGAAAAAGCTGCCGGCGTGCAGTATCATCACCACCAACACAACAATTCACCCACATTCCTTGCCCCCCAATCCCTCTCCAAACTCTGCCAATAAATCTCCCACTTTAATCTCCTTTTTTATATATAATTATTACTACAAAATAACCCATCATTCTTATATATTTGTTAGCTCAATCTCATTTCATATATTATATTGGTTTTCATATAAATCTCCCCAAAATCTAGGGCATGCTCTTCACTTTTTCACTCCACCCCATGTTGTGTATTGATGGCTTATTTCCTCGAGAAAAGTTGCAAATATTATAGTGCGTGCAAAGTTGGTTCATCTACTTGATTTAGACTAAGCCTCCCCAACGGTTTCGTGCGTTTGACCAATTCAATTGATATCTGATGTGCTATGCTTTATGCAAATTTTGCTTCAGTTTTTAACAAAAAAAATGTTATATTTTATAGATAAATATTGGTGATGGATATGAATATGCAAGTCTTATACCACAAGTTCGATTAAATTATTCCCTTAATTTTATTTTCTTCTATCTTCCAATCATTGCACCAAATTCCTTCTTTGGACTATTGTTGTCTTCTTCGAGAAATGAGTAAATAATACATAGTATTTCGTTTCAAATGGAGACAAAATGTGAAGTGAAAGGTTCCAAATTCTTCATCGATCTATTTAGGCCGGTCAGGGTTTTTTTTAAGTCATTTTATTAAATTGGGTCCAAATAATTTCCCAAGAATTTTTCGTCGGAATTGAAAGAGTCTCAACTTTAAATTTAGGTACCAAACTCTTTTGGTCACTAATAAATACCAAGAAAAAACAAATGGTGAATCGATGCTTCATGCATGGGTAGGTTTTTCGATTCGGAAAATTTTTCAACGAACCCCTCACTTTTTTAACCTAATTTTATTTACCACAGATTTAATGCGACGACAACTTCGTTCTTTTGACGTGAACACTCGATATAAGAAATAGTATTATCTTCGATCATCTATTTATTTATCTTACATTCTTAGGAACATGATGGATTTGTCCTTGAAACTAAAATTTGGAAGAACTTCCAAAAGTAAAATAAACAAAAAATTCTTGGCCGAAAGTGTCAAGAATGAAATCAAAAGGATGTACATGGAAAATCACCAAACATTTAAGGTAGCCGAACTCAACTTTCCACCTATCTCAACTATATTATATAATTAGAACTTAGAAGCATTGAGTTATAAAATAATATTATTATATTATATAATTATAAATTAGATGTCGTGTCATTAACCACCAATATATAATAAAAAATCTGGAAAAAAAAAGATAAAAAAAAAGGGAAGACGGCAATATGAGACTTGCACTGAAATATCTTTTGTTTGGAGAGTAACAACAAAACCTTATTAGAAAGTGCGTCAAAATGACAATGAAAGCAAAAGTCTTCGTCAGTTTAAATTTATATTTTAGGCTTTTAAAATTCCACACGAAAATGCAAATTATTTATTATTGGAAGCATTAAAAAATTTTGATCAAAAGACTGGTTGATGTATTTTTTTTTTAAAGTACATTTTATTAAATGAATGATATTTTTATCCATATACTAACCATTAGACTAAATAAAAAATAAAAAAATCATTTTTTTTATGTTTGTTGTTTTTGGATCCATGGAGTTGATGGAGCTTATTAATTTTTAAAATCCAGGCAAAAACTTGTTTGAAACGGTCTCACGGGTCGTATTTTGTGATACAGGATATCTTATTTGAGTCATTCATGAAAAAATATTACTTTTTATGTTAAGAGTATTACTTTTTATTGTGAATATCAGTAGGATTGACCCGTCTCACAGATAAAGATTCGTGAGACCGTCTCACAAGAGACCTACTCTAAAATCCAAAACTCTAATTCTTCAATGTATAGCTACAAAAGTAGCTAAGACTTTGAAATTATTCTTCCTATCTTTTCTTTATATATTTTTTGAAGGCATTTGAGATTCTTCAAGACCGTTCATCATCGAACAAAGTCCTTAGATTCACGCGGTAGCCTATCTTATATATAATTTGCCCTATCCTAAAATCTACCCATTCCCCTTTATTCGATCTATTTCTAACCAAACAAAGCCTCATAAATTTAGCTACACGAGGCATCCACTTCCATAACTCATGATACAATTATTTATTGGTCCCCATATGATGCTTGACCAAAATAGAATGATAAGAAGAACAAGAAGAATAAGTGACATCAAACTTTTTACCCCATTTTCGCTCAAAAGACACTCAAATTTAAGTTCCATTTTCATGTATAAAGTAAGACAGATCAAAATCTCTTCTAATGTTTAAAAATACATAAATTTTATGTACAACATTTTCAAAATTTTAGAACTACTACGTGACCCTTTCATCGGTTAACATATCGCACAGCGTCCAAAATCGTTCGAGTTGCAATAAGATATCCATACGAACCTAACAATTTTTTTGACTTAGGTGCCTACCAGAAGGGATTGTTAGATTATTGATATTTGATATTAGGATAGAGTTGTCAAATGAGTCAAACCGTCGGATTGATACAAACCATCAAAATGCGGGTTGAGTTAAGATTTTAACAACCCTTTTGGTAGTGGACAGATTGGTCCGTCTGACCCACAACCCGAAGTGGATTGAGTTGGACAAATCCACACAGTTTTTTATAGCCCGCCAAATTCGTAGTCATCCCGCACCGAAGTATGGCGGCTCAATACTGTTTCAACATCTCTAGAATTTACAGTTAGTTTCCTAAATTAGTAATCCCCAATCTCCTTAGTCCTTGAGCTTCTATTTTTCTGGATTGTACAATTACCACCTCAATGGTTTTGCTCGGTTTGTCAAGTCTTATATGCATCTCGGTTTGTCAAGTCTTGTACCCATCTGACAGACGAAGATTATGATAAAATTCAGGAGCAAATATTGTCACTATTACATTAGATTATTGGAGAGGAACCATAATATCAAAAGCTATGGTAAGAAAATTTGTTCAGAATCTGATTCAGCACATTGAATGGTCAGAAAATAATCGTACTACAATACACTAAATATATTTTTATTCACGACACTGAAGAACCAAATCAAATACAACAAACGCTTCATTATTGATCAAGACAGTAATTCAATCTATTACAATTCATAAGTACGCAAGATAAAAAATAAAATAAAAAATTACAGGCAAACTAGTTTCTAATCAATAACTAGTATAGATTATTCACAGATTAAACATTGATGCACCATTCAGAAGTTGGAAATTATTTGCTCCTCAGTTGATTGATCAATCAACTGTGCGCTTTCGCTGACAACGAACATATTTAAATAAGATAAATTTGTTGATGGAACAAATAACACACACAGAACATGCACGAATAGACTGGGGATTCACTCATCAGGCATGAGAGGTTGAGGCTATCAGGCCTCGAGGTAACCTTTTCTTTCCAAGAACGAAACAATGACTTTAGCCAAAACAGTTGGAGAATCACACATCTCTTCGCTTTGCTGCAGCACTATCTGGAAGAAAAAGAAAAAGAGATCGCTTTGGAAAACCATGTTCTATAATTTTCTTTCATAAGACATTATATTGTAAAATCGAGGATCATGTTTTAGAAAAAAAGAAACTTGTTGTGAAAAGCTAACTGAACATAATTAATCATGGTAACACTGAATCAACACAATATTAATGTGGTAACATAGTAGCTTCAAGAGCACAAGACGTATCGTGTCACGTGGCTATCTGTGAATGAGAAAAGACTTTAGCAAGTAAACATTTGTTATTGAATCTAGAAAAGTATATACCTCAGCATTCAAAGGTGGCTCATATGGATCATCAACACCGGTGAAACCTGTTAAAGAGCAAGGAAGTTGATTTCTCGGAAAATATAAATGCAATGGAGGGGCTTCAATAAATCACAGGAAACATACGTCTTTGGTTTCTTCCTCTTTAATAGTAGAAGAAGATAATTTAATTTCAAAGCCCTTAAAAACAACAACATGAACAATTCCCCGAAGGGTAGTTGAAGCCAGTGCAGATAGTACTTTCATAAGGCACACTCGCACAAAGAGATCAAACAAAAAATCACATGATATTTTGTAAACGGATTGGAGAAGAGTGAAAAGAAAAAACAATATTTAGCTGCATCTAGTATGAGATTAGGCATAATTCAGCTCACTCAAGTGTCAGATATAAAAGTTAAATAACTTTGTGATCTTGTGATTCTTTTATGACTCATGAGAGGAGTCTTTACTCATATAGTAGTCATGCACTACTCCCATCGTTTCCCATGACAATCAAGAATACTTCTTTGTGTACCAATCGATTTTGAAACTTAAGATTCTGTAACTGTATACCATGCTGAAAATATTGATTAAATGTACCAAAAAATAATAATAATGAGTCAGGGAACCGCTGTAGCTTATTCGCTCTTATATGCCTTAGATGTATGCCATGTGGAAGTGGGTCGGGTCCAGTCTCCCAGCAGGGCCAAGTGCTTGTAGCTTGATACTTGCTTTCTTGAACCAAAATTTGTTCAATGCATCTATAAATAACGCATAAGTGCGAAGAAGCTAGAGAAGAAATTGGCCAGGGAACAGCTACTCAAGGACTTTAATCTCTAGGACATAATGACAAAGTAATGAACTATAGTAGATAAGAGAAACCATTAATATTTTTTAGAATCACAATCTTCAGCAATACAACACATACCTTTGATTTTTCCAGCTCTTGCAAGTTTGTACAACCCCTTTGGATCCCTAGTCTCACACACTTGTACAGGAACATCCATATATACCTGCATATCACCGTACTTAAATTCAGTAATTCGAGCTATCATTTTCACAACTTTGCTTGCCTGCCCGTAGAAACCGGAGGCAAATCAAATCAGCGAAACAAGTTTCCAAAGACAATACCAACCTCAATAAAATCTCCTTCAGGAAGTAAAGCCCGACAGGCATCCCGGTCCTTTCTGAAGGGAGATATTAAACTTGCAATGCTAATGACTCCAGCATCCACAAAGAGCTTTGCTACCTCTCCTGATGAAGTAAATCAATAAGCATTTCAAATCGAAATAAATGAAAAGTTGTTTGAAAAGAATAATCATAGAAACCAACCGATCCTTCTAATGTTCTCAGCACGGTCTTCAGCTTTAAAACTAAGATCACGGTTAAGACCATGCCTGCAATTATCCCCATCGAGGATATAGGAGAGCTTTCCTCTACTGTGTAAGGAACGACTTAAAGCGCATGCCAGAGTACTCTTTCCTGAAGTAAGAGATTGTGTAAAATAAAATAAAATACCACCACCAACTTCCTGCTGCCAAAACCACCAGCACATAAAGGCCAAGCATGGCAAAAACATGTGAGAAGTTACCAGTAATGACGAACCGTATTAAATCTAGAACATAAAAGAAAGACAAGAGAGGAATTATAACGCAAGAAGAAGAAGAACTAATTTAAACACAAAAACTAGAAGATCATTTGCTGCACGAAAAAACAAAAAAATAATCACGCTGGACCACAACATGCATATGTACCATGGGATGAATTCTTCTGGAGACTGAGGAATTCTAAAGAAACGAAGTCACTGTCTTAAAATTTTCCTTTTTAGAAATTTCAACCTCTGCAGACGATTTGATATGACAAAATAAAATTACTACACAATTCACAAGATTCAAGAATTTAGGAAAAAGTCAATAATAATCGATAGTCCCCTTATTAGCTAAATCCCTGTTGGAGTTAAGTCAAAGAAATGCTCCAAGAAACCGTCTTTTATCATCTTCAAGTCAACATCTTCAGAGCACACTCAAGAATAACGTGGGACTATTTTAATCATTCCCATACCCAACAAGTAAAAACATAGAAACTATCTTGATCACATGAAAATAGTGCAGCCACACATATCATGGATCGATCAAGAACGTAATAAGCTTCCAAAAATACTAATGTCAGCGGATGCTAAAGTGCCAAAAATCCCATTGCTACACAAACCTGAACCACTTAATCCCGTGATCCAAATGACACAGCCTTTCTGATTAAGCAAGTGCTGCCTATCCATCTTGCTAACAGGACAATTGTGCCACACAATATTTGATGAATTTCCAATCGTTGACATCTCGAGCGTGCTTTTATCTGTGCATATAATTATCAAGCAAATTAATTAGGCGAAAAAAATTCCAAAAATATCTCAAACAATAATTCCCACGACCTAAACGATCCTAAGGTGGAAAAAGGAATAAAACGGCAAAAATAACGAAATACCCGTGAAACCGCTGCAGTGAACATCGCCGGCTGAATCGCGTTCGACCCCCTTCGTCTGGCCATTGGCATACGTCGTCGGCTTGGAAGCTTCCATCGCCTTAATTGGCGCCAAAAGGCTTGATCTTCCAGCTGCTCCGCAAATCCCCAATTTCTTACCTTTGCCGTTCCACACCGCCACCTTCACAGGCGTCAACCTGGTGTATAATGCCTGGGGAGAGTTCAAATCTCCCGTTTTACCCAAGTTCAACTTTTGACAATTAACCGCGGTCATTTTTTCCACTTTTAACATAAATAAAAATATATAGAAAGCACCGCTAATTTATATCTCGCAATGCAGCGGAGAGTAACACGTGAACGAACACTTGCATTGCATTGCATTAAATCGGAAGCACCGCTGAATCACTCAAGAAACAATTCGAAACACAGGATCATCTAGAATTCAAATAATTTAGTAGAATATCTCAGGAAAATTGGATTTTCTCTGTAACCGAATCAAGAAACAGAGAAAGAAAGGCGGAATTTATAGTGATGTTGACATTGGTGGGAGAGATTGAGAGGGAATCAGCAAACGAATGCTTTATATACAACTTGAACCATGCAATTTCATACCACAAATATAGAATTGACATTTCTTTGAAGAAAAATATGAAGCTGGATCGTTAATTATATACGGAACCATAATTATATTTAGAGTTGGTCAATATGATTGCATCAATTTTTATTTACGAGATAAGTAATATTATTTATATTTATAATAAAAATTAATATATATGATAAAAAAAATAATATTTTTTTATAAGTGATCAAAACAAATTAACATATAAAACATCTCACGTAATTTTTTGATTATATTATATTATATTCATTGGCTAATCTAATATATTTACTGTATGAAAAACCTATAGGCTACGTTTGGTTGGAAGAATAAAATAAACCAATGATTAGTATGTAAATGATAAAAAAAATGATTGTGAAAGAAAAATAATATATTATGTAAAATAGTATTATGTTTGGTATGATTTTTAAGTATGAGATAATTTTGAATTTTTTGATGAAATGACGAAATTACCCTTTTTCTTTATTTTTTTTTCTTTACTCCGGCGCCGGCAGGCGGTGGTCTGGTCACGGCCCGGCGACGGAGGTGGTCTAACGGCCGGCGGGCGGCGGCAGGTCGGTGGTCGGCCGGAATCGACGGCTGGCGGTGGTCGGCCGGAATCGGCGGTTGTCGGCCGGAATCGTCTGGTGGTGCTCGGCCGGAATCGACGGGGTCGGCCGAGATCGGCGGGGTCGGCCGGAATCGGCGGCGGCGGTCGGCGGTTTCCGGCAGCAATGGGCGGTCGGTGGAAGGAAGTGGTGGTGAGTTTAGATTTAGGAGAAGGGTAAAATTGAAAAAATATGATGGATTAAGAGTGAGATAAATAATCCTAGGAGGTGAGGATGTATTATTTTAACCTACCTAATATAACCTAATCATTAATAGGAGGGATTGACCTAATTAAATAAAAATCGTACCAAACGCTTGATTAGGTGGGTTTAAAAAAAATAAACCCGCCTAATCCTACAAACCAAACGCAACGATATAGTATATCACAACGGATAGGGATTTTGTGGTGAATTTTTTGTTTTAGTTACAAAATAAAATATGACATAAAATTTAGTATGAATAATTTTTTTACATTATTGATGGCGTCACAACATATGTTGCTAAAAGAACATGACAAAAACTTGTGTGAGATGGTCTCACGGATCGTATTTGTGAGACAGATCTCTTATTTGGGTCATCCATGAAAAATATTATTTTTTATGCTGAGTTATTACTTTTTATTGTGAAAATGAGTAGGGTTGACCCGTCTCACATATTAAGATCCGTGAGACGGTCTCACATGAGATCCACTCAAAGAACATTGCCAACTTATCTTAAAATTATTTATGTTGCGTTTGAATAGAAGGATTTAGATTTGTGACGATGATTTGAAATGTGTGATTTTCAAATTAATTAGGCTGAAAAATATATTTTTGAATTTGAAATATATATATAGTTTTACTACGTTGCATACATGTAAATATCGATAAGAAGTGAGCACCGAATGTAACATTAGCAAAATTTTATATTATATATATATATACACACACACTTGTACAACACAAGAAATTTTAAATTCTTTTAGGCTGTGTTTGAATTTGAACAGATATTTGAATGGAGGATTTCAAATGGCTCAAACACATCTCGATGACTCAAAATAAAAATTAAGTGAGATTTTAAATTTATTGTAAGTGTATTTTGTCAAACAAACTATTAAATTTATTAATTATTATTATGCATTTTAAATCTAACTTCAAATTAATTCATCCATATGTAATTTTGAACTAAATTTATATATTAGATTTGAGGATTCTGTGCGCTCACCCATAAGGAGCCCAATTCTTCAAGCCCAATATAAACTAGCCCAGCCCAACTATTTATGATAAATTCTACAACCCTAACCCTCTACACGGCCCGCAGCAGCACCCCCGCTCTGAGAGAGGAAGAAGAAGGAACCATCCGAAAACCCTAAATGAAGTTCAACCCTCGAGTCTCCTCTTCCCGGCGCAAGAGCCGCAAGGCTCACTTCACTGCGCCTTCGAGCGTCCGCCGCGTTCTGATGAGCGCTCCGCTCTCGGCTGACCTCCGTACGAAGCACAATGCCCGGTCCATGCCGGTCCGAAAGGACGACGAGGTGCAGGTTGTTCGAGGGACGTACAAGGGCCGCGAAGGTAAGGTGGTACAAGTATACCGCAAGAAATGGGTTATCCACGTGGAGCGAATCACCCGTGAGAAGGTGAACGGATCCACTGTCAACGTTGGCATTCACCCTTCGAAGGTTGTCATCACCAAGCTCCGGATCGATAAGGATCGCAAGTCCCTCCTCGATCGCAAAGCTAAGGGACGTGCCGCCGCTGACAAGGACAAGGGAACTAAGTTCACCGCCGAGGATATCATGCAGACCATCGATTAAGAGGTTTTGCTATGATTGTTGGGTTTCTTTTAGGACAATCATGTCATTCTATTCAGCTTTAATGATACTTAATTTTGCTCACTTTCGGATTTCAAATCAGTGCTGATAGTTTGTGTGTCTTGGTTACTGAACTAAATGTCTACTTTTCTTTGAAATCATCGCTTGCTGAAGTTATATCTTGTTTGTCAATGTTTTCTATAAAGCTGGATTTTTTTCGGCATTGACAACTTTCTTTAAAATGTTTTACTACCCACTGTTGCATCTCCAATCTTGTGAGTTTCTTGGCTTATCTGATTTATTTTTCATGTACTAGTTGTAGAAGAGACATCAATGGTGACATAAATTCTTTGTCCATTTAAATTACCCTGTAGTGGGAAGATAATTAAAGATTATTGATGGTGTCATTCCTTTGGGATTTGAACAGTAAGGTGCATATTGAGTTTTTCAAAGACTGAGCGTATTAATGTAATTTCATTCAATATTCATAACACTACCAACTTTAGGCATACAAGTGAGAAAACTGGCTGGAGTTTGGGGCTAGATTATGAGCAGGAGAAGAGAGAATGTGTATGGTTTTAATGATATGATTTTCTATGAGATGATATGGTCGAGAAAACCATTCTTGGCTACTTCTTGAAAACCTAACCTTCTAGTTCTAGCTCGTCACTGCATAGAAAGAGCAAGTTAAAATTTTTGACCCTGACCTTTGGGGATCTTCATTTCGGGCACAATTGAAATGAAAGCCAGAAAATTATTGACTTTTATAAGCAATTTTATCGGTGAATTGAAAATATAAATTGGCCTTCTAAGTTTTATGTCAATTGTTTACATGCTTATCATCTTCTTTTTTGATTGGAAATCTCACTGTTGATTTTACCAGAGCTCTGTTATCACACTGAATGATGGCCCGATTGTTTTTTTGCCGAAATATTTTTCTTCATTCAAATCGTTGGTAGAATGTGAATATTTACAGTGTCGTTGATTTGATATTAGCTTTTTATATGGACTCTATTATCGGTACTTGTAATCCAATGGAAGCCGAATTTCAAAATGTCACGCGGATATGAACTTGTCCACAAGGATCTATCCATGCCAGTATTATTTGAAGTCATGCTCAAACAACATATTTTTATACTTTTAGCTGGAAATGTACACGTTTTGGCTAATTGCTTCCTACAAATTGAATTATGTATATAAACTCGAATATTTTTTCTAAACTGAATATGTAATTTGGCAGCCTTCTATGCTTGCTTTTAGAGAACAAATTTAAATTTTAGGGACCAAACTCGCATAGGATTAGAATTTTTTAATTAGGTCATTTGGAACTTTAGAGACAATCGGTTTATGTGCTTCAATCCACATGTGAGTGACCAAACTCATTTTCAATTCATGCGGCATATGTACCTCATCACACTCAACAGTTGCATGATATATCCCAAGCCTTGTGCTTGAACGCAATGCAGGATTATCAAAATTGACATCTCCTAATCATGCAAACTGTGTTCTACCCAAATGTTTAGAAATTTATATGTGAAAAATATTTAATTTTGTCGATTAGAATGGATACCTGAAAATTAACAAAGTGCCTGACATCACACGGTATATTTCGAGGAAACAGTGCAAGTTATGCTCAATAGCCTGGGGATCTCATTAACCCAGTGGCCTTTTAACGAATTATTTCAATATTCATGCCTACATGACGCATTACATTGAAAAACAGAAAGTACTGGTTCCTACGTGCAACATTCTAGGCAAGAGGATATAGTTACGAAGGCTCTACGATTGAGTATGTGCTGCAAAACAGTTGCTAGTTTTCTTGGGGCGAGGCCGTCAAGAGCATATGATATTCATTCCTACTGCAAATGTGATCTCCAGCATCACTTCTCTTCAGTTGATCTATAAAGTGTGTACATATGATGCCTTCACAAGTGTATCCTTCGTCACCCCAAAGAGACGAACAAGAGGAGTAGTTTGACATCTTTCATGACTAAGGTAAGGTGGCAATGTTCTTTTAGCAATATATGTTGTGTCGTAACTGCCTCAGCACCCAAAGCAACTATATAGGTACGCCAGTGATGACTTAAACCATGATTGGTTGGGGTTCGGTTCGGACGAATGGCTTCAGTAATGGATCCATGCGGGTAGAAGAATTAAAATTCCAGCTGCATGAAGAGGGAAAAAAAAAAGGACAACCGCAATTAAAGGGGTTGGAAGAATTTGACAGTTTCGTTTATGTTACCAACATAAATAGTATCATTATCCACTCAACACATGATATCTGTGATAAATGCTAAACCATGATTGTTTGGGGTTCGGTTCAGACGAATGGCTTCAGTAATGTTATTTTCTTTACAATCAGAAGAGCACACAACGTACAAGAGATACCCAACGTGATACATTGACCAAGAAAAATAATGATGATGAATTGATGCACCGCAACATACAAATAACCAAGAAACATGTTATAATTATCATTAATCCAAATTTATGAGGTCCATACTTTTATACCTGAAGATACTATACTTAACGGTTAGCAAGCACTAAACCTGATTCATAGGTTGTCATCTTCTCGACAAAACCTAAACCATAGGTTTGATGTGATTTTTTTTTATATTTTTTTCTTTGGGGAGTACAAAAGTTCGTTGGCAAATATTGATATAACTGTGTGTATAAAACTAATACTAATATTTTGATCAATAAAATTATTGTGGAAATTATTTATTTTAGATTTTTAGAATTTAGAAAGAATTTAATCTCAAACTTGTCTAAATGCTCAAAACTTTTGTGGACTTGGCTCTGATTCTCATGACTTGTGATATCATTGTAAAATCCATACCCAACATAGTTACACCCATCAGTGGACAACGTGGGTTTCAAAACTTGTGTCGTTTTTTGGATATATATTACAAATTTTATCCCAAAAATTAAGGAAACGATTTCTTTCAATTAAGGTTTCGGGAATATCATTATTTAGATGGTGAAATCATACTTTGTATGGCTTGAAAAAGTAAGGACAAAAAAATAAAGAAACTGTGGAGATAATGTTAATGATTTCACCAACGTAAAGTGATTTTTCCTTTTAACATTTGGGTAAGGGGATGGGTCGATGGGAATCAAAACTTTACGAAAATTATTGGTGATATTATGATAAAATCACAGTTCAGATAGAGTTTGAACTTATGTTCTTCGATAAAATGTTAAATCACGATATCAAAGTCGAGTTTCATGTTGCATCCGGTTATCTACTCTCGAAATAGCCCCCACAGTAGGATTGGTTGGCCTTCTAAAACAAATATTTTGTTTGATATATCATATATATCATGTAACCCAATTGCCAAGGGTTCTTAGAATTGGTTTTCTAGGGGTGCATAAGGCCATTGAAATAATGATTGTGGAAAATTGTGTTTTTGTTACTCTATTTTTGTATCTGTGTGGTTTTGGTATTCAATATTGTTGAATTTCGGTCATACGTACGGAGTCATCTATCTTTATTTTTTTTGCTACATTTTTAGTCTTTTTTCCTATGTGATGCTTATATGGCACAAATGAAATATTCATATGCACTTATGTATGTAGTATCCTATCATTATTACTCATAAAAATGAATAAAAGTGTCAAAAATCGAAACATAAATAATTAAAACTGAAATTTATAGATACAGAAAGAATAAAATCACAAAATGTCAAAATTGCATTACTAAAATGCAATTTTATCGTATTTGTCCGTTCTCCCTAAAGAATGGACTGGCTTTTTACTTGACAGTTGTTTATTACAATGGCGACACCTAATATCATTTCTTTCACTCGTTTTCACTAATCCCAGGAGAGAAATTTTGCCTTCAAAGACAGCGAGAAATTGCAGGCCATTTATATATATGTATATATATATTCACATTCTTGACAAGGAATCTTGGCTGGGCATCGTTGTTATTATTATGTAATAACTGATGGACCACAACAGAAGACCAACACGGCAGGGTGCAGAATGAGACTATGGGTTATTTAATGGTGAGCTGCAAATATAGAAAGTACGTTTACAGACTGGACAAACTATGCACTGGATCCAAGCATGTGATCGAGAGGTAGTCCCCCTGCAGAGTACTCGCACCATCATTCGAGCTTTTACATGGACAAGATAGAAATAAATCTACCACGATTAGGAGTGTGTTTACATGGTCCAAATAGAAATAAATCTGCTGGGTGGAGGTTGAAAACCAACTTCTGCTTCAATTTCTATAATTTTTAATCAAAAATTGGAAACAAGATTGAGATATTTGTTTTTCTAACTTATGTTTTTTGTTAATGGTTTAAAGTTTGAATCCTTAAAAAACTTTTCATATTCCACTTTTATTCTTAATTTTTATTAAATATTTTTGGAGATTTTTTAAAATGTTAATTTTATTTATATATGAGTCTTTAAGAGTTTTAAATGAAATTCATAAAATTCAAAATCATATTTTATTACAAAAATTTGATGTTTTAAAAATCAATTTTTATAATTTACATTTTCATGTTTATTTTTTGAGTAGGTCTCTTGTGAGACGATCTCACGAATCTTTATCTATGAGACGGGTCAACCCTAACGATATTCACAATAAAAAATAATATTGTTTCATGGATGACTCAAATAAGGTATTTGTCCTACAAAATACGACCTGTGAGATCGTCTCACACAAGTTTTTGCCTTATTTTTTTTTTTACATATCTTGTGCATTTATACAATTTTTTCATTTTTTTTATTTTTATTAAATCTTATATAAATTTTCAAGTTATAATAAGATAAAAATAATTTTTGATACAAAATATCCAAAATTTAATAGTAATTATATAAATACGTTGTTGATAGTGATAGTGTGAGTACCAAATTTAAATAATTAAAAAAAAAACAAATGTTATGTAGGTTAAAGATATTATTGTAATTTTATCCCAAAAAAATTTGGAAGCGATTTTTCTCCGAACACTCTAACTTTAGCTTGTATTAGTTTTGGCATTTTGTTTCCAAACATTCTCTACGTTTGCTAAGAGCAATTGCTGGCGCTTGGATCCAACAGATGGCAAAAAAAAAAAAAAAGGCACAGTACATGCATGGACCATCAAGCTTATCAAATGCTCTTTATTATTACAACTAAATCTTGAACTATAACCCTGACACACAAAAATCGAAGGGCAATCTTTAGAAGTCCTCCATTTACATCCCCAAGATTTTGAAATGCATGGAGCTTCATGAATCATTGTCCCAAACACAAAAAGTTATCAACAAGTGAAAAAGAAACTGAGCCAAACATTCAAAAGCCAGCAGTATTCGACTTCCAGTGCTTTTACTGAATGGCAAATGCAGCATAGAGACATCACATCAAAGAATAACAATTTATCATCCCTCATTCCCCATTCACGCTTTTTAAGACTGACTCCCCAAACACATAGAAAGAATCTTAAGTCTCCCCCTTCAATATGTAGGGCATACACCAAAGTCTTTTGAATCATGTGCAACAAATCAAAGTTATAAAGAAATGAGGGAATTATGAATAAACAATAAGGTTTTCAAAAAAGTGATATGCACTAGTAGCATTCATTAAAACCAAACACTACTACTAAAAATGACCTTCCACAGGCTTTAATGGAGCCTTTGGACATTTATTTGGCTCTCGCTCCCTCAACAACTGGCTTTTTTTCGCCTACTTTACTTAGCTTCTTACTCGTCACTTCCAAGCTAAAGGTATACTTTTCTTTATTTATCCAAATTCCTCCTTTCACTGTTTGCTTGGTTGTCACTACTCGAGAGTTTTCTAAAATTCTTGAAAATGGAGCGCACCCCACCCCCCTATCAAACTTCAAACCATACCATATGTTGGAACTTTAGCCTCTCATTAAATATCACAATCAATATCAAGAAAACCAGGCAATCTTCGTAACCCTTTATTGTCACACTCACTCCTTAAGATTTAGGAACCTTATGCAGAGGGCAATGTGGATCACCATCAGTATACGTTAGTCTCCGTTTCGTGCCAATCCCGGTTGTCGTATCATCGACGACATGGATGGAGCTTGAATTAGTGGATAACAAATTTCGGGAAATGTTAGATATGGGGGTCTTGGATTTCAACATTACAATCTCTTGTAGTAGACTATAACATGAAAATGTATGCTCCTGCCAAAATAAAGAAATCCAAGATAATCGTGTGGATAGAGAGAACAGCTGATTCTTTATTTTATCAGTAATTAACAAAACAATGCAAACCATTATAAAGTAAGGGAACTCACTTTTTCTACGTATCCCCATGAAGGGATTGCATTAATCTTCACCTCAAACAACTTTTTCGTTAATTGATTATCATAAGCGGCTAAAACCGCCGCCGCTGCGACAACGGAAGGTCGATGCTCAGATACGTCAATCTCTGCATCAAAGAAGTCAAAAATTCAGAAATAAGTTTCTTATAGACACATCGAAGTACAAACCATATAAATGTATCTAGTTTACCTTCCATTACGGCCAAGATTAAATCAGCAGCTCGATTTACCAGTTCTTTATGCCTCAATTCCTCACAAAACTTGGTCGTGAAATAATTGAGATAAGCAAAAGGAGTGGCATAACTCATTCTCCATTCCAACGTATTAAGAACGCATAACTCCATTTTTTTAATCACAGTTCCTTCGAAATTGTATTCATCTACACGATATTCGGATAATCCCGGTACTTCACGTTCCTCCATTTTTGCAGCAATGGATAAACTTGCAACTGATAACAAGCGAATAGCCCACAGTTTTTCATCCTATCAACATCAAGAAAGTCCCCAAGTCACATAACAAACAGAATGATAAAATATAAAAATCCCGTCTCAAGAAATGTCTATATCATAGATTTTAACGAAAGGGATTAATCAAAAATCAAACTATTAATTAAATCCACACTTACATCGATCCACCTTCTTGAAAAGAACCGATCGAAATAAATCATTGACAGATAGGCTGTACTTAAGTGAAATCCAAACAGACCTTTTGCCTGTATACACACAAAAATCCAATAAAACCATAAATAATCAAACAAAAAGTGGAGCATAATAGTACCAAGTAACACAAAAGCAAAGCAAAAAAATACATCAAGAATCCATTTAATGGCATCCAAACGGGCGCATTTGAACCAGCTTCTTTTATCCTTCACCGAGTAGTCACTCCCACTTGCTTGAAAACTGGTCTCCCTCTGTATTAGATTTTCAATATAATCACAATCGGATTCCGAAACAGGATAAAGCTCAAAGTTTTCATCTTTCTGATTATACTGTTCTTCCAAACAGGTCTCATTTTCGTTACACAAAAGATTAGACAATGGAGTTTCAAAATCCTCCATCTCGATTTTTCTCCGACCTGCGCAAAAATACTGAGCAATCCCGGTATAGAAAAAAGTAGAATTACTATAAATAATAGTATCGAAAATTAAAGGGCTGGGGTTGAACTGGCGTTGAATGGTGGAGAGATTGAGGAAATCTTGATTCCAGAAAGCAAGAATTAAGGTTGTAAGGTCGAGGAGTGGTTTTCTGGTGCCGCCAAATTTAGCGCATGGAACATATTATAGAGTTTTTATTGTCTGATAAATGATTTTTTTATATGATTCTCGAATAAATATTTTTCTAGTCAATTAACTCAAGAATTTAGATTAGTCATTTGATTTCACGAATTGTATCCAATTTAGCAAATCTTTTCCATAAGTGATTGAGAGCACATAAATGCTGATTGGGAAATGAATGTGGTCAGAATTATTTTTTAATTGAAAAGAAACAAAAAATAAAATAAATGTATTATATATAGACAAATCAAACAAGAAGAAAAATATGATTCGAATATGGTTATGTCGTGTAAGTCAAAGAATCGATGTTTAATCTTTATTTTTTAATTTATATAATATTTTATGAGCCAAACTCAAAACAGTGTCTAAAAATGTATTCTCAAACATAGATGAATTGTCGCTCTTTTGTGTCATTTTGGTTCATTAAAATAAATAGCAATGAAAAAATATAGGATGTGAAATGCATGTATTGGTTAGTATATTTTAGGGGAAAAAATAGGGAAACTAAAGCACAACAAAGATCCTACACGTTCTTTTATCAGACAAATTTTTTGCTTAATACGTTAAAATTAACTAAAATTGATTAATAAATTTTATAAGCGACAAAAGCTAATATTCCTACTAAAATCCCAATCAAATATGCGGTTTTAGAGTTATGATTTTTTTTTTTTAAAATGAAGGGACAAATCATTATTTTATCATGTATATACATACACACACACACATATATATCGACCATTTCTAATGTCATATAATCACTCCGCCATTGGAGTGATAGAAAAGCCAAGCAGCAGCCTCACTTCATTTCTGAACAATATAGTAATTTTATAATTTAGTGAATACTGATGTGGATTAAAGTATAAATATAAATTTTATATCTATATATATAAATATAAATATATATATATATCTGTGTGTGTGTGTGTTATATACATATGTAGGTCAGTGGACACAAGATCCAAAATCTGGATAATTTATGATATCCAATTGGTAGGAATGGAGTTATATAAAATTACATTAAAATTGTACAAGCTATTATTCATCGAATGGAAGAAAATATGAAGTACAGTATATACATGTCATTTTTTATTAGTCAAAATACCATTTAATACAAATATATACATTATATATATACATATGTATATATATGTATGTGTGTGTGAAATTTTGTTTTTTTAATATGCATACTAATTATGTGATCCTCTTTATGATATCAAAAAACAAATTAATGGTGTACCAGTCCGGTACCTTTATTCTTATACATTGAAGATCAAGAGATTAATAATTTGAAGAACCCACAAATTCACGTGAGACGGTCTGATTGATCAATTTTGTGATACATATATTCTATTTGAATCACTCATGAAAAATGTATTATTTTTTATTGTAAATATATATAAGGATGACGTCTCACGAATAAAAATTTGTGAGACCGTATCGTAAGAGACATATTATTTGAAGAAATGCAAGAACGAAAATATTATGCATGGAAATTCAAAATGGATTAGATAAAATTAAATTTCAAGATTGACTATGTACCAAAAAATTATTTAGTTTATTAGAATATATGAATAGATCTGTTGTTATGAGCCTCCAAATCGTATATTATTATTTGTTTTGTGTGAATTTAGTATATATGTCTTACGAGTTAAAAAATTATCATATTTGATGCTCGTTTACCATCTTAAGGCGGGTTGTTTTTGTATAAATATGCATTTTAAGTAATATTTGTTATAAATAAATAAATAAATAACGATATTGTTGAGTATTCTCCAACTTGAGAAATTAATGATTCTCTTGTTAATTTCTTTAACTTACCGAGGTGTTCGTCTTCAAATCCATCTCATACCAAAGTTGGTGCTTTTCTAAGCATTGGCTGATTTTTTATTCTACCAATTAAATTTGAAAGCTTCGAACCCGAATTCGATTTATTTCTATGATTGTGTTTTGTTCTTTTTGTTTATTGTTTAAAAAAAATTCGTCTTTTTTGTTTATTCCGTGTTTTTGCTTGATTAATCTCTTTTAAAATACTATTCTTGTGTGTCGTTGAGGTGAGTTTTTCACAAGGTTCTAAAAAGTGCAAATCGCGTCGAAACATGGTTGTGAAACTTCAAACTTCTTAAGCTTAAGTAGGACTGATACAAACATAAACGTAAAAAAAATTATTTTAGATTTGAACTACAATTTAAATTATCTCGAACAAATTAATGGAATAACTAATACATAAATATAAAAAATTTAAGCATAATTGCATTACTTACTAGTAAAATTTTCATTCCATGCTTCTCTTCTTCTTGTTAATAAATTTTGCTTTTAAAAAATCACATTTATTTGTTATTAAGTATGATTATACATTGCTAGCATCACTTGCTAATAAAATCGTTAATTTGTATTCACTCTTAATCTTCATATTCATCGATTTCGTTTTTTAAAAACTCAATGACTTTGTGACATTTTATTTTTGTCGTGAATTAGCATGTTTACATTTTTAATCATACAACTATCGTTTTTCTTTGATTTTTTACGAGGTTAATGGGATGTTACTTTTATAGCAGTACCTCAATTGTGTATCTAACGAGTCATGTCTTAACACAAGTGTGATATCAATGTTAATAGTACTAATGTGGTCAAGTCATTATATTTAATATTAGAGTAATACATTTAGGGTGTGTTTGGTTGAGTGGATTAAACAATGATAGATTAATAGTCAAACACTTAGCCAATGTTTTATTAAAACTTTAAGATGTTTTAATAATCATTTTGACCCGGTTTAAGATCCAATTTTGTGGATAACTATTTGATTATTAATCTAACAAATCAAGTGGGATACACTATCAAAACTCAATAAATTACATTTTTCTCCTCTTATTTCTTAAAATGATAAAGTTATTTATTGAATAAAAACTTTATTTTAAAGTGTTGTACGTTAGATGTCGATCCTGATATTTAATATATATCATTATTATTTAATTTGATTTAAACTTAAAAAATATAAAGATATATTTTTTATTTTGAAAAAATAATTTATTTGTATATATTTTAATAAAATAATAAAAACTAAATTTTAATGTTGGTTATGCTTATCAATAATATTTTTATTTTTATTATATTTAATTTTACGATATTTAAACTTATTAATTTAAAGATTATTAATATATTTATTATTAACATTATTATTATTATTATCTAATATTATGTATTGCTTTAGATGTGTACAACAAATAAGTAAACTTAGCAGAAGTATAATAGTAAATTTATTAATATTTAAAAGATAATCACATATTCAAAATGTTGAATCAAACAATCTTAATAGTATCACATAATGTTTGATTAATAATATATCAATATTGTTATCTATAACATAATTAATCATTTATTCATCTCATCATTTGTACCAAACACACCCTTAGTGAAACATTAACTCCATTCTTATTTTCTTCGCACACACATCATATGCAGCCTTAAGAGTATATGTGATAAATAATGATATTAGTAATAAAAGAAAGAATAGTGTACGTATAAGAAATATAAGATTTACATGTAATAAGGAATTTATTAGAGCATCTGCATTGGTTTGTTTTTTGAATGTTAAAATGATGAATATTAATTTCCAACCAATGTGATTCTCAGTTATAACTGCCACATAAGCTGCGGCGTTAATATGTTTTAACACAATTTGAAAGAATTTTCTTTTTTTAAGTCTCATACTGATACGTATGTACACGCGCCATGCTTAAATTTATGTACTGGACAATCACGCTCTCTTGAAGGGCGTTTGTGGAAGGTGGCCCACTAAATACGTTGGATTGTGCTCCCAATTTCAATGTTGGATTTAATTTGTTTGTTTTTTATTTTATTTTTTAAAAATAATTCTAAATTAAAAAATAAAACTAAAATTCTTTCATAAAAAAAAATGAATATGTTATTTTTGATTGCAAGCATAGTTCTAAAAAAACCCAACGGCTAATTAATAAAAAAATACCTAAAATTAGGTTTTGTCAGACTATCTTTGTTTAAAATAAAATAAAGAAAAATTAACGGCTAGTTAACGGCTACTTTAATAAAAAAAATCAAAATTTCATATATAAATACTCATAACTTTACACAACTTATTTCAATCATTCAAACATCCAAATCACTCTAAAAAAATTCTTTCTACTATTTTCATCATCTCAATTTTATTTTGAAAATTTATTTCTATTATCCTATTTTCCTCCGAAATGGATGAAAGTAACCGAGGATTTTTTAGAAATTTCGTGAATTCCCAAAAATGCCGGAGGAAAATACTTCTTCCCAAAATTCACAAATTCCACCAAATTATCCATATTTTCCATATCCACCAAATTATCCACATAATCCATACCCACCAAATTATCCATATAATCCATATCGACCAAATTATTCATCTAATCCACGTGCAACCGGTATGCCTTTTACATCTCCGACAGAAAATGAACCGTTTACTCCAACTTTTGTTCGGGAGACTCAACTTTCTGACCGTGAATCCCTAATCGAACTCGCAAATTTGGATAAGACGGATTCTGGCGCTGCTGGTAGGAGAAAGCGGTCAACATGGAGTAAAGTTGAAGACGAGGTTTTAGCGAGATCATTTGTCACTATCAGCGATGATCCAATTGTCGGCAACGATCAGAAGGCGGATGCTTTTTGGGGACGTGTTGCAAGCTACTACAATGAAAATCGTACTCCAGGTACACCCAGCAGAATTGCAAGTGTCATACGATCGCACTGGCACAATACCATACAAAAAAAGGTATATCGCTTCAATGCAAATTACAATAGTGTATATAGTGCGTATCGTAGCGGCCACAGTGATGAGGATATATTGCGGCTTGCGTATGAAAAATATCGTGAGAAAAATAACGGCATTGCATTTAATCTTGAGCATGTGTGGAGAATCGTGAAAGATCGTCCAATGTTTACTTCACAGTCCGTCGATCACCTTGTTAGCACAAAGAAGGCGAGGACCTCGGAGTCAGGGGCAAGCAACACCTCATCTAACCAAGATGCAAGTCTACATGTAGACTTAAATGAAGATGAAACTCGTCCAATGGGTCATAAGGCAGCAAAGAGAAAGGGAAAAGGGAAAATGAAATCTGACATTGAAGGTATGACAATTTGGACAATATGTTTGCAAAACTTACTGAGTATACAAGCGTAAAAAAGGTTGAAGTTGAAATGAAACAAAAACAACTCGAAGTTGAGGAGATGAAAGCGAAAGCTGCCTTAGCCAAAGTTCAACTAAAGGAATACGCAATCTTTTCGAAAGACACTTCACAAATGACAGATGAACAACTTATCATCCACGAACATCTATGTCAAGAGATTAGGGGGAGATGGAATATGTAATTTTTATTTATTGTAATTTTCGATTATTGTACTTTTCAATTAGTGTACTTTTCAATTAATGTTATTTTCGGTTATTGTACTTTTCAATTAATGTAATTTTCGGTTATCATACTTTTCAATTAATATAGCCATTTCAAAGTTGACGTTGGAATATAGCTGCTGTGAAGCAGAAGTTGGAATATAACTGTTGCAAAGTAGCCGTTGGAATATAGCCGTTGTAAGTTGCAAAGTAGCCATTGGAATATAGCCGCTGCAAAGTAGCCGTTGGAATATAGCCGTTGTAAGTTGCAAAGTAGCCATTGGAATATAGCCGTTGCAAAGTAGCCGTTGATAAGAAAAATAAATAAATAGACACCTTGTGCTCTACATTTATTCATTCTAAGTATATACTATTTGGCAAACACTTAGACTTGAATTTGTTTTCTCTAAAATGTCCCAATATTCAAGTAGCACCAGCTCTGACTCGACAAGTGAAAACTGAAGTCCAAGTTGAATTTGCTGACGAAGGTTATGATCCAGGGATGAGATAATGTCATTGTTACTTCAACAAAGCCGACAAATAGTTGAAACATATCAAAGTAATAACGAGATGCGGCGAAGAAGAAGGTTCATCCAAAGAAATAGCGAAGCAGGCATGCAAGACTCTTCAATGATTATTTCTCCACAAACCCGGTGTATCCAGATCAAATATTTCGAAGAAGATTTCGCATGCGAAGAGATTTAATCAGTCGCATAGTGAATGAACTTGAGAGTCATTCATCATACTTTCAGCAGAGGGACGATGCTGCGAGAAGAAAAGGCTTGTCACAACTACAAAAATGCACGGCTGCGATTCGTCAATTGGCTTATGGAGTCTCGGCCGACCATCTGGACGAGTACCTACGCATGGGTGAATCTACCGCCATCAAGTGTCTTTTCAAATTCTGTGGTTATGTGGTTGAACTATTTGGTGATCGATACTTGAGAAGGCCAAATGCTGATGATGTTCAACGTCTTCTTCAAATGCATGATGAGAGGCACAACTTCCCTGGAATGCTGGGCAGTCTTGATTGCATGCATTGGGAATGGAAAAATTGTCCAGTTGCTTGGAAAGGCCAGTTTACAAGAGGTCATGGATCACCAACAATTGTGCTAGAAGCGGTCGCGTCTCAAGACTTGTGGATATGGCATGCATTCTTTGGTGTCGCAGGTTCGCGTAATGATATTAATGTGTTGTACGAATCTCCCATATTCAATAACGTCTTGCAGGAAAATGCCCCAGAGATTAATTTCACGGTCAACGGGACTCAATATACGAAGGGATATTATCTAACAGATGGAATATATCCGGAATGGGCTACTTTCGTGAAGGCTTTTCCTTGCCCAGAAGATCCCAAGAGGAGGTTATTTAAGGAAAGACAAAGAGGCCGCAAGAAAAGATGTTGAACGAGCATTTGGGGTTCTTCAAGCTCGATGGGCAATTGTCAGAGGTCCAGCTCGTTATTGGTACATAAAAAAGTTAAAAAACATATTATGTTAGCATGTATTATTTTGCACAACATGATTGTTGAAGATGAGGGGGTCACGTGACAAATTGGTACACGATGAAGGTGAGGAACCCGCACAACCCATCCAGGGCTCAAACCGAGGATTTCATGATTATCTCATGACAAATTCTGAACTACGTGACAGTCATGTGCATCACCAACTTCATGCCGACTTAGTTGAACATATTTGGTCACAATACAACAGCAATCCTTAAATTAGTATTTTACAATTTCTCTTTACGTTTAATTTCTGCGTTGTTTTTAAATTTTATACAATTGTGTTTTTTTTATATGCTTGTACTCCTTCATTTCAAATTTATAACAATATTTTAATTTTAAATAAATGATGTTCGTAATATAAGATAAAATTATTTTACGCAATAAATATATTTAAAATTAATAATATTATTTATTTTAAATAATAATAATTTAAATTGTGTAAATAAATTGAAATTATATTTATTTATGTAAAAGAAGAATAATGATAAATGAGTGGACAGCGAGGACCCATAAATAATGAGTATTAATGTTAAAATGAATGTGAGAGAATGAAGGTGTTCATGTAATGTGTATGTGGCATGTAAACCCCATAATTTTTAATGAGGTGATGTGTATTATAACACCCACCGGGTGCTGTTAGTAGTTGGAATGTTATAATTGGTGATGGGCAGGAGCGGGTTCAGCGAGCCAGAAGCTGGACCACCCAACCCTGCATGAGCTGGGAATTATCATAATTCATGCCAATACGTTCCTCTTCTTCTCTTATTTATTCAATCATAATAATTTATATATATCGTCTACTATTTACGATAAAATAAAACAAGTAACTGCTTTATCATGTCTGGATTTTTATTTTTCAGTAGTTATCTTGCAAAACGGTTTTACAAATCTTTACTTATGAAATGGATAATACTCTTAGTATAAAAAATAATATTTTTTATGGATGATCCAAATAAGATATCCGTCTCACAAAATACGATCGATGAGACCGTCTCACGCAAATTTTTATCTTTATTTTTTACGAAATCGGACCAAAAAAATATGAGAGGAAAACTTTTCAGGATTAAATGGTTTAAAAAAGTTTCGTGAATATATATATATATATTTTTTTTTAAAAAAATAAAAAAAAGGGAAGATTATTTTCGAGATGGTATTATCCAGACCAATTTTAGACAGGTTATTATTATTTATGCCGCATGGGACTGTGTGCAAAGATTCTGATTTCTGAACTTTGACTGAGAATTTCCTAAACAAGATCCCTATTCCCAATTTTGACTGATTATTATATTTGTGTTTCTTTATTTTATTATATGTATACATATACATATATGTATGTATGTATGTATTTGTTATGTATCGTAGCTGCTTCTATTATGTACAATAAAAAAAGTTTAATTTGAAAAATATTTTTCATCTTATTATATTACAGTTATAATTTATGCAATATTTTAGTTTTTTTTATTGATTTAAAGACAACATCATCACAAAATGTAACGCATGCCCAATAAAGAAACTAATTGGAGTACATTATATTTAATCACTTGGCGAATTATATTCTGAATTCTACCACCAAATTTTTTTATTCGGTTGGTTGAAAATTGAAATATATCTAAAAATTTCATATTCTCTAATCATTTTTTCTTTAAATTTTTTCAAATTTTAAATGAAATGTACTTCATGCTACTCATTCATATAAGATATGAAAAAAAAAGCTATTATATGTTTTCAGCAGTTAAAATTGATGAGTGAAATGAAATTAATAAAATTCAATTTTCTCTGGCTCGGTCCTTTTCTTGTGGGAGTTAGTTGAGATTTGATTTGACTCATCATATTTTCTTTAATAAATTATTTTCTTGAAATAAAACATCTCCATATTTTCAATATTTATAACTATAATATATTAAAAAGAGTCATTTTCTTTAATAAAAAAAATAGTTGGTCAAAATTATTTTACAAATTTCTCATATTATAAACGTGTTCTAAAAAGATTTCTCATATTCTAAACATCGTCACCCCTTCCCTTATAATGCACATTATTATTATTTTTATTAGCATCAAATCGAAATAACATGTCGACTGATGGAACATGTTATACATACATATACATATATATATAATTTTCAATTTAATGGGAAACTTTTTTCTTTTTTCTTTTTTTTTTTTTTAAAAAGTTAATGGGTAACAATTTTAATCCTTGTTTCATTTTCATTGTTAATGGGCAAGCGAAGCCCAATACGGTCCTATTAGACCCAACATTACACCTTGTTTAAAGTCCGAGGCTACAAGGCTTATAACGCCCACATAGGAATAAATTTTTCTTAATCTATATTCATATTTTATCTATTTTTAAAAACGACTTACTTTTACCTAAATTATATTTATCATATAAGTTCACACAAAAACTTTCGTGAGACGATCAATTTTCATTCATTCACAAGCAGCGATGACACACGCAAAAAGATTATATATATCAATAAATTTAATTTTGACAAGAAACATTCCAAGGAAATAAAGAAGGTATTAAAGACAATAATATGTGGCCTTGAGAAATTGCTTGCTCGATGAACATTTAGATGATCGTTATTATCATTATCACTCGTTATTTTGTTTTAAGATTGAATTGGAAATGTTCAAATGGCCCTTCGGCATTCCTAAGGCTAGGCTAAATTTCGACACAAAACATTTCATTGTTGTTAAAAAATAAAATCCGACAATTTAGATAAATTCCTATGCAAGTACTTAGTGTAGTTTATAGTCATAAATTCACGAATTTTACCAATCTATTACAACTAGATTCGTCTCAAAGTTATACATCGAAATCCTTTGTGTTGTACGAATCCTTCAATCATATTTATTGAGCAATAGAAAAACGATTAAATATGTCCTCTTGAAATATTTAAGTGTCACAATTTTCATCAAATACACTTGAACTATCATATAATTTAAAAATGTTAAAGATATATAATTATCATCGATTATAATATGTCCAGGCCGTTTCAAAAGAGTCATTCAACTCGGGCCTATTTTTTCAAGGCCCATATTTTTTTAAAAAAAAAAACTTATTATATAATAGTGTAAATTGGTTTAATAGAAAATTATTATTCATAGATATTTTTTCTTCCGTATCACAAAAATTTATTTTTCATGTGCCAGTATAAACTTTTTTATAATTTATGAGCCTTTATTATTTAATATCTATAGTTTGTTTGATAATTTTTTTCAGATATAAATTTATTTTTCCCGGGATCAATATAAACAAAAAAAAACCTTTTTTATTTCATAAATTTATTACATAGTAGTGTAATTGGACCAAATAAATATTTCTCAACTATTCACATTGTTTATCAATTCTTGTTAATTATTTTTTGTCTTCTGGTTACTGTAGTAAGTACAAAACGGAGTTATTCAAAGTTAAAATTAATCAAAACTAAACAATTTGATTAGTATTTTAGCTCTAAAACTCTAAAAGAGTTGTTTTTTAGTATCATTTTGTTTTTGTTTTATCTTTTATATATAAATTAAGACAATGATTTAATTAAAAAAAGTGGTTATGTGTCTGAAAAAAAATATGAGTGCATGTTATGATTTAAGAGTTTCTTTTTAAAATTAGACCAAGTCCTAAAAGTTTTTAGGGTCGAGACCCTAATATGCCAATACCGACATCATCCAACATGTTATCAGCTCTCGGAAAGGAACCATATGGAACCCGCCGAAGCCAATACATGAATCGGACAAGGTTCCAAAGCATCATATTACACTCATCCGTTCTGGACACGTTGACTTGGAGAAGCTGTCGGCACACCCCACGTTTTCCGTACAAAAACTAACGGTACTAGAGACATTTCCACATCATTTCCCCATTATTAAAACAATCGAATGTCCCATTTTTTAAACTTCGTTCACACGCAGAAACATGCATCTTCCCCTTGTTATAAATATTGGTTCCATATTATCTCTCAAATTCTCCGTCTTTTTTAGTTAAATTTCTCTCTCTCGCTCTCACTTTTGTAATAATATAATAGCCAATCATCCCACTGTCAAAAGATTGTTGATTAGCTTTCTTACTTATCAGGAGAATTGGCATTCTGGGATTCTTGAAAAGATTGGTTTTATTGAAATAAGTAGTGTTGTTGCTTCAAAATCACAATTTCCGTAAGATATTGTTACGGAACTTGAAAGGTTATCTGGGATTTTCTGAACTTCAACTTTTGTTGGAATCTTGGCTTAGATTTATTGAAAAACGTGGCTGAAATGGTTTGTTCATCATACAGAGAAAAACCCTTAGACTTGGTGACGAAAATGGGACCTGGAAATGAGGAATGTCGGTCGAATTTGGAGAGAACAATGTTGCCTGTTCCACCTCCGTTGCCTGTTCATTCGAACACGAGGTTTTATCAGAGAGGCCTTTCCACATCAGGATCAAAATACAGAGGCCATGCATTGTTGTTCCTCTAACTTTGACGAAGCTTACAGAGCAGACGTTTCGATTTTAACCGATGATGGCGGTGTCATCTACGCACACGCCAGTATTCTTGTAAGTTTCTTTTCCCATGTATTTTGATATTATTGGAAAATGGGTATCTACAACGAACTATTTTTTTTTTAATTGTGTTTTAAAAATGTAATTTAATCTATCCAGGGTAATGCTTCTCCGGTTTCCAGAAGCATGTTAAAGCAACAGAAAGGCCGAACAAGAGGTAAACACCCTCGTTCGATCTCGATCCGAGGAGTTCAACCAGAGGCAGCTCGAATTTTCATTCGATTCCTATATTCTTCTTGGTAATTATCATCATTCAACACCAAGATGCCAAGATCTGTTTCTTCTCTAATTCGACATACAATTTGATACATTCTGCATTTGCAGCTACGAAGAAGGAAAAACGAAGGAATTTGCAATGCCATTGCTGGTTTTATCCCACGCATACATGGTCCCTCAGTTTAAACAAGTATGCGAATCTTGGCTCGAGCAAAGATTGTTATCCATCGAAAACGCAGTGGATACTTTCCAGCTTTCGCTTCTGTGCGACGCCTCTCGCCTCAGCTTAATCTGCCATCGTTTCGTTTTGAAGAATTTCAAATCCGTTTAGGCCACCGAAGGGTGGAATGCCATGAAAGATAGCCATCCTGTACTGGAGAAGGAAGTACTCACCTCTATCATTGACGAGGACTTTGTAAGTACCTCTAGTTGTATTTATACTTAGACGAGAAGAATACTATAAATTCATTTCCTTTACATGGGATATTGTTTCTGATTTTCCATAGGCAAAAGGAGAGGACGAGGAAGGCGAATGCGAGGAAAATTTACGAGCAACTATACGAGTTAATGGAGGCTCTGGTTCACATATGTAGAGATGGTTGTCGGACAATCGGTCCGTTTAACAAAACCTTGAGAGACGATCGTGAACCTTGTGAATACATGGCTTGTAAAGGGTTGGAAGCGCTTGTTCGCCTTTTCGCCGGATGTAAGCTGAGAGGTCCCGGTGGATGCGTCCATTGCAAGAGAATGTGGCAAATTTTGGAATTGCATTCTAGGCTTTGTGCTGATTCAGATGCTTGTGGAGTTCCCTTGTGCAGGTGATGTCTTGTTAAAGAACTAATATATATACATACATTGCCGAGGAGGGGCGGGGCTAACTGTTGAAGTTGTGTTATTTTACAGGAACTTTAGGCAGAGGAGAAGGAAACAGAACAAGAAAGAGGACCTGAGATGGAGAACCTTGGTGAAAAAGATAGTGAGATCCAAGAGTGTAAATGGAGCTCCATTCTTTGTGTTGGAATCAACATAGTTCAAAGCTTCCTTTATTGCTTCTAATTTGAAAATATCAACTTTGTCCATATGTATATATATCATACTACTTTGTACTATGAAGACAAAGGATCCATTTTTCAGAAAGAGATTATCCAAGATCTTTAGCTCATTTCAATGAAGTCGAATATTTATTTATACTAGGAATGTTCATGTGTGACATACGTGGATGACTAATAATTAAACATATAATCACGAGATTTAGATTATTTTAAAACCATTTAAATAACATATTTTTTATAAGTATTTATCAATCTAAATATATCAAAACACAATAGATAAAAATACATAATGACAATAAATCATATTCATATAACATTTTCAATCCACGTGATTATAACATAATTATAGCTCTATTAAATTAGCAAATATATTATATAGTTTGGATGTGGGGGGACTCAAAATAACCATCAAAATAAATTTTGTAAAAAGTGACGAATAAATTTTACTAATTAATTACCACCCGAACTCTGGAAAAAAAAAACAAGAAGAAACCATGTAAAACCGCAAGAAAGGAAAAATAAGAACAAATTAAATGTATTCAATGAATTGAATATCAATGCCCATATACATATAATTCGGAAAATGGGAGTTAAAAGTTACTATCAAAATAAATCTTTGAAGATTAATATAAACTCATAATTTTGTGAAAATGACAAATATATTATATAAATTAACTGAACCATAAAAAAGATGAAGAAAAATAAATAGAAATAAAACACGAACCATCGATAAAAATTACAATAATTAATAAATCAAAGAAACGAACATAACATCAAACAATTAAGTAAATAAACTCATAGAAGAAGAAAAATAGATAATCACTAAAATAAAATGAAACTCTAAAAGATTCAATGCATTAAACAAATTAATGTAATAAAACTAAAATAAAAATATACTAATATATAGTTTGGATGATGCAAGCTCAAAATAAATTACTAGAAATCGAGATGTAATCTTCAAATTTTGTGAGAAGTGACAAATATATTTTACTAATTAATTAAATGAACTCCGACAAAAAAAGCTATGGAGAACCGCAAGGGAGAAAAATATGAATAAAATCAATGTATTCAATGAATATTCTTATATAAGAAAACAACTTGCCAAGCTAAATAGAGAAGAACAAACGTAAAAATTCACAATTGAAAGTGATATATTTATATGTAAATAGATTAATCAACCACACTCTGGAAAAAAAAAGTCACGTAAAACCAACTGTTTCTCATATAACAAAAACAACTTGCTAAATTAAATAGAGAAAGCCAAATATGAAAATTAACAATTGGGAGTGAAATATTTATATGTAAATAAATAAGCAGATAGATACCTTCATGCCTAATAATTTGATGGCATCGCGGACCTAAGAGAGGAACCAAATGGAAGCCCAAATTGGTCAACTATTTTTCGGTCGGTTCTACTTTTATTTAATTTTTCAAGATTCTTTCCGGTAAATATTCTCAAATCTGACATGAAGTACCTGATCATTCAAAACTAATTTTTATAGTTTCACAAGATTTAAGTATAATTAATTCATCCGTTCCAATGACTCTTTTTTTTCCCTTCAATTATTCTTAATATATAATTCAGTTTCTACATTTAATATCATTTTTCTTGCTTTATACTAACTATTAAGAATCACACATCGTGTTCATATTAGTTTAATTATTTGAAAAAAAAATTATAAGAGAGAAAAAAACATCAAATCAATGAACAGAAAATACTTCTAGCAAAATCCAAAAAATAAAAAGTTCTGATTCCATATGATGGAGTGCTTAGTACAAGCCCAGACATAAACAATTATGTTTTAAGGTTTAATCACGTCTTTAATGCCTTGCTTTGCACTTCATTAACATCCCCTTGACCCCTTTTCCTTTTTCATGCTTTCGGAATAACAACACAGTGGAACCCTTAAAAAAAATTTAAAAATCAGCACAATTGGCCTTTTCTAGCTCTGTAAAAATGACAGAATATGAGACTCTGTGATACACAGAGAGGATTTCAGCCTTTGTCCCCCACCCCATCTTCATTCACTTCTTGTGTGGAAGATCGACTATGGCTTGGTTGCTTTCTATTTTCACCCTCGCCTTATACCTAACTGGTAATAATTTTAATCCAAAGACTTCATCTTTAAATAATACTCTTGCATTTTCGTTTTTTAAAATATTTCTGTTTTCTAATGTGCAGCAACTAGTCAAGAATCGGTGGAGTTATTGGCTCTCCATGATTCAACTCCACAAAATCTTGAAGCTTCATCTGCAAATGGGGTTCCCATGGCTGTTCAAATAGATAATGAGCACCTCAAGAATGTGTCAGAAAGTGTTTTAATGGCCGAATCTTGGGTTAGGGCTAATGTTCTTGCACATTACCCAGCCATGAATGTGAGCACTATTGTAATTGGTAACACCATTTTATGCAACAAAGATCAAGAAGACAAGTTGATTTTGATTTCACCATCAATCAAGAACATTCACTATTCACTCACTAGGTGGGGTTTGCAGAATGAGATTAAAGTGTCTGCTTCTTTGTCCTCCAATTGTTTGGAATCGAACTTTGAAAACTACAGAGTTGATTTGGCCCAAAATTACATCAAACCTCTACTTGAACTCTTGCAAGAAATAGGTTCACCTTATGTTGTGAATCCCCCTCCACATTTGGTTGATTTGTCTGATGAAACCTTGACTATACTAAAATCCCACTCAAAATCCATTCAAAGTCTAGGAGTTCTTCACTTCAAAAACACTCGAATAATTCTCAGTAGCCCAAGGAAAGAGAGACCGTTCACCAGAAAGCTATCATTCATGGATTTATACAGCAGGATAGTTCCATTTCCACCGAGGCCTACTCCTATATCCCCTTTTAGAAGTCCTCTTCCTCCATTAGTTGGAACAGTTTCACCTCCACCAAATTTTCTTCCTTTTGGTCCTTCACAGCCTCCACTAGCTAACCCAACACCCCATCCATTTTTACCCCATTTGGCACCAATGGCTAACCCAACTAGCCCTCCATTTGGGGTACCCCATTTGCCTCCATGCAACCCATCTGGTTCTGTGGGTGCACCAGTGGCAGGGGTCCACCATGGACTGTGGTGTGTGGCAAAGCCTAATGTGCCAGCTGGCACGCTGCAAGAAGCCCTAGACTATGCCTGTGGAGAAGGTGGTGCTGATTGTGAAGCCATTAAGCCACAGGGGGCATGCTTTTCCCCTGATACTGTTGTGGCTCATGCTTCTTATGCTTTCAACAATTACTGGCAGAAGACTAAGAGGCATGGCGGCACTTGTAGCTTTGGAGGCACTGCTATGCTCATTAATACTGACCCCAGTAAGAATATCTTTTGCTTCTTAATTTATGAATTTTATGGAATGCCTCACATATTTTATATTTTGGAAACTTAAGCCTTAAGGTATGACCTTAAAACAGTTTTTTCACTTTTCCATCTACCCCATTAGCTCTGACATGCCTCTGATTTCCATATTCTCATTTTAACAACATTAAATTTGCTATTGCAGGTTACGGTCACTGTGGATTCGTTCTTACTTAGTTTGATTAATTGCAGGGATTATTGTCATTTTCGGGTTAGGTTTCTTTTTGCTTTTTACGTAAAATGAGAAACCAAGACTTTTGACTCAGGCGAACCATTTCTTTTTTTTCTTCGGTCTTTGGTTGAGTTGTAATCTAAAGTAGAAGCATTTGGGATTCCATGCTAAATAAGAAAAGCTCTTTTGACTATCTGTTGCTATTAATTGAGATGGTACCAAGATTGTGTAGCGTTTGGAATCTGGATGGCCAAATTACCATTCAGGATAAGCATTTTGCTGTCATGTTTCGGTATTTCCCACGACATTTTTTTGGAATTTTTAGGCTTCTTGGCAATAGTCCATAACTTCAAAGGGCCTCCTACGATATGAAAAGAGTTTTACCGAGGATATAAAATTTGTGCTACCAAAATTTAAAGGAGGGTTGTTTACTAAATCGTCCCCCTTCTTTTATTCCATTCTACATGACCGTTAATGGGATTTCTCTTCGTGCTGGTACATGTGCCCATGAAATTCTTTATCCATATAATTCCTTTGCCATTGCATCCAAGGAGAACAATTGTGAACTAAATTTTCAGAAGTAAAAGCAAGACTGACTAAAAGAAAGTTAATACCTTAGCACAAGACCAGAATTTACATTGAACAGATTAAATAAATAGTAGAGGAATAAGCAACTAGCTGAGAGAACTGCCCAGTATGATACTTACTATACGGAATGATATTTCATGACTGTTCTTCGTTGGTCCCATTATCAATCACTCCTTGACCAGTCTTCTTGTTGCTTGCTACGTTAGTATTATCGTTCTTCTGTAAAAAGAATAGCAGTAGACCAATGAAACTCCATTCTTAACTTCTCAAAATAATGCTAATGAAACTGGACAATGATCTTTGATCAGTTAGGGGAATAAAACAAAGTACCACTTGGCCTACTAAATCATTTTGGTAATTGGTACATGACAAGAATGCACCAAATAAAATTGAAACAACACAAAATACGCTCTAAGTTAAAGTCGGCATTTAAATCACAAATCACTAGATGCATAAAAGAAGAACAATTTACAGTTCACTAAACTAGAGCTTGTGAAGGGTTCTTGCCATGAATGAACCAGTAAAATCATGGTCTTTCAACGTCAACTTAAGCAGAAAAATCTCCACGATATAGCTTCAATATAAAGATGCAACACCTACGAATGAGGATGAGACACATCTTCTCGATTAACCCTTGAGCAGCCATGTACTCGTAATACTTGCGCATTAGCATTTCTTCCTCTACCTACAATTCCCACAATTATTCAGAACCTCCACATTTAAGTGAAAATGCAATACACCCCATTTCAAATCGTTAGATGAAGCAGCAAAGTGAAGCCTTTAGCAGTAGATGACATCCAAACACTTGTACTAATTTTCTTGAAATCAATTGTATCTATGCTACCTTGTGTATAAACAATGAGTATGGAGAAAATCCAGAAAATTTAGGCGGAAATGAAAAAACCAATTATCCGGATAAACAAAACAAAAAAACCTCGAGAAACCTCATGTATGTTTAATCTAGATAAGATTAAAGGAAATCCAATATCAAACAGATCAAAACAAAAAACCTGGAGTCTATGCAATTCATGGGACATCGACCTGTATGCGTCCATTAGAAGGTCATTCTGCTTCTCCAAGTGCCTGCATACAATCATTTAGATAAAACTCGAACTCGGTTTCCCAGAAATAACTTCTATTATCCATATGCAGAAATCAAAGATCGATTAAAACTCGAGACTGACTTGAACATATCTCCCGAGTGCTTGGGATCCATGCTGGTCAAATGCCGAAGGGGTCAACAAAAATATATTCAGGAAAAAGTCCCAACTTCAAATTTCGGCATTCACCAACACCGGGAGTCAATTAAAAAGGGAAAAAAAGTTTGACTCCAGAATTCGAACCCCTAAATTTATCGGCAAACAGCGAACAGAAGTTCTTGAAATATAGACAGCAGGGTGAGATTGGGCTTGGGTATACCAATTTCGATTCCGTACCATTTAAAAGCCCATTTAGTTATTGAAAACAATAACCCAAAGCCCGAAATAAAAATATCCAGTTGCTTTATGTTATAGTGGCCCAATCGATGGCGAGCACAAATGTAATTGTGTTAATAATTAATGAAATCTACATTTAGAAAATTATAAAATATATTTAAATGAATGTTTTTACTTTAAATTTCGTCACTTTAATTTTTTATTTTCTTGGTAACTCGTGTGGTGATATTTTATTGGATTATTTTTCGTTACACTTCCAATTTTTTTCTCCACATGATCAATCATTCGATCGGATGAGTCCCTCTTATTTTCATGAGTAGCTCACAATGTGTTTGGCAAATTTTTTTTTTATAAGACTGAAAACATTTTTTAAAAAATTTAAAATCTCATCATGTGTCGAGTGTGTGATTTATTCATAAATTTGGAATTTATGTAATTTTTTAGAAGATATTATTCCAACTTTAGCGACGATTCTCTCTAGACGATGAGAAAGGCATTATAGCTTTTGAGGATACAATTTTCTCTTTTTCTCACTTTATTTTATTTGTATTTATTCCATACAATTTTGATTTTTTTATTACTATTATAAAATTGTTTTAAAATAAATTCCTTTGAAAATCGAATTGAGTTCAAACCCATGAAACTGCCAAAAAAATTAAGAAGGAATTCCGACAAATTCTAGAGACAGAATCTTTTGACAAGATGTGTCGAAAACTTAATTATTATAAAATTTCCAGAGCATCGATTTAAACTTAATTCTTTTGAAATTCTCTATCGATCTATTTTGTAAAATAAAATTCTTATTCCATTCATAAAAAAATAATATCAAAATAATATATTTTTCTCTACATAAAAATGACCCTGATAAAAATAATCGAAAAATAAAATATTAATTGCAATATTTCTCCTGAAATTTATTATCATTAAAAAAACACAATTAACATTAAAAATTACATAAATTTTTCTTCAAATTTGCATCAAACTTACATTTACTTTCCTTAACTTTAGAATATTTACAACCCTCCAGGTTTTTATAGACTTTGTAATTATCACCTCTAATTCATAATATTAAATAATATGAACATTAAAAATTTAATTTGATGAAGAACAACGTAAAAAAATAACATAAAAAATTAAACAAAAAATTTATTTTGATTTTAAATGTTAAAACTCAAAATTCGATGTATTTTATAACTAAAATAGATAGAACAAAAACAATACATATATATATATATGTAATTTTTAAATTTGGCATGTGTAAATATAAATTCGATGTATTTTGTAACTAACATAGATAGAACAAAAAAACTGTATGTAATTTTTAACTTTGGCATGTGTAAATATAAATTTGACACAAACATGTGAGATGTATATGTAATTTTCAAAGTTGATTGAGGTTTTTCTTTTTCATTTTTTTTTTTGTTAATTATGGTAAATCTTAAAAGAAATTTGGAGTTGATTTATAGGAATAATTTGATTTCGAAAATTATTTGAAAAGTTGATTAAAAAGACTCTTATTTTTGGACGTATTCAAAATTATCTCAATTATCATTACATTTAACTAAATCAATGAATTATGTATTAAAATCCCACCAAATACAGATTCATCCAAAGTCTAAATTAACGATCAAATATCTCTAAAAATGATCAAACACCTTTTAATTATAGAGTTATTTCACATAAATATTAACCGCAAAAAAGCACAATTTATATATAAAATTAAATTAACATACAAATTTAAAAACAATTTATTAATATATTTTTTATTTTCTTTATTAATATTTAGAATTAATAAAAAGGGAAACTTTTTAAAATAAACTGCACGTATCATGTGATGTCTCAAAACGAGGAGAATAAGGTCGCACAAATTAATAAAAAAGTAATATTTATGGAATTTTGATGACAACGGATTTGGGGCAAAACATGTGATGTTTAGAATTAAAGTAGATAGTCTCACGAATCTTTTATATGAGATGGATCAAGTCTATCGATATTCACAATAAGAAGTAATATTCTTAGCATAAAATATAATATTTTTAATGAATTACATAAATAAAAAATATGTCTCACAAAATTCACCGACATTCATCTCCTATAAATGAAAAATCTCAGATTGGGGGAAAAGGAATGTGGCCACAATTTGTCCACTGGGAGATGTTCCCAATTTTTTCTTTTTTGAAAAAAAATAAAGTAATTGCTTTTGATTTGACCAGTCAATAATTAACTGATTGACCACATTAAATTTTTTTTGCCAGGTGTCCAAGCTTTTCTCGATTAATCTTGGGAGTGTGGATCTTCTCCGTTGTTCATCCAAGATTTTCTATACATATATTCAGATACACGTTCAGTAATAATATAAATAGTACTATTTTACCATTTGTTACGTAGAATTATTATTTATCTCGATCAATCATATTATTAATTATTTATCTCACATCATCAATCATATTATTAATCATTTATCTCACATCAATTAAATTCGTAATTATTTATCTCACATCAATCAAATCAATAATATAAAAATACGATATTACCTTTAATAAATAATATTATTAATATTATATTAATAATTTCAACAAGTACAAAATGATAATATCATATTATCTCAAATTTAATCAAACAAATCAATCAAATCAAACTCTATGATACTCACGGTAAGTTTAGGATCCGATCCACGCAAGCGTCACTAATCCAGACACGGGCTTCAAAATTACCCTGGGCCTGAAATCACAAATAAGACCGTTAGGAGGGAGCCAGGAGGGTATCCTGGCGTAGTCCCTCCGACGCTCAAGTCAGAGATTGATGATATATGGGGGGAGCAGCTAAGGGCGCTGCTGAAAACAATATAGTGAATAGCTTAACTGAACAATCAAACCTGGTATTTATAGGAGGATATATGGGCCCTTGATGTGCTTGTCTTCCATTTGGGTTAGGGATGAGCCAAGAGTAGTGGGCCCATCCATGTCTTCCATCTGGGCTAGGCCCATCTATGGGGTATCACTCTATATTAACTATCATTTTCTATTTATTTTATTATCACAAAGTATTACTTATCTCTGTACTATATATCTCATACCATGAACCAAACGGTACTTTAAGGTAAAATCAACCACGACTCTTGTCTTGATGTTATTAAACTTTTTAATTTAATATATTTAATTGATATCTGTTTTTCATTATAAATTAATATTGCTCAAATTCTTTGAAGACTATACTACTTAAAAAATTCCCACGTAAATTATTTTCAGCTCGATTGACCCCTTATCACAAGTTTCTAATTCAATAACTGGAATAGTTCGGTTATAAAAAATATTTTAAAAAATTAAATTGTGGGAACTTGATCGTCAAAAAATTGGCACTTATCTTAAATATATTTTAAAATATTCACTGAATCGCGGATACTTATGAAAGTGCATGGGATAAAACAAATTAAAAACAAAAAACTATGATGTCAAATTATATAATCCAAAACACATCATAATTTAGTTTCCAATTAGCTACTTCAAGAAATATTAGATTAAATATATTATGTATATATTTGAACTTTTTATTCACTAAAAAAGGAAAAAAAAAGTCTAAATATCATCCCTGAAAAATATAAAATAGTCCAAAATGATTTTTATTGAGGGGTGACGTTCTTCTTACTTATCCAGTTATCCTTCACATCGTAACAAAGTATTCTCTTGTCGATGAATTTGATGTAAAAATTTAGCGTAAAATACAGATAGAGTTGGATGCAATTAATAGCAAAGTAGTTGAGGAAGTTGGATTGGTCCATTTTTCCTGCCAATTGTTCGTAAGAGTAATTGTTTTTGTATCTTTATGATTTATACTTTTGAAAATGTTTTTTTATATTATATTTTTTGATGAAGTAGAATAAATTTGCATTTCTATTTTAAGTAAAAAATCTTGTAAATCTTAAGTTCTACTCTTCTGATAAAGAATCTCGAGCTCTATATTAAAAACATGTTCTTTTCAAGAAAAGCATGATAAAAGGGAGCAAATAGTGTCAGCTTGGCGTGCCTCTCTGTATACCTTTGTTTTTATTTCATTCTTAATTCTGTTGATTGTAAAAAAGATTGAGATTTGAGGGGTCCCCTTTGTCTACAAGCGAAAAAGAACGCACTCACTTTTACAGTTGCAGCTGGAATACCAAAAAAAAAAAAATTTATACCGAAGTACAGCCAATTTTTGTTATAATTTTAGTAGTGTACCGAAGTACAGCCAATTTTTGTTATAATTTTAGTAGTGTACAGCACCTTTTGGTCAATGATATTATTTACATTTTCTTGGGAAATATAAAGTATTTGTGTTCTCATATACGGTATAGAGATAGAGAAGAAGCAGAGTATGGAGTGGAAAGGGGTATGGTGGTGGTGGGGACGGCGGTGCTGATTCTGAAGAGATAGATGAGGGTGTGAGAACATTCTGAGCTTGATTTTTGCGATAACAAGTGTCGCGGTAGTGACTGGCAAAGATTAGGGACAACTCATCTTTTTGGTGGCTTGGTTTTTTCTGTTTTTTGGTGGCTGATCCCTTTCTGATTTAGTGGTTGTGGGGTTTGTTTTCTTGTTTTTGTTCTTCAAAATATTGGTACTTGGTACTCCCCGTTGAGTAATTGATCTTTGATTCGGGCTTCCGTTGATTTGAAAGATTGGTTTGATTCCCACGGGAGTTAAGCTTCTTCTATCTTTGGTGAGTTTTAAATAACGAGCAAAAGTTGGTTTCTTTTTCTTCTTATTTTCCCTCCTGCTCTTTGTGATGGCAAATGCTTCTTTTTTTTCGTGTGTTGAAATGTTGATTGATTCTGGGATTTGTTTGGAAAATGCTATTTGATAGTAAACTTGTGATTTTTATGTTTTTTTTTGAGTAAATATGCTGAAATTGTGTTTTGGCCAAAGAAAGGGTGGATATGTGAGCAAGAATTGTATCTTTATTTGGTCTTTTACTGTTTGCCACTAGTTTTGTTTATTCTTTGTTATTGTACCTTTTTATCTTCTGGGGTATAGGCGTCGATGCTTTGTTTCTTTACACTCTCATTTCGGAGAACATATATTTTGATTCTAGCGTGGCTTGTTCATATGTGTACTTATGGTTTCAGTATCTTTCAAAACTAATTGATGCTTCTAGTCTGTGATTTTGATGGTGCTCTTTCACTCATTCCAAGATTATGTCGGACTTGACAGGTTTCTCCAACTTCATTGGTCGAAGAAAATTTTGTTGAGGAACGTGGATTCTTGTGTATGATTTCTGGAAAGGGAGCCTCAGATTTTATGCTATTCTTAAAATAAAGTTTGTAGTTTGGGGGATATACATACAAATAATAACAGCATTAGGGGAGTGTCTCTGTGTTTTCAAAATATATTTAGCCCCCTCTCTTTGTTTCGGTGCCGTTTAAGAGATCAAATTCTCTCATTAAGCTGTATTATACATACATCCATCACTATCTTTGTCAGTTTCACTATCGATTTCCTTCAATTCTATTTTTGTTTCTCTTGGACAGAAGAAAGGTGGTGTCGTTTAGGTTTTGTGCCCCAAGCCTTTTTCCATACTCTTATGTAATTTTCCGTTTCATCCTCTTTATATGTTTGGTGAATCATCAATTTTTGTGACTTATCGACAAGAAACCTAGTTAGGAGTTGAGATCTTGTTGAGAGAGTAATTGTCTGCCAAAATGAAGTTTATGAAGCTTGGATCCAAGCCCGACCAGTTTAAGTCTGATGGGGATAATGTCAGGTTAGCTATTTCTGCTGTCAAATCCTTTGTTCTTATTTTTCTTTCGGCCAAATATTTTGGATGAAGTATATGTTATAGCCATCAGATTACATTTCTGAGGAGTCTAGAATATGATATTGCTACAGAGCTATCACTAGAAAGCTCGTGTAACCATGTTTTGCGTTGTGAAACTTCAACTTGTAACAATGGGTTTATAAAGTTTATCATAAAGATGACAGTTAAAACTGGTGTATTCCAGATATGTAGCGACAGAGTTGGCAACTGACCTGGTCATCAGCGTCGGGGATACTAAATTCTATCTCCACAAGGTAAAAGTCCATTTATGCCATACATCAACGTATCCTAAAAATACAAAATTTCGCACCCTTGAAAACTTTAGTTATTTGTGACTGACTCCACTGTGGCCTATTTCTAGTTTCCCCTTCTCTCGAAAAGTTCACGCCTTCAGAGGCTCATTTATAGTAGAAGTGATGAATTTGACAATGAAATTTACATCCATGATATTCCTGGTGGACCTGCTGCATTTGAAATCTGTGCAAAGTTCTGTTACGGCATGATAGTGACACTCAATGCATATAATGTGGTCGCAGCAAGATGTGCTGCTGAGTATCTTGAAATGTATGAAACTATTGAGAAAGGAAATATCATTTACAAGATCGACGTGTTTCTTACTTCTACCATTTTCCGTAGCTGGAAAGACTCGATCATTGTGCTTAAGACAGCGCAATCTTTTCTTCCTTGGTCCGAGGAACTGAAGATCGTTAGCCACTGCTTAGATGCAATTGCAATCAAAGCTTCTATAGATCCTTCAAAAGTCGACTGGTCATACACTTATAACCGTAAAAAGATTTTATCTGAGAATGGAAATGACACACAGTGGAATGGTGTGAAAAAAACCACTGATTCCGAATGATTGGTGGGTAGAAGACCTCTGTGAACTTCAAATCGATTTGTATAAGCGAGTTATAACTACAATAAGAGCAAATGGAAGAATTACTGCAGACATTATTGGAGAATCGTTAAAATCATATGCTTTAAGAAGACTTCCAAGTTTTAGCAAAGGCACCACCACACAAGGAGGTGATCTCGAAAAGTACAAATATTTGACTGAAACCATTATATGGTTGCTGCCCACCGAAAAAAGTTGTGTCCCCTGTAGCTTTTTGCTCATGTTATTAGAAGCATCTATTATTTTGGAATGCGGAGAGACAGTAAGAAGGGAGCTCGTTCAAAGAATTGGACAGAAACTCGACGAGGCAACCGTCAGTGATATTCTGTGGCAATCTACAACTGGTGAAACAACATTGTACAGCATAGATTTAGTACTTGAGATGGTTGAACAGTTTGTGATGCAAGAACATAGTGCGCAGAATCACTCTGTCAAAGATCACGAATTCCAGGAGATGTGTGTAGGGTTTAATTCGGATGCTTCCAAGATTAAAGTGACCAAGTTGGTTGATGGATACCTGGCTGAAGCTGCTAAAGATTCGTCTTTGCCTCTATCCAAATTCGTCGAGCTAGCAGAAATGGTGTCTAGCTTTCCAAGATCGTCCCATGATGGAATATATCGCGCTATTGACATGTACCTCAAGGTTTATTCTGTTATCCTCTTTAATCTTTTTTCTTTTTTTGCGTCTGATTTGATTATTTGTCCTACTTGATGGGAAATTATAATTGGTTTATTATAGAAACCGATTTTCAGCAGTCAATGCTAGCTTCGGAGGTTGTTATTTTATCCTTTATCACTGTTTTATCCTCTTCATTGCTTTCAACCATCTTATAAATGCCTGCTACCAACTTTGATTTCCAGTACTAATTATCATCTTCTTTCACAGGAACGCTCGGGGTTGACCAAGAGCGAAAAAAAGAGAATTTGCTCCTTAATGGATTGCAGTAAGCTATCAGCCGATGCCTGTGCTCATGCCGTGCAAAACGACAGGCTACCTTTACGAGTTGTCATGCAGGTACTCTTCTTTGAACAAGCCAAGGCATCTGGTGCTGGTGGTGGCTCTTCTAGAGCTTTACTCCCTGGTACATCATATGGCAGCTCGAGTTCCACAACAACCAACACTTCCGACGACTGGGATGGCAACCAGACATCTGAGGAACTGAAGACCTTAAAAGGGGGGCTCGAATCTTTGAGCTTAAAAGGCAAGGGAGGTGGTGAAACTGATGACAAGGCGCACACAGAAAAAGTAGCTGATAAAAAAGCGAAAAAGATTTTCTGGAGACTCTGGTCGAACAAAGAGAGAAAAGGCGAATACAGCAGCTCGGATACATCTGAGAGCCCCGGTTCTACCAGTGTTGAAGAAACAAGATCCACCCCTTCAATAACGAAGATGCAATCCCCTTAAAACGTTTAAATTAGTCTCTAGATATTAGAACCAAAACCATTAATTGGAGGATTTAGAAGCTACTGAAAATTTTGGAGCTTCATGAGAAGCCTAAGAATGCGTCGGTAAGGGGGGCATATACGTTTTTTATGTAGCGAAGTTTGATATTGGTCGCCCCGGAATGGAACCGTAAGCTGATTTGTGTTCAGGGTAATGTTAATTTCCATTTTTAGGCCTCTTCTTACAAAGAGTTGATCTTCTTCCGCCGTTGTAGCGCAAAGTTCCCTTGGAAGAAATTATTTACAGCCATGTTTGGTGTGTGCTGCATTGAGCAGGGAGCTACCTTTAAAGCAGCAAATATTGAATATTCGTCTCGCTAGTTATATTTAATTAATGGAGTTATGAATTGGGATAACAATGGATCGTGTCGGGTCGGGTAGGACCTATACATGATCCGAACCCATACTATTTTATTGGTAAATTAAATATACATAAGCCGAGGTAATTAATATTGTTTTTTTTTTTTTTTTACCCAAACGGGTTTGGTCAGCAAGCAAATTTGTATAACCCAACCCGTTTAGCAAATATGTTAAGTTATATAATTTTTTAATAAATATATTAAATATGAGTAAATAAACTATACAAACCATTCTACTTACGACAATATATATTGAATTGTATCATTTGAAATTTTTACATAATTCTTTTGTTTAATTGTTTTAATTATTCAGATGTGATCGATTTATCAACTTATCCTATTATATTTGATGATGAAAATTGAAGAAGAATTTATGAAAAATATTTTCATTAAATGAGAGTTACTAGATAAAATAATTAGGAATCGAGTATGGCCTGTATTTTGATTTTAATAAAGTGATTTTGGGGGCATTACAATTTGCAAATGAGACTCGAGTTTCGATTACGAGATCTCGTCTCAAATTCGAAGACTGGAACATTGATGTAGATTAGTCTATAAGTCATCGGACATGTCGTTTGCTATTATATAATCATTTTGTAAATTTATTTATACAAAAACTTGTGTGAGACGGTCTCATGAGTCATATTTTGTGAGGCGGATCTCTTATTTGGGTCATCCATGAAAAATATTACTTTTTATTCTAAGAATATTACTTTTTCTTGTGAATATCGGTAGGGTTGACCCGTCTCACAGATAAAGATTCGTGAAACCGTCTCACAGGATAACTACTCATTTATTTAAGTCTATTGGACTTAATTATATCTTGTTTTTTATTTTTTATTTTTTAAAAAAATTTCTACCAGGTTGTTTAAAAGTTTAGGCCACTAATACGCTGCAAGCAAATATTTGTTGAATAACGTGGCCACTATGATACAGATATATTATCCAAGCACAGATTTATTTTCCCTTCAAAGGATATTGTCAACCACCTAGGGTTATTAAAGGAATTTTAATTTATTTCGGAGACCTAGAATATGTAAAAATTTATGTATGGTGAGTTAGAGATTAATCTCAAACTTCTGTTAACCTTTTCTTTCAAAAAAATTAAAAATAAAACCCACAAAAATAATGTAATTTAAAAATTTTTGAAACAAAAAATATATTCAAACAAATTAAATAAAAGTTAAAAACTAATTTATCAATTTCATTAGAAATAAATTGTAAATTCAATAATTCGTGTCATATATGCATGCGACATTTGATGAGATGCTAACATAAGGGTGAAATACCCTCAAACGACATCCAATAGTGAAATTGCTCTATGAGTCTATATGTATTTATGGACTTCATATGTCTAAATCAATCTCAGATTTGGATTTAACATTATGGTATTATTTTTATATTTGCATGAACTCAACCGTGTCAAACCATTAAATAAGATAAATTTCCAAATGTAGATAGAGAAATGGCAAATCACTATCCATTAATTTGGTAGGTGATAAAAAAATTAAAACTCTTTTCCAAATTCTATAAAGCTGAGGTTTAATTGGAATCCAATGTAAAGTATACTTAAAAACTGAGACTCGAACCAAAGTAAGCTCACCATATTGTAGATATAATGTTTTAAATTAAATGTAAAGTGCTCAACCACAATTCCTCCTATCCAAACCACCTATATGTCTATAAACGCTCTACGTAAGTGTGCATGCGTATATATTATTATGTGTGTACTCCATCTAATATCTATTTAAAAAGAATAAATTTTTAAAAGGATTAATTACTATAAACTCCTCGGATAAACCCCAAATGATGATTGTTACATATTAATTTCTATACGAGCTCATTGTGCAGTTACGGTGCACAGATCACCTGACCTCGAGGTGTGAAATAACTAGTGTCGTCTGGCATAAGATAAAATTTCATGAGCACAAGAATGAGTAGATGAGGGAGTAAAAAAAAAACATTTTATGGTTGATAACGTTCCCGACCATCTTGTTTTAGAATATTCTTTTCAGTCCATCCGAAATTGGGTTTTTTTTTTATATATAAAAAAATTGTATTCCAACCCATGTGTTTATAATTCCTCAAGAAACGCAAATTAGGCAAAGTTTGGCAAGAATCATTCACAATACCTAGGTCAAGAAATGCCTAATTAAAACTGAAATGGTTCCAAATTACAAGAAAACAAACGTGCTTACCGAGTTAAAACGATGCCCATTTGACGATAGTTTATGGTTCTGGTTGCCAATAATGCAGTTGATTTGCAGAATTAACGCGAAAAAGAATGACTTTTTTAGGGTTTGTGGCTTGCATAATTAATTGTAAAGGATAAAAAGTAATTAGATTAAAAGTGAAAGCACTTAGCTCTATGCACCATCATAAACTCTCTCTGACAAATTGTTGTGATTAGGCGGCGTACTTTATTTTTTCCTATAAAGTTTTTATAATTTTAAAAGAATTTCACACAAAATAACAGTGTTTAATTCTATTTTTTATTTTTACGACAGAACCCACCACGGTAGTCTTCGATGTGCACTATATAAACCTCCAGACTAACACAGTAGTCTACAAACAACGTTAATCAAATAAATAATCTACAATGTTTAATTTCGTTGATGAGACAGCCTCTCATAGTAAATTACTCTTGTCACGATCGTCCACTATATGCTTTAAGCAACTTGCATTAAAATCAATTTACAATCAAGTTTTCCTTTTTACGAAGTTCTTTCATTTCAGCTTAGGAGCTTTGCGTTGTGCCACTCTTATTGTTTATTGTCTATTGGATGCATATTATTTATATAATATTTACAACTCCAATTTATTTTTCTCTTAATTTTTTGACATGGAACCTGACATATCCCGCTCGTATATTATGATACATGTTCGATATAGCACGAGTCAATTTTTCGAATTTTCCATACAATATAGAGCATACTCATTTATATCAGCAATTCAAACATTGTTATCAAATACTATTACCAAATATCAAATACTTATTTCGATTTACATTATTAAATAATCAAGTCACATACAATATGAGGCATGCTAGGATCAAACATTTTTTGTTTTATAAAAAATTATTGCTATTTTTAACATTGTAACATCAATATTTTAAATCATATAATAACTCAAGCATTACATGTTGATCGGAGATCACTCACCTAGCAGGAACAATTATATATTACACTCCAACAATGCAAATTATTTTTAAAATATATATATTTTTAAATTAATAGCTTATTACTATGCCAAAATATATAGTTGTTAACCAAGACACAACTTTAATTTCTTATATTCGTGGCAAAGCAGATTGCACTTATTTGAGTGTTAATGAGTCGGTTTGTTAGGCCCATGAGCCCAGAGATGTGTATATTTATCTGCTAGCGTTATCTCGTATCTCATCAGTCTTATTTTTTCCTAACATCGACCCTATCACCAGCAAAGACAATATTACCACTTAAGATCTGACATAACTCTTTTATGATCCACCTAGCCAACTAGATCAAGCAGCGCAAAATCAGCAACTTGATGTACAAGAACTTCTCATGAGGTTACAAATCACGTTACTACTATCAGTCATGCACGTACGCTTAACCCATTAATTAAAATATATAAATATAATCTTTTAATAAATGAATTAAACAAACACAGCCGAGAGAGCACCGAGAGTGCAATACAAGTGATTGCCACAAACTAAAAGTACTTGCTTTGAAGAGTTGGCTTTTAAATGTCGCCACTTTCATTATTGATTATATTAAATAAAACTGGAAAACAACAATATTTACAGCAAAGGAAGTATTTAAATAAAAACTGGTGCTTTCTATTTACAAGTCTATGTGAACGATACCCAATCAACCAATAATAAGAAGCATATTTGGAGTGTGCAGTAGCTCAAAATATTAACCTGCTTTAAATTTGTCAGCTGACTCCACTGCCCAACTCAAAGCCAATGTTTGTTCCCATCAAATTATTATACATCTCTTTCTACACTATGAAATATAATATTTGGTACGATTAATTTTAATTCATCCCTTAGATTATTATATCCACTTCTCGATTCATGCATGCATGTCAAACATTTTATTTTATGACAAAGGGCCTGTGTCAATAATTTTTCTCGTATTTATTGAGTAAATCCTAGATATGTGTACGCAGTTGCAAACTACACACATCTGTAAATATGCATAATACTGCAGACAAACTTAAACAGATACGGTTTTTGTGGGATTTAAACTTGGGACTTTGATCAAAAACTTCACACTCAATCAACTCAATTTTCCAGCAGATTATGCATGTCATATATTATTCATGAGAGATCATGTTATTCTTTTTCAATTTGTATCGATTTAATTTTAGAGTAGATCTCCTGTGAGACGGTCTCACGAATCTTTATCTGTGAGACGGATTAACCCCTACCGATATTCATAATTAAAAGTACTAGTACTCTTAGCATAAAAATTAATATTTTTTCATGGATAACCCAAATAAGATATCCGTCTCACAAAATACAACCCGTAAAATCGTCTCACACAAGTTTTTGCCTTAATTTTATAGGATATTCTGAAGAAACTTAGATTATATACATATTAATTATTTCTTTTATTCGATAATCAAACCGATTAATTGAAAAAACGTGGATATAATATATATACATTTATTTATATTTATTTATCACACTTTTATGATGAGAATGTTTTAAAAATTTCTATTATAGAATGATAAGAACATTTTTTAGAATACATTTATTGTGAAATCAAATCCAGATTAGTATAAACTGCTAGTAAAATTATAGATTTCATAAATTTTAATTAATTTGTTATTTTTCATTTTAATTAAACGTAAGTTTTTTACTGACATACTTATAAATTTTATTATTACGTTATGATTACTCTTATGATCTATTGTTAAGAATATTTGATTATATTCATTACAATAAACATTTTAAAAATATTTAATAGTTTGTGTAATAAACAATTTGATGTGATAAATAAAGTGATGCAAATAAAAGGGGGACAAATCGATAATTTATTTTTTCAAGAAATACTTTTAAAACAATATAATTATTTTTTGAAGGAAAAAAAAATTATCAACCCTAATGTATTCTTAAAACATTCTTATTTTTTCAACATTTGGACCAGATTGGATATGACGCGCACATGAAGATATATATGGGATACGCTAAAAGTGACGTGACTTATAATTCACATGATTTTGTCTGTTCCAGTCAACAATCCCATCTCCCCATTAATTATTTAACACATAGCTAATCATCATCGTGAAACATATCGACAACTTTCCACCACTCACGATTGGCACAAAATTTTGATAAATTAGTGACACCTATTTTTAAAATAGTCTTATAAAAATAAAAGAAAGTTATATTTTAATTTGTTCATATATGTCTATATATTTATGATTTTGATTCTCTATATTATCATATGAAATTTTATTTTGAGAATTTAAATCCGTTTTTTATTTTGTGATTTTAACTATTTTTCTGACGTATCACTGATGTGGAGTCAACGTATATAATGTCATATCAATATTCTCGATTTCAAAATATATACATGCATTTGTAAATTGAAATTTGATAATATAAAGTATAATATTCATAAATAACACACATACATGACCAAAACAATTAATTTTCTTAAAAACATATAATAGTTAAAATTATTCAGGACTAGATTACGGTCTCTCGGATCTATATCTATAGAAGAGTCAAACCGATCCATATGTTTTATGAAAATCAATATTTTTGACATAAAAATTAATATATTTTCATAAGATAGATAAGTTCGAAGATCTCTCTCACAAATTTTACACAGACTGGCTTATAATAATTTTTATGACTAGTAAATAGTCTGTTAGGAATTTTAAAGTACTTTCGAAGGACAACCACTCATAAGGAGTTGTCCAAATAGTTGAGATTTATTCAAACCTTATGTAAAATTGAATAAGGAAAGTCGAGTGGTTAAAGTAATCCAAACCAGAATTTTTTGTTTGTTCTAACTGAAAATTAAATTGTTATTTATGTATATAATTTGAAATATAATTGAATATGAAATACGGAATAATAAATAACTAACTGATTGAATTTCTGAGAGCCACTAAATATGCTTGTACCTTCAGATATATAATCAACCATCGTCCACTCCACAAAAGAATACATGGCCAATAATGCTACATTTATTTCAAGTGGATGATTGCCTTGGCATATGCTAGATTATTATGAATTTTTTTTTAAAAAAAGTAAATCATATGCATTAATTCATAATATTTTGATTAACGATACTAATTAACCAAGCTGATATATCATCAGAACATCATACAACATAAAAAGAAATATCAAAAGCTTCACGAGCCATCTGATGAGCAATGCGGTAGGCCGGTCTTGGCATATGATTTATAGATAAGAAAGCATCTGACTTCAATATGTTGAGTATGTCAAATGTGAGCACTCAACTCGGACTCAGGTCAACTAGGGAGCTGTTAATGGTTTGTACAACATGTATCGAATCTGAGAAAATATTAACATCGTGAAAAATTAGATTCAAACAAAACTTCATACTAAACCTGATGGCACATAACTCTGCGCTTCTCACCGATACCGGATGACGAACAACGCGAGCCGGAGCACCCAAAACTCTACTTTTATTATGAATTAGTATTAGCTCATGCGAAGCAAAAAAATTTAAACTGGAAATAAGAATTTTCAAAAATAAACTCGCAGTTTAAAAATTATTACTACCCCAAATTTATCGATTAAAAAATAATACTTATTTAAAAAGATTTTTAAAATAAATATTTTATCAATAATTTATATAAATTGTGTTTCTAATTAAATTTCAGTTCAAATAAATATTGTCACTATAGTATTTTTACAATTTATTTTTTTCACGTTTTTATGAAGCTTGGATTAATTATAACATGACTAAACTTAGGGGATATATACCTTACTGCATCATACGAAAAAATGCATATCGTATGTATCGAAAATTTCGTTATGGTAAATTTATTATTATTGGATATATAACAACTAAACATTGAGACTTGGACCTAACTCAACCTCAAAAGTTAGCTCAAGAGAAAAAGATTATCCAAGTCTATATATGCAACTTCAAGAGATTTTATCTAACCGATGTGATACAACTAACACACCTCCCTCACACTTAGAAATGAATATTTGGAGCTTGAAGTTTACAAATAACCCAACTATGGACAGAATGAGTGGCTCAACTATGGAAAGTCCGACACACAACGTTGGAATCTGAGCTCTGATACCATGTTAAGATTAAAACTTAGACTTAACTCAAACTCAAAAGCTAGCTCAAAAAGAAAATATTGTCTAAGTCCATATATATAATTCTTAAGAATTTTATCTGACCGATGTTCGATAACTAACAATGCCCCACCATCAAACCTTGTTGGAAAGAAACTCGTTTTTGGCCACTCTTAAAAGTCCTTGGATGCGTTCCACATCTCTATGTGGATGAAGGATGAACGGAACAGCGAAGGCTTTGAGTTATTTGCAACGCGCACCTACGTGGTATGGAACGAGAGAGTCAAACTTGTGCAAAATCAAGATAAAAGGAGTATGAAGATTAAAGCACACTGAGCGACACATTGCTGCGTGACTTTCAGGATGCCCGAATCTCGTTCCTAAAATCATCAGGAAGTGGGAACCCCTCTTCTCCCCTGTGGATTTGGACTTTAACCATCTCAGATTGGATGTAGATAAGGCTTTTAACGAGAACAACAGCTATGCAATTGGACACAATCATGAGGATCAACCTGTGCTGACGTTTGGAAAGATCCAAAAACCCCCTTTGCTAGCTACGCTGAACTTGCTGCGATCCAGCTTACGATTCGACTAACGCGGGATTTTAGCTTTTAGATGGACTAAATTATGCCGGACTCTCTAGCCTACAGTGCAAACAATTACAAGATCGGAAGAGAATCTTATCTCTATAGCCACCATTGCCGCGGAAATCAAACGGCTCCTGGGTCATCATTGCACATCATAATAATACAAGTTTTACGGTTAAATAAAACATCTAAACAACGAAGCTGATTCATCAAATGCCTTCCATTCCTCTCCACTCCTTATCCTCACACCTCATCATAATAATATTACAATTACAATTACAAGAAACAAAGTACCTCAACTTTAATTAAAATACAATCAAAGGAAGTGAAGTTGATTTTATGATCTTTACATGGTCAAAAACGTGGTGTTTTATCACTTGACCAAACTCAACTCTAAAACTCTCTGGGGTCGACAAAAATGGACAAGGCAGGAGGTGACTTTGTCCAGTCACCCACGGCTCCGTCACTGTAGTCTTCTCCCAACCGTTTCATGCACCACAAGTCCTCCGGGCACGATAGACTTTTCCAATGTGGGATCCCGAACCTGAGCGGCTCCCGGCTAGCCACCTCCGTGGCCACCACTCCACAGTCATGTTCCTTCGCAAGATTGTGGGCCATCCCACATAAAGACTTTATAAGCTTAACAGCATCTGGGCCTTCACCTCCAAGTCCATACAAGAAATGGAACCCAAAAGGCCTAAAAACTTCGGGCACCGACGGCAAACCCAACCAGGGCAAAGCCCGGTCTACAGCACGAGTAGTCTTAGCCAATGCCTTCTTCACGCGCGACGCGCCGCGGACCTCGAGCCGGAACACGTCCTTACAGTTCCACACGCTGAGCACAGCCCACGACTCCGGTGGGCTGGCGAGAAACTCGGCGGTGCCCGACCATGACTCGGCGGAATACGACCCTCTCGGTACGGCGAGGAACGTCCCTAAGCTGAGTTTATTATTCAAGACAGAGTCGATATCCCGTGGGAAAAACTCGGTGGTTGAGAACCGGCGGCGGTAGAAGGCCTCGGCGTCGGCGCGGTCGAGCATGATGACCGTGACCCTCTTGTTGATCTTGACAAGATGGGCGAACACGGGCTGGACTAGAATGGAAGGTGTACGGAATCTTGAATAGCCACATTTTTCAGTGAAGAGTTTGACAGATGCTTCGTTGTCATTTTCAGTAGCCATATATGAATATTCAGCGCCGTTTTCTCCGAACCATCGCTCCATTTTCCGCACTAGCTTCAACCCAATTCCCATTCTCCTGCAAGCGTCCAAAAACATTAAACAAATATTAGAAAACCGATCGTCCCCACATGTAAAGAGAAGTAAACTTTTAGACAGCAAGCACTATTCTTTTCTCTTCTTTTTTTTGAGCGTGTGCGCGTAAATATATCATACGTGGTATGAACCAAGGAATATTTAAATAAGTCATCCTAACAATAATTAGTTGAGCCACCATCCATTTTTGGAATACCACTCGATGAATCGTGGTCTATTCTTGAATGAGACAATATTTATAACGTCAGACAAAATCGAGTGAGGAGCAAGAAATGGAAAAGTATGGGGGCTTTTTTATTTTATTTACCTGTTAGAGGGGGATACACGGAGGCCTAAAATATAGGCAAGTTTAGTGTACACAGGGTGGGGTTGATTAAGTTTCGTGGGGCAGTTATTGCCGTTTCGGGGGAGCTTCTTCCCGCAAGTAACTGTTTTGATGCAACCCCTGATCATTCCCACTATTTCTCTCCTCCCCTTATCTTCTTCTCCGCCGCCCACCACCACCATCTCCGCCACCTGAGATGTCCTCGAAATAAAGCCCACTGATGAGTTTCCAAAATAATGATGCTGAAAAGTTAGCAGAAAATAATGTAGGAAGTGATGTTACTGACCAGCATAAGGTAGGCGGGAGAGTGGCGGACCCTGCAAATGGGGTCTCCCAAGAGGTCGGTGAATAGGGAGAGCTTCCCACTGGGCCCGACCTCACACCTATTCTCCACTTCCTCCACTGCACCACAGTCTTTCTTCGCATCATATTCTCTCACCACCACCACAGCCGCCGCCGCCATGCCACCATCCGAAACCATTTTTTTCAAGAGGAAGGCTAAAGATAGCAGCTTTTTCTCAAGGTAAAGTGTGATTGAAGTTGGAAAAGCGACGGACGAAAATCTTATCGAAATATGGAAGATGCAAATGATTTTAAAGCAAAAGAAGCCTGGAGAAAGCACAGCCCGAGAAAAGGAACGAGAATCTGAATCTTAAAATTTCTATAAGGCTACTGTATCAGTGCGAGAGGAATCATCTAGCTTAATCATTCATTTAATTTCTCACTGAACTATAATTTTCAGAGCAATGCGACCATTTTATACTTGAATTTCGGAGTGCCCACACGGATCATGGACCCATACTATTTGTGATCATAAATTATATTTAAAAAAAACATCGTAAATTTTAAAAGTTTATTATAAAAACTCAAATTTTTTAATGCCAATCAATGGATATGCAAAACTTTAAATTATAGAAAAATCTTAATGAGGGACAAATTATAAAGATCGGGCTTTTTTGGTTGCTAGTAGATTCATTAAGTGCAGAATGATAAAAAGACAAGCATTAATCAAAAGAACAACAAAACAAAATTTGGAGTTTTGATGACTCCACTGTTATTGCATATATTCCAAAATTTGTGCGTGCACGAAATAGTAGCTTTCATCTGTATACTCTCCTTCAATACTTCTTCTACGACGGTTCATCGACGATATTATGTTTTATAGAACATAAATTTTTCGAACGTTAATGTGATACCAACAAAAAATTCTAAACACGACTCTTTAAAAGCTTCAAGTTTGGAATTTTTATCTAAATAAATGAAGAGTTGATGAAATATTAATATTTCTTATTGTGTGAATTTCAAATGTAACCTCGGGGATTTGGCATTAGGCATTGGCATTTGCTTTAGCTAAGACGTCGTTTTACTTGAAAACGGCACATTCACGTGAAGACTTTTGAGTTTAACTTATCACTTGAAAACCTTTTTGGAGAAGTCTCTGTCTATTCCTTTTCCGTGTCCCTTCGGCTCTCTGTTAAAATCCGACGACATACTAATATTAAATTAATCATTTCATTATTTTGAATTGACATATTTAAAATAATAAAAATATAAATATATTAATTGTTCGGAATTCAATAATACTATTTAAAAATATTTCAAAAGGACAACGTCGTTAAATATTTCAGATATAGTACTCATGACGCCATTTGGTCTAATGACATCGTCTTTCTCAAATTTAGAAGAGACTCGTTCTAAACCAAATAATCCAACCTTTTAATAAAGTAAAACAGGTATATATAAACTTATTTCCTGAAAATCAATTCAATTTTTTTAATTAATTGGGATGATTAATCATAACAAAGAGGGCCGGTTACGTAAAAATGGCGGCGGTGTCTGCGCGGTATTTACAACAAATGGCCGTTTTTTGTCTCACGGTGGCCCCAACAATTATTCATTTATTACAATTGCCATCGTGACCCGATCTATAATCATTACCCATCCTTTTAATTTTATTATATTCATATATTATTATATAAATAGATTCCACAAAAAATATAAAAATTTATAGTAAATTTAATTAGCGATGCATCTGAATTTAAACTATCCAATATAATAAGCATTTAGCTATATTATACATGCATGCATTATTCATTACGTACTATCCCCCTAAAAATAGGTATATTATTTGGTTTCAACTTTCACCCATAAATTATTTATTTTGCTATGTACATTCTCTTCTTCTTTTTTCTTTCTTTTTTTTTTCTGTGAACTACTCTCGTCGATATCAGATTGAGAAGATTAGTGGTGGGGGAAGTTAGAAGAGAAGAGTATGTCGACGGAAGCACACTTCTTCTTGCTATTCTTCTAGCAATTGCAGGTCTTCTGACTTATGTGAATCTCAAGCTAAGGAAGGCTATCGGATTGTTGCGATTTTCATCATTATACACTTGGGGTGTGTTTGGTTGATGTGATTAAATAAAGATAGATGAATAATCACATACTTATCTAATGTTTGGTTAAAATTTTAAGATATATTAATAATCATTTTGATCCGGTTTAAGACCTAATTTTATGATTAATTATTTGATTATTAATCTAACAAATTAAGTGGGATAAGTTATCAACACACCACAAATTACATTTTTATCCTCTTTTCAAAATTAATGTTAAATAAAGTTTAGTGATATTATAATATTGTTGTTTTTTTAAATAATTATAAATATTCTTAAAATAATTAAATAGATAATTAAATATTCAAAATATTATTAGTATTTTAATTATTAATTATATATATTTAATTATTTATCAAATTATTTTAAGAATATTTATAATTATTTTAAGAAAAAAAATAATATTGTAATTATTACTAAAATTTTATTTAACATTAACATTTAAAATATTATTGCTATTTTAATTATTAAAATAAATGCATATTTACAAATTTATTTCTAATAAATATATTTAAATTAATTTTAATAAAAGTAAATTATAATTATAAATATTTAATTATCTATCCAATTATTTTAAGAATATATATTTAATTAGCATTTGGGGCATTTTGGTCATTACAATAAAATTTACAAAATTAATCTATCATTTTAAAATCATACCAAACACCATGTTATTTATCTCACCATATTATTAATTCATATATCTCATTTTTTAATCACTCTAATTATTAATCATTTACTTGTCCTACCAAACGTAGCCTCGGAGAATATAATGTGAAAGCCACACGTTATTACGGACAAAATAAATGTATTAATCATCAAACAGTTTTGATAATGATTGGTTTTTTAGGAAGTGCGGAGGTTTGTCATAATTAAATTGTCATTCATTTTCATTTGGTAACTATATATAGCGAGTTAGTGGGGATATTAATTATATATAACGCCTAATTATTAATTAACTCAAGGGCAATATAGTTTGTATATTTGTCTCGTATGATTAAATTACTTATCTTCAAGTCTATGGGACTATCCATCGAACACCCCGACAAAAATGTAAGGAAATAGCTTAATTATTATTGAAATATACATTTCTATAACTCAGATGCCAAGGCTTCGTGTTATAAGTATTGAATAACTATATAAAAATATATTATTTGGAATATAAATGAAGTTTCGAATTAAATTAAGAAGAAATTAAAATAATCGATTTAAGAGATAAAAAAGATAGTTTTAAATGCTGTATAATTGCTACATGGACATACATTGAAAATGAAACCACTGGAAAAATGAAATGAGGTGACATTAAGATGTTGAAAGAATGAAATATTAACATTAATAATTGTACTCTTGACCAACAATCTTGTATGTTTGTGACAACATAAGAATTATGAATGTCGCTATCATTGATGTTGGTGGATTTTACTTGTCCTTCCATAAAAAAATATTCTGCATTATTATGATTTTGTCCTCAAATTTTTTAAAATATAAGGAGACATAAATTATTGGCCTTTATTTTATATATTTTTTCAAATGATTGAAGTCTTGTATCTAAAATTTTTGGAATATAAAAGTTATAAAATTAGTAAAGATCTACTCTTATTTTTTAAACATAAGGATAATAATGAGGTGGTGATGTAAATGGTATTGATGTAACTCTAATTTATTTTCATCCAAAACATGCCATCATCTCCGTCTTTTCTAATCAAAGATTTTTTATCCTTATATCAAAACTATATTTATAATTCGAGGGTTCGAGGACGGAGATCACGATCTCATCCCTACTCATACCCACTTCGGGGAATTTGAGTTTTTCCCTGAACCAGAGTCCGATAAATGTCTTTGTTGGAGACATCACTTGCGAGGTCTCAAATTCACGAGTGAGATTTTCATTCTTATTTTAAACCGTACAATACTAAAAATATGAAATGTCAATCGTTATAGTAAATAAGGCAATTATTGCACCTCTTGATAAATTTCTCTTTCACTTTATTTGTCTGGATTAAAAAAAAAAAAGACATAAATCATACATTCCCACAAATATTTTCTAATTATTATTTTTTATAATATTAATAACATACTATATGTATATGTCATATCGACATACTAATTTTTTTTTTAATTTATAAACTTTTTCACTGCGGTGCGTGGTCCAAAAATCTGAAACCCTTTAGATGCTCCTATTATCGAATTTAATTGTTCCTAAATTTAATAAAATAATGTTATTTATTAATATCATTTATTACGTGATTGGCATATTGCCCCACTTTAAAAAAAAAACCCATCTTTGGGACCATGCAACCTAAAATTATATTTATTGCACATTATTGTGCTTACTCAATGATATGAGAACATACCAACATATAAATACGTACATCTCGAACTTATATGTGTAAAAGCTCGACTCATTAGCGCTCAATTAGTTGTATTATACGTTATCAAGAGTATAAAGAAATAAAGTTATGTCTTGCCTAACAACTATAATTTTTGATTTAATGATAAATACTTAATTATAATATTATTTAAAAGCAAAATTTGTTGCAAACTTAATTTTATTTTATAATTTTTAAAATTCAGTCACTAGTAATTTTTTGCGCGTACAAAATATTCGATAAAATTTAATAATAAATAGTGAAGATATTGAATACAAAGTACATCAAACATGTGAAGGCCCAGACAGAATGAGATGAATGTGTCTAAATTATAATAATTTACTTATATGAAAATAAAATAAATTAATTCCAGATTTCTTCTAGGACAAATTAATTATTCAATTTTATTTTTAAAAAAATTATTGATCAATACAATATCTTCGATAATGCACCTATGTACACGCAAAAAACCGTGAATAGATATCTTGCGATACGGTCTCACAAATCTTTATCTGTGAGACGGGTCAATCCTACCGATATTCACAATAAAAAGTAATACTCTTATCATAAAAAATAATATTTTTTCAAGGATGATCCAAATAAAATACATGTCTCACAAAATACGATATGTGAGACCGTCTCACACAAATTTTTACCAAAACTTATTTAGCTTGTAACCATATATATATATATATATATTGAAAAAGATATATATACGATTAAAATTGAAATTTAATAAAACAAAATATCAGAATCACAAGATAAAATTGTAATTTTTTTTAATCTGATCAAAATTATGATTTCTATTGAATCTAATCAAAATTAAATTATTTAACTCGAATTGTAATTTTTCTTTGAATCTGATCAAAATTATAATTTTCCATTGAATCTAATTAAATTATTTAACTGAATCTAGTGGTGCATTAGACAAAAAAATCTATCTAATATAGTATTTTCTCTCATATTATGTCATTATATGCGTTTAGGGATCCGTGCTAATTACTCCAACTTGTTTACCCTAGTTAATTCTTAATATCCTTCAACTTACAAACATTTTATAACCCAATATTTGTTAAAAAAATGGTAAAAATTTATTACCTAAACATAAAAATAAAATATTTGACAGAAATGGGTAGACAAAATCCTAGGTTCATAATTACAGAAATCTTGTACCCTTTCTCGTTATTATATCGATTGTACTAACGTTTCATAAAATTTTACTCAAATCATATTCGAACATGAACAAAGGAAGACAAAAATTGTAGGCCTACTTCCGAACATTAATCCCTTGGAGCATGCCATGCCCACGTCTCTTCTTTTGTTTTCATGACTACTTAATTAGCACACATTTGTTACTTTGAAGAAAAAAATTGTAAATAGAGTTGGCAATTATTGTTAAATTTGCGTGCATAAATGACTAATAATAAGAGACTTAATTGTTTAGTTGACATTTTTCGTAAAAGGCAGAGCGATGGGAACGGATAAAGATCACAAAGTTCAACGAGCTTATTAGGGAAATTTTTATACGTTCGGGCAGAATAATGTGACTAGATCGACATGAATTTATTTAGAAAGAATCACAATTTGTTTGAGGAAAAGGGGATCGTGTCTTAATTAGATTCCTTGTAAATTAAGATTTGACCCAAAATCAGAAGTTCGACTGGCTCGAGGAATATGGCTTAAGTTTGGATCAAGGGACAAGAATTTGTAAACTAATGTTTCTATTTGTAATGATTCTTATTGCTTGAAGAAATTATTTTTTTAAAAAAAGTGAGAATGGTGTGTATTGTTGTGGGCAATTGTCCACCAAGTTAAGCATATGTGGTGTCACGAAGAATTTAAATTTCAACCGGCAAAAATTGATTCTTTATCTGGTCTGAGGGATTAGGAAATTGACCACACAAGGAGACCTCTGTTTCTGTCTCTTTGTTGTTTCTTTTGAAGTTTGACACTTTACCATCATGTATAAAACCTAGTTAAAATCAATCACCATACATTTCGGTTCCGGATGAGGTGTCAAGTCATTGAACATTATTTCATATTAATTTGTAAGATATGTGGTCGAAAGTCTCCAATATTTTAGGTTGTGTTTTGATTGATATATTCGAGAAGACGAGAGATTTCAAATCCATTCATTTCAAAGTCGAAATGAATTCTTCAAATTCACTTGATATACAATTTAAAAGCAACTGTAATATATTTCAGGTACACAAAGATGAGGTGTTTTGGATCGACTCCTCTAATGTTTCTCATAATTAACTTGATAAAATTCTCATTCATGCTCCAGACGCGAAAAAAAGACATGTAATTTATTTCACTAACAATATATAAAACTAAGCCGGCCTTGCCCGTAATATAACATTTTGGATGAATGGTTCATTGAATGTAAAACCCATTAACCATTATTTAGCAAACATTTACCAGGTGATTTTAAAATTAACCCAACGCATCACTAACAATCAAGCAACTGCATGTGTTAAGAAAGTACTAACTACTGAATAAAACATACATACACACACATGTGAGTGTGTGTGGGTACACGCGCGCGCGCGCGCACATATATATATATATATATATATATATATATGGCAATTAATATGTATTTTATTACTAAATTCACGTGTCTAGAATAAATGTTGGAAATATGCAGAAGATGGATGAAATTTAACCTCGGAAGAAAAGTAATTCTATATATATATATATGTATAGACGTAGAGCAGGGGAGACAAGATATATGTACATGGATCTAGTGTAGATTTGGTTTTGTGCTTGAGAAATGTGTTGGGGGGGACGTATTTGGGAAGGGCTGAGGAGCTGTCAATTCTGCGTTTTGTTTTTTATGTACATAGTTTTTGACATTTTCTACGCCAAGTGTCCGACTCCCCTGCATGAGTCAAATCCCTGTTTATATTCATAGTACGTATATAGATGTGATTGTGTGTGTATTTTTTTATTCCCAAAGTTCAGGTTCGTTTTTTGAAGTGAATTTTTTTGGTTGTTGTTTTTTACAATTTTGATTTTTTGTATTACGTTGTTAAATTTCAATTTTAGTATATTATATATATATATATATATTTGTAATTTTAGTCATTTATTTTTCGATTTGAACGTATAATGTGACGTTATGAAAACTGATTGAAGTTGTCAAACGTAAGAAAATACAAGATTTATCCAATTTTTTCGTTTCCCCATGTACATGATTTTAGGCCGTTGGTGTCAAAATCGGGCTTTGGCTCACGTATAACACTTGTGGAAAAGAGTGTTCATGATATATCAAGAAATTTTTGACATTTCACTCATGTTGAGCATTCAACGGTGCAACGTGAATTGCGATGTAAATTCAGAGGACTACCCAACTGGGAAATACATGTAAAATCCATGCAAACATTGCACAAATCAATGTCCATATATAACATGTCAACACATGTTCACAAGAAAAATCAAATTCTCGTATTGTCACAAAATAATAAAATTAAATGATATTTGATCAGTAGAGTTGAGATGTCTTTATATGAATGATCAAGAATATTTCGTATCCACCCGTGATTAAATAATTTACTTCTATAATTTTACCTCGAGTCACTCTCAAACACACACACACACACACACATGTGATGAATTAGAAAGTTAACATGTTATATTACTAGGAATTATATTTTTGCATAATTTTTAGTTTCGTATCATCACCAAATATATACCACATGTGTTCATACTTGGGGAAAATTTGTAAAAATGATTTTGGTTCTGTAAATTGACAAGTTTTAGATTTTAGTCATTTACTTATCAAAGTGTGATTTTCATCTAATAACTTGATTTTTGTGTGTGTGTGTGTTTGTCTTTTTTCTCTGGATTCACTAAATCCAACGAATATTATTTATTTGACATCAATACTTACCTACGTGGCTCATGTTACTATAATAACAAAATGAAAAATATGTTTCCTCATATTTTGAAACATTGAGTATCGTTATTTATTCTTTTCCTTAGCTTAGATGGATTTTAATTAATTTGTGTAATATGTACTTGTATCATATGAGTTACGTAAGAAAGAATCAATGTCAAATAAACAATATTAGTTGGATATAGTGCTTTTGAGCAAAAAAAAACAATCTAATTTACTGGATGATATCCAAACTTTGACAAGTTACATGACTAAAATCCAAAACATACCAACTTTCATTATCAAAATCATATTTTTAACTAAAAATAATTATGCAATTTGCTTTATTTTTATTCTTCTTCATGTAAATTGTCAAAGTTTGACATTTACATAATAACTTTGTTTTTATTTCACTTTTTGTATGTTTTCTTCGGAATTCAATGTAACGTTGAACGTTAATTGCTAGTGTGACACCAGGATATTGCTAGTATGATGTTGGATATTATTACTAATAAATCCGACGCCACATTATCAATCCAAAAAAAAGAACTAGACGTGAAAAACAACGTATATAATGGATCAAAATTAAAATTCGACAATTTATGAGTCTGAAAGGGAAAAAAATCTCATAGGATTATCTCATGCAGTTTTCTCGTTAGTACTCTACAACATGAATAGATAATGCATAGAATGCTCTTGCAGGGTTTCATGAATCAGAAAGGACATCTAATAAAATCAAAATTTTCAAGCCCTTTTGAGAATTCAACAATCAACTAGATCCGATATCACGTTAGCAAAAAAAAAAAAAAAAAAATAAAGTTAGTGGACTCATGTAAATTGATCGATAATATGATTAAAAATATGAAACATGTAAATTACTAGCTCAAAATTTCGCACACTTCACCGGGAACTTCGTAACACGTCCTTTGAGAATTCAGCAAACCCCAAGTATTAATTATTCTAAATGCAGGATCCGTTTTAATTAGTTTTTTGCGCATAATTACGTGCATGTGTCCATTTTGTTTTCATTAATCGAGTTCTCTTTTGTGGGGGTGGCGTTTATTTTTTCTTGATCATTTTATAATTATTCTGTAAACTAAACATTGATGATGTAAGTATGTTTCATGTCGGATTCGATTCATGACAATATATAAGTTATTACAACTGTTTTTGCGCATACGGTTGATTCACAGCTCGCCATGGTCATGCATGCAAAATATGTCGCCAACCTCCATCATCATCATCATATAATCATGTGTTTGTATGCATTTTACAATTTTAATTATGTAAGTAGATTTTTTTTAGTTATGTAATATGTCAAATTTTGATTTTTATCATTAATTTGATTTATTTGATTTTTAGTCTTTTTCCCTAACCAACTAAATTCACCGAATAATATTTATTTGACGACGATGTTCCTTATATGGGACGACTCAAGTGGAGAAAATAAAACATATATTACACACATCAAAACTTATTTAAACAAAAAATGAAAGGAAATGACAAGTCGTTTTTCTCTTGTTTCGAAATATCGATTGTTTTTTTTTCCTTTATTTTTTGTTTGGATTGAATTTAATATTCGTAACATTGACTTTATTTTTGGCATATGAATCATATTTGAGATTGTCGATGTAAATAAGCAATATTCAATTGGTTTTCTGACTTCCCGTGAAACAAAACCAGAAGAAAAAATGCAAGTTACTAGATCAAAATCAAACTTTAACAAATTATAAAATCAAAATACAAAACCTATCAAACTACGTAACTAAAATTACAATTTTACCATTTATTATATATATATATATATATATATATATATATATATATATATACACACACGCACACAAAAATTAAACATAAAAACTATTGTGAAATAATCTCATTAGTTAATTTTGTGAGACTGATATTTTATTTGGATCACATATGAAAAAATATTATTTTTTTTATTATAAATATGAACATAGTTGACCAATCTCACAAATAAAAATTCAATGAGACTGTTTAGCAAGAGACCTACTCAAAAATTAAATCACTAGCTAAAATTAATACCACACATGCACGAAGATCAATTTGCTGATAAGTGGAGTTCTCGAATGCTGAATTCTCATAGTAACAATTGATATGCTAAATCATTTTAAATTCACATATAAACCTTTTCCACTTTCTCTCCAAGTGCAAGCTGACTTTTGATCAACACCGATCCCAAAATATAAATTCGTTCAAAAAAATAAGAACCAAATATTGCACATCAGATCATAACATGATGCATCTCTTTCAAATTAATGCGAAGAAAATTTGTGACCTAAAATATACACGATCGATCGTGTATATTGATTTTTACACAGGAAATCTTTTCATTTTTGTGGGTAAAAAAACGATGCTTTACTATTGATTTTTGTAATAATTTTTTTCAATCAGATAATGGATAGATAGATACAGTAGTTGTACTTGCGGGAGCCTGATTCGCACTCAACAAAAAAATTATATTTGTATATAATCGAACACAATCCAACAAATGCTTCAGTTTTAGATTACGGCAGCAGTACCAGAGATCACATGCATGGCAAGATCAGGCCTTAAATTCTGCCTTTTTCAACCAAAAATCACAATGAACACGATTCAGTCTGTTGTAGCCACCTACTGTCATTTGTCTTTCACCCATTCATTTTATATATGTTTTTAGATTAAATATGTATTGATTTTTTAATTTTTTTGAAGTTTTTTAGGAGACTGTCTTCACCTCCGCTCAGCCACATGATGCGCCAAAGTTAAACTGGGCCGTCGTTCGTGTTTCTTCGGGCTGTTGGGCCCTTTGAGTTAAAGGGCGTACAAGTGAGGCTCGTGAAAGGGTAAATGGGCCGATCTAATCCTCGCTCTAAAGAATCTAAACATTAAACTTTTTTAATTTGGTTCTACACGGTTTTGGGTTTGGTTTTCTATTTAAAGAAATCGAACCGTAAGTATTTGGTTCACTTCTAATAAGTTTGAAAAATACAAAGACTAAACAAGAGCACTGTATAAAGATTTATACAAAGCCTGCATGATTTGATTGGTTGTGTTTCTTGTAAAAGAAGATAGATGGTTTTGGTCATGTTATTCATATGAGTGATGTCTTTATCTACTCACTACATGACATTTGTGCTGAGTGGATAAATCACGGTCACTCATTCAACTATGATGTATGAATGATTGTTAATGATTCATCACTCAACACACGTATCATGTGCTGAATGAATGAGAACATTATTCATATGGATAACATTTACCAATCCAATATGTAGATACTAAATCTTAATGGAGATGGGACAAGCACCAAAGAAAGATACATCTAGCTAATCTTTAGGTAATATTATAAAACACAAACAGTAAGATATGATCGTCTTTTGGAACTATCGACATTCAAAATAAGTACGACCCTTTGTGTCTACCGATTATCTAATATGGGGTGATGCATTGGTGCAGGAAAATAAAGTTATACTTCAGTACTTTAATTTCTATTTAGTGATAAACACTTTATCTAACAAATATTCTATAATTTTTTCCTGTTAAAATTTAGAAAAATAAATTTCAGTTCAAATCAATTTAAGATGTAAGTCATGACCATATTGGAATCAAAATTAAAAAAAAGAGTACCTTTACTTGGAATTGGAATATGAAAATTGGAATGAGAACTATCAATTATAGAATAATAATCAAGAATCGTGACCCGCGTACCTCTAAAGTTCATATTTAAGAAAAAGAAACCAAATCAAAGTAATCAAATGTTTTTGTAAACCTATTTCATGTCTTTGTCAATAATTTTTTACGATTATATATTAATTAAATAAATAAAAGTTCCCTGAAAAATTAAATAAATAAGTAATTTAATATTATGTCGGCGGAGTCAGTGGTCAACATCTTGGAAAAGCAAAGGCAGATGCATACAAAAACGAGAAACATCGAAGCAAATACGGCCTCGCAGCCAAATTCATGTTTTTTCCTTTAATGATAATACGACCATCAAATTCTAGGGTTGAATTTCACGCACACAACTACAATCTAATCCTCGAGGGTTCGAACATGGATGGGGTTAGGGCTACCTCTGCATGGGTCTCTTCTCAGTCTTCCCATGTCACCATCGACCCGGCAGGTGAGCTCTTTTCCTTTGTTTTCGTTCCAAGAATTATGGATTATGTCAAATGGGCTCCCGCTTAGTCGTGTAAAAGAGCTTTATTTGCTTTTTAGATTTTGTGTTTGTGGGCTAGTCGAAAGTGTGCTGTGTTTGATTGGAAGTTGGACGTTGTTTTAATAATAATGGAATTTGCAGGCATTGAGAAAGTGGCGGAAACGATTAAGGATTCTATACCGAAGGTGGAATGGGATTTTGAGGGGATTCATTATTTTGATAACGGTCCGCTCACTGTTCAGTATCTTTTTGTGTTGGACGCCTTGAATTTCTGTTTCTGGCCAGGTATTTTGAACTCAACTTATCATTATAGCTGCTCTTAAACAACTGTCTGTTTTGTTCTTGTCATGTGTTTGCTCGTCCAATGATGAATTTAGTGGTCTCCTTACACAGCCATTTCTGTTGTGTGTTGTTGTTCATCAACTAACAAGAAGAAAATAAAGAAAAACAATACTTTGATCATGCAACATCCAAATGGCTGTGACAGAAAACTTGTAAACACGAGGAGTGGTATTTAAATCGATATTTTCATCGCTCTTTGTATCCAAGACTGAATTGTTCAATTCAACTGTTGTTGTTTTGTCCATCTATATTTTTTCGATAACTGTACGTTTTTAACATATTTTATGTTATATGGCGTGATAGGTATATTTAAATCTGAAAAATTAGTTTCATTTTTCAATCCTTTCTTCGGCAGACAAGGAATTAACCTATGATCATTTGGCTGCCGGATTGAAGGAAGCTCTTCGGAATAACAAGTCCGTGTTCGATGCAGATCGGCTGCAAAAGTACACTGGTCTAATTCTGCCTACACCTTTCATTCTCAACCTAGTATTTACTAGATTGTCTCATGGTTGCGTCAGGAGTTCTCTTTCTCTAGAACGGATGTAGACAAGTAAAATCTACCTGATTATCTTCAAATTTGTAAGGCTTAATAGGTTGCTATAAGTCTCTGTGTTTTTTAAGTTATAATTTACCCGAGTAACCATTTATTTTGCCACACTTTCCAGGAATATTTACCCTTACATCATCTATCCTTCCACTGTTTCAATGTTTCCTCTTCATATAATTTTAGAGAAAACCATTTTCCTTAGGCCCTGAACTACGTAAAATGTTGAAATGGCCAAGGCCTTTACCTTTGGAGGATGAACGGGTGCGCTTACTGCATGAGGTGCAAATTTTTAAGTCACTCAACTTTAAATCTTTTAGTTCTGTTCCCTTTCGTTCTTCATGTTGCTTTAATTTTAAGGTTTTTTACCCTTAAAACACTATTTTGGTTAAGTTGCTTATTTTATCAAGCGGTTGCTTAGGTGGGATTTGAGCTTGAGAGATCTTTTGAGGGGAAAGCATCCAAACTTGTGGAATCTTGTCAGAAATCAGCCGCCAAGCTTGTGGCTCTCATCAGCCAACATTTTCCCGGTAATGATGGAATGTTGACTTGAATAAGGAGAACGCATACAGCTCTTAACTTACAGTCAAGTCTTTTTATTCTTGGGTGACAATAATTGCTAAAATGAAGTATATGATAAAGTTTTGGCAATGTTGCAGGATTTCGTGACCACACGGTGTACAAAGGTCACCAGGTTTTTCTGTATAAAAGGGCTCAGATATTTGCCGCAGATTTATGGGGATCTTTCAAGGGTCAACAATATGGTGAATTTAATGACATTGAATCTGTGACAATGTTTGCAGACTATATTGTCCCAGCAGTACTTCAACAGCTCGGAGTTTTAAAATTTAGCAACGCATTATCACATGCTATAATGGCTAATGTTGAGATCCATTCTGGAAGCGAGGAGGAGGTAGAGCTGCGAGCATGTTCAGTTCATGCTGTGGAGGAAATAAGGGAGTCGATCCACAGAAAATCAGGAAAGCATGTCAGTTTTTTCGATCATAGTACATTTTTCACTTCTTCCTTCTATTCTAATTACTATTTGGAGGTATATGTTCTCGTATCCATAGTTTCCATACCTTCAACATAATTTTTTTGGGGACAAATTTAACATACCTTTTGAGCAAGAAGAATTGCATAAAAAGCAGGGATTACTCTCTGTTAGCTCGAGAAGAAATTTATGCTTGACCCTTTTTCTTTGAAGCACAAATCTGAGTTAACTTTCTTCTCATGCAGGTCTTGAGTGTCGAGTTGGATCTCTGGTTATGGGCATTTGGGATCCAGTGTTCTTCTCTTCAACATCATCGAACACTCTCTATATATTATTGAGTGGACCATATGATTAGTCGAGATTATTGGCAGGATTTTCTTTAGGATTTTAGTTAATGTCGCCGGAATAATGGTGACGTTTTGGGTGATAATTTTAAGCATCTTATCAGAAGGATCATTTTCTCGCTATTTGCATGCAGATTAAATAGTTAAAAACTACTATTCATAGCATGCTCAAGTTGCTATATTACATGTTCTAGCATTTCTGGAGTATTAATGATCAACTCACCCGTATCTTGATTTATTATTGGACTCTATTTGTGCATGATAGTCTTTAATCAACACAAAAAACATTGGATTTGTTGGGTTATTTTTTTTCAGTCTCCTAATTAGCCAGCAAACATAACGTTTCAGCATGAACCATTCCAGCATATTTACCTACTGTTATCATCTTATTTCATACCCCAGCAGTTTCCTTGACGGTGGTCAAGCTGTAGCTCAGGGATTTTTGGTGGCGCGCAAGTTTCCATCATAAGGGCACTGTGGGAGGCCTGGATTCCTCACAAGTCTCGGTCCAGTAGGCACATTGCCTGTTTTTGGACGAATATCCTGCTCGGAAATAGTTTTACTTTCAGTATAAAGAAAAAGATGAAACTTTAAGTACCAAAGCTTTTCTTCTTTAGTTTGTGCTATATTATCTGATACTCTAGATGGTCGTCACATTAGTGTGGCGGATGATGGACGATTGTATGATGTTGTATTAGGACGGATTGGGGCAGGAGGCAGACCTTTTCTTTAGAGTATCCAAATCTGGAGATGTAGTCAATGGCGTTGAGCACAGCACGCTTGTAAGAAACACTGGCGTCCAGATAGTGTTGTCGCCCACTCTCATGGACACTAATGCCCTAAAAAACAAACCATTCTGAGAATCTTGGTTCAACTGGTCCTATCTCGAAGATTGGGTTGACATGCAAAGGAGTTGGCCCCATTGGACTGAGGTACTTTTTCATGCCGTCTCTGATGATTTCACATCTGATAGGAATTGAAGGAATGTCATGAAAATCTAATGAGATACAGGTGTATAAGCAAAGTTATGCGTGCTGCGCTGAAGAGATCAGTATCTTGAAATATACAAAATAATTTGTTCTATTTCTTTTAATGACTGGAAAAAGATCAGGCAATCGATTCGAAAAAATGATGAGAGGTATGCAGTAAACATACTTGAGCTCTGGGAAACCTCTCATCTCGATCGCTCCACAAAAAGCCACTTCACCGTCACCCTGTGAAAAGTGCATATCCCCGGTGCTAAGATTTGCTCCTTCAACAAATACTGGAAGGTATATTTTTGAACCTACCTCTGCTTAAATTTTTTGTCACAATTTTCTCCATTTTCTCTTCCAGGAATCGTCGTTGCAGCCTCTCTTGCAATTCTTTCCCGTTGAGGAGTTCCTTCCTCAATCTACAAACACCACAAGATATTCCAAAATGCCACAATTTCTCGAAAAAGCTTAAGCAATTGATAACACCACTTTTCTGAAATTAGAATCGTTCTATCAATATCAGTTTTCTTGTTTACTGCGAAATGTCGATATACTACCTTTCCAAGAAGACATCCCTCTGTCGACGGTAGGCTTGAACAGTTTTAGAGACTGAAGACCAGTTTCTTCAAGTTCTCCTTCCCGTTCGTTCCATACATTGAGCAGTTCATTACCTATTCCAGGGTGTGTTAATCCTGGAAATCTGACCCCTGTCAAGTTTTTTGTTTGCTTTATATTCTGAAAGTGGACGCAAAATCAGCTACAGGTCATCATTTATAATACAATTAAGTGTTTACCAGGGGAAAGGTCTGTGAGAAATCCACCACCATTTTCCCTGTTAAAAATCGCCGTAAAACCCCATTCGTCACCAGGTAGAGGGCCCAAATTGCATATCTCTACAGCTAGAAGATCACCTAGCTTGGCCGGATTCCCATTTGTGTCAACCACTCTTATAGGTCGACTCAGATAATGCGCCTGAGACAATACATACCTCTAATGCTACATATTTTGTGTAGTCATATTTTGTGTAGTTAAATCTTATTTTGGTGTGATTTTTCCAAATTTACCTGAATCCGCATGTGGTAGGACTTAAGATATCACAGCTTATAAGCTTTTAAAACAACTTATAAGATGTTAGAGCTTGTAAGTTGTTTTAAATAAGCTTAGTTAAATACTTTTAAAATTTTCACACTCAATTGATAAAAAAAAGTTTTTCTCTTTGTGGATTACCAGATCACTGCCTATAAATACTAGTCCAGTCTCTGCCTGGAGTGGTAGCCACTTGTACTTGCGCGATTTTGGGGTCACAAAAGCTATAATAATGGCGAATTGAGATGGACATTCTGTAACTTAGATAAAAGAAAATGCAAAAGAAATTCACAATTGACGTATCAGCAAACATAATGTCTAGAGCAGTTTCTTCTTTAGTTATGCCACCACCACTGAAATCCACCATCTTGACCCTGAAAAGTTCTCCGGTTCAAACCTTAGCGACCGGAGGTATTTCGGGTCCCACCGATTGTGAAGGGGAAGCTTTTGCTGCCACGGCTTCTTCTTCACGTCTATGCACCACCATGCCAGAACCACGAGTACCGTCGACTGGATTATGTTTATTTTTATTCTTCCCTATGTGTAACCTTTGGTTGATCTGTGTTCTAAAAGGCAAAAAGTGCACTCAAATTTACTTTTATTGACATCTTTTTGAGATGAAAATGACTCCCGTGATTCTTTCACAAGCCTAAGTATTTTTCTAAGGGTATTTAGATCCTCATACCCTAACTTAAAATTGCTTTATTATGTGTGTGTATTATCCTATCCATAACAAAATGTGACGTGCATTCCGCTCATGTCTTTCTTTGGTAAAAATCGGTACAAAACATAAAAAATATGATATTAATATATTATATTTGAGTACAAAATATTTCAGAACTGGAATTAATATACGATTTTGGTGTACCCAAACATGTATAAAAAATATTGATATTAATAACACATTTGTTTTTTTCGGATGAAAATTGATATCAAACATTGAAAATATGATATCTATCTATGATATTTGAGCACTAATTGTTTTAAATCTGGTACAAATATTATGATTTTTTTAGCACCAAAATTTGTTATACATGTTTAAGTACTCAAAAATCATATAATTGTATAAGACATTTTTAATGTATTTTCAACGATTTTCCTCCAAAAAATATATGTAGCTCAAAGAGTTCAAACAAGTTTTTCTGATACCGAGGAAATCAAATTTTTGCTTACTTTTGAAGGTTTTTTTTAGCGTTTTCCCCTATTTGTAAAGCAGAAATTGATTGATAAATGGATCATTTAGTGCTATCTTTTCACCATTGACGTAGTTTCGGTTCTTTCGATGCTACCTATGATGACAGTGCCCCCACAAGATCTGGGCCTTTGATTTTAAAAAATTTGATGGACCCCGCATATGAATTGGTGGACCCCGCATATATGTGGTTAAATTTGGGCCTTTGATCTTCTCATGGGGACAGTACCCCATGAGGTAGGGTGAAATATTCCCGTAGTTTCCATATCTTTCTTGGACAAGATATTCGATAATGATCTTTAATATTTAGATTTTTTTTTTTACACTTAAAACTGTTAGCATGGTAAAAAAAATTACCCTCTCAAATAAAAAGACCATAACTCCTAAAGATAAGAATTTTATCCTTCTAAACACTTCGAATCATTCCTTGAAACGATTCACAAGTTTCACATTGAAACTTTGAGAATTCAAAGAAAATGGCAATTTTAGTCATATATATTGATATATTTTGGATTTTAATTAATTTTATAATATGTCAAAATTGAGTTTTCATCAATTAACTAAGAAATTTTTTTTTTTTGGTTTTTTCGTTGGAAGTCAATAAATTCATTGAATATTGTTTATTTGACGCTAATTTTGATACTCATATGATAAGCATAAAGTTTGTGTTACACACATTAAAATCAATTTTAAAATGACAAAAAACTTGTATGAGACGGTCTCACGGGTCGTATTTTGTGAGACAGATCTTTTATTTGGGTCATCCATGAAAAATATTACTTTTACGCTAAGAGTATTACTTTTTATTGTGAATATCGGTAGGTTTGATCCGTCTCACAGATAAAGATTTGTGACCGTCTCACAAGAGACATATTCTTTTAAAATAAAGAAAAAATATAAAGCAAAACACCACTTAATATTTCAAACGAGGAAAAATTGTCTTTTTTTTTCGCAGGTAGATTTTAATATATGTGATATATGTTTTATTCTCACCACACGAAACAATATTTGGAAAAAATCAAAATTAGTATATGAGAACCAAATATTGACAATATACAAAACTATAATTTAAAAAAAACCAATTTAGTAAATCACAATTTAATCCGGATTAAAGTTTAAATGTCACGTCCCAATTGGAAAAATAAATAGGTAAAGTGTAATGGTGCCGGGTAAAGCTATATCCACAATGGACCCAATCCAATAAACAAGATTAATAACCACTAGTTCAGGAATAATGAACGAACTTTTAATAAATTATCAAATGAATTTTATCCCACAATCCCGGTTGATTTGATCATTCGATAGCTACTCGTACGATTAACTTAGTGCTCACCTGTAATTGTCAAGTGACTTTTTTCACCCCTTTTGTCTAAATCTTGGGTAGAATAAAATTTTTTTATCGATTTTATACATATCTTATAGAGTATAAAATAAAAGTAACAATTCAATTACTTTAAATTATAACTCCCTAGATCGAGCGGGTTTTTCTGATAAAAAAGGTTTTGAGTTAATTTTTATGTTTAATATTTTTTTTTCTAAAGCTCGTAAGTTAATGATCATATTAAAAATTGAGAAAATTGCAATGTCGATTTTTGTATATTTGTCTTTTTTTTTTTTTATTTCTTCACAACATTTGTTTGTTCCCTCTTGCCGTTGATAATTTTGGCCTTTCATCATATGAGTGTTGATTTGATGTTGATGTGACAATAATATATGTATTGGAATATAAAATTTCTAATAAAAATAATTAAAATAAAAAAAATGAAATATGTAAGATTAAAATTCAATTTTGATAATAGAGAGATATCTATGAAAATATTCACAGGTGGGGGCCAGCGGGTGTTCTGTCTTAAAACGAAATCTACGATAATATATGCGTAAATGAAATTATCAAGGGATTCAAAAAATAAAAATAATTAGGCCGTTGGATTAGGATGCCACGTCCTCAACATTTGAGAGAAAAAGTAAGTTTTTGTGGACTGATTTTACGGGAATATATTTGTGAGGTGTATTGATCTAAATCTAATTCATATTTATATAAAAAATAATATTTTTAACATAAAAAATAATAATTTTTTATGAGTTAAAACAGATCGAAAATTCATCTATTAATAAAACCGTCTGATTGAAGTTGTGTTCACAAAAAACGACATTGGAAATAAAACTGCATGCTTCAAAATAGGCAAGCGTGTGTTTTAAATATTTATTATATAAGAAGGTTTTATTCAAAGAATTAATATTGCTAATGCAAAATTTTTTTGTTTTTGTTTAATAATGCAATATTGCAATATTACACTTGGCTTAGGCTCAAGGTTCGTGTCATCTAATTCTCATTTTTTGTTTTCTATATTTCTTATACTTGAATCGAAAATTTTAGGTAACTAACATACATATCGTAAGTCTGAAGAACGAAACTAATGACCCCAACTGGAAATTGTTAGTTTGGACACCGCTGTCACTTTGTATGTTGCCTCCAGATATAAATATGTCCCTGATAATTATCATGTGATATAGGAATTACAATTTATTTCGAATTCGACTCAAATAAAGTAGAGCACGGAGGAGATTTTTTTCCCGATTGAATTTATATATAATTTTTCGACTATGATGTTAATTATAATATGATTTTGTTGAATGATATTAGTTTGATTAAATGAAAAGTTATTATTATAGAGTTGATGTTATTTTTGTATGATAATGATGTTAGGATAAATTGTTTCTATTTTTTTATTTATTTTATAATTTTTAATTTGATAATTTTTATATTTATTTTTTTCATTATTGTTCTCAACACGTAAATTTACATAGATTATTTGAAATAATTCAAATTTGAGAAAATACAATTATAAGTGGTAATAGAATATTTTAGTGTGAAGAGTATTCAATCTCCCAACGGGTATGAGAGCGAAGATGAAATTGGATACTCGATGAAGATAAAGATGAGTATAATAAATGGTGATAATGATGAAGATGAAGGATATTGAATCATACTCAAACCCGATCTATTAACATTCATGTTGTGATATGATAATTTTTTTACTTGGCCATGCCAAATTATTCATATTTTGTTATTTGATGGTGAATGTGTTGCTCTGAAATTTATAAATGAAGTTTCTCCGATCCACGAACAAGATAACAATATTTTTTTACTTAAAAAAAAGACATAAGATCAAGTTTAAAATGAGTATTTTTTTTTAAAAAATAAAATGGTTATATTAAAGGGAAAAATTTGTGTGAGATGATCTCACGGGTCGTATTTTGTGAGACATGTCTCTATTTGGGTGATCCATGAAAAAATATTATTTTTTATGCTAAGAGTATATTTTTTATTGTGAATATCTGTAGGGTTGACCCGTCTCACAGATAAAGATTCGTGAGATCGTCTCATAAGAGACCTACTCTATATTAAAATGTTAAAAAAGTATATAAAATGAAAATTTCATTAAATTTTGTAGTTAGTTTTTTTTTAAAAAAAACATTTAAAATTTTGTTTAAAGTTAACATTGTTTTTTTACTTAAGGGAAAATTACAAATTCGGGTCTTCATGTCTTCTTTTTTTTCGCCATTTAAAAAATTGTCGGATAAACGAATCCAAAGTTGACAGATCGAAAATATTTTCTTATCGACATTTGTGACTGTGATGATGAAAATTATTAAAAAAAGAAGAAGCAATAAGCTATCTAGATATGCACGATGTGATTGGTAATCCAACGGTTGAGGGATGTCCATCCGCGGAAACACGCAGCCGCTATCGCCCAATACTTTGGAATAATGGAATCTAACCCAACCCCACGAAAACCATATCCCCTCCCTTCAGGCTTCAACTAACCTAACTCTGGTTAAATCTACTCCAAAACTTCAACCCCACTCTTCCTCTTCTTCAATTCTCCACTTCTTATTTATATATCCACCACTTTTACTTCTTCCCACTCCCCAATTCTCCCATACCTCTCTCTCTCTCTGGTTTCTTCTTCTAGCTGTTTCTTGAAGCCGAGTCGCAGCTGGGTGGCAAGCCAATGTTAATTTGTTACCTCTTGTTTGAAATTATTTGATGCATGTTGGTTGGTTTTCTGCAAGATTTTATTTTCGGTAGAGATGAGTTGTAATGGATGCCGGATTCTGCGAAAGGGATGCAGTGAGACTTGTGTTTTGAGGCCCTGTTTACAGTGGATTGACAGCGCCGAAGCGCAAGGCCACGCCACGGTCTTCGTAGCCAAGTTCTTTGGCCGCGCCGGGCTTATGTCCTTCATCTCCAACGTCGCAGAAAATCAAAGGCCTGGTAAATGTTTTGACAATTTGTATAATCTAGGTTTTCTTGTTTTGGTGATGTAAAATAGGAGACATGAAACTAAAGGGGACGTGTGTTTTTGCGTGTTTTGTTTGTGTTTGTGTTTGCACAGCTCTTTTTCAGTCCCTCCTGTTCGAAGCAGCCGGACGAACAGTGAACCCCGTCAACGGCGCGGTGGGGCTTCTGTGGACCGGGAACTGGCATGTCTGCCAGGCCGCGGTGGAGACCGTCCTCCGGGGTGGCGCGTTGAAGCCAATCCAGCAGTTTTTCGGCAATGCATCGAACCCCGGCGCTTCCTCCGCGTGCCCAAACACGTTCAAGCTTCAAGTCCCTGGCATGATTCCGAGGTCCAAGGTGCATAAACGCCGCCGTTTCCCCGACGATCTGGCCAAGATCATGCAGCTATCCGATCTGGACCTCAGTCTATCGGCTGGTTTCCAGGGAAAGAAAGCAAACTCTTCACCCGAAAAGCGGCGACTTGGAAGCCCGTCGATGAACTCTGAAGAATCTATGACGACAACTTGTGGAGATCAAACAGCGAATGAAGCTAAACTTCTGAACCTCTTCACTTAGTTATATCCCAAAAGCTGCCACAACATTTTTCTATTAGCTTTTTGTCATCTTTTCTCACTTTGTTTCTCTTGTTTTTTCTTAGAACGACTTTTCCGGGAATTTTATTAATTCCGGCGAGAAACTATAGATTTCCAGGCGCGAGATTTCTCTCTTTTTCTTCTTAATTATTCTGCAGCTGTAAAAGAAAAGGAGGGGAAAATGAAGGTTTGCCTGTAATTTAATTATTTTGTGCCCAATGACTGTTGGACTCGAGCTATTGTTCTACTCTTTCATTTTTTTTATTCTTCCTCTCATTGATCTTAATCGCTGACACACATTGAGCTCATATATTCTCCAATTTTATCAGTAAGTGATCGTCATCGGTGGCTGAAAATTTTGAGAAAAAATAATGAAATTCTATATAATATATAGTTTGCTGCCAGATAATATCAATCGATGATCCTAAGGAATTATTGAAGAATCAAACCCAAAATCCCAATCCCATTGGAAAGATGCAATTAATCCTGGTTTCTTGGGGGTCAAATGCTGACTATACCACAACTCAGAATGGTCCAAGAATTACGTGGGGATGGGAAATTTAACTAGCCATTCGTACTTATCCAAAGAAAATTATTGGACATTTATTCAATATATTTTCTTTTCTCTTTATAATATATATAAACCCCAAAATATTAATTGGAAGAAAGTTGTGATAGGAACTGTGTCTAATTGGCTTTTATGAATGAATGAAATATTGTGTTTGGGGACCTTTCGGCGGACACAACAGCTTAATTCTTGGAGGGGCAACGAGAGATTATATATCGCAAGAAAGAGTGAGTTGGCTTTCGGAGCGTGCAAGAGACGTGCGTCAATGTTTATTCCACTGAGATTCGTATATATACCAAAAATTGTATTTTTTGTGTAATTTTATTTATTTTGATGATAAATAACATAACACCAATAATGTAAACTGGCGTAATAGCTGTGTACACTGTGTTACGTTAACATTTCGATAAAAAAAAAAAAAAAAAATCATGGCTAAGACCCAAAAGGATGGCCGTATACATACAAAGGAAAGTGGGGACAAAATAAAGTATACCCTAGATTTTCAATTCAAGTGGAAGCAAGTTGTACGGTCGACGTTGGCGTTTTGCCTAAAATTATTTGGATTGGGAATTAAGTTAAATCTATGGAGGCCCCCAACTTCCAGGCGTCTGCAATTCTGGATCCTGTGAACTATGGAGTCAATGGATAAGGTCATACTTACGTTAAAATTTATTTTTGAAAAAATAGTATAGTTTATTTTATTCAGGGTTGTGTGTGTGTGTGTGTTTTTTTTTTTTTGGTAGGAGTGAACGAGTCTAGATACTCAACTCCATCAAAATTCGAGCCCGTAATCGAGTTAGCTCGAGTAATTTTTGAGTCTCCTCGAGTAACTTGTGAGCTATTCGAGTGTATATTAATTATATCTAAAAATTAAAAAAATAGATATCAAGTTTTTCGAGATCGAGCTTAAAAATTACTATTTTTTTTTAGTCGAACTCGAGTAATAAGATATTCGAATTTGACTTAGCTCGACTCCACTGGAGCCCTAGATTTTTTGTAATCATAGTAGAAATTTTAAAGTATATTCTGGTAGGAGGTTTCCACGAATAGGCAGAAGGTCGCATATAATTGAAATTTTGGAATAGGCAGAAGGTCTCAAATCATGCTATGCTCGATCGGATCTTCTACTATGAAATTCTCAGTCGAGGTGCCATTTTTCATATCAGGAACAAAATTTCGAAAAGAATGCAGCCCACGAATAAATTTCGAGAACTTTTCACATAAGTTCAGATATCAAACCAAATTTCAAATAAAGATGTTGTAGAACCGACTAAAATTTAAGAATATTAATAGTATTACTCATTTTTATTTTAAAATTTTAAAATGTAAGAATCTAATTATCAAATATATAAAATACGCTTCAAAATATTTTTGTGAGCTTGCTGATGAAAAGATAGCCTGTCCTAGGTGGTGTATGGTCGCCCAACGCCTTAAATTTTAAATCAGTATACATATATATGCTCTCTCTCGCGCACATCTGTGTAGAGAGCGCAAATCAAGGGCCTTGATTAGCATTAGAAAAGGCTCGACTTGTGTGTGCAAGCATACAAACGCGATTCGAGTACTTCAAATGTCGGGCCAATCGAGGCGAAAATCGTGTATCTAGGCTATGTCACCCTTTCACATGCCTTGTGTATCCCTCCACATGCCTGAATGTTGCACTGAAAAAAAGCTTGATTTGTATACAAGCGTACGAGCACAACCCGCATGGGTCGAATGTCGGACCAATCAAGACAAAAATATCTAGCTAGGCTATGCCGTGATCTGTTGATAAAGTTCAGAAACTAATTTTGTTCGCCAGTGTGGTGACTTGTTCCACATCGCTACAAGTATGTCTGTTGTATCCTGGAAAATAATTGTCCACCTTAATCCTCGAAGATCATAAAAGGAGAAGACAAATCTGTTTTGAGGAAATTGTACCTGTTACAGACATCAGCTTCATTTATTGTTTTCTTGTTGTTCTTACATACACAATTTTTATACTTTCAATAATATACTTATTTCGTTTAGTACTTTGTCTTTACATACATGATATTGTTATCGTTCACTTTTATTAATAAAATAACAGTTTCAGTAACGATTTTTATATTTTCAATAATTTATGAACATGTCCATCCATAACCGATGATCTAAGGCAAAAACTTGTGTGAGACGGTCTCACGGATCGTATTTTATGAGACTGATATCTTATTTGGGTCATCAATGAAGAGTATTACTTTTTATTCTAAGAGTATTACTTTTTATTGTGAATATCGGTAGAGTTGACCCGTTTCCTAAAATAAAGAACTCAATTATGAATTGATATATAATTGATCATGAAATAAGTTTGAGTAGCTCAAATATTACGAAAGATTTATGAATGATTCAATATTATTAATTTTTTCATTTAATGATCTATATTTTAATATTTGAAAAATTAAAGTACCGTTATCATTGTTTATAAAAATCAATAATTAAACTGCAAAATTTCGTTATTTTGATTTGGTAGTTGAAAGTATATTTAAGTGAAGTATAGACATAAATTGGCATTTTAAATTTTTTATTTATTAATATTATATCATATGTGTTTTTTCTTTCTCATGTGAGACAAATATGAATAAAAAATTATTGATGAACATATATTGAATTCAAATACAATATTATCAGTATTTCGTGTAAAATAAATGTAAATTCAAATCTTCTGATTTTATTGTAACAATTAAAAATGAACTTACCCATATAACAATGAGCCTTAGAACTTGTTCATCAATTTCCTGACACTGAATCTACAGAGTGTATTCAATATAGGAAAAAAATTGAATTCATAACCAAATATTTTCTCTTACTTAATTTGATGTTAAGATTGATAAAATATTGGTAACTTCTAGCATTGTAATTTATACGTTTAGAATATTAAAACATATATTTTACAATGCTGCAAATCCGGTCGAAGGAGAATATATTACCTTAAGATTATTGCTTAATTATATCAGATAGCCTACTTCATTTAGTTATTTGCTAATTATTAATGGTTGTATTTCTTCCATTTTCAAAGATGATTTATAGAGAAGAGGTCTATTGGAATCAAATTAAAGTAATTTTTAATGTTTAATACATAAGACTTTTTGTACGAAGAAAGCTATTGTGCAATTTCAAAACGAAACGGTTTTACTGAGTTATTGCATGATATGAAATTGATTATATAGGATGAAAACCAATGACAAAATATTTAGCAGTTGAAGTCGTCGATAAAATCTTACACGAAGTAACTGAAATTCGAAACCATTTGATGAGAAGATTGTCTTACTTGCATGTGACTTCATTCAAGTTTAACTAATTATCTTGAAAACAAACATTCGAAAAAAAGTTAATACAAGTTTAGTGAATTCATTTTATTGTACCTTAAAACTTGAGAATCAAGTCCGAATCAAGGTGACTTGAAAAAAAATATTATTAATTATTTTTGTTAGAAGAACATTAACATATGTATACACTTTTAATTTATATTACATACATCGTTAGAAAAGTTTTATTGTAGAATATTTCTATAACTTGAAAAACAAAAAAAAATATCACAGTATATGAGGAGAGTGTCGTAGCAAATGGTCTGTTTAGTCATAAAAATAGTTAGATGGATGCAAGTTCTTGTAATCTTGTTCTAATTGGAAGACACCATAAATATAAATGATAGTATAACATATTTATGTTATATATTTTTTTAATTTCTTTACGTTCAATTAATTTTGGAAAAAACATTATAACATTGTTGGAGTTTAATAATCGTCCCTGCTAGGTAGAGCAATCAAACTATAACGCTTGGGCTGTTGTACGGTTTAGAAGATTTGAGTTCAATTATCACCACCAGCTACAACTTTGGTAAAACGACAATTGTTCGATTCTACAATTAGCATAAAAGCCAAGGTAATGGATTAGGTTCTCATTGATTGCAAGAAATACATTTATTGGAAAGATTATTGGAGTTCAATAATTGTTTCTGCTAGATAACGCAAGCGTTCACATATATTAGAAACTCTTTTATAGTCATCGAGTGATACAAAGTGATACACTAAAAAAGTGTTATGCTAACAGCTAAATCACTCGATGAATAAAAATACATAACCAATACATTAACATAAAAATGTCTTCCACGTGCAACGCACGTGATATTTATTAGTATATAAAAAAAATCTACATTTTTAAAATATTTTTATATTTATAAAGAAATAACATAACGATTATTTTGTTAAAATTATAAATACAAAATCAACCACAACAGAAGTTATTATATATTTGATAATCGTGATCATTTATAACTGCATTATAATTATCAATCTAAAACATAAATTAATAATAATAAAATAAAAATTTCCTTGAACACTTGCCAAATCTTATTTATTTCACGATGTTCTTGAAACAACACTGATCTTTATGTGCTTTACATTTCACAAATCAACAAAGTATGTTATTGAACCAACTTGTGTTGATGATCAACAAATCTCTCTAATTAAACCTTCCACAATCAAACCGGATATTTCCATTTCTTCCGGTCTTGACCCCGACCCGACCCAACTTAGTCATAGCTTGAACAAAAGAAGCATCAAAGAGCTGCGAATTGGAGGCCCAAGTATTGACAGTGGGCCTTGACCTCGAGTCCGTAAAGAGGCTTTGATCCGAGGTGAAGAGGCCCATTCCATTCTGAAGGTTCTTGAAGTATGCATTGTCAAATTGCCTGGGTGTTGTAGGGTCCATGTCGATGGCAATCTGAGGGTCCACATTTTTGGGGCACATTTGTTGTAATTGGGTCGCGTATTGCCTGTTCAGGGTTGGGTCCACCGGGTTGGATGAGCTGAAGTTGTAGATCCGGTTCGCGAATCTGCTGCAGTGGGAGAATCCAACGGTGTGGCATGCTGCACGAGGTATATGATCATAGGATGTAAATGGACTTGTTTGATTATCCATTTGTGAAAAAGTTGAAGCTAGCTAGACATGAAGCACTTGGTGTGGGCTTCAATCACTTTAGTTGAATCGATAGAATCACACTACTCGAAAAATCTCACATAAATTCTGCTTATTCATTTCAAAATTCCTTGTATATTTTTTATTACAATTTTATTTTTTATGACAAATATATATTTGGTTCAACCTGTCTTGGCAGATTATTTTTTGGGCCGGATTCCTAACCAACACCCATGCATATAATATATATATACATCTGCTTTTGTTTTACTTTCGGCCAGCTTTGGGTTTACACGTAAAAGGACAAGTTTAAGAAAATGTTGAGCACAAACATGGCGATGTACAGATTCAGAAATATAATATCGATGCGATCTTATTACGGCCCTCGAATTTGCGAAAAAAGAACTTAGAACATCAGCCTACGTTGAAAACAAAACATTGGATCAAAACGAAAAATTACCGGAGAGAGCAATCATATCTATCTGATTTAATCCGCTTCTAGCAAACATGGCATTAAGCTGATCCAAGTTGAAGGTCGGCTGAGGCAGATTTCCCTGCACACTTGCAGCCGTTGAAGTCATCCCATCTAATCTCCCTAATTCCACAGCATATGAGGGTCCACCCGCCTACACGAACACCATTAAAATGACCATATAAAAGATATTCAAACTTTATACATTAATATTATATTGCTTAGAAATATGATTCTCATCTCTAAAAAAAATCGACTACACAAACCAACGCAATGACGTCCCTCGCAGCCATCACAAGAATATCTGCACAAGAAACCTTGTTCTTGCATCTGGCAACCGCATCAACTGCTGCTTTGGCTTTAATCACAGTGTCAAATCCATCCCCAGCCAATGATAAATTATCCGGATGATCTTTTTCAGCCGTATTCCCTGGAGTTGATGCCACTATAACCGATGCATCGCAACCCTGTGGAAAAGTTTAGTTTTTTTTTTATAAAAAAACCGGAATCGAAATTTGTGAAAAAGATTGATCGAAATGGTACGTACCGACACGAAACAGTCGTGGAAGAGGAGACGGATGGTCGCGGGGACTGTAACGAAAGTTTGACTGAATTTCGTCTTGACAGCCTGTCGAACGATGTTTTCAACATCTGGGCAAATGTTTGCATAAAAATTTTGTCTGAGTTGTGCTGAAGCCGAGCTCGAGAACAGAATAATGATCAAAGAAAGTGGTAACAATAAAGTAGTTTGATGCTTATACGAACCCATTTAAAGTGGTATGTGTGCCAACCAAGTATTAGTTTGGTGCAAGAAGTGACTCAATTTATATGATGATATAAAGTTTGCAACTTGCACAAGATTCACGGGTACTATATGGCCATCTAATCAAACTAAAAATATGTTTTTCTACTAATAAATGCAAATTTTTGGAAAAAAAATTGCAAAAATAATCCCTTAAGTTAGCACAATTTGGCTGTAAGTTGTCAAAATTTTGTTCTTCTAGTCGTTTTTAGTTGGAAATCTCAAAAAATGACTAAAGTAAAAAAACATTTAATGAACTTATTGTATTATAATCAAATTTGGACAACTCATAGGACAAAAACAAACATCTTAAAAGAACGAGTTTGCTATAATTTTTCCAGATTTTCTAATTTAAAAAATTAAATGTTATATATACTTTGGTTTGTCCTGGAAATGATTGATGTTTCTAGTTAAATCCAAATGTGTAAACAATTAAAAGTAGTCAAATTTGCCAGTTGCCGTCGAATATTTCTACTTAGAAAAATAAAAACGATAATGCCGAAAAGTTATTAGTGTTCGGGTGCGCTTGTTCATTGATATGTGATTCGAAAGAGACATTTGAAGGTGAATTTTATTTATTTAATTCTGGCCGCCTTAATTTTTTTATTACTAACAGAAACATATATAAAAAAAATACTATAGTTGTTGCAATGTTATATTTTGCCTGCTTTCCTAGTTGACTAGTAATAGTGAATATATTCTTGAAATGATGAAAGCAAAAGGTGATGGAATCCCCCAAATGCATCAAAATTACAATGGGCTTTCTTGCGCAGTTTTACAATTCACCATGCATGCTACGTTAGAAAGGGAAAAATAAAATAAAAAAAATTCCCTTCGCTCTGTGGACATATTATCATGTTTGTATTATATATAGTAATAGACTAAGATCGAAGTATACGGAGAAATTCTTCCCTTGTAAGATAGAAAAAGTGATGTCATTACACCGTAATTTCTTCATACTTCTAGCGGTTGCCAAAGTTAGAAAAATCAATGAGTTTGACATATTTCTGAACATATGCATATACTTTTCTAATAATCAATAATTAAAAACAAAAGAAATGATCCCGAAACATGTCATAGACAAAGTTCTCCAAATAATTACTAGAGAAAACGAGTTGCAAATTTGACATATATATAATTTTAATTATTGATAATCTACTTTAGCTAGTGAAGTCTTTAAGATATGTAGATATTAATTAGGGAAACATTAAAGTTTTCATAGAACCCCGCCTTCACTCGAAGCAAATTATTAGTTTTTTTATAGTCTCATGAATGGTCAAACTCAAATCAAAATAATTTATATATTATTAGTAGTTACATATTTAATTCGAATTATTGGTAAATTAAAACATGTCATATTGCTCGATTTTATTGTATGAAAGTAAGAAACTTCTTGACAAAGAATGATGTATGGAAGAGTTTGAAGAAAAATAGGTGCCATGTATGCTTTCGTTTAATGGAACTCACCAGCAGAACACAAGTGGAAGAATTCTTTTGTCAAGCTTGGATGGTTTTGTGGGAAAGGTGTAGGACGGTACACAATGGTGAGGATCGCAGCGATTCCCATCTAACAGGGTGGCTGGCTACTTTGGATCCTATGCCTATATTCCCGAAACCAGGATCCATTGTCTATGGGGAGCTACTAGCAATTCAAGAAGGGCTCGAGATTGTTCGGGACAAAGGTTTCCATCGTGTGATTTTATCAACTGACCCACTCTTGGCAATACAAGCAGTTACAAAGCCAAAAAGTGATTTGAGTTATGTTGGTATATGCTTCAGAAGTAAAAGATTTATTATCTGACTTAGCAATAGACTGTTTTCCATGCTAGGAGGTCGACTACAACGGTGGCCTAATCTTCAGCAAAATTTGCCTGTTTTTCCCCATACCATGTTAATGAGTGTGAGAGAATTTTCCATATTGGCTGGTCTTCTTGTAACGAAAAGTATTAGCCCTCAGTTAATAAATGTCACGAGTTTTCCTTTTAAAAAAATATGTTCCATCTAAAAATCTATTAATCTTAAAAGAGAAAAACTTATGTGAGACGATAAAATATGTTGTATTTTGTAAGACAGGTCTCTTATTTGGGATCATCCATGAAAAAATATTACTTTTTATGCTAAGAGTATTACTTTTTATGCTAAGAGTATTACTTTTAATTATGAATATCGGTAGGGTTGACCCTTCTCACAGATAAAGATTCGTGAGACCGTCTCACAAAAAATCTACTCTAATATAAGAGATTCGGTTGCATGATGGAACGAGGGTTGTTACATAGGAATAGGACATTAATTAGTTCGTTTCAAATTATATTTTTTTAAACTTTATGTTAATTTTTTGTTATTGTATAATATTAGTTTTGTCTTGTATCTTTGTAAATCATGCACTGAATTTGGGACATTATAATTTAAAATTTTCTGAATTTATTCGTTGGTATTCACGAGGCTTCTGGCATCCAATATCATATTGAATAATATATTCTTCAGAATTGAGGATTGAAGCAGCCTAGCTGGTCAAATGATATTTAAGATTATCCACACACACAACACCTACGTGTGTATATATAGTTTTTGTCACGCTCCGAAACTCGAGATTGACACCGGCGTCGTTTAGCAATCACAAAATTGAAAACAACAAGCCTTTCGTAGCACAGTATAAACCGAAACCAGTTTATATATCATAATCTCAATGAAATAATAATTGTCTTTACAATACCGAATTAAATAAGACGACAGAGTTTTAATGCGGAAACGTAAATAATAACTTAAACATAATCGATTTCCTTGAGCATTCACCATCCCCAAAACTGCTCGGATTCTTCCTCAATCTGTTCTTCGGACTTATCTGGGAAGGGTTGTAAGTGGGGTGAGTATTTTGGGAATACTCAGTAAATGGAGGACTTTGAACACAACATAACCAATTTAATAACATTTTCAAAACATATCATAAACGTACATCATGCTTTTCATAAACGTAACGTAAATACCATAACGTAATAACACTGCGATTTTTCACCTTTAACGGTTTACTGACGTCAGTCCCTAAGTTTTAATCCTCTAAGGGGGCGAGGCCATAAAACAGTTATATCCCACTGTTAAGGGCCATATGTTGGAATTCCATCCATTTTCAGGGAATTCTCACAGTGTCAAACATAAACGTAATAACTTTCGTAAAAACGTATAGACAAAACGACGGTACTCGACCGTATTTTTAAACCACAAAACCGAAATTTTCACGTATGCATAACTCGAAATTTATAAATTTTAAAACAGCCCACTTACAGTGTTTGGATGTACTTAAAAAACGTGGAGTGAACGGCTTGGTTTGGATCACTTCGCGCTCCTCGTCCGGGTAGCGCTCCGGCTCGATTTTTTTGACGATTTTCGGGACGATTTTTGTGCAGTATTTTGGCTAGGGAGAGTTGAATTTTCGAGTTTTTCAGCTCTAGGATTTCGAAATTATGTGTGTTGAATGAGTGAGGTTGATGCACTATTTATAGGGGAGGAGGGTGGAGCTAAATTTGGCACTAAAGTCATACCAAAAATTCATGTCAAATCTCCTAATATTGACTCCAAATATCCTTTCCATTGCTGATGATTTCTCTTCCTAATTCGTGAGATATAAATCCTTGATTTATATGAATATCCGAGATTTTCTTTATCTTGTTTCCTTGCATCTTGTATGATATACTAATTTGTAATATTTCATACCCCAAAATTCGAAATTTGCTTGGCAATAAAGATTTCAACATGGCCATCTTATTCTAATACAATAAAAAGAATCTTATACTAATAAAATTTCCTTCCAAATTTTAATTACATTATTGCAAGATTTTCGGTTCTCACAGTTCTGATATGTTGCATATCTATCGTGTACATTTATGTGAGCATCGATGATGTAATATTCATATATTGAATATATAATTTTTTTATGTTTGATCACATCTATAAATGAGTGACACAGTGAGTTTGCAACATCATATCAAAATTGATATATTGGGGGTTTTTTTTTAAAAAAAAAACGAAAAAGAATTCTGGTTAGTATTTGATATAAAAAAAAGAAAAAGAATTCTGGTTAGTATTTGATATATGATCACACATAAAGAAGGCTGGAGTTGGTAAGGTGGGAAATCCACATCAAAACTAAATTGTTCACCAAGTTGTATAATAGATTATAGTTTTTTTTTTAATATAACCTATTTAATATTTTATTGATAATTAGCTTATACGTGCAAGAAATCGTAGTTTAAATTAATGACTAAAACTTGTGTGAGACGATCTCACGGATCGTATTTTGTGAGATTAATCTCTTAGTTGGGTCATCCATGAAAAAATATTATTTTTTATGCTAAGAGTGTTACTTTTTATTGTGAATATCGGTAGGGTTGACTCATCTCACAAATAAAAATTCGTGAAATCGTCTCATAAGAGACCTACTCTAAATTAATATACTTTGTTATATAACCATGAAGTATTATTTTATTGTGAAATTAATTTAAAACGATCGCAAAGTAAAAGTAGACTAGAAAGAATCTATTAATATATTGATTTCCTTTATCTTTTCATTATTGTTCAAAAAATTAATTCGTAGTGAAAAATTAGTAATGATCAAAGCACAAATGCAAAATTGAAATTACTATATAATAAATGAATTATCATGTTGAGTAAATAAATATGAACCATAAAACACCCGTTAGTTTATAGTATTTCTTTTAGTTGGGAGAGATCTCGTTTCGTTGTAAACTCATCTCAAATACGAAATCTCATCTCAAATTTGGGACTTCGCAACTTAGACTCGCCAAATTTTCTCGCTCTGTCACATAAAATCAGATGATGAATTGGTAATTTCTTGATCCGCCAAAATGATGGGCCGGACCAGAACATCTTGCCTAATCTGACGTAAAATAAGTTAGACAAATCATATAAAATAGTTAACTTGAGTTGATAATTTCCGTACCAGATTTCCGCTTTTCTTGTGTCTTTGTGGTTCTCCTCTTCCAATTGATAATTTCGTAGGTAAAAGCTGGGAATCCAGATTTCAAATAAAAGGTGATTTTAAATCATTCAAAATTTATACTTTTCCCCTTCTCAAAAAGATCACATGAGTGGTGTCTATTTACTCTTATTTTCCATGCTAACAAGGCTTGGGACACATATGCAAGAAAGGGCACCAGAAACATGACATCTATGGCCAAATTATCATTACTTTCGTAGTAGCCTTTAATGTTTATGTATATTGTACAGTAATAAATATATTTTTTCAATTCTGCCATTTAAATTATTTATTATCTGGAGGTGAAGGCACATATATATCTTCTGATCTATGAAATCTTGATTTCCAAGCTTTAAAATGTGTTTATATTCTGCACAATGGAGAAGCTGCTGAATCCATGCGACAAAGACATCTTGAGAATTTTCATGCTGAAGCACGAAGAATATAAACACATTTTAAAGCTTGGAAATCAAAATTTTTATTTTCAATCAAAATGTGCTTGCACTAAGAATTTTATACAGACATCACACAGAAGCTTTTGCTAAGCAAAAACATGGAAAAGGGACTACAACAAAGCAGATGGAATCGCATTTGAACCTGTTAATGGAGTTAAATGTGCTAAAAACACTTATAGAGAAGGCAACTAAAAGATGAAAATACAGTTCCCACCTCAATCAATATGCCAAAATATCCAAAGGTTGGGTGTTTTCAGTTGTATTTTTAAATCACAAGTAGATTTGAACTTGTATTAATTTTTTAAATGGTTTTTTTTAGCACATTAAAGCTTATACATGAATCTCAAATACATGAATCTCAAATGCAATTTTTACCCAACAATAATGGCCAAGATCTCTTTTTCGAGGTTTAAACAATGTGTCACGAAATAGAGTGCCGCCTGTCTTTCCCTGATTTAACTCTGCCTTTGAAACCCGGTGTGTTCCCCTCAGGCCGAACAAACCTGCCACGTTTCCTCGACACGGAGCTTAATAATGATTTCCGGGCCGAAAAAGGCTCATCCGCAATGGACATTGTGCGCGAGATAACCGAAGGATTGGCATGATCACCTGGTATTTTAATTGAAGGATTTTCTCTGTCTTTCAATCTCATTTTCATCTTCAATAGCTCCAGTTTCAGGTCCTCATTTTCCCTCTGTAGATTTGTGATCGAGTCTTCATCTGGAATCGAGTGAATTTCCATTGATTCTGGGGTTTTAGGTGGATTAAGAGCAGGGGACGATTCGTGGAGTCCACCATCCACGACCTCCCCATGGCGTTGCTGCTCGTGGAAAAGAACTTGAACAACTGTTTGAACCGGAAGCCCGTCGTTTTGAGCTGCATGTGCTCAAGCTTCACGAGATAGCTTTTGACAGTCCATTAAACTGCAAATCTTCTTCCTCTCCCTGTCGCATACGCGGGATGTGCCTATACAACGGAATGGTTTAGATTAAAAAAAAAAAACATTGTGCATAAGACCTCACAATTTTTGAATTTCTATATAATCAACATACCTTCAATATACTAGCAAAAAAGCACGTGCATCCGCACGTGAACCCATATTCTGAATAACTAAAAAATAAATTAATATTAAAAATATTTTTAATCTTTGCATAACGTGATCAAATCCATGAAACAACATTTCGTTAGGAAAAAGATAGATCAAAACAAATTATAAGAATTTGGAGTAATGATTTATCAGATTAAGTACTAAATTGAACTAAAATAACAATACAAATACAATGATGTGAAAGGATTTGAATTGATTAAGCAATATAAGAGTGTAAACAGAATTATATGAATATATTTTAATTAATTAAGCAATATAAGAGTGGAAGAAAATATTTTAGTATATGATGTTGATATTTATCTACTCATTACATCAATTAATTGATAAATATTTTCCTAAAATATAAAAATTACATCTTGAAAATCTAAAATAGTACTTACTTATAATTTGGAATAATTAAGAACATATGACAACAATTTTTTATTTTAAGTTTTATTCTAAGAGTATTAATTTTTATTGTGAATATCGGTAGGGTTGACTTGTGTCACATATAAAAATCGTGAGACATTCTCACAAGAGACTTACTCTACACCAACATAACTTCCAATTTAGTTATGTTAACGTTATACTAATAATTATTTGTAGGAACATCTTGCTCTTACTCTTTTTGACTCATTTGTGTCATTTTTTAAAACAATTTTATAATAAATTTATCTATGTACCATTTGACTCTACTTTTTTTTCTACATATAATAGATACCGTCATTGATTTTTTTTTTTAAAGAAAAATAAGTTGAAAAAGTATCAATTGTGATAACATTTGTGAATAAGCTCAAATTTTTATTTTTATTTTTTCAAATTAAGTGTTTATTGATTTTTTTTATTTAATGTGTGCTTACCTTTTTGTCAATATAATTGTCATTATATACTTGTATGTAAATAACTCTACAAATACAAATAAAATGTCATGACATTATTGTTATGATTGAGTACTATTTGAATATGTAATTCATGAAAAGAGATTTAATGAGTAAAAAGACACTAAGTTATTTTATACTGTAAAACAATATATGATATAATCCTTATAATAAATATAATTATAATGATCATTTATTAACATTTGTCAAAGTATCAGAATTTTTATATATGATATAATTTAATATATTTATTTAATTATTTTTAAATCAAACTAATTAATTCAATAGATACAAAAATAACATTTTTTTATGAAAGTTTATTTCTTTTGTTATATTTCAAATTTTAATGGTGAAAATCATACCAGTAGTTTAAAATCTATATTTAATAATTATTATATGAGTTTATTTGATATTTACCATATAATCTTATTTGAATGTGCATTTCTTTACATATGTTGATTTATTTATTATTTTAAAACTTATTTAACAAGAAATTAATAGTCATCAATGTTAGTCTACGAAAGATCGATATATAGAATTTATTATCCATGATATAGAATTATAAAAATAAAAAGTAAAAAAATTCTTTAGGATGTTAAATTAAATATTATGAGTTATATTTTATTATCAATATTACTATTTCATTTGTTTTAATATTGTTTTTATGAGTTAGTCACAGTGATTTTAAATTGAAAATTATTTGTCTTTAGTATGCTTCGCTTTTGTAGATTATGATTTATATATAGATAAAATCCATAATTTGGTTGATTTTTAGGTTATTATGCTTTATACGTGCTGTTTGAATATATATATTTTTTAGCAATTTGTTTCAGTTCATTTTGTTCTATATATTATATTCATTATAATTTATTATATAATATAGAATTAATTTGTTGAATTTTAATTTGGGAAACAATTTTGAAACTAAGTTATATAAGTTCTTATAAATCATCTAATATGATAAGAAATTAAACCCAAATAAATAAAAAAATGATTTAAATTGTTTTTTAGAAAATCAATTTTTTTTTTAATTTTTATAATATAATTGATATTACGTGCTAACGCACGTGCATCATGCTAGTAATCTATAAATCTATAAAAGTGTGGATACTTAAAATGCTTTCCAATTGTGAAAGGACGTAATTGTCCTTCACTTTTTTACTTATTTTAATTATCAAGTAACATATGTAGTAATTTCACACTTATTCTATTAATTAATAATTAATACTAATTAACCATATTTTATGGTTATGATTTTGTATTTTTGAATTTTATGGTTATGATTTTGTAATTTTTGAATTTTTTGCATTTAAAAATTAATAGTTTGACAAAATAAATTTAAAATTTTGATTAAATATAATTTTATTTTCAATTCAATTCATTTTATTTAGTTTAAAATAATACTGATTATTTTAATTTTTTTGTTTCTTCATTTTATTTAGTTTAAAAATAATACTGATTATTTAAATTTTTTTGTTTCTTCATTTATCAATATTAAATTTAGAACGAAAATTATTAAAATAAAAAAAATAATTGATATTAATATTAAGTAAATTTAATAGTTTGTTTATTTAAAATTAGCTCAAACATTTAAGAACATGGAGAAGAAAGTCAAAAGCACAAAATAATAACCATAAAATATGGTTAGTTAATATTAATTATTAATTAATGGAATAAATATGAAATTACCACATATGTTACCTAATAATGAAAATAAGTAAACATGTGAAGGGTAATAATGTCCGTTCACAATGAGAAAACTTTTCTACTGTCCACACTTTTATAGGTATATATATAGATGTCAATGGCTCTATACATTCCATCATCAGTTATTCTATACTGTTCAGGGATAAGTTCTGCGAAGTCAAGGAACCTGGGAACGGATAAGTTAGGATCAGAAGCAATTTCTGCAAGGTAATTCTCAATTGATCTTGTCACATTCTCCATCTCATTTGATGAATGGGAAATGTAACATTGGTCTGCATCATATCCCACTCTGTTTATCTCCATTCTACTTTCGAAAAAATTCATTGTGATTCGCTGTATGGTCTCGACATCGAACAATGTGTCTCCTCTTGAAGAATAAGAAGGAATTAATAAATCATCTATCACAGCTTGTCCCAGTTGAGAAGCAATCATCTTCTCCAAGTCAAGCCGGCAAGCAAATGTTGTGGCTAAACATATCGCAGCTTGAAGAAGCACAGACAGGAAGCTAACAGGCATTGAGTTCTTCTCTCTTGGAAGAAGACCAACCATCACTTCTAAGACGACCCTTTTTTCGTGCTGTTGTTTTGTATCGATCTTCTTTCGGCCCTTTCCAAATAACTCCTGGAATGTTCAGAAAAATGTGTCACATGAGCAAGTCTGTATACTGTATAATAAGCAAATTCATGGAGCTCCTCACCAAACCTCGAAGAGATTTCTGAGCATAAAGCATTAGTATTGGACCAAGTGCATATTTCTTGAATCCCCTAGATATCATCTTAACAATAACCCGTTGAAACAGATCGATTCGAAGCGGTGTCAAATCTTCAGCCCACCAATCCACAACAGGCTTCGAGACAGGAAAATTATACGAAACCGAGTCATGTAACTCTCCACTTTTGGGCTCCACCGGCGCAGCAAATTGGCTATCTCTCTACACGCAATAGAGACTATTGTATCAATGCATCGACTCGCCAGTTTAACATTTTCTGCCACGGGAAAAATTTTTTCACAAGAACGTAATATGAACACTGCCCCTGCAAGACTTGTTAATGCTACTTCATTTATGTACGCTTCGGTTCTTCCGATTAAGTTTCCGACCGCGTAATTCTCAGTCATTTCAAGAAACTCGGCCACGCATCTTAGAATCGATATGTTTTCTGTACTGATTTCGAAGTTAACTCCATAGCAAAATTTTGCTGCAAGTTCGAATGCGTCCGCCCCTCCAGGGATATCGGAGAGTTCGATGATGGAAAGATCAGCATCTATGGATTCTGAAACCAGCTTCCTCATGTATCCACTTTTTGACACCAAATGAAACTGTACGTTTCAACATATATCAAATTTATGTCGGCAATATGCATTATTGTGGTAGGGACAAATACATGCATCAAAGAATTCAACGAAATGCAGCGTAGAATTCTGATTTGGTTTGCTTTGTTGAAAAATGAAGAGAACGTGTTGTTTGAAAACGCGTTCCAGGAGCTCTATAAATAGAGCTCCCATCCCTCATTTCAATCCATCCCATTCTGAGTTCCTTTCTCAGTATACACATATTTGAGTGTGTTTTATAATATTTATGAGGTGTTTTGTTCTCCTGTATTAAGAGAGTGTGTGTTCTCTTTGGAAACACAGTGAGTGAGTTGTACACCACAAAATATTATAGTGAAATCTTTTCATCTTGCCCGTGGTTTTTACCCTAATAATTTTTAGGGGTTTTCCAAGTAAATCTCGGTGTCCATTTTATTCTTTATTTTCGGGTTTTATTATCTCAAATTCCGCACGTGGGACCAACAAGTGGTATCAGAGCCTTGGTTTAAAATTTCTTAAAATTCTGAGTATGCTCTGTGGTTGCAGCCTAGACTGATCTTCCACATCAGAAAAGAATTTTTGAGATTTTTTATTTAAGGCGGGATTATTTTGTCCAGTCTACTAAAATTGTTGTAGACATAATGACGGGAAGGTACGAGATAGCAAAGTTCAATGGAAGCAATTTTATGCTGTGGAAAATAAAGATACAAGCAGTTTTAAGAAAGGAAAATTGCTTGGCGGCTATTAGAGATAGACCGGTGGAGATTACAGATGATGGAAAGTGGAATGAGATGAATGATAATGCTGTTGCCAATTTACACTTGGCTATAGCAGACGAAGTTTTTTCAAGTATCTCTGAGATAAAAACAGCCAAAGTTATCTGGGATACTCTGACAAAGATGTACGAGGTCAAGTCGCTACACAACATGATTTTCCTAAAGAGAAGGCTTTATACTCTTCGGATGGCGGAATCTTCATCGATGACCGACCATATCAACACACTAAATACTCTATTTGCCCAACTCACTTCCATGGGGCATAAAATAGGGGAAAATGAACGTGCGGAGCTTCTACTTCAAAGTCTATCAGATTCATATGATCAACTTATCATCAACATTACCAACAATATTCTTATGGGCTTTCTAAGATTCGACGATGTCTTAACTGCGGTTCTCGGAGAATAAATTCGGCGCAAGAATAAGGAAGATAGATTGGTAACATCGAAGCAGGCAGATGCTTTGCCGATGATAAGAGGAAGGTTTATGGAACGTGACTCCAGTGGGAGCCAAAGGCGAGGTAGATCAAAGTCGAGAAGTAAGAAGAAAAATATTTACTGCTTTAAATGTGGCGGTAAAGGGCACTTCAAGAAAGAGTGTACGAGTATCGATAAAAACTCTCAAGGAAATGTGGCCAGTACTTCAGGCAGTGGTGAAATATTATTCAGCGAAGCAGCAACTGTTGCAGAAGGCATACACAAATTTTGTGACACATGGATTATGGATTCAGGAGCGACGTGGCACATGACGTCTCAGAGAGAATGGTTTGATCATTATGAACCAGTCTCTGGAGGATCTGTATTCATGAAAAATGATCATGCCTTGGAAATCGCTGGGGTCGGTACTATCAAAATTAAAATGTTTGATGGAACCATTCGCACCATACAGGAGGTACGACATGTGAAGGGACTGACGAAAAATCTTTTGTCCTTGGGGCAATTGGATGATATCGGGTGCAAAACTCGGATCGAGAACGGGATCATGAAAATTGTGAAGGGAGCGCTTGTGGTTATGAAGGCGGAAAAGGTTGCTGCAAATCTGTATGTACTTTTGGGGAAAACACACAAAGAGGCAGAACTAGCTGTTGCATCAATTGGTTCAGGAGAAGAATTAACAGTAATATGACATAGAAAGCTCGGGCATATGTCATAACGAGGGTTGAAAATTCTCTCAGAACGGAAGCTGCTGCCGGGACTTACAAAAGTGTCACTATCCTTTTGTGAGCACTGTGTTATCAGTAAACAACACAGATTAAAGTTTGGCACTTCTACTGCCAGGAGTAAAAGCATATTGGAGCTGATTCATTCGGATGTTTGGCAAGCACCGGTTGTATCCCTAGGAGGAGCGAGATACTTTGTCTCGTTCATTGATGATTTCTCTAGGAGATGTTGTGTGTATCCAATCAAGAAGAAATCAGATGTTCTTCAAGTCTTCAAAGATTTCAAAGCGCGGGTTGAACTTGATTCTGAAAAGAAAATCAAGTGTCTGAGGACTGACAATGGAGGAGAATATACCAGTGACGAGTTTGATGCATTTTGTCAACTATGAGGGCATCAAGAGACAGTTCACGGCGGCTTACACACCTCAACAAATGGAGTGGCGGAGCGGATGAACAGGACCTTGTTGGACAGAACAAGAGCTATATTGAGGACTGCGGGTCTAGAAAAGTCATTTTAGACGGAAGCAGTCAAAACCGCTTGTTATATTATCAATCGTTCTCCTTCAGTGGCGATTGATCTGAAGACTCCGATGGAGATGTGGACTGGGAAGCCGAGTGATTATTCTCATTTACATACATTTGGAAGTCCTGTGTATGTTCTGTACAATGAGCAAGAAAGATCGAAGTTGGATTCGAAATCCAGAAAATGTATCTTCTTGGGTTATGCTGATGGAGTAAAGGGGTTTCGCTTGTGGGATCCTACTGTCCACAAGCTTGTCATCAGCAGGGATGTTATCTTCGAGGAAGATAAATTAAAGGGAGACAAAGGCACATTGAATTCAGAAACTACTATATTTCAGGTGGAAAATATGACGGATGAGGGTCAGGTTTCTTGTGAACCAGTACCAGAGCACGAAGAATAAGAGCATGTTGAGTCTGAGGTTTCCAATGTGAGGCAGTCAACTCGAGATAGAAGACCACCAGGTTGGCTTTCAGATTATGTCACTGAAAGCAACATTGCATATTGTCTATTATCAGAGGATGGTGAGCCATCGAGTTTCCACGAGGCTACTCAAAGCTAGGATGCATCTTTGTGGATGATAGCAATGCAAGAAGAATTGGAGGCATTAGACATGAATAAAACTTGGGATCTTGTTACACTACCACGAGGGAGGAAAGCCATCGGTAACAGATGGGTCTATAAGATCAAGCGAGATGGCAATAACCAAGTGGAGCGGTATCGTGCTAGATTGGTGGTAAAAGGGTATGCTCAGAAAGAAGGCATTGACTTCAATGAGATATTTTCTCCTGTGGTTCGGCTTACAACAGTCAGAGTGGTGCTGGCATTGTGTGCGGTGTTTGACCTACATCTAGAACAGCTAGATGTGAAAACGACATTTCTTCATGGAGATCTTGAAGAAGAAATCTATATGCTCCAGCCAGAAGGTTTTGCGGAAAAAGGCAAAGAGAACTTGATTTGCAGGTTGAACAAATCTCTGTACGGTCTCAAATAGGCGCCGAGATGTTGGTATAAGAGATTTGATTCCTATATCATGAGCCTTGGATACAACAGATTGAATGCAGACCCTTGTACGTATTTCAAGATATCTGGAGATGATTATATTATTTTGCTGTTGTATGTGGACGACATGTTGGTAGCAGGCCGCAACAAAGATCATGTCCAAGGATTGAAGGCACAGTTGGCTAGGGAATTTGATATGAAGGACTTGGGACCAGCAAACAAGATTCTAGGGATGCAAGTTCACCGAGATAGAAGTAACATGCAGATTTGGCTTTCCCAGAAAAATTATTTGAAGAAAATCTTGCAACGCTTCAACATGCAAGATAGTAAGTCAATTTCGACCCCTCTTCCTGTTAACTTCAGGTTATCCTCCGAAATGTGTCCTAGCAGTGAAGCAAAGAGGATGGAGATGTCTCGAGTACCGTATGCATCAGCAGTGGGAAGTTTGATGTTCGCTATGATCTGTACAAGACCGGACATTGCTCAAGCAGTGGGAGCAGTTAGTCGGTATATGACGAATCCTGGACGAGAGCATTGGAGTACTGTTAAGAGAATCCTTAGATACATTAAGGGTACCTCGAATGCTGCATTATGTTATGGAGGCTCGGATTTTACACTCAGGGGCTTTGTCGATTCAGATTATGCAGGTGATCCTGATAAGAGGAAATCTACTACTGATTATGTGTTTACACTTGCGAGGGGAGCAGTAAGCTGGGTTTCAAAATTGCAAACAGTTGTGGCGTTATCTACAACGGAGGCAGAATATATGGCAGCTACTCAAGCTTGCAAGGAGGCAATATGGATCAAAAGGTTCTTGGAGGAGATCGGGCACAAACAAGAAAATGTTTCTTTGTTTTGTGACAGTCAGAGTGACCTTGCACATCGCAAGGAATCCAGCCTTTCATTCAAGGACGAAACACATTGGAGTCCAATTTCACTTTGTACGGGAAGTAGTAGAAGAAGGAAGCGTGGATATGCAAAAGATCCATACCAAAGAAAACATAGCTGATTTTCTGACCAAGCCAGTGAACACTGATAAGTTTGAGTTGTGTAGATTCTCAAGTGGCCTAGCAGAGACGTAAGCAGCATGTAATGGCAAGATTGAAAGGATGTGTGGAGATGTGTTTGATTCTCAATCAAATCTCCAAGTGGGAGAAATGTCGGCAATATGCATTATTGTGGTAGGGACAAATGCATGCATCAAAGAATTCAACAAAATGCAGCGGAGAATTCTGATTTGGTTTGCTTTGTTGAAAAATGAAGAGAAGGTGTTGTTTGAAAACGCGTTCCACAGTGATCAGGGAGCTCTATAATAGAGCTCCCATCCCTCATTTCAATCCATCCCATTCTGAGTTCCTTTCTCAGTATACACATATTTGAGTGTGTTTTATAATATTTGTGAGGTGTTTTGTTCTCTTGTATTAAGAGAGTGTGTGTTCTCTTTAGAAACACAGTGAGTGAGTTGTACAACACAAAATATTATAGTGAAATCTTTTCATCTTGCCCGTGGTTTTTACCCTAATAATTTTTAGGGGTTTTCCACGTAAATCTCGGTGTCCATTTTATTCTTTATTTTCGGGTTTTATTATCTCAAATTCGCACGTGGGACCAACAATTTACTCAATTCTTATCTATGAAATTTAACAAAAATGACGTTGAATAACAAAACCCAACTGACATAAATCAAGAAATTGGTGAATTATTAGTGTTAATGTGCAAAGAAAGACATGAAGCTAAGCTCAATTCATTTCTTAACTTCTGGAAAAATTAAATGTTCTCGTACAGATCCAACAAATATATACAGTCAGTGTGTGTGGTTAACAAAATCGTGTATCAAAAATGTAGAACAAATGTAAAAGCGTGTTCCATATATCTAACACTCCCCCTCAAGATTGGTGTAGATTCAACACACCAAGCTTGGACATCAAGTAGGAATGTTGTTCACGACTCAAGCCTTTAGTAAAGATATCCGCAAGTTGTTCATTTGTAGAAATGTGGGCAGTTTGGATCACACCATTTTTGACTTTTTCTCGTATCAAATGACAGTCAATTTCTATGTGTTTGGTATGCTCATGATACAACGGGTTGGCAGCAATATGTAATGCCGCCTGATTATCACAGAACAGGGTCGGAGGCGCAAGCAGTATCACTCCCATATCACTAAGCAACCCAAGGATCCAAGTAACTTCACATGTGGTGCTTGCCATGGCTCTATATTCTGCTTCTGCCGAAGAACGTGACACGGTGCTTTGCTTCTTAGACTTCCAAGAGATCAAGGAACTCCCCAACTTGATGCAATAGCCCGTGACTGAGCGACGAGTCATTGGACATGCGGCCCAGTCGGAATCACAATAAGCTTGAAGAGAAAAGGAACAACTGGCAGACAACAAAATTCCTAAGCCTGGTGCAGACTTCAAATAACGCAGCACACGGAACGCAGCATCAAAATGGGATTTTTTAGGTGCATGCATAAACTGACTAAGGACTTGTACAGCATAAGAAATATCCGGTCTTGTGACTGTTAGATAGATAAGCCTTCCAACTAACCTCTTATAAGCATCAGAGTTGGATAACAAAGGATCTGTGAGACCAGAGATAGAGTTCTTTCGATTAAAGTCATCAAGTTCATGACTAGTCAATTTGAGATGTTGTACAACAGGAGTATCACAAGGTTTAGCACCAATTAAACCAGAATCACCGAGCAATTCCAGCACATACTTTCGTTGATTGAGGTAAATTCCCAACTTGGATCTAGCGACCTCTATGCCAAGGAAATAACGCAAAGGGCCAAGGTCTTTGATGTGAATTTGTGAATGAAAGAAAACCTTTAAATCTGAAATAGCTTTCTCACTACTCCCTGTGACAATGATATCATCTACGTACACGAGCAACAAAGTGATATGAGCAGAATTATGTTGAATAAAAAGAGAGTGATCGTTGGCCGATTGTGTAAAGCCAGCAAGCTTCATAATACAAGCAAATTTAGTGTTCCATTGTCTAGAGGCTTGCTTAAGGCCATAGAGGGACTTAAGCAACCGACAAACACGCTGCTCCCCCTGAGGAGAACACCCCTGTGGCACACACATATATACCTCTTCATCCAAATCACCTTGGAGAAATGCATTAGTGACATCCATTTGGTGAAGAGGCCACTGTTTTGCAGCTGCTATACTCAACAAACATCTTAGAGTGACGGTTTTAGCAGTAGGTGAAAAAGTGTCATGATAATCTATCCCTTCTTGTTGTGTGTAACCTTTGGCTACGAGACGGGCTTTAAAACGATCAACGGTCCCATCCGGATGTCGTTTAATTTTATACACCCACCGGCAACCAATTGGCTTCTTTCCAACTGGTAACGGAACTAAATCCCAAGTATGGTTGGATTCTAAGGCTGCGAGTTCTAGGTCCATGGCTGCCTTCCATCTAGGATCTAAAATAGCTTCATGATAAGAACTAGGCTCCCCGTCTAAAGAAATGGATGCTAAAAAACTTTGGTATGGTTGGGAAAACTTGGAATAAGTAAGATATTGGGTAAGAGGATAAGAAGAAGAAGCTAGATTACTGTGAGACAAAGTAGGACAAGAATAATCCTTAGTCCAGATAGGAGGCTTGGGAGTGCGCAAGGATTTTCTTGGTGGCTGGGAAACAGTGACTGAATTTGGGACTTCATGTAGGGCTGGACCATCTAAAGGAGAAGATGGGGCAGAGGAAGTAACCTCAACAGGGTCTGATGGAGTTGAAGAAAAATCAGGAGAAGGAAAAATAGGTTGAGGATGACTAGGAGAAGTAAAGGGAAAAATGCTCTCATGAAAAACATCTCGGGAGACAAAAAACTTTTGTGCATCAAGACTCATTACTTTGTATCCTTTTTGATTGGTGGAATAACCCAAGAACACACATGCACTTGCTCTAGCAGAAAATTTATCTTTATGAGTCAAGGATGTGACGTAACATAAACAACCAAAAACACGAAGATGACTAAATGACGGAGGTCTATGGAGTAAGACTTCATGTGGTGTCCTGTTTTGCAACAATGGAGTAGGGGTGCGGTTAATGATATAGCAAGCAGTCAAGACACATTCCCCCCAGAATTTCAAAGGTAAAGAAGATTGGAAACGCAAGGCTCGTGCAACATCAAGTAGATGCCTATGTTTACGTTCAACAACTCCATTTTGTTGTGGAGTGTATGGACAAGAACTTTGGTGCACGATACCTAAGGAATCAAATAACAAAGTGCATTCATTTTTGAAAAAATCAAGCGCATTGTCGGTTCGAATGACTTTCACAAGGGCAGAAAATTGAGTCTTAACAAGCTGAAAGAAGTTTTTGAGAAGTTGCAATACATCAACTTTAAAATGCATAAGGTAAACCCATGTTGCTTTTGAAAAACCATCCACTATAGTGAGAAAGTATTTCTCACCATGATGCGTAGGAGTATGAAAAGGCCCCCATATGTCAACATGAACCAGCGCAAAGCAACAAGAAGATTTAGACAAGCTCATTGATGGAAACTGAACTCTAGTCTGTTTAGATAGTGGGCACACAGGGCAATGAGGAAACTTTACAGATTTTGGTATAAACGGAAGTAATTGCATTCGAGACATAGACATATGTCCTAAACGCTTATGCCAAACAAAAGAATCATCAGAAACGATAGGCAAAGAGCTGCAACTATGCACAGAATTATTACAAAGAGAATCAAGAGAGGGGATAGAAGATACTGAGCTGTGATTTGAACTTGAAAAGAATCTTGTGTTAAGGTGATATAGGCCATTGCACTCCTTACCAATCCCCATTAATCTCCCAGTCTTGAGGTCCTGAAATAAACAAAAATGGGGATAAATGGTAACAAAGCAATTATTATCTTTCGCAAAAGACTAGAATCACCAACCATATGTTCATTTGCTCCACTGTCAATGATCCAATGAGAAAACATACTTGGTTTAGTTGAAGTACCTGCCATATTGACTACCGGTTCAGCTGGAGATTGAACTTTGCAAGTACCCAACAACTTCAAGATTTCGGCATACTGAGCAGGCGTAAAAATGGAAGGGACAACAGTGTTTTTGTCATCTGTGTTGGTCAAGGTGGAAGCCTCTGTCTGTGCACCTTCAGATAAATTTGCAGATGGCCTCGGAGTTCGAGGATTATCCCTATAAATCCGTCCATGCTGGCCCTTCTTAGCATGAGGAGCTTTGTACAGTTTATGGCCCGGGGGATAACCAACAAGCTTATAACAAAATTCCCGAGTGTGACCATTCCAGTTACAATAGTCACATGTCAAAACATCCTTTTTTTGATAATTTTGCTTGCTTTGTGCAGAGAAAAACGCTGCTGATGGGGGTTCCACCGTGGACAAGGATCTGTGTGATTCTTCTTGAGAGATGATCGAAAACGCTTGACCAACAGAGGGCAGAGGACTCATCATCAAGATTTGGCTTCGAATTGAGATATAACTTTCGTTTAATCCCATCAAAAACTGCAATAGCTTTTGTTGTTGATCGTGCACAATGTATTGCCTCGCTGTTGCACATTCACAGGAAGGAAGCACAACCAACGACGAGTACTCATCCCACAATTGTTTCGGTCGACAATAGTAACTTGACACAGTGTTACCAGCTTGTGTCAACCTGCCGATTTCCCGGTGCAAAGAGAAAATTCTTGAACCATTAACTTTGTCATACTGCTCCTTAAGATCGGTCCAAACGGTTGATGCATCAATAGCATAGACGATGCCCCCAAAAATTTCTTTCGAAACAGAATTCATAATCCAAGACAACACTAAAGCATTACATCTCTCCCATTGATGTAATGTAGGTTGGTCACACGGAGGTCGTTTACATGTGCCATCGATGAAGCCGGTCTTATTCTTAGCACGTAAAGCAATGAGCATTGCCCTACTCCATATTCCATAATTATCAGTACCTACTAATTGATCAGTGATAAGGCTCATACCAGGTGTATCCTGAAGGATGTATGTAGAGAGGATCGTTGAATCCGATGTTAATCGCCATGGGAGCTTGCAGAAAACCAGATCGTAGCCAAAATATCTCACAAACAAATGACAAAATGTACGTACAGATTCTCAAATCTGCACTACAGAGGAGCTAAGATCTTGGAAAAAAAAAATCGGAGAAGAAATCAGAGTGAAGTCGCCAGTAACCGCTCTGATACCATGTTAATGTGCAAAGAAAGACATGAAGCTAAGCTCAATTCATTTCTTAATTTCTGGAAAAATTAAATGTTCTCGTACAGATCCAACATATATATACAGAAGGGTAGTCAGTGTGTGTGGTTAACAAAATCGTGTATCAAAAATGTAGAAGAAATGTAAAAGCGTGTTCCATATATCTAACAATTAACATTTTATATCTTGATAACAAAATCTACCTTGTGCAGTGAGAAGGAGGTTCCTCCAGCAATAACAGTAACATCAGTAGGAATCTCATGGGAAAAAACCCTGTTAAATTTCAAAAGAAAAAGCTCAGATTCTACCTCCACTCCCAAAATCAAGAACTTACATATCTTGCACACACACGCCCGCGCGAAAGATTATTAAAGAAGAAATCAAGTTGACCATTCGCTAGTCCTCTTCATGGTAGCAGAAAGGCGATGTTTTTTCTTGGAATAAATATTTGCATCATTGGATTGTGCAGTGTGCTGCTTGTGGTCAAGATCCACCATTTTGATATTTAATTATTTTTATTTTATGGCGACTCAGCTTCGCTGCATTAAACTGAAGTGAACGTACAGCGAATCAGTTCCCCTTCGTTTCTGGATATCGATAAAAAAAAAAAAAAAAACCGATAACCGTATCTTTATCGTTCTCAACAGTTATCTCACTTGTATTCGACATATGATAAATAATTCTAAAATATTAAATTATATATTCTAAAGTATATTTTTATTAAAAAGATGATGGAAAATAAATGCATTAAAATACTGATCTAATTAATCTATATTTTTAAATAAACTTAAATCTTAAGGAATATCTAACTTTTGACGTACTTTTTTTAAAATTCCAAAAATATCAGTTATATATATATATATATATATATGTATATATATATCGATATAATATTATGCAATCGCAACATATGTGTTCGGTTGTTAGTACTTATGATCTGTAAGCTCCAATTTCTTCATGTTGATTGAGTGGTCATTCATTTTGAAGAAATTCAATTTTCCTGCTTTGTTTTAATTAAAAAATTGGATTTGGATTATATTTGAATGCATACTATCCATAATAAAAAAAATTGGATTTGGATTAGATTCGAATGCATACAATCCAATCTTTACAAAACCACTCCTCTTTGAAAACAAAAAAAAAGTTAAAATATCTCAAACTATTGGCCCGTAATCGAGAAACGACTTCCAAATAGTGACATTTTCCAGATTGTACAAATCTGCAATGGTTTCATTCTACGTATCTATTTATTATTACATGGTTTTTTTAGATATGAGAATTTGTGAACTAATTTCTTTTTTCTTTTTTTGGCAATCCTTAAAAAATATCGAGTAGGTATATAGGATTTGAATGTTCGATTTCACTTATGGGCATCTCCAACCGTCCGTCATAATAAAAGAATCCTCTGTTATGGAAGATGAAATCTTCTCCAATCGTGCTCTATTTGTTTCTTCCATTTAAGAGTATGCAATAGTAATCCTCTATTTATGGAGTATCACTGTTCATATAGAGGATTGAAAAGGAGTGAGAAATAATTACAAAATAGATACTTTAATTTTATGTATTGTTTTAAATATATCTAATCGAATACACATGTAGTTGTCATGTTTAGCGAATTAATTAAGTTTAGTGAAATAATATATTATGAAATTAATTAATTATATGTGTGTGTATTCGAAAATGAAATAAATTAAAAAAAGAAAGTATTTTGTAATATTTAGAGGATATGAGTTGAAAATGAAATAAATTAAATAAATAGAGTATTTAGTAATATTAGAGGATATGAGTTGGATAATGTTTTTGAAAATAGAGATCATGGATCTCTATTTTGGAGGATAGTAGATGAAAAATAGAGGATATGGATTGCAGATGGCCTAAAAGCAACTTCTCAATTCGTGTTCTTCTTTAAATTGACCATCAAAAAAATTTATATTTGATGTTTGGTTGCACTTATAAATAACTGACGGCGCTCGGCATCTCATTTTGATATTACTAAGAAATGTATTTTATATTCAACCACCCGATTCAAAACTACTACGATGATTGACACAACCTATCCAGTAACGGTGGTTCACCTTTAAATTTCTAGAAGAGAGGTATATTTATACTTGTTTTCTTCAGATAACATATATGTACACAGAGACGGAGCCAAAAGGCGGATGGGTGCGACCACCTTCTCAATTTTTTATTTTATTGAATGACAAAAACTTGTGTGAGACGGTCTAACGAGTCAAATTTTGTGAGACAGATATCTTATTATGTTACGCACGCGACACATTTGTATATCGGTTGGCCATAAAAAAATTATATTTTGGCTCAATATATTATACATTTCATATAATTTAAGATATATATTTTTTTTTCAGAAAAAGTATATTTTCAAAAAAACAAATACTAAAAAAATGATGTATATGAATTCACACAAACAAATTTAAGAGGGGATCTTTAATTGGGTTGGGTTATTAATGTAATCAAATGTGGGGTTTCTTTACATCAAAAAACCGTTGGGCCATGGCAAAATTCAATTAGGTTTCCCGCACGGATTCCAGAGAACAGTCCACACTTCTCAAATCAAACCATAAAAGTGGTAAAATCTGCAATCACGCCTGGAATAAATCATTTGGTGTAATTCTAGCATGATTCTCATATGGGCTTTCAAGGATCCGAACTATTTCCATTGAAGTGCAATATGTGCTTTTGATTTTGCTGGTGCTACCATGATTGTCGCCGGTGTTTTGAAGGATCAGGACAATATCAGTTAAAAGTGAAATATTTGATCGTACTTTGTTATTTTTCAGCGTGATCACCGTCTGGGTTTTTAACCATCTGAACAATTACAATTAAAGCTGCAATCTTTGCTCTCCCTCACTAATGGGAGTTGTAATCGAGTCCGAAATCTGGGAGCCAAACAAAGCAGTATACATATTTTTATTCATTTCCAGTTTCTTCTCAATAATCCTTTATCCGGCGCGAAGTGCGGCAAATGTCTTCGATCACGCGCCTACCGTTTCCTTTCTTCGTTTTCAGCGAGACTTTCTTCTGCTCTACCCACTTTCCTCTGGTATTTTAATTTTGTATCTTTTATGATTTTATTTTTGTGGATTTAGAATCTAAGTCCTTTCTCGCTGGCTGATTTTGGATTTTGCTTAATAGTGATGGAGGGCTTGTGGGATGTGTTTGGAGAGTACGAATTGACCTATTATGGATTGAATAAAGAGCAAATGCTGGTTTTATTATGCGTCGGATGTGCGGTCTCTCTGTTTATCGGGAGTTTTCTTGGAGTTCTTTCTGATTTAGTGTAAGTGTACTTCTTTAGTAATTGATTGTGTCATTTTAGTTTAGTACCTGTTATAATGTGGAAACATGTGGTTTTGATCCATCTCTATAATCTGTTGGGTGATTAATTTAGTTGAAGCTAATCAAAAGAAATTGGGTGTTGTCCTTGGCGCCTTGCTCCCCCAGCTGGTTCCCTATATTATTGGAAGATTTTTAAATGTGTACCTTGAATTGCAAAAAAAAGAATTTTTTTTTCGAGTAGCTGATATTGTTCTACACCTGGCGCTTGCAGTACTACACGAAATTCTTGTAGATCGAGATTTTGATGTTATTAAGATCTTTACGTGCAGGGGTCATAAGAAACTATGCTTATTGTTTTACATGCTGCACCTTTTTGTGAACATATTGAAGATGGTCAATAGTACTCCAGCTATTTGGTTGGCAAGCATTTGTCTTTCGATGTCCTCTTCAATATTTTCCTTTTCTTTTGAAACATGGATAGTAATCGAGCATGACAAGGTTAGCATAAAGATTTTGTCTTGATAAACAAATACGGGTGATTGGATTAGCAACGCCAGTTATCTTTTACATTGTATGCTTTGCAGCTCGGCCAGAGGCAAGATTCGTTGAATCATATGTTTTGGTTGATGACATTCTTTGAATCTGCATCTTTCATCGGCAGTCAAGTGCTTGGCAATTACCTGATTGATGGTGATGTCAATAAAATCATTAGATCTACGTGGAATGTAGCTGTGGTTCTGGTTGTTGTTGCAATTATCTATGTTACCCAAGGCTGGAAAGAAGCTCCTAAAAGAACACTGTTCAAGGATTATAGTATTGTGTTTCATAGTCGCGTTCTCTGTGGTATGTTTTCTGACATTGTTGATTAATATCGGAAAAACCAGTTCTAGATCAAGAAGTCAGTACCACTGTTTGCCACAACATTTGTATAGATCTTAGTTTTCCAAAACTGTTCGAATCTTCACGTGACAAATTTAGATTTCATTTGCTAGACAAGAGAATATGGCTATTATCATTGGCACAAACTTCTGTTCACTTCTCTGTTACAGCTTTTTGGATTCTTTGGGCTCCAACTGTAGTGGTAAGATCTTGAGCACAACTAATAGAAGATATTTTTCTCTCTTAGTTCAAATTTTTTTTAAAATTTTTTGAGTTCTTTCTGTTGATTAACTTCAAAAAATTTGGAACTTGTCACGTGTTGCAGGCTGATGGGAGAGAAGTATCATTGGGTTTGATATATCCTTGTATGTTGGGTTCTAAGATGCTCGGTAGCACTGGATTCCCTTGGTTGTTACCGGGATCATTAGCAGTTCGTACAGAGGAATATCTAGTATATGTTTTTATTATAATGGGCACCACTTTGTCTATTGTTGCCTTTGATTATCAGGTTGGAACTCTTCAATCATTTATTATTTTGTGGGACCAATTGAGCTTCATAAATCCAATTTCCGGTTTTGATAACATGGTTAATGTATAAATATGTTCAGGAAATTGGTATTCTTGTGGTACTATTTTGCATATTTCATGCTTGCATGGGCCTGGTTCTGCCGTCTCTTGCAAGATTGAGAACCATGTAAGCTATTATTGCTTTTGTGCTCTTTCTAGTCACAAATTATGGCTTTTTGAGGATCATTATGGTGTGGATTATTGCTGCTATTTTAATTCCAGTGGTTTAAAAAATTTACTCCTGCATTTTACTTATATGATATGATGAGCATATAGTTTGAGCGTTAGATGCCATGACTTAGTTTAGTGACTTGCATCTTAGTTATCCTTTCAATGCAATTCATAGGTATGTGCCGAATGAAGTTCGCGGAGGAATGATGACCCTATCACTCACACCCGCAAATGCTGCAGTCTTGGTTTTCCTGATGCTGGTACATTCTTTAACCATGTTGCTTTTAAAAAAATTAAACAATTGCGGAGCTACAAATTTTGGTATTTTAGCCTTTGTTTTTGCTTTTGAGTACATGTCTCCATCTTGAAATTTGTTAACCCGGAAAAAGGACTGTTCTAAATAAAAAAAGGCTGGAGAAGATGATTGAAGAGAACTAATCACGTGGAGACTGAGCGTGCGATTAAAATTATTCGGATATTGTTTATATTGCAGAGAGGTTACTGTCAATATATTGGGAATTCGACTCTCACCTCATTTGCGGCTTTTGGGCTGTTCTCCGCTGCTGGTTGCATGTATGTGCTTAAAAAATGGGGAAAGCAGCTTCATCAGAGTAGGCATAACTTGTGATCTACACATATCTTGTCTGAAATTCGTTCTATTGATCAAGTCTCCAGGGCAGCAATTGTATTACCTTGAGTCGTCGATTTCAAGAAGCCAATGTGAGATGGATTCACGACGCGTATTGGCTGGTTCCCCATGAAAGGGAAAGACGACGGAAACATCAACCTTAGTAGTTTTTTGGGATATACAGAATTATGTCTGCAAGTTTTTGTTTCACCGTCTTTTCGCCTCGGCAACATCTATATAGGAGGGTGTATATGGTAGCTAATCCTGTTGTCGAGTTGATCAGTTTTGTAGGTCTATAATGCATGTTAGATGGGGCGCCTGGGAATTGGGATAGGGTAACGACAAGCATTTTTAGGAGTTCAGTAGTACCTCAGATGATAATTCTTTTAAATGTGATATTTATTTCTGAAAAATCATATATTTTGCTAATATGTTCTTATCATTGTTAATCAAAATTCATGCTGTGAGAATTATTTCTTTTCAGTACTATATCCAAATATAGAATATACTTCTTCGACTCTCAAAAAAGCTCCGAAAAAGTCGAAATCAAGAACCAGAAAATTAAGTAGTGACATATATCCAATCATATTTTATTAAAATTTAATCAAACTTTAATCAGTAATTTAGAATGATAATACATTTTTTATGTATCCTACTAGTTCACTAATCATTATGTAATTTAAGATTTTTACACAATTGTATTATAAGAAACTATATTCCAATTTAGTTTATATTAATTTCTAGAGTTCATATCCAATCATTACTTTAAAAAGTGTATCAAGAAAATATTTTTAAAAATTTTAGAATAAAAAACAACATAATTAGAATAGCATGAAACTATATGACCTTATGCCATGGATATATACCTAGAATAGCCTGATAAAAACAAATTTAAAAAGAGCACTAACTTATGCTTGAAATTAATCGATTAATTCACCATGTATATATATATTATAAATATAAATTACAAAATATGTCATAGACATAGTAATTAGAAAATTTAGGACAATTTTGTGCTTCAGAAGAGAATCCAAGTCCACGGTGTTTCCACGTGGTGAGTCGCAGTAACGAAGAAGAAGCAGCGTGCGAAGATCTTGTTGGCACGAAATGTTCGACCCACTCCACACTCGCACAGCATCTGCCCTCAGCCACAAAAAACAAATATCTTCCTACGGATAATCCCATTTTACTACACCACATCTAAATAAATATATCAAGTGGACCTTCCGACTATAAAACAAATGACAGATGAACTCCGCAAATATAACGTGAAATTTCAACTTAGTTCTCCTCCACTCTAAATTCTCAGAGCTGGGAAAAACATTTATCCGATCACTACAGCGTTAGAGAGTGAGAATGCTTCGACTGAGTATATATTGTACTATTGTCTCGAGTCCTAGACATGAGATCAAGATTGGAAAGGGGTACGGCTCCTTTTTTACATACCAAAGATGTAGGATTTTACAGGGAAGGATTGCTGTTAGGGGCTTGAAAGATGAAATGGATGGAGGCAAAGGTGGGGGGGCGTCTGGCCAGAGTTGGGATCCTGGATTCGAAATTGAGGTGCCATTCGAACAAAGACCGGTATGTCTCATATAATTCTGTTTTCTTGGACATTTGAATTAATTCCTGCAGTGGAATTCCTGAACACCTCGGAACTTCATCGAAATCCCTGAAGATGATTAATTGAGAAAAAAAGATTGACAATCTTCAGTAGAATTAAATATACGAGGTGTACTCTCATGTCAGATTACCTTTGACACTCTGAGAATGTTTATGCCACCGCCATAATCCCATCCCATATGTTCAGTTGCACAGAGTCACCCGGGAATGGTTGTCAAACTTGAATCCCCATAATCACTTCCTGTGACAATAGGATTGTTTGAAAAATGAAGCAAGATAATGAGGATACATTATATTCACGTTTTGATTACAAATTTTTTATGCGAGTTCCACCAACAAAATCTGGTGCTTTCTTAGGTAAATGAATATTCGTCTCTGAAAGAATCAACACTATACTCATGGGCTGACCTGGGTCCAGGATCCTTTTTCTTGCGCCTAGGAGGACTTTGGTTAGTAACTTTCACAGTCCTGGGAGTACCTATTGCAGGAGCAAGCTTCAATCTATCAAAGGTACTGGAAGTCTATGGACATTTTTTAAGGATAAGGTTACGTAAAAAGTTTTTATAGGTCGATTAAGAAAACAGACATGCCACGAAGGGTTCCTGTGTTGCGTGATAACCAAACTCTCATGATGCATGCAACTCATCCAAGTTCTGGCGTTGAAATATCTACTCCCTTTCTCTAAAACTAGATGAAGCTAACACTTTTTTAACCATGCAGGATCCTTTACGTTTCTTCCTTGCTGCTGGTACAGGAACACTTTTTCTTGTTTCTTTAATTGTCCTGAGGATTTACCTGGTATGTCCCGTCCTTGTTGAAAATATTTACTTGAATGAATCACTCAACATGAGGTAGCACCAAAAAAGAAGAAGATAAAAGACAGAAATATTAGTCTACAATACATCCCCGTCAGCTGAACTAGCTACTGTCAGATCTCTTGCCAAGTGCAATCCATATGAAATGGATCCAATCCTCTACAAATGAAAGGACCAATAGTTTCTAATTTAATTTTCTGCATCTTAGTTTGTTTGTGTTAGCTAATAACTGGAACAAACAGAAAAATATTAGATTTCACAATAGCATGCCTCTCTTTTAATCTAGACCTGACGTCTCTCATAAATCCTCAAAAGAGCAGTACATGTCTCATGTTTGTCTAACTGAGCAGATTTACCTATTCAAATTATTTCTTTCCATATCAAGTTTCATCGTTCCATATCAAGTTTCAAAACATTATTGTCTCCATGCATCCTGAGCTTAGTACAACGAATATGACAGGGATGGAGCTATGTCGGAGATAGGCTTTTATCGGCAGTCATACCTTATGAAGAAACTGGATGGTATGATGGTCAAATGTGGGTGAAACCACCAGAGGTTGGTGCATATTCAAAACTGTATTGACAGCATTAAGATGAAATTTTTGCCAAAAAATCAATTTCAGAGTTCATATCTCCTGGCAACTGGCATAATGCAAATATAAGAGAACCAGCCTTTTCAGATTTCAAAATTTTAGTATAGATATCTGCAGTTCAGTCTTTCCTATTTAAATGGGAAATTCACAAAAAAAAAAAAAAAAAAAAATTCCACTCACGCAAAGTGAACCATTATATTCTTGTGACGAGTGCAACGGCATTTGATGATCTGATACACATTAAAAATTTATAACATTTAGCACCCAATTTGCTAAAATATAGAAAATTTAAGGGGATTGTCATCAATCCACCGCTTGAAGGAGCGAGTTTAACAGAATACGCCGCTCTGCTTTTTAAAGAAAATTTGGGGGACAAGAAAACAAGATAGATTCGATCAAGTGTACTTATCACAGCCATTCGCTAGCTCTCTTTTGAGTACTTATCACAGCCATTCTGTCTCTTTTGTTTACAGATCCTTGCTCGTGATAGATTACTGGGATCATATAAGGTACAAGATGGATAAAGTATAGTTGTTTAATAGATTTCAAATTTGATGATTGGGACAAAATAATTTATGTTGCACAGGACCACAAATAGATGATGAAATTTAAAATCCTTAAAACAGTTGATCAATCAAGAGCTTATTGTGCAATAAAACAATAAATCAATTAATTCTTAGACCATCAAAGTCATATTCAGATCATCATCAAAACTCACTGTCTGCGTAAAACTTGTGATCTATGTGCATAGGTCAAGCCAGTCATCAAGTTACTGAAGCAGACTCTGGTTGGAACAGGAGTGCTGCTTGTTACAGCTGTTTCATTATTTATTTTTGCTACACCAGTAGAGGACTTCATCCATAACACTTTTGTCCAAGAAAACCAATCCAATGGTTCTGTCTCAAAGATCAGCTCAAAATTCAATTTAAGGTAACAACTACCAGTGGAGACTCCAATCTCTCAATTGAGAAAACATGAAGATTACACACATTACAATTTAAATACAATTATACAGGAAGGAGGAGCTGTTAAGATTACCATTTGATGTCAAGACTGATGATGGTCTAGCAGCCGCGGCTGCAGAGGCTGCAGGAGGAAGGCCTGTCTACTGCAGAGACAGGTTTTACCGCGTATTAGCAGGCGGGCAATATTGCAAATGGGAAGATCTACTTAAGTGAGTTTGTGAAAATCAATTTAATCATGATCAGCGCAAGCTAGGTGATGCAGATTTTCAGGTGTTGTAAATCATTTGGCTTACATTTTGGAGAAAATATAGATATCTCAGAGTTACTTAAAAGCATTAATTGCAGAAATGGCGTGAATTTTAGTTTGGATTTTTTGATGTTTGTACAATAGCAATTGGTCAAATTCATACAGTTAAATAAATAATGAAGATTTCCAGATGGTTTAATTGCGCATATTCAAGAAACAAAATCTGAATGGAAAAAATTATGATACCATAGCTGAATCAGGGAACCCAAGTTGTCCGAATTGCTGTCGATTTCACTTTTGCTTCATATGGACCGTCATTTTGCTTTCTGGAATTGTCATGTATTTTGAACTAATTTTTTATATCAAGAAAGTATATCGATAATTTTGAAATTATTGTATGCGAAAAATATTTTTTTGACCCAACAATTTGTCTATTTTTGTTTTGATCCACTGACTTTTCAATTTTAGATATTGATACAATAATTTCTGAATTCGACTATTTTAATCCAGCCATTACCAAAATGTTCAATGTTTGCTAGAAACCTTGATTTGGTGTCATAATTTATAATGATCATGAGCTTACTGATATTTTAAACATGAAATCACATCCTCACGATCCATGGAATATCGTGAGTGATGTGATTACATGTCGTCTTTTATTGTAATGACCATGAGTCTACTGATCTTTTGGGCCTGAAATGACGCTCTAAGAACGATTGTCTTTGAGATAGAGGTACTGAGTTCGAGTGCTTGAGAAGATGAGGGAAACCACCACCAGGAGTGAGATAACACTATGAGATACGGTGAGATATGTGATTGTAGGCCCAAAAGATCGGTAGGCCAATGATAATTACACAATCATTGAATGATTATGGTAGAATGCATATAATTTGTAAAGTTTGTTTGATTTATTTAAATTTTTTTATGTTAAGTTGATTCCAAATAAATTGATTTCCCTTCAAAATCAAGAAATACACAAATTTTTGGCAACGATAGCTTCAGCCACAATTTAATTAGCGCTTTCCGACAAAAAAAATGACCATTCCGGTGCTAGATGGACCAAATAGCTAAAATTCAGAACTTATTGTACCAAAATAAAAAATTGAAAAGTTAGTGAACATAAACAAAAAAAAGAAACACGTTAATTGACCAAAAACTATTTTTTCTTACCATATATATCTATTCTGGTAGCTAAAAAAATCACTAGACATGCAAGCTTCTTTCCAAGAACCTATGTCAGCAATCATGTTTATCACATAAACAATTTTTGACATGCACGATAGACAACATTAAAAAAACATAGGTAAATTACATGACATATTGTCATTTGCAGTTAACAAGACTACAAATAAAACAAACATGCAAATTACAAATTCATAGTTAGCAAGTCAAAAAAAAGAGTAAAAATTACAATACTAGAAACACACTTTTAAAATCACAATTTAAAGAAGAATTTTTTAAGAAAAATTCTTTAAAACCAAACACACACTACAGAACATATAAACATACAAAATTAAGAATGAATATATAAATTTTAGACTTTTTTATTATTAAGAGTAATTATTTAAAAAAAATTAGTGTCTTTTAGGTGTTTATATTTTTTTATAAAAACAAAAAGTTGACTTAAATTTCATCTAAAACTCACGCTTAATCGGGTTTAAAGTGATCAGTCTTAGGTTGACATTTTTTGTCCAAACCGAAGTTTTTCTTTCACGTTTTGTACTTAAGCCGTGCTTTTCGGAACACGGTTAAAATGGGCGACTTGCTTAGGAACCCAACATGTCTCCGAAAGCATATTTATGTGGGTCAAATTTTTATTTAGTATGTTATTGAATATTAAATTTCGAATAGAAATTTATGTGTATTTTTTATAATATAAATAATTTATATCTCTATTTAAAGAGAGAAAAATTACATCTTTTTTCTCCCAAAATTATGACATACTGCACTTGTTTTTTCTTTTCATTTAAACATTTCAATTTCCACTTTAGTTCTTTTGATAATTTTAAAAATTATAATATAATTTTCATACCGGTACCGTATCGACACCGAAAATTTTGTCGGTATACCGAACTTAAATTTTAAAAAAATAATAATAAAAAATTATTTTCGGTATATATTTCATACCGATACCGATACCGAAAATTTCGGTACGGTATGATACCGTACCGAAATGTTTGGTATACCGATTTTTTCGGTAAGTACGGTATTTTTTTCGGTACAATTTTTCAATATTTCGATATTTCAGTATTTTTTCTCAGCCCCAGTGTGATCTTTCGTACACACCGAATGAGCGAATACATTAGTTATTATAAAGAATTTACTATATTAAAAACTAATATGTCCAGAAAACTACCCATCCTACAGTCGTAATCTACACTTCTATTTTAATCTTATCTCCCACACCAGTACCTGCAGTTTGCTTTTTCTTTTTCCCAAACTCAATATTCGATTGTCCTCCATACTCTTCTCAATTCCCACGTATTATATAGTTTCTCAAATGTAAAGTAAAACCCAAATTATTTCCCTTCTCGGCAAAAGTTCTTGAGTGAGAAATGGAGAACAAATTTGTAAAATTAGAAAGATTAATGGCAGTTGCGAATTCAACAGAAAATGCTGTAAATTTACATCAAGAACAAGATTATGATGAAGATGAAGATGATGAAGAAGAAGAAGCACTTTCGTTTTGCGATCTTCCACTTGATCATTTGTCAAGAAAACGTACAGAAGAAGAAGAAAGAATTCCTCTGCAAGCAGCTGAAGCTCAAGAAGACTTCCATTTCTGCTATCTATCGAAGGATTCAGAAATGTGCGATGCAAATGAAGTGTTTTTCCAGGGACAAATTCTCCCGTTCCGCCGTTCTGTAAGCTCCGATAAAGGATTATTTCAGTATCATCGGTCCATCTCAAAGTCCGAATCAATCGATGGATCTTCTTCTTCAATCACGCTGTTTTCTAGCAGAAGCAGCAGTATCAGCAGCAGCCACCGTTCGTACAGCAGCCGAAGCTCCGCAGCCACTACCCCGCAGTGGCTGAAGCTGACGCATCCTCCGCAAAACCACTTACATTCCCACCGGAGCTCGCCACCCAGAACAAATTTCCCCATACCGGGAATTATACGCACCAACACTGGAATCTGCTCCAAGAAAACATCATCATCATCATCATCCGTGTGGAAAATTATTCGACTAGGAATCTTAGTCACTTCCCCTCCAGAAATCGCGTTTCATGATTTCAAAACACGATGTCCCATTCCCAACACCAATTGCAAGAACTTCAGGAGCCGTAACTGCACCAGTAGAAACAGCAGCAATAACAAGATCATCTCCGACACCCAGAAAAGGAAACCGAGAGGTTTTCTAATTGGTGGATGCAACTGTTCGAACGATACGGTGGATACAGTTCGTTCAAGACTCGCGAGCATGAAGAAAATCGCGAGTGAGATGGAGAAGCAAGCTAGTGTCGTGCAGCCGACGGAATCGCCCAAACAGCAGCGGGCGAAAAAGCACGGGACCCATTATCGAACATTTGAATGGCTAAAGCAGCTTTCCCTTGAAGACACAGGGGAGGAAACATGATTCCAATAATATTTTTCTCACACATTTCACTTTTTTGTGGGGTTTTAAATTTTAATAATTATGTTTTAACTGTCAAGTAATTATGTATGTATTTTTAAGGTTATTTGAATTTTGTAATATTTTTATCCCACTTTACTATCATATCAGACCAACCAGTGTTTACAACGAGTTCAAATTTTCTGTCTTTTTACAAGATTTCTGCTTGTTTAAAACATCCATAATTAGTACTACACCTTTTGAGTTTATGTTTTTTTAAAGTTTATCAACAATATCATCGATATCAATTGAGAATGAGACAGTTTAACTTTTATACCGATTGTGGTGGATATTGCGAGGCCGAATCGACCTATTGAGTTGGTATAATTTCTCGATGATTTTGCATGTGTGTGTGCTTTATTTATTTTTTTTGTATGTGGTAATCTCGCAAAGAGGATTCCTATATGAAACAAGAATGACTGTGGCGATCAGATAGTATTTAGACGTCACAAATTCTTGTGAGACGATTTCACTGGTTAGTTTTATGAGACGAACATTCTATTTGAGTCATATATTACAAAATATTATTTTTTATGTCAAAATTATTACTTTTCATTATAAATATAAGCATGATTGACACGTCTTACGAATCAAAAATCCGTGAGATCGTCTCACAAGAGACATACTCATCATATTATACCACTAAAAATATATAATAGATATTTTAATTTTACTAGAAAAAAAATTCTGTCGTATATATCTATAAATATAAAAGTAAATTAATCATTAAACCAATTTTAGATAATATTTTTTAGTTTACATAATTTTATTCCCGTAGTTGATTCTAGTGTTGGAGGTGTTTAGGCGTGAAAAGTAATATAATCTAATCTAGAATGTGGTTTTTGGTTTAATAAGTCAAAAAGAGATTATAGTTTCTTAAATTTAATCTCCACATGGTGTAAGGTCATATGAAAAACTTATTTGATTTACAGGTTGAAAGCGCAGGTGAATGAATGATTGGTAAAATGGCATGAGCAATGATAAAAGACGGTGGGAGCTTCTAGCGTGCGTCGAAGGAAAGTGGTGCTAGTGCCTCCATTATGATTTAAGTATGAAAGCTATGGCATTACTATCTCCTTTTTGCTCCTATTCATCATTCACCAATCAATCATCATTTTTTTTAAAACAAATATATTGAAATATAAGCATAAATTTTTATTAGGAAATATTATATAAATTTTGTTTCTGTCATTTTGATAATCAATATTGTTAAATTTCAATCTTAATAGTATATATTTCAATTTTTTGAAAATTTTAATCATTTTTCATCGAGACATGTAATATGTTGGTGTCATATTAGCTTAACATTGGTGAAATAACTAAAACTGCCAAAATTACAAAGATACGAAATAATTATACCGAAAGCCAGGGGCGGTCCTAAGAAAAAAGAGGCACTGGGCGAAACTTATAATATGGTCCTTTTGTATTGATTCGAAATTCAAATGTAAAAAAATTGAATAACAAAATCAAAGTATACTCGTTTATTTCAAAACAAACTTATCCATAGAGCCTTTCATTAATTGGGTCATCTTCTTTTCTGTTTGCTTTTTTTTCCTTTTTGAACTTCCAGATGGGTATTTTCTAGGCATCCTATTTCTTCAAGTGATATTACACCAAGAACAACCACAAAAAAATAATTGAACTATAAAGAATTATCCTTCACATTCATAATTATAAAATTATCCAAAAAAATTCACAATGAACTATTAAAATTCAAAATGCATGTGCTAATTTAATTTAACACCAGTTAATTTAGCAATTCAAAATCAAATTCAACAAAAGTCCCAAATTTCAAAATTAGGTTTTGAAAATTCATACCTCTAATCTTCGACGATAAAAAATTTACTAAGGGATGACGAGGAGCAACGATGAGTACTGAAACAAAATTGAGATGATAGAAGACAATTGGAATGGCGGTTAGAGATTGGTCAGATCGTATAGCTTCATCCGCCGAAATCGAAAATTGAGTCTTACGATTTGAGTATTGAAAATGCTGCTGTTATAATTTTTTTATCATATTTAGGTCTTATTATATATATAATATAATTAAAGTAATTATTTGGGTCCCAATACTATTATATATATATATATATATATATATATATATATATATATATATATATTAAAAAAATTTGGGGCCCCCATCAAAATGGGGCCCTGGGCATGGGCCCAGTTTGCCCTTGGAAAGGGCCGGCCCTGCTGAAAGCTGACAACATAAAAAGACAAAATTACAAAGAGACTAACATACATGCATGAACAAGAATATTATTTTATTATTTATAATCGCATACGAGCATTAAATTGATGTTTCATCAAGGCCAAGAAGCATCAAGGAAGGGGTGCACAAAATGTATATAAGTTTTGCGCTTTCTTTATTTAATTTTGTTAGATGATTCATATCAATTGTATTAAGTTCTTGAGAGTTGTATGTATGGATTTAAACAATTCTCCTATGTTGAGCTAGTTCTTGGGGTGAAGTTATGTTTAAGTTCATAACCTTAATATGATATCAAAGTTCAAACTCACCATTATGTGTTGGACTGCCCAATGAGTCACTCGCTAATAGCTTATAAACATCACGCTACAGATGTTCAATTTGGGCATGAGAGAGATGTGTTAGAAGTCACACGTCGATTGTATTGAAGTTATTGGGAACCGTATATATGTACTTGGATAATCTCATCTTCAATAAAACTAGTTTTTGTGGGTAGAACTAGGGATGTCACCCGGACCCGCAATGGACCCGCGTATATGGGGTGGGTTTGGGCATACTAAATGGGTCATGGGGTGGGTCTCGATTCCAATTTTTCAGACTCGTCCGAATATGGGGCGGGTGATGGGTCCTATAATACCCACATCATATATATACGCCCCATATATGTGGATATAAATATTTTAGGGTTTTATTTTTATTAATTTTTATTTTTTTAGTAGCTCACCTCAACCATAACGATCTTAGCTATTCCTATGTCAACTGTTGCATTTGAATCTGCTTTTAGCAATAGTGGAAGAATAGTTGGTCCTCATCTTAGTAGACTTAGATATTGTCTACTCGCTGATTTTATATTGATCTGTTTAAATTATGTTATGACTTATTTTTGGGGATGTCAAGATTTTTTTGGTGAGCTAGTAACTCTTTTTTTATGTAATTCTTTATGTCGTGAAAATACTTTGTTTGTTATTATTAAGTGTGGTCAAAGACATAAATTAATTTTCCATAATGTTGTATTTAGAGGCTTGTCTGTTTCATAATTCAGTCATATGAGAAGAAATATTACTTTTTTATTTTAAAAAAATTCGGGTCTCACGGGTCTACCCGGACCCGTTTCGTATTCGAGGTGGTGTGGGTCTGAAGAATATTTAACCGGGGTGGGGCGGGTAATGGGTCAAAGTTTTTTTCATGGGGAGGGTCTTGGGTTTAGCCAAACCCGCCCCATACCCACGTCATTGACATCTCTAGGTAGAACTAGACCCAAATTTATAATCTAAACAACTTTATACGTGGGAAGAAGAAAAAATATATGTTTGTGATTTTAACGTTATAAATTGGGACGTGAGTGGAACATATTGGACGGAACGAGGGAAAAGAATTGGGAATAATTAAAAGTGATGCGTGACGATGGAATGATGGGATGTGAATATGATAAATCTATTGAATAAGGAAAAGAATGAAGTGAGAATCTGGACAATTTATTTTTAAGGCCAGCATTATTGCTTTTGGGAAAATGTCCCAATTTGTGGTAATTTCTTCTATTCAAATCGGGGTCCAAAATCCAACCGTTGCATGCATGCCCCAAATTTCTATCCGTATGCCGACATTCTGGAACATCTATATTTTTCTCCGATAGACCTCTAGTTAAATTGATGTGTAAGAGATAAGTTAATATATTTAGAATTCTAATTTCAAGTATAAGCTTGAAATAAAAGAAGGTTTTCCACAAATTTTAATTAGTTTAATTTATAAATAGGGGTTCAAGTGAGACAAGTCATTCGTGAGTAACTCATGAGTAGCTCGATCAAAAGAGTCGAATTCGAGTTCGAGTTTTAATTGTTTCTATTTGAACAGTTCTTGAGCTACTCGAGTGGCTACCGGTATATATTTTTTTATTCGGATGGTATACAATTTAAGGGTTATATTTGTCTATGTATACTTGTAGTTTAAATCCTAAATTTTTTGTCAATATGTAGGAAGACTTTCAAACTTTTATTAGAACCCGAGCTCGAGGTAGAAGAAAAAAACTAACTAATATTGTGGTAACGAATAACAATATTAATTAACAATCTTGGAGGCTATAGCCGAACATGTAAGAATATTTTAATTTAAAGTGTGTAAACTGACAAAGTTAAGAGTAATTAGGATTAACAAGAATTAATTAATTAAATGAAAATTTGGGTAGGCCCATAAGGTAATAAAGGAAATGGCTAGACTTGGCTGAGGTCCAATCTAGCCGCCCTTGTTTTCGCCATGAAACTTAAGCGTATCGTTTGCTAAGTGAGCCAACTTTCAAAGTGAACCATTAGAAGTTTCAAAGGTGTGTTGTATGAGTTGTTGGACAAATAAATATTTGACTAATGAAGAGAAGTTCGATTCCTCGTACCAAAATCTTCAGGGGCGAGTGTCAAATAGGACTTGCCTAATGAAATTTCCTTGGTTAACATTGTTTGCAGACTATTGTGTTAGCTCTGGGGTTTACTCAGTGCACACAAAAAAGTAACGAACGTGGGTTCCTACATCCAAAAAAAAGTGACCACTAAAAACTAAGTGTATATTATTTAAGTTTACTTTTTAGCCAATTTTATTTTTATAGCCCATGGTAATTAAAATTATATATTGAATCCTAACATTATTAATTTTGGCTCTAAAAAATGTCATATAGTGAGTGAGTGCAAAAAAATTATTTTTTTAATAGAGTCATGAAATTTATACATTATGAAAAACTGGTAAAAAAATTAGAAGTTTGTAGCATTTGAAAATAAAATAAAAAACTGGATTTTTAAAGTAGACTGTTTAATAAATAAATGATAATTCATGGGGTTTTTTTAAAAAATAATATATTTTTAAAACTTATTTATTAAAATATAACAGATTCTAAAACATTATGAAAATATGACAATCCGGAGTTTGAAGTTCCGGATTCACTGGTCAGAATCTGGGACAGACTGACACGGATTTTAAGAATCCGATTTTAATTTTTTTTAAAAAAAAATGAAATCGACGACGGTTTAACCAAAACCGTCGCTATCCGCGACAGTTTATTAAACCGTCGCTATTTGCGATGGTTTAACCAAAAACCGTCGCCACGGCACGGATTTTCACATATTCATTTGAATGTGTGACACAATTTCATGCCTATAAATTGCACCGAGTATTTGGCGAATTCATCCCATCCTTCAGCTCAACTTTTCGGTTTCGGCATTCTTCTTGAGCAGTTTTTTTTTCCTTCGGTCCGTGTCTTTTTTTTTGTTATAAAAATTCAGTGATTCTCTTTCCCTTATAAATTGCGTCGATCGTGTGCTTAACGGAATTCTTAATTTGATTTGATAGTTTTCTGTCGCATAACCGAATTTGAGGGAATTGTGCCGAGTCTCAGTAATTCGAAATTTGATTTTTGAGAATTGTGTTGAGTATCAGAATTTGGGAGAATTGCGTCGAGTCTAATTCAAATCTCTGTTTTTTCTTTCTATATTGAATTGTTTTTTGTATATTATTTCTGATAATGTTTGTAATATGAATAACTACAAATATTTTGATTATACTAATACTCCAAATATTAATCTCAATATAAACGATTAGTTAAATAATTAATATCATAATATATTTATATTCTATGTTGAATTAAAAATTTGTTTAAACATGGATGCAAAAATTAGTACACAATTAATACTATTATTATCTAAATTTAATTACTATAAATAAATATATTTAAATTATTGTCATTAGTATAAATGATGTAATTGTTTAAATTTACCGTAACTTAACAATGAAATGTTTAAAAAATGTTAAAAAAATTGTAAATTCTTTTCTAGTTATAAATAATTGTTCTCATATTTTAAGAGGAACATGAAAATCTTAATTTGTTTAATTCCAACAATGTTAAAAAAAGCTACCGCAACTTCTAAATCCCAAAACAATTAAGATTCCCAAACAATAATAAATTCTTTGATTCAATAGTATGAAATATTGTTTGGGAAATAACGCTATTTTATTATTGTTTAGGAAAGAACATTTCTTAATTTTTTTTTAAATTTTGGGAATTAACGACGGTTTTTGGTTAAACCGTCGCAAATAGCAACGGTTAAAAAAAGTTACCGCAACTTCTAAATCCCAAAACAATTAAGATTCCTAAACAATAATAAATTTTTTGATAAAATATTATGAAATATTGTTTGGAAAATAAAGTTATTATATTATTGTTTAGGAAAGAACATTTCTTAAATGTTTTTTTTAAATTTTGGGAATTAGCGACGGTTTTTTGTGAAATCGTCGCAAACTGCGACGGTTTATACACGGTTTTATAAACCGTCGCGGATAGCAACGGTTTTTGTTAAACCGTCGCCGATTTCCTTTTTTTTTAAAAAAAATTAAAATCGGATTCTTAGAATCCGTGTCAGTCTGTCCCGGATTCTGACCGGGACAGTGAATCCGGAACTTTAAACTCCGGATTGTCATATTTTCATAATGTTTTAGAATCTGTTATTTTAATAAATAAGTTTTAAAAATATATTATTTTTAAAAAAAACCCTAATTCATGCTAGCTAGATATACATTTAAATTGACACACACGATAAAATTTTCTATTTTCAAGAGTATTAGAGAATTAAAAAAAATGGTCTAATTGGATTCAAATATATTTTATCGTACAAAATGTAAGCCTAAGCATATATTAGCATTTTTCATAAATGATTCTCATACTAGCTTTTCAATAAAATATCAAAAAACCCTTATTAGAGAACATATATGCCACATCCCGAGCCTGATGCATATAGACACTGATGTTTTTCAACAATCACACAATCGTAAAACAACAATTCTCGTAGTACATTATAAATCAAATCATTCTATTTCATAAATAACGCAAAATAACCTTATCTTTATAAATGAAACTCCAAAATGAAAACAAATATGGATGTTAATGCAAAAGCGTTTTACAACTTGTATCAATAACGAAAATAAAACGGCTGATCTTGATTGAGGAGGGATTCATCGTCATCCCCAAGTTTATTATTGTTCTTCTTCCTCTTCAACTTGTTCCTCATCCTTATATGGGGTAAATATAAGAGGTGAGAATTTTATGAAATACTCACTAAGTGGAGGCCGTTTGAGATACATAACAACATATATATTTTCGAAATCTAGACATAACATATCATAAAACATATTCATTCTTTGTAATCTTGACGTCATGACAAATCATAGTAAACATTGAAATTCATCAACTTTTCATGGTTTACTGATATTATTATCTAATTTTTAATCTTATAATGAAGCGAGGCCATAACAACTGTTGTATTCCATCATATCAGAGCAATAAACTTATCTTATTTTGGAATTTCTACTCATATCTGGTTGAATCTTAACAGTGTTCGAACATAAAGTACTTTTAACACGACACAAAATGAATAGCTCATACTCGAACGAAAATTTCGAAAACAAAATTTATTCATTTACTAATTATACTTTTTAAAATAATAAGGCCACTTACCGAAAGATTCTCAAAAAACGTGAAAAGAATTAGCTGAAATTTATCACGCTAATTTCAATCAACTTTAGAAGCTTTTCCAACAAATTGAACTGTCAGATAGAGCTTCAATTTGGACAAATGGAGTGAACGGTAAAGATCTGGTTTCTAGATTTTTAAACCAGTTTCTATATGAAGAAAATAGTATATTCTTTTTTAGAATCTGATAAGCTTTCTTCTAGAGAATACATTTGGAGATTTAGCTGTTGGATTGGACCGAAATTTAGATATTTTATTTCGAACCTAAGATAATATATTCTGAATGGTGAAAATCGGATTTGGACAAAAATTCTCTTACCTATTTAGAACAGAAGTTTGCTAAAAATGTTTTTACAAAGTAACAATTATGGCTCTAGTGGCTCGAAAATATGATAAGGTTTCTAATGATTTTTGTGTAATTTTATTGTAAAGCCAAAGTGTGTATTTATAAGTGGAGTGGTGTAAAACTTACTATAAACTGGTTGATCTCTTTCCATAATTTCGAGATCACAAGACTGATTTGATTACAAGGATATTTCTTCCATAATTTCCATCTAGCCATAAATTTTAAGACTTGGTGCTTGGTTTGTAATTCTCGAAATCAGGGCCTTATTGGCAAAATTCTCGGCTCTCACAATATATCTACTCATTTATTAGACAAAAATATTGGGGTGTAAGAGTGTCAAGATAATTTTTATGTATTTACCAAAATATTATATTTATTTTTTAAGAAGCAAAATGAGCATGAGACTAAAAGTTCATATTTTAATTTAATTAAGCAGAAGTAGAAGTAAAATATGAAGTTAAAGACACCAAAAAAAGATTTTTTTAAGTGGAAGTTGAAGAATCACTTATTTTAATTAGTGATTGCGAACGTACACTCTTAAGATATAATCAACTAGTATAAAAACCATAAGTTATCAACATGTTCTCAATATAAATTCTACCATACAACAATTGAGAAAACTAAAATGACCAGTTCATGACACACTGTATGAATCATCTATAAGATTGTTGGACTGAAAGAATAAATGTTGCGACTAATTGGGATGGTTCGCTCGAAAACATGACCATGCTATTCGGGACCATGGTCAACGTTGTCCGAACCTAGTTGGGCGAGTAGTGAGCCCACGTTTGCGAGATCATATTTACTCGCATTTTTTGGTCCATTCGATCTTAATATCAATGCCTACTTGATTAATTTGTTATCCAAGAGTTGAATCTCGAGCATGTGATTTGAAGATTCGTATACATGGTCCCCTACCCGATTCGGGATCCTTTGGGCAGAATCTAATCTCAAACAATGCAACTATGCAACCTCGTAATTCATGCAAAGATGATTTTAGTAAACAAAATGCGAAGCTGTCGTATCAAAAGTTATGTGTCCGATATTGGATTCACTTTTATTTAATACCAAAAAAAAACCTACTAACTGATCAGAGGATCCTGCAGATCCACCAAAATTAACAAACTCGTCATGAATTAATTTCTCACTACATACTTTACAGTTGGCAAAATTAAATATTTTCATATGTGCATCAGCCATAGTTTTTTTTATTAATAATGCTAAAGATACAGCCAAAATATAGCACAACGATATTTACAACAATTAAATCGTGAGATTTTGTTATTGTATCGTGAGATGTTGATAAATGAAATTTTGTATTGATTTATTTGTGTTGTAAGAATTGTTTTACAAATTTGGTTGTACATGTAGCATTACTCGTTTTTTTCCAAATCAGAGAGAAATTGGTTAAAATTAGATCTTGAATCCGAGACTTTCTCCTAAATTTGGGACTTTGTTGTTAGATAAGATATAAACCATCGGTATTGGTCAGAGTCAAAATGACTATGAAAATTTAAAAGTAGTTTGTATTGAAATATATAGAACTCTAATAAAAAATCCAAATAAGATTATGGCAAATATTTGATAAAAAAGCTTATAAAATATTTTCAGAAAATAGACACAACACCAATTTGTGTTTTGAAAATCATACAAACTTGATTCAAAGTGGTTGGGTTAAATGTATATACGTGAGAGTAGTACTAGGACTGAGTGACTTATTGGAAATTTATCGTACATCAAGCTGCTGACGTTGCAACGCTTGATCTCGTTGGCTAAGTAGCTGTAAAAAAGTGAGGTCAAATCTTAATATGTAAAATTATCTTCACTGAGAACATGACCGACAATAGAAAAAAGTAAGACTGAGAAATATGATACAATACCAACTGATAGACATTCACGATGCACTTCCACAGATTTATGGGCCTAACAACCAACATATTAACACCCTAAGTAGGTGTACTTTGCGTTGTCATAAGTATAAGAAAATAAAATTGCATCTCGACTAAAAATTATAATTTTTGATTTGGTTGTAAGTGCTTGATCGTAGCAAAAGTAACCAAAATAGCTTCAACACTTAATCTTATTTCCCAATTTTTTTTCTCAAATCCATTTTACGCATTATTTTCTCCTCTCGCCAACCCTTTTGATTTGCTTACCCTCCATTTTCGATTTTTTTTCCTTTTCAAATAAATTATTTTATCCAAATATTTTAGGTGTTTTCAAAATTAATTTAAGAGAACTGCACCAAGGAGTGATACTCCCTATGTATGGCATAGTCTTGCCTCCGTTGAGTTTAGTATAGATGGTTTTTTAAAAAAACATTCTTGTTATTTGCATCATTTTTTGTTACAAACCCACCATGTATAAAATGAGATTAGGAAGGTACTTAAGTAAAATGAGGTGGAATTAATCGAAAAAGAAATTTTGTTTAATTCAATTACTCATATTATATAATCAAATTTGTTTTAACTGATACATTAATTTTAGCATCAATTAAAATAATTTTTAAATTTTATATAATTTTTATTGGGTGCAATAATTGTCCATATATCAATCAAAACGTGGTGCTTGAGCTACTGTACGATTTAAAATATTTGAGTTGCATCGTTATCACAATCTATAGCTTTTGGTAAAACGACAAATACTCGGTCCTACAATTGGTATGAGAGCCAAGATCACAAGTTCGATTCTTATTTATTGCAAGGAGAATCGATTATTGAAAGATAGATTGTTGGATGCAATAATTCTCTCAGCTGAGTAGATAAATCGAAAAGTAGTGTTTGAGCTACTATACGATTTAAAGTATTTGATTTGAACATTTACTACCAGATATAAATTTTGGTAAAACGGTAGCATCGGGTCCTACAATTTTTAATATTAGTTAAATAGTAAGCACTCGATTCTCATTTATGGCAATGAAAATCGATTTTTGGGAGGGAGATTGTTAGAATTTATACGGGAAAAAAAAAGTTTGTTAGAAAATAAAAAAAAAGTTGCAGGAAATTTTGGATTAAAAAAAAATTTCTTGCACTTTGTAGAAATTTACCCTAGATTTCATAAACCTCAGTATTGAGTTAGATAATCGATCGAATTTGTAGCTAAAGAAAATTTACATAAGAGAGGACATTATTAGAATAATAATGAAAAGTCAGGGGTACCATTAATTAGTCAATCATATTATCGTGATTATTTTTTTTTTATGACGGTGAAACTTGCTATCATTACTTTTCGGTGTGTATTGAGTAAACTTCTAAATAAACGTAACAGTCGACAAATCACGTTATTCGATAATATTTATTATCTTAATTAATAATAGGAAACGGCCAAGAAGGATAAGCATCGGATGCAGCCTTGGAATCAATTATATCTATATCACAAGAAAGATTACACAAAAATAAATCAAGTAGCTGAGAAGTATATGTCAACCTAATTAATAATGTCACATTATTAGAATCTTTCCGACAAAATTAATATTATCATCAACAATATTGATCCAACCTCAAGCGGTTCTGCATCGTCAACTTTATTCGATTGAAAACTATTTTCTACATTTAAAATTTTGTAATGATAATTAAATTTTATTTGATATTATAAATATGTCGAGTCCTCTAGCAGCTAGAGTAATATGTTTTAATAATTTTGAGGGAGTTTGCTTTATAATATTAAAGGATGAAATTTGTAGTTTTTTTAAAAAAATTGTGTGATATTGAGTGTTTGCTAGTTGTTTGATCAAATGTCAGAATTGGTGGCAATGGTAAAATTTAATTTTTTTAGTCGAAACAACAAGTCGCAAATGATATCATGTTTCGATTGTTCGAACGATAAAGATTATTATTGTACCCGATATTTTATATAAAATTTGGGGAAATTAAAGTATTATATGAAAATGTGTATTCGAACCAGCCGTTGATCATGAGGGGGAAACACCTCCTCAAAGAAGGCAATGAGCTTCTTTTCTCAACTAAAATATTAATTTAATTCATTATATAATTATTTTAAAAAATGCAAATTTCGTTAAATTAATTGTGTGATTGGTATCTTGATATGTAATCTAATCAATAAATCCAATGAATATAATATATTTTTCCTCACAAAAGATAATACTAAAAATTATCCTAATTAGAATAAGTACAATGATAAATATTTAACTAATTATCATATATATTATTGATCCAACTAATTATAACAAGCCAAAGTAACAAAGATTAAGTCTTTTGTAAGACGGTTTCATGGATTTTTAGTCGTGAGACGAGTGAACACGTCCTATATTTACAATAAATAATAATAATTTTGACATAAAAATGATATTTTTTCATGAGTGATCCAAATAAAATATTCGTGTCACGAAATTGATCTTATATTAGTTTTTGTGATAAAAAAATTACCTTGATTAAATAAATTATATATTTAATTTCAGAAATAGTATTCACAAAAACCACTTGGGTTAAAAAATTTATGACCATAAATAAATATATAGTATAGTATAAGGGCCGGGGCAATCTTTAAAAGTTCCTATTGTGTGTTTTTTTCCGTTCCAAAAAATAGTAATATCCTTTGTATTTCAATATGGGAAGACTATATTTCTAAAAACATGTACAGAACATGCAATAGATCAATTGACTATAATTTTCTCTGTGATAATTATAATAATAAGGAAGAATAGGTCTGTTCCAACTCAACCATAATATGCTTAATCTCATTGGATATTATGGTTAAGACAAACTTGGTCTATTTAAGAACCTAATAAGTCACACTCATTTCCCATCATCAAACACATTAAACAAACATTACTACTCATCACCATACATCAAGAGACAAAAAACATGGGAGTCGCCGAAGATGCTCATAATGCTAGAATCTTGGGGTCCGGAGACCGGACCGTAGTCCTAGCACACGGATTCGGAACCGACCAATCTGTTTGGAAACACCTCATCCCACATCTCGTCGACGAGTATCGGGTCATCGTGTACGACAACATGGGTGCCGGAACCACGAATCCCGACTACTTCGACTTCGAGAGGTACACGACCCTTGAGGGTTACGCTTACGACGTGATTGCGATCTTGGAAGAACTGGAGGTGCAGTCATGCATATACGTAGGGCACTCTGTTTCGGCCATGATCGGAGTCATCGCCTCCATCACGCGGCCCGATCTTTTCACCAAACTCATCACTATTTCTGCTTCCCCAAGGTTGGTTAGTTCTTTGTTAATGAGTAAGGGTTGAACTTAAGTGAAATAATATATTGTTTACCAAAAAATATATACAATTACTACAAGGTCAGAGACAATGATGGCCGATACTCCCTCTACGTCTCTTGAAATTTTTAGTAATTTTCTATCAATAGTATAACAAAATTTCTAGAACCAACGTTCTTGCCGGCCAAATATATACATACCTATGCATATATAGGACAAGTTGAAGTTAATTTAATTATTTATTTGATTTTAATTCAGTTCTAACCCTAAATTCTATAGCGGTATTTGTATTATAATAACTAAATTCGGTATTCCTACATATCATTCTCAATATATATTATTCTTGTTTTTACTATAAAAAAAAGCGATTAATATTTTATTGATATGTTTTAAGTGCTTATACCTATTTTTCTTACTAATTTTTATATTGTTTGAGACTTCCTAAATACCGGTTAACGCAATTTGCATAAAATAGTTTATAATAAAGCGACCACATACCATGTTCCCAAGGCTCAGATTAAAGTATGATATATAGATAATATTTCGAGTTAATTAAATTGACATTGTTGGACCACCAATCTCTCGACAAAAACTATGGCGTAAACTATTGAATAATTAATTTAGGTTTGAATTCGACAATTTCAAGTATTGCTCACCCCGTTGTTGGACCACCAGTTTCCCCAAAAAAAATTTATGCCGCAAACTGTTTTCTAACTAGACATCACTTTCAACAGTAATTAGGAACTCATAATTATTTCATGTCGCTCTTTAGCACTAAATATATCATGTAAGCGTGACATGCAAACGACGTAAAATTTTCAATTTTTGATTTTGTGTTTCTTCGACACGCATGCACTGAAACTAATTGTTTAAATTGAAAATTCAACTCCACCAGTGGACCAATATAGTGTTTACAAGAATTTATTTTAAGTGCTTTCAAGTTTTTAATCAATGAAATATTTAGAAATTGTATGTAGAAGCTGAGAAACACTTGAAATAAGTTCTGGTAAACAATCCCTAATTTGTTGATATATCCTCTCATTCAACCATTTCAATGAATCAGGTACCTTAATGACCCAGACTACTTCGGAGGGTTCGAGCTAGAAGAAGTCCAAAAATTATTGGAAGCAATGAAATCAAATTACAAGGCATGGTGCAGCGGGTTCGCGCCGTTGGTAGTCGGGGGCGATATGGAATCGGCTGTGGTCCAAGAATTCAGTAGGACTTTATTCAACATGAGACCAGATATAGCATTAATTGTAGCACAAACTATATTTTACAGCGATGTTAGACCTCTTCTAAAGCTTGTAACGGTCCCCTGTCATATCATTCAGAGCATGAAGGATTTGGCCGTGCCGGTTGTGGTTTCTGAGTTCCTCCACCAGAACATCGGCAGTGAGACAATAGTCGAGGTCATGTGCACCGGACGGGCACTTGCCGCAGCTGAGCTCACCGGACGTGGTGGTTCCGGTGATTCTTAGGCATATTCGCAGTAATATTGATGTTTGATTTGGTTTTGATCACTTTGGTACTTGGCTTGTGTTCTCTTTGGAGTTCTTTGGGGTTGTTATAAATTTATTGGTCCATTTGGACATCATTTATTTTTTATTATTTTTGTCGTGTAATCTATTGTTTAACTGATGAATCCTGTGAAAGTGTTCTCAATCACTTTGATAGCATTTAATATCTCCCTGGATACAATGGCAAGGAAAAAAAATACATGAAGTCAAAATTAATAACTTGAAGATTTATAGTTGGTTTACATATATTGTTACCGTATAATGTTAGGAAAAATTATATTTTTGGTTTTATAACTTACAAATTTTTCATTTTTTATCATGTTATCGATCGATTATGACCATAGTCCGCTAACTTACACTTTTTTCAAAACTTTGAGTCCTTCGTTAGAAGTGCTGAAGAGGCATCGGATACATAAATATCATCGCCACACCATCAATTTCTGGTGGCTTGTCATCATTTTTGGTGACGCGTTCATATCAAAATGACTAAAATCGAAAAATGCAAATTCATAGATTAAGACTGTAAATTGATAATATGACTAAAAATAAAAAAAATGTAAGTTACCCAACCTAAAACGTAACTTTCCATGTTAAACAAAAATTGACACATATATAAAATTTTGTAACAAGAAAAGACGTTAATGTAAATGGAATAATATTAAGCAACCCATATGATATTGGACAAAAACTTGTGTGAGATGATCTCACGGATCGTATTTTGTGAGATAGATCTCTTATTTGGGTCATCCATGAAAAATTTTAACTTTTTATGTTAAGAATATTACTTTTTATTATGAATATCAGGTAGAGTTGACCCGTCTCACAGATAAAGATTCGTGAGACCGTCTCATAATGATATCGATACCGACCCTTTTGATTTAGTTAAAGGTCGTGGGGTCTAAATAGGGTTGACGATATTTTGGCACCACTACTCCCTATTTAAAAAAAAAAACTAAAAATCATGGAGTAATACTCTTGTTTTTTTTTTTTTTGAGCAAGAGTAATACTCTTGTTCTAACATTGTTTTATAAAAAAGGTATGATACTTATATATTATAATTAATTTTTAATCAATAAAATAATCTTGAACAATAAAATGTGTATCAGTGTATCTAGTCATGAATATTTTTTCAATTTATGGTATTAAAAAAAACCATTTACAATTCTATTTGATCGCACTGAGAAGTGTTGTTCAAAATATACCGAATGGTATGTAAAACCAGCAAATCCCAGATTCGTCATTTCGAAAAAAAATGGCAAAAGCCAGGTGAATCTTGGTGGGAAATTTTGCCTTGATCTGTCCGGCATTCGACGCACCCAAGTCGCGCTCGTACGCTTGCACACAAGTCAAGCCTTTTTTCCACTGCAAATCAGGCCCATGATTTGCACCCCATGCGCCGGCGTACACGAGAGAGAGCCTCTTAACCACTCTTTTTTAGACCTCCACAAAATGTAAAACAATATAAGTTCACCAATGTCATGTTCTTTTTCCTATGTGAAACACTTTCACTTATCATCCACAAGCTTGTCAATTTCTCATTCAAATAGACGAAGCTCAATACATAAGTCCAACAAAAAGCCTTTACAAAAATTCTAATTCTCAAGAATAAAAGTCTCTTGGTCTGATCTAACGATAGCCCGAGAGTGTTGCTATCATTGAAACTAAAAATTTGCATGTGCGATGTACGAACGTACATTTTTAAACAAAATGTCAATTTTAATTTTTTAGGTATTAGGGTGTGACATTTTTAGTCATATATCTTTAGTTGAATAAATCATAAATAAATAACCATGCTCAGTATATCAATTTTAGTCGTCAAAATATTGTAATTAAATTACTAATAACATTATAAAATTTTCACAATTACATTGATACGCAAACGTATTTTTACCCCATTATTATAAACATATTCACAATGATATTAATCATTTAATTATACGATTTAGAGGAGAATATTAAAGTTGATCATTGTAACATAGTTTACATGACTATAATTTATTCAACAAAATATACAATATTAAACTATCACATCCCAATACATATAAGACTAATTAAATTGACAATTCTTGTTCGATTTTCACTTGCAAACAAATATCTGTTCAAATAATTTCTAGTTTGATTCTCACTTTATGATTTTCTTATAGGCTAATTTGTTCTATTTTGAACTACAAAAACAGAGACTTATCGTTTCAATAAAAACTTCTTACAAATTGCTAGATTAAGAATATGATCAATATCCTTCGACTTTTATTATATCCTGTATTTTTCCCTTTTTCCATCCGTCATTAAGTGCATTTAATACTCAATTAACTTAGTTTGGTTTACCTGATGTATGTTCATGATCACGTTCTTTTCGTGATTTAATTTCAAGTTATTCTTTCGTCCCAAATCATCTTCTAAATCAGCTCTACGTCAGAGACGCTGTCGCTGCCGATTGACAAAAGCAATATCAGTTAAGCTTGTGGTAGCTGCCGAGTTTGGGGAAATTAATATAGTGATCCAGCAATATATTAGCAACGATATATATACAGAGATGATCTAATTCCTAATGCTGTACAATAAATATCGAGTGAAGCACAAGGATGTGAACCGAAGTCCAAGATGGAGAGTTGTGACTTTATTACAACAAATTTCACACAAAACTGATTTTTCAGTTAGACCTCACGTATAAATATAAACAGTCTAACCTTGGATGCGTATTGTCCTATGGTAATTTTTCGTGCTTTCTCGAATGATAAATATTGTCAGTACTTCAAATCCAATTTAAAAATATAACCAAATCAAAATATTAGATACTTTTGTATCTATTTAACGACATTTCTGCGGAATTACTATCAAACAAGCAGGATCCGGATCACCTACAGTGGTACCACCACCTGTAAGTGATGCTGTGCCCTTTTATTTTTTTAATTTTTTTTTCTATTTTTTTTCCCTCTTTTTTTTTTTGTTTTCCCTCCATTTTCCTCATTTTTTCCTCTTCCACAAATATTATTCACACAGTTTTGTTTTCTTCTCGACTATTTCATCTCGTCTTCTTTTGTCTATTTTCTTCTTTTTCTCATTTTTTTCTCACTCACTCAATTTTATGATTTTTTTTTTTATTTTTACAGGGAAATACTATAACATACAAGGTCCGATTTTCTTGTTTCTTTAAATGTCTAATTCTTTTCCTAATTGTTTGGCTATCGAATTTTTTATTTGATATTATTGGTTTGTATTTTGATGGTGCTATTGATATGAAACTTTTATTAATTGTGTGTATTGCTTGCGATTACCGATGCTACCTTTAAATATCATCGTTGTAGGAGATTTGTGTGTGATATATATAATTTGTATATATATGTATGCATGTATAACCATGTAAGATTAGATTTTAGCTCATGATATTCAATAATTCTAGGTAAGGATGATAAATTTTTCTTGGCTTTCTTGCTTGTGGCTTTGTTTTAACATTATTTTAATTTTTTTTAAAAAAAGAAAATATATGGTTCTGATCTATATTAAATTAGTAGATTATATATGTATCAAATATTTAATCAATAATTAAAAAAAAAATGAAGAATGCATCGTGATTTTAAATTATGAATTTTCCTATCATTTTTGTATAGTTTAGAAAATTGGTCTTGATGTATTTTTAATTGTTAGTAAAATATTAGAAAAAGAATTATTGTTATAATCTAATCTAAAATTACTTTTTTTTAGTAAGAATATTATATTTACCACTAATAAGGTTATCATTTGAATATGAATTTTGTACGAATTTTACATCTAGTAGAGTGAATATGGAGCAATACAAAATACTTCATGCAGATCAACAAGACAATTAGGCTATTTCATCGTACATGACACAACTCGCCTGGTTTAGAATTTTGATTGACACTGATTACAATTGATGTACTTGACTTATTGCGTTTTGACTTATTGCTCTTGGAATTAGTTGAGAAAAATATTGTTTTATTATTAATTATTGCATTTAATATGTAACAGAGAAATTTATTGCATTTTTTGTCACCATTGTTGAAAACTGAGACTAAAACAAGCCAAAAAATTTATTGATACTTTCAGATTCTTGATGGATTCTAGTTCAAATATCGAAGTCAAGCCTAAGATTGGTATGGAATTTGATAGTCTAGACGAGTCTTGGAAGTTTTGGGTTGAATATGGTGGGAAAACTGGATTTGGAGTTAGGAAGCATTATTTTAACAAGAACAAGAACACCGGATTTATAACTTCGTATAAATATGTTTGTTGCAAGGAAGGTGTTCGTAAAAAAGACAAAAGAGATTCATCGACACTCAATTCTCGGCTTGAGACTCGAACAAATTGTAAAGTAAGAATGGGCGTCACATTTGTGGATAGTAAATATAAAGTTAATGAGTTTATAGAAGAGCATAATCACCCACTCCATCTTCAAGAAACAATTCATATGTTGTCTTCCCAACGTAAAATTACAGAAGTTCAAGCCTATGAGATTGATTTGGCAGAGGATGTTGGGCTTAAGAAAAAATCAAATTTTCAGTTGATGAGTAAGCATGCAGGGGGAATAGATGGTCTTGGTTATACAATGTTGGATGCTAAAAATTATATTCGATCCAAAAAAAGACAAAGAAGTATGATATATGGGAAAGTTGGTTGTCTGATGCGATATTTTCAACAACAATTATCTAAAAATCCATCATTTTACCATGCTAATCAGATAGATGTGGAAGAACAGATAACTAATGTTTTTTGGGCTGATGAGAGAATGTTAATCGACTATGAGTATTTTGGTGATGTTGTGTCACTAGATACCACGTATTGTACAAACCGTGCATACCGACCACTTGCTATCTTCTCAGGTTTCAATCATCATAGAGGAGCGGTGATTTTTGGCGCAGCACTTTTGTATGATGAGACTGCATCATCATTTAAATGGTTGTTCGAAATTTTTTAGAGGCACACAAGCAAAAAAAACCTCTCACTATCTTCACTGATCAGGATCAAGCTATGGCAAAGGCCTTACTGGAGGTGATGCCTGAGGTATTTCATGGATTGTGCACATGGCATTTGATGCAAAATGGCATCAAACACTTGGGAAACTTGATGAAAGATGGTTCTCATTTCTTAGCTGATTTTAAGAGATGCATGTATGACATTGATGATGAGACCCGATTCGAGGAGGCTTGGAATATTCTACTAGAACAATATAATATTCAAAAAAATACCTGGCTGCAATCCACTTACAATATAAAGGAGAAATGGGCAGCTTGTTACATGAACAAGGCTTTCACACTTGGTATGAGGAGCACACAACTCAGTGAAAGTGTCAATTCTGATATCAAGAGTTGTATGAAACCCGACTTAGATATAATGCAATTTTTTAAACACTTCGAATGGGTCTTGGAGGAAAAGCGGTACAATGAGCTAAGATGTGAATTTGAGACACGCCAAAAATTACCGAGATTAAAGCTAGAGAGTTCTCTTATGTTGCGTCAACTTTCTGAAATTTATACCATCACAATCTTTCATCAATTTCAAGTGGAGTTTGTTTTGTTCGCAGCTGCTTACATAAAATATAAAAATGAAACTCAACCATTATTTGAATATGTTGTCGGGCGAATTGATAAAGAAGGAGAATGGAGGGTGATATTTAATCCTAGCACAAAGATGATTTCATGTAGTTGCCAAAAATTTGAGATGATTGGATTATTGTGTTGTCATGCTGTGAAAGTATATGATGTGCAGGACGTAAAAAAACTGCCAAAGCAATATATCTTGAATAGATGGACGAGAAAAGCTAGGAGTGGAGTGGTATAAGATTGTATGGGCAATGAAGTCGAAGAAGATCCTAAATGAGAAAGTACAGAACGGTATAGAAAACTTTGTATGATGCTCGTAAGACTGGCAACCGAAGCCTCTGTCCACCCATCAACTTTCTCTTTTGTGCATAATTCAGTATGTGATCTAATCAATCAAGTCATGAAAATGCGTTTGACTGAAGTGAGCCAAGACAACAATGGTGGTGTCAGGACATCATCGATAGGACCTTCTATGATACAAGCAAAAGGATTCAAGAAAAGAAATGGTGTGAAAAAGTCAAGAAGGTTGAAGAGTTGGGTATAACTTCAAGCAAAACGAAGAAAAACAAATTTGAGAGTCGAGATAAATTTACTACTGTTAATATTTTTTTGAAATAAAAATTATCTAGATTTCTTATTTTATAATCATTGTAGGACATCGGAACACACGATGAATTACTCATATCTTGTTCAGCACCTCCGATACCTCATGCATGTCTTCAAACAACTGGAAGTCAATTCAATTTCACTGAATTATTGATGTTATGAACTTTAATGATATCTAGAAATTCTTTAGTGGGTAAAAATCTTAAGCTAAAAAAATATTAATTCTTATATGGTAAAATTGATTTTATAATATTTATTCTTATTTAATGTAGGCACAATTTGATCATCCTCACCATTCTCTTGAAGCCATGGATTTCAATGGAGATATATCCAATAATGCTCTTGAGTAGTTTTTTATTTAAAAAATAACCGATTAATATTGTTAGTTGAAATGAAGTCTCAAAACGTATGAATTATTTCTTTTTTATGAAAATATGGTGTTGAATTTCAGTTTTTGATATTGCATGATGGAAATGTTCTAAATTTTAATTTAAGCATTAACATGTTAATAGTTTTATATTGTTAAAAATTTTGTTCATTGAAAAATAAAATTAATAATACTCATCAAATTCGTAAAAAATGATATGGTTTTTCACATGTAAAAATTTAATACAGTAATTTTTAATGGCAAAATTATTAATTTAACATAAAATAATTAAAATGTTTATATTGTTTCATATAAAATTATTGGCTAATATTTGTGGAAGAGGGAAAAATGAGGAAAAATAGAGGGAAAACAAAAGAAAAAAGAGAGGGAAAAAAATAGAAAAAAAAAATTAAAAAAAAATTAAAGGGCACAGCATCACCTACAGTGGTGGTACCACTGTAGGTGATCCGGATCCCAAAGAAGCATTCGGTTAAATCTGTTTGTCTGGATGTAATTTGGAATATTACGACGATTTAATTGTCACAAAGCTAAAGAGGCGTCAGTGACGTGGCGACTCCAAACCGAAACGCATGAATTCAGGCCCAGCCCGGAGTATTTACTCGCCACATTATTTTGTCTGCTCTTGCATGGCCCGACCAAATGTCCAACTTCCCTCTATTCTCCCATTTGTTTATTGAATCACCATAATTATTTCAATTTAGTACAAAGAAAAAAAAATTTGTTCAGTTTATTTATATCCATTCTTCCATTCACTTTCCTGTCATTTGTTTTTCTACATTTCTCTTATTTCCATAGAATCCAGGACCATGCAACGCAAAACGGGATTTCTACTCGCTTTTATCTGCATCGCAGTGGCTACTGTCGGGGCTCGGTCTCCGGCGGCTGCACCTGCCGATGCGCCTAATGGAGTCAATTTTATTTCATGGCCACCTGCTGCGTCACCAATTACAGCGGCTTCTCCAGTATCGACGCCCCCGGCTCCGGTTTCAAGTCTTCCACCCGCCGATACACCTAGTGGAGCCAATTTTATTTCCAGTCCGCCTGCGGCTTCTCCAGTTTCAATGCTTCCTGCTTCTGCTCCAGTTTCAAATCCTCCATCCGCCAGTTTCATTCCCAGTCCACCTGCTATGTCACCTATTGCAGTGGCTTCTTCAGTTTCGATGCCTCCTGCTTCGGCTCCAGTTTCCAGTCTTCCACCAGCCGATGCACCTAGTGGAGCCAATTTTATCTCCAGTCCGCCTACGGCTTCTCCAGTTTCAATGCTTCCTGCTTATGCTCCAGTTTCAAATCCTCCATCCGCCAGTTTCATTTCCAGTCCACCTGCTATGTCACCTATTACAGTGGCTTCTCCAGTTTCGATGCCTCCTGCTTCGGCTCCAGTTTCAAGTCCTCCGGTTTCAATCCCAGTGAATCCTTCTCCGAGTCCGGCTCCAGTAAACTCGCCATCTGCTACGGTACCAGTAAGTTCTCCAACAGCTATTTCTCCAGTTCAGTCCCCACAATCTCCAGCGCCTGAAGCAGCCACTCCCTTGGGGTCTCTAGTTCCGGCTCCTGCTCCAGCAACCGCACCATCGACGACCAAACCCCCGGTGAAGGCACGAGCTCATAGCAAAAGGAAGGGCAAGAAGGCGCCAGCGCCAGCGCCAGCTCCAGCTCCAGCTCCAGCTCCTAAGCCATTCAGCCCACCAGCGCCACCAATTGAATCTCCTGGGCCAAGCTCGGACTTCATTTCTCCCGGTCCCGCCGATGATCAGGTACGCATTGGATTTTCGTGTACTCGGTATCTTTTTTAGTTCCCTGCCAAATAAATCTTAGCTTGATCTATTAACTTTAAATCATACAAAACTTGATGCTTCTGAAAACCACTGTGATTACTTAACATGTAAACCGTGAAATTTGAAAAAAACTTCCAGCCGGATCCGAGTTCTAGTTCGGTTCTCACCGGCGAAACCTTATTTCACGCTTCCATTAATGGCGGATGGCGGTGATCTTTGGATGTATTTTCTTAGCGGCTTCCTTCTTACGAGAGCATTTAGGTTGTCGCGAAGTAGAATACGATGAATCTTTGACAAATATGTTAGAAGATTCTTATTTTTTGGCGCTTTTTACGCAACCACGTCAATGATCCATCTGTCTTCATGCCTGAGAAACCTAGGATAGCAGTAGCACAGTAAATCGTCTCTGTTTTTTCTGACATTGGTAGGATCATGAAGACCAATAGTAATTTCAGTTAAATAAATAAATTAAAACTGTAATTTTTTCACAAAATAAATAAATTGGTTTTTAAGCCATTAACTCTATTTTTCTTGTTTTGTGAAGGACAAATAAATCTTAATTTAAGACGCAACAAAAATAAATGCTAATTTCACCCTCCTGAATCTGAGACGTAAGTCTAACTCAAAGGGCCTTAGAGTGGGAATTATCCTAGGATATGATAAATTAATTCTAGCTAGATTTCTGGCGTAACACACGAGGTTACACAATGATTAGGTCAAATCATTATGTACGTGCGCTATGGATAAATCTAAGTTATACCCTACGTATTTCTCTGTCTCACGTATAAATGTTACCTCTTTTTTTCTTTTTTTTTTTCTATCTCAAATATATAATTAAAATTTTATATATAATATAATTTTCTCTATTATTTTACCAATTTACCCTAATCATTAAATAAATTAACTACTTCTAACTATTTTTTTATCTTATTAAAGTATTCACTAAATAAAAGTAAAATAATAATTTTTTTTGATAAAATTTATTTTTTTCAATAACTTTCTTGATACATGTGAAAACACGCACAAACTTAAATATACAATATAGAGAGAGTATATTGGTTGGAAAGGTCAAGGGTCAACATTTATTAATATTTGTGTATCGTTACTCACTATGTACCTCATCTGATCATGTGTTAACATTTTTGTTTCAAAAGCACGAGAGCCATAAATGTAGCGTAAACTTCTGTCTGAAATTTTGAAAAACATCATGCCACTTTAAATATCGATTTATGCAATCCAAACATCAGGATATTATTCTTATAAGATTTGATATGATAGCATTCAATGAGCTACATATGATTTTTTTATATGTCCAATGCATAATATTACATGAAAAATTAGACGTGGTTTATCGTACGTCATTGGATGTACCCTTATGAAATTGCCCTAAAGGTAGGATCAAGCAAACCTTAACTATCAAACTTTATGTTACGAACAATTCATATTGCTTTGCAGAGTGGGGTGGAGAAGCTGTTGAATCTGCAGAAGGCGCTGGGGAGTTTGGTTACTGGTGGAGGGGCCGTTTTGGTCTGGCTTATCTTCTTCTAGGGGCATTAATTTTAGTTGGTGTGATGTTTTTGTCCCCTACCACCAAAGGAGAAAAAAAAAGACCCACGAATGTTAACCTATAGTTCACAACTTCACATATCTTGGGCTCGTGGGCTTAATTTAGATTTGGATGTGGGGTTGGTATATTTCGCATTTTGTATTTTCTAATTATTATCCTTATTTTGTTAATAATTTTATATAGTTTTTCTCGCTTATAGATTATTTTTTGGGGTTAAACATGAATTCCATTGAATTGGATAAATCAACCTTTGCAAACGATACCAATACATGGATTGGTTGAGAGGGATAAAATGGAATCCTAAGATTTACAGATAAATGTGCCACTTGAATTCGTTCGAAGGGATAAAATCTCTTTTTTTCTCAAATGGCAAAATAAATAGAGTTAGTTCGGGTTTTGACCTCTACTCTATGGCGGAAACACGAAGAAATTATGGGTTTTGGACAAAATTTTATAGGCTATAGTCTTAATGACATCCAAATGTGTATTTTTTTATTTTTATTTTTTGGTGGTGAGGAAGAGGGATTTGGTTCGAAATTTGAGATATCGGCGTCATATGAGCTGTAATTACTGATATATTCAAACGTTTTAATTTGACATAAACGACTATATTTTTATGTATAAATGTGAAATAAAAAAAAAAATTGTTGTACATTCTTTTTATTTTTTTGTTTTGCTGCCAACAAAGACGAGTTAATGGCTTCGATAACTAGGGCCAAAGAGTTTTCAAGGACTCGAAAAATTCCAAGTTCAAGCTACCTTCGTTGAACATAAGAAACAAAGAATTACATTTTTTTTCATTTAATTTGTAATATTTTTATTTATTTTTATCATATTATAGGTCAATTCAAGACCTAAGTCAAGAAACTTAATTTTTTTTCTTCAATTTGAGTCATTTTTCATTAGAGAGTTGACTGTGATATCAAATATTTTAATATACATTCACATCAATAATTTTTGGTGGCACGACAATATTTTTCAATGATATGTCTATTTTTAATCGCTACATCAACAATTCGACGAAGAATTACTAAAATCCAATCAAACAAAAATGTGAATAAATAGATTAAAATCGAAAATTGACAAAAGCAAAAATAAAAAAAACACCTAATTTTCGATGAACATGGTATATAATTTTCCTTACTAGCCGTCATAAGAGGAATACTCCCTTAGATAAATAACTTGTAATATATCCAATCATGAGTGTAGATTTATGTAAATGTATGCAAATGTTTTAAAAAAGCGAATATAGATTTTTCCTTTGCAAAATTTTGTAAATCTATAAAAGAAAAGATGAAAATCATTTTTTAAAGCATTTACAAATAATACTTAATAAATTTCTTCGGTCATTCTAATTTTTTTCGTTTAAATTAATATTTTGCACTCTTTTTTACTAAAATAAATGATTTGTTGGAGGACTAATTCGTCAATTAACTAAAATTTTGCTCTGGCGTCGGGATGGCAATGGACTGGGACTGGGGCGGGTTTACCATCCCCATCCACATCCCCGAATTCCATCCCCACCCCATCCCCGCCCCAATCCCCGTTTTTTCGGGTTCGGGGAATCCCCAAATCCGAAACTTCGGGGATCAATTTCTCATCCCCGTTTCAAAAATATTAATATTGCAAGACGATAACGAATTCGGAGATTTTGTCAAACCAAAACTTATTATTATCTATTATTATTAGAGATAATATTAATATTAATATCAATATTAATAATAATAAGATTATTAATATTTTAAAAAATAATAATAATATTATATTATTAATATTAATAATATATTATTTTATTATTGATATTATTTTCGGGACGGGTTCGTGGATTTCGGAGATGAGGATAGTAATCTCATATCCGAACCGAACCTAAACCCGAAAAAATCGAAAATCCCCATCTCCATTTCGGTTTTTCCCCGCAAGGACCCCAAATCCGTAGGGAAAGTTGTCATCGCAACTCTGGCGTTATAACTCTCCGATCACTTTTAAATCGATAAGGTCTGTTTTATCTCTCCATTATTACCTAATTTATTCAATTTTCAAACATTGTACGGAGCTAATTGTTTACAGAGGAAAAACTATAAGCTACGGCCTACGTGCGGATTTTCCTTTCCTTTCCTTCCTTTCTAGAAGATATTTATTAGAAAATATATATTTTTAATATATATTGCTATATTTGATTAATATATCTTTAACTGTTGAGATATTTTTTCATACATGAAAAAGACATTTTTTTGCACAAGAGTAACGATGCTTGATTTTTTCTTTCTGAAAATAAATTTGTTTTCTTTATTTCCGTTTAATTTTAGAACACAAAAACATAGCGGTAAGACATGTCACAACTCAATTTTGTAACACGAATCTCTCATACTCGATACGAAAATGGACAAGGATCGACTCATCTAACAGATATAAATATGTGATAACTTCTCATAAGAAACCTACTCATTTTATTATTATTATTATCATTATTACTATTCTCAAATTTATCCACAAATAATAATAATGCATTACCATATATTTTAATAATATATTATGAGAAACCTTTATTGATATTATATATATACACACACACACATTCATTAATATATGTGCATGTATATTTTTAAACATTTGGTTAATTACCTTAATCTCCCTTGAAGTTTATCATAAATACTAAGATAATCAAATAAATTTAAAAATAACAAACGCCTTTTTACCATTTTTAGTTATCTTAGATATTATCTTTCCACTAAAAAAATCAATAAAGAACATATTATCATCCAAAAAACTGCTGCAACATTCTAGATTTATCTTTTTACTAATTTTAGTTATTACAACTTGAACAAAATGTCATCTGGTTGTAATTTTTAATGTTTTCATAATAATTTAGATTAAATATATTTTTTAATAGTTTAAAATTTTGATTTCAAAGTTCTATCAAATTTGATTCACTTAATTTTACTAGTGTAATAACATTGTCGATTATATTTTTATACAATCAAATTAGAATATTAAAATTAAATTGCAAGGGTGTGTTTGATTTTACATTGTGTAATATTTTTAATTTAATATATGAAATTGTAAGAATATTTTGATTTTATTTATGTAGTTTTTTTATATTAATTTTAACATATGAAATCGTAATGTTTTTCATTGTTCAAATTTGATTATATATGATTTAATCGATCGACATTAATATTACAAAATTAAAATCAAGTGAAATAAAATTTGATATCTCAAAAGTGTAAAATGGAATGTTGTGGAAATTTTTTGGCTTATAATATATTTTTATTGAATTTTTCAATGGAAGGATAACATGTAAGATGATAAAAATGTTAGAAAGGTGGTGGTTATTTTTAAATTTATTTGTTTTTTGTTTATATAATTGTTACAGTTAACGAAACCTTATTCATAATTTTCTCATAAAGTTTTTATCTTCCTGTTATTTTATCTCCTGTCCACTTCTCATTCAGAAAGTTGCAGCAGCTCCGAGCAGGTTTCTCTCTTGTTTTTGTGTTCCTTTTTTGCTCTTTCTATAAAAATTCAACGGCTTAGTTGTGAAGATGAATCACGGGCAAGAAACTACTGTTTCTGGAATTCTTCTGTTATTTTTTTCCATGGTTTTAGTCTAAAACAGCGCGAGATTTATGGTTACTTTGCGAGCTGTGAAAGGTTGAGTAAATTTTCTTGATTTTGAAGCTTTAATGGAATCTTTATGGTCAGCTGATTTATATTTTAAATAACAATAGTAGTGAGGAGAAAACAGGGGAGACTACATAATGTAGATGATTTCTTTGGTCTCTTTTGGAGAAATGATTTAGAGAGAATGATCTTGGATCGTTTGGTATTCTTTTTGGGGAATAAAATTAATTTTTTATATATGCGGAATCTTGTTGTTTCGAAATTTCAAATTTTGTGCAATAAAGTATTTTTGGAAATTAATAAAAACTGAATCAGATAATTTCAATTAGATTCATATTAATCTTTTTTCCTTTGCATGATTTGGTGCAAGGAAAATTTCAAATATTTTGGAAACAAGAAGTTATTCTCAAGTCTGTCCTCCTATTCCACCTAAGTTTTCCAGTTGGTGTTGCGGATTTGTTCAGTCAAACTTAACATTATTCACAATCCCTTGTCAATAATTAGTATACTGGTAATTCATTTAGACCCCAACAAAATTTGGCATTTTTTCTTCTTTTGAAATTGCAAAGTACTTTTTTTACTAATCGGGATAAATTTTATCGTGTAGTTTCACAAGGGTGTAAGATGTAATTTATCCATCACTTGATAATGTTTCAGTCAACTGTTGATGTCTGGTTGGGAGAGAAGTCATTGTAATATCATATGGTTCTTTTATATTTTGATTGATTATATTCGCTTAAGCACAATAATTATGGTTTACTTTTTGTTTAATGTTTAGTGGTATTTCTCGATTTGTTCTACCCCATCAAGAAAGCTTAAAAGTCTAAATGCATTATTAACCTTGTTTTTTTTTTCTTTTTATTTTAGAAATGGTTTGCATTATTTATTTTAATTCTGACTTTTAAGGGAAATGTATAATCTTGTCAAACATGGCATTAAAATGGCCTTTGGAGGTTGTATTAGCTATGCTTATCTATTTTCTGCTTATTGCTTTTCAGTCGACGAGTAGATAAATTCCAAACTCTTACATTATTTTGTTTAAAGAGTCCGACTTCGATATCACATCTTTTGTTCTCGACGAGTTTACTAAATTCTGAATTTTTTACTTCTTATTCCGTTCAGTTACTAAATCAATCCGATACTAGTGTTGATCCTTCTAGGTTTATATTATCTCTACTTTCTTGGAACAATTTGAACAAAGAATGTGTTCTCCGGCTTCTGATGTCACATATTCCGTATTAGCTCCACGATAAAATATAGAATAACTAACAAGTTTGAGAGGATCTTTCTCATACAACGATAAATCTCCTGTAAATTTCACAATCTCCTGTAAATTTCAGTTTGAAGGAATCTTATTATTTCATATCTGTAGTCTGTTTGAGTTCCAATATCAACAGTTATTTCTTGTTTTATTTGTGTTTGGTGCTAAAGATCTTGAATTTTGACTGTCGCTATAGATTGATTGAATTTCATGTTCTCTTTTAGAATAGGATGTTGAATAGGACTCCTCCAAGTATACTTCACAGGAACATGAAAATGGAGTCACAAATTACCTCGCATCCTTCTGATTGGAGGATTGATATAGATATGACAGATAATTTGGAAAAACAACCGAATGTTGAAATAACAAAAACGCTCCTCTCCAAATACTACGAGTACTTGCCATATAACCGCATTCACAAGGAGAGTGTCGTCAATGTCTTGCATTTTCGTGAAATGGGAACAAGTTGTATGACTTACAGTCAAAATCCATCGAGGACAAAGCCTTCATCATCTCATAAAAGGAATCAGTGCTTCTATACAAGGTCCCTTTGTGCAGCAAAGTTTGTTTCCTCTGTTCAGGCACTTCAATATCCTATTACTAATGTAGGCCAGGCAGCAGAAGAAATCGACGAAAGGCTTCGCCCGAGGCAGTTTGAGTATCACCCGTCTGACCAAAGTCTAATGGCGGTTGGAACCCTCGATGGAGAAGTTGTGATTCTGAACCATGAAACAGGAAATATTATTAAGTATATCTCACCTTACCAGCAAATCAGTGGTATTCTTGGCCTCTGCTGGCTTAAAAAACAACCCTCAAAGGTATGTCGTCAAAAATATTTACACCTTCCATAAAGGTGATTATTAATCACTGTCTCACCTCCATCCTCCAACAATCCAATAAGTTTTGAGTTGTCTGACTACGTGGTTTATGACACAATCGTGTGATCATTATTTCAAAAACACTAATTTACAATCTTCTTTATTTTTCATCTTGTTAGCTTGAGTATTTATTTTTGAATCTCTATTGCTTGATATTTGATCAACTTACATTTATGTGTCTTTGATGAACCTGAGTTTTTGCTGATAGAATTGTATTTCATTTTGCCAATCTAGCTCCTGGTGGGCTCAGATAATGATGCTTTAAGATTGTATGACATCAACAACGTTACTTCAAAACTAGAAGATGGATATTCGATTGCTGCAGTCACCTTTGATGACTTTGAGCAGTTGACATCAGTTCACGTAAACTCAACAGATGATTGGTGCCTGACAAGTGGTTACTCCAAGAAAGTTGCCATATATGATGTATGCACTGGACAGCGCCTACAATTGTTCACGGACATGCATCGTGAACCAATAAATGTGGCTAAGTTTTCAAATCATTCCCCTAATCTCCTAGCAACTTCTTCATTTGATCGTGATGTGAAGATGTGGGACCTAAGACAGGATCCCATGCGACCTTGCTATACAGCTTCAAGCTTGAGAGGAAATGTGATGGTTTGTTTCTCTCATGACGATCTTTATCTACTCGTCTCGGCTGTAGATAACGAGGTACATATTTCACCTGAAATTCAATTTTCTTATTGATGTCGTAAATGTTGTTAGGAGCTTACATCATTTTGAGTAATTATATAATGGTTATTAAATTTGGTCCATATACTAAACTAGTTGGGTCTTATTAGACATGCTTAACGGCTTCGACCCGAAACTGTATCCTTAAGCCTGGAACCGGCCCATTAAGCCTGGAACCGAAACCATTTCCGGAATCCTCCCCGAATCTATTAGTGAATGGATCACGATGGTTTTTCACTTGTGAAAACGGAACAGGTTAGAATCTAAAAAATAAAAAAAATGAAAACAGTTGTTGGGATCCACCGGAACGATAGACAAATTTGCATGCTCAGGTTCCAAGTAAGATCTGGAGTTTTACGAATATATCTTAGTAAATCATGATGAATTTTAAATGTTTAATGTAGATATCATTGTTTCATTTATATTTATCATTTTGTATGATGTATTTACTCAGTTCAAATAATTTTGCCATTATTAATTTTAAAAAAGGCTCAGAACTGGTTGGAACCGGCCCGGAACTAGTGCATCCACTACCAGTTCGAGTAGTGAATCGGATTGGTTAACTGGAACCGGTTTTGGACCTGTTCTTATTGGTTCCGGCACTGGTGGATCCGGAACCCCGGAAACCGTTAAGCATGCCTAGGTCATTTAAATATATATTCATGACTAGGCAATGTTAAAATATAAGGTATTGTTTAGTTGAGTTTGTGTCAGCTCAAGATTTCTGGGGGTGAGTTCACGTATCCTGGCGGACAGGATCGTTTTATGATGGGTTTACGAAAATATTTCAGGTGAAACAACTTTTAGCTGTGGATGGGAGGCTTCACACGGATTTTGGGATTGTTTCGACTGGAAGTGCTTATAACTATACTCGTTCATATTATATGAACGGAAGAGATTACATTATCAGTGGAAGTTGTGAAGAACCTGCCATTCGTGTATGTTGTGCCCAAACCGGAAGGCGGCTGAAAGATATTTCTTTGGAGGTGGGTAGCAAACAAGATTTATACATATATATATATATATATATATCGCTCTTTTCTCAACTCTCTGTGAAGTTAGCTATCGTTTTAATGAAATGCTGAAAATTTGATGTTGTTCTTGTGACAGGATACAGGAGTGGGGAGCTCAATTTTTGTGCAGTCATTGAGAAGCGATCCTTTTAGAGTAAGTTCTTTATTTTCTATCTACATATACCGTGATCATATCTCGGCTGATTGATTTTCATATATCTACATTCAACATTACGTGTTGTTAGGACTTAACATCGGTTTTTGGAAAAGCTGTTGTCCTTACTATATACTTCTAATATCTTGAATTAACTATATTTATTTTACAAGAAAAATAGGATTGCATGAAATTGGCCCTACTTATTTTAGGCTAATTTAATATTTCGAGAACTTATGATCGAGCTTGCTTTGTTACTTTAACATAAATTGTTTTTACATAAACCTTTTTGAATGCAGCATTTTCACATGGCTGTCCTTGCTGCCTACTCTGGGCGAAAAGCCAAGAATGAAATTATCAAGGTGGTTTCTTATCAGTACCATTTTAGTTATTGTTATTACTATTATCTGTATTGTTGTTATAGTTTGGGTGTGTTGGTGGTATGCACAGGTCAACTTACTTTCAACAAGCCGTTGTGCCGAGGAACATAGCGCCGGCCCAAACGTGCGCTGCCCTTCCTATGGCAAGGGAGGCTGAGATCTCATGCATCTGAATTTTTACATCGAGTGAAGAAATTATTCAGCTATAGTCAGTCTATCATTTGAATTGTATATGCTACCCCATTTTTTGACATTGAACATTTTTTTTTAAAGAATTTGTATGTGTAAAATATTAATTAAGTTAAGATAAAAAACGAGTGATTCATCTTGTACTTATTTTGTTGAGCTATAGATCACTGTAGTAAGCTTTTTGTATGTTCTGTCCAATATAGACAATAAAATATCACAATCTAGCAAAAAGGCTAAATTTGAAATTTTCTGTTCTTTCGTTGCATTTCACGTGCTTGTGCATAAATACTCTACTACAGACATTTCAAATTTAGGATATTTGCTTTATGATACACTGATGAAGAATGAATCTTTGTATTCTGGTTCTAATAAATATTCTTGGCAACTATATGTAATGCAGTTCGAAGGCTTAAGAAAAGTGGCGTGGTGAACATTATCCACATGAATATATTGGCACAATACGAAGCATTTGAATAATTTCACAATGTTCCTAATACAATTCCCCCAAGAAAGGGCAAGTACCCAGCTTGACTACCTATCAGGACATCATAATTAAGCGTTAAACTGATACAGGCGTGGGTTCAGCCCTCAATGGGGGAGCAAATTCTAACATCCTTGAGAAGCTGATTTTCACAGCCTTTGTTCGTTTGTTCTCTGGTGCGTGGTTTAAAATACCGCACAAAAATCAAGAGTCAGTCTTCTTCCTCACAGACAAGAGACATTTGCAACCTCCATGCAAAATAATCGATTTTGCCAAGAATGAAGTTTCTTGCATTAACGTGCAAATGATTTTCCATCAGATTTCTGAGTTTTTCATCCTATTGGCTTTTACAAACAAACTGGAAAAGTTGAGTTCCCTTGCAACAAGATATATTATGAAACAAATGTACGCAGCCGCAAATGTGGAAACCACAGAAATGAAGAAAGCACCACTCTTCCCTTTGTCGGAGAAAAAATCAACCAAAAGATAGCCATTGATAGCCATCACCAGGGAAGCCACAAGCCATGATACTATCTACAAACCGAAAGGACACGAACGTTTTAGTTTGTTTCTTTTCTTGCTTCTGAACAAGAAAAACTAGGCGAATTCAATATCTTCAGATATGTGCATAAACAACTAGTGTATTTCTAACGGAATAAACAAGAGCCTCCAAAACATATGAAGTGCAGAGTTTGTTCGTTACGTGGAATGACCAACCAATCCAAACAGAAAATCTCTCCTGTTTTACACATAACAAAGGATGGAATCTGAACATTTATGAACACGAAAATACCTGCAGAGCAGTGCCAATTTTGAAAATGCCCATTACTCTCTCTTTTGATACCAGGCAAAGCAGGGGAATGAGAGCAAATGGTATCTGAACAGACTGAAGCACGTTAAGCCATTCATTTAGGACATCCAACGAGTCCTCCGATGTATCAAAAAGAAGAGCAACAATAAGTGTCGGGATAATAGCGAAGCTTCTTGTTATAAGTGCCCTTATCCACTTTCTCAACCGTAAATTTAGAAATCCACCCATAATAAATTGGCCAGCATAAGTGCCAGTTATAGTACTACTCTGGCCAGCTGCTAGTAAACCAATAGCCCAAATATAATATATTGGAAATATTCCTCCTCCATACTTTTCATGAAGATACTGCCCTGCATTTCCGAGGCCAATATTGTTGGCTTGTTCTGTACCATAAAATGCCTTGGCAAAAACAGCCATGACAAACAGATTTATCATGAAAGAGATTGATAAAGCCAGGCCAGACTCGATCGAGTAGTACTTGAGGGCTTCTCGAACTCGACCTATCTTGTTTTTGTCGATATCTCTAGATTGTACTAGGGCGGAATGTAAATATACATTGTGAGGCATTATAATACACCCGACAACTCCTACTGCCTGCTGTATAGTTTTGGAGCTGAGTTTTGGAACCAAAATGCCTATATTCACAGATCAAATTAAAGAAATGTTATCCAGAAGTTCACTTTTATCGACTGAGTTAGAGAAAAAATCTCACCGAGTAAAAGTTCACGGCCACTAGGCTTTGTTTCACCAAACATCCATGCAAATGAGGCGGCCATGGTTGCTATAAGAACGGCAAAAAGTGCTTCCAATTTTCTCACACCATAGTTCTCCAAAAACAAGAAGATGAAACTGCATCAAGAAAGTGTCAAAACTGAACAGTTCAGATGTCAAATATAAATGTTGAACCAGTGTCCGAGTAGTTACTGGACATTACGTTATTTGAAAAAGAAACAAATGAAAAACATCCTCAAATTTTAGGAATTTAATATCATGAAGTCTCAACCACTGCAGACATCAGAAAAACACACCGTACACAAAAGTGAAACTTCATTTACGCTGCTTACTTATTTCAAATACTTGCGAGGAATAATAAAACAATCCCATAAGCAATAAATACTTCAGACTCGCTTGTCCAAATCCAAGTAGAGAATTTGATCGAATCTATCACCATTCACCAATTCAACCTCAATCAATGGTATTTGTCACCCACCAATTTACACACATTAAAAACAGAAAATGACTAAATAAATTTCTTAACCATTCAAGGTAGTGTTATTTTCAACAAGTAGCCAAACTCATCAAGTGATAAAACCAAAGATATTCGCGTGCAATTATTTACCAGTCAAGAGCAGTGATAATGACTCCAACCCAGAGAGGAAAGAAACCAGCGCTCAAAATCCTGATAGCAATAGCACTGCCAATCACTTCCTGAATGTCAGACCCAATCAGGGCCAGCTCTGTCATGATCCAAAGCAACAGTCTAGCCCAGTTAGGATACTCCTCTCTGCAAAATTCCGCCAAGTGACGGCCCGTTGCCACGCCGAGACGAGCCGCCAGCAGCTGAACCAACAGGCCCATGGCGGTGGCCCACAAAAGCAGCCACAGAAGAGAATAACCCGCAATCGCCCCTGCCTGGAGATCCCCCTCAAGGTTACCCGGATCCAGGAAGGCTATACTCATCAAGAATCCCGGACCCGTAAATAGCCATAGCTTCCGCCACGAAAAAGGCGGCGCCTTGGTGGAATACTCGTCGGTGTCAGCCCCTTCGTCCACTCCAATGACGTGGACTTTCTCAGATGCGACATAGGCTCGTTCTTCTTCGTCTTCATTGGACAAATCGGTTGGCCGATTCGTTAGCAACGGTTGCTGCTGGTCTTCTTCGAGTGAAGGCATGTTTCTTGAAGAAAAATCACCGAAGAACGACCAAAATTCACGCTAATGCTGGTTAACAGGAAATAGTTCTGGGAAAGTGACTTGGAGATGACAGTTTGAGGGTGCATTTATGGAATGATCGCAAAGCTAGGGTCATCGGCTTCCTCACTAATTTTAACATTAATTAATCTCGCACTTTTTTGCAGTGTGACAGTAGGCATAAAAGATGAAACAAAGCTTGTGGGGGAGACAAAGTCATAAAACAGATTCCACCGCTATTGCTATTATTGTAAAGATTCAATTTTTATTCTAAATTTGAAAGAAAAAAAAATGGTGTAAGTAGGTTATATATTTCGTATAGGGTCATTTAGATATGGGTCACAAAATTTTAAACATTTCAAGTTCATAAAACATGCAAAAATACCCAATTATCGAGATCTTACAGGAAATTTTTTTAAAACAGAATTAAAGGCAGTTGGTGGATTATTTCCACCATTTATGTATGATGTTCCCCAAGAAGATGAAGCACGAGTTTTATGGTGGGGTTGATTGCACTTGATGATCATAAGGGGAAAAAAAAGAGTGTCAATTTTGGAAAGCACCTCACTTGTTTATATTTTTCTTGATATTGTCTTAATTTAGGTTTTAGAACGAAGGATGACCCACAATTCGGACAAAAAAATCGAAACACTATTGGACAAGATCGCAAGACATATCAAAAAACAGACATTTAAACTCTTTTTATTCGATCTGTGATATAAATATTAGTTATTAATGATTAAAAATATCAACAATATTATACACACAATCATTTGAAACCCATTAACCTTGAGAATGGATAGGGCTTTAAGTTTAAACCTGTCCGACATATCTAGGGTTTCATTGAATAGATTTTGACGATTATGTTTGAACTATTTAGAGCATAAACCAAATATTTGGGATGAGTTCAGAAACAAAAACTTTTGGATCTAAAGAACGTATTATCAGATGAAACTTTTTAATTTTATTTTTTTATATTATGATAAAAATTGAAGAATAAGTTTTTATAAACCGTATATTTTAGATGCTTAACTATGATGAAATGTAAGGTCTTATTTCAGATATTTATATTTAATAAAATAACAAATGTCAATGTATTCGGTATCTTTTTATTATGGTCTCAAAATAATACAATCAGTATCATGAATTAGTTGGTGGCAACGTACATATGTTTTTTTTTTTTTTTTTTTTTTGCGGTTAAACATCGTTTGCATCCAAAAGATTCTTATTTAAAATGTATGTTACAAATAAAAGTAAAACAAAGAAATAAAGTGAAGAATATCTTATTTATTTAAAATCTCACGTGAACCCCAATTGTTATTATTAATTTTTAAGATTTTACTTTTTACCTCAAACATTCTCGTGGGACCCCAACAATGGCACACGTCTTTCTCAAATGTCAGCCAAAGCGAGCAGCCACGAAGCTTCGTATGTTCGCATATGGCATTTAATATTGGTGCGTGGAATCGACGGGCTTTCGTGTGTCACTACCATGTGCTTCCCACTTCTCGTTGGGTTTCACGACAAAGCTCTTTTGGAAGAGAATCTCTTCCACTCCTCGGTTTCAGATAAAGTCAGGAGATGTCAGCCAATTCCATTAGCAACCTCGGAATATTATTGCAGCCATGCCTATGTATTTTTATATTACCGCTCCTAACATACTGCGTGGATTAGGTTTTAACTTAGGCAGATTTTAGATATATGTTTGGCTTGCGTTGGTTAATGTATTTAGAATTTTTCCCGTCGGTGTTATTGTCTGTTTTCTGTTGCTTATCAAATATGAGTAATGTCACCGGTAGATCCTATTAATCAAAATGAACACATGCTATATTTTATGGGATGATCGTCATCATATATTCTCAATAATCATTAATTCATGCGAGTGTCTCGAATAATTAATGCATCAATGAAATCGAAATCAATATATCATAAAAATGTACAAATAATTAATGGACCAATTAAACTAGAATTTTAAATAATTTCAATTCGCTTTATTTGTAGGCTAATCCCCAAATGTGGAGAGGTGAATGGCCGGTTCTTAATTAAAAGATAGGGTATTAGGTCTCTTGGGAGACGGTCTCACGAATCTTTATCTGTGAGACGGGTGAATCTTACCAATATTCACAATAAAAGTAATTTTTTTCATAGATAACCCAAATAATAGATCTGTCTCACAAAATACTACCCGTGAGACCGTCTCACATAATTTTTTACCATATTTATATTATAATTTCACAACCACCATTCTACATAATTATATAATTATAAATATTCTCTAACCTATTTAAACATAAAAATGACATTGAAACCCAAAAGAATATATATGTATATAGCATATATGGATTGAGACTAGACTGAAGTAAAGCCCAGTCCAACACACCATATAAGTTGTACGTTACTGGTGAATTACATATCATTTTGAATATAATCCAACACTTTATCTTAATTTTTTTGAGAATCCCAAAAGAAATCAAAAGTAAATTGTGCTAAAACGAGAAAGACATATATACACTACAAAAAGTCCTGTAAGACAGTCTCAGTGGTCAATTTTTTATGAAACCGATCTCCAACTTGACATGATCCATAAAAAAATATTACTTTTTATATTAAAGATATTACTTTTCAATTTCACTTTAAATATAGATCAGATTAACTCATCTCACAGAAATAAATACATAGATCGTCTTACAAAAAACATAATCATATATTTACACAAATAAATATTCCCCAAAAGCTTGTCTGAAAAAAACAACTATCCTCAATTTAAAAAAAGGATGGTTATGGTATTTTGGAAAATATGAAGCATATATAGTTAGATGCATAGCTATATATAAGTCATATAAAAAAGAAGAAAATTATATTTTTGGTCATGTAACTTGCACATTTTTTTAATTTTGATAATGTTATTAGTCAATTCAAAGTTTTAGCATATTAACTTGTATTTTTAAAATTTATCTTTCAGTCATTTTACCAGAATGTTGACGTGGTACTGGAAAATGCCGACATAATACTAAAACTCACGTGAAATCAGAAAATGCTCATAGGGTACTGGACATTGCTCACATATCAGATGTCACGTCAGCACTCTAGTGAAAAGACTAAAATTTTAAAAAGTACAAGTTATTGAACTAAATCGTAAATTGATCGATAGTAAGACAAAAAAAAATGAAAAATGTACAAGTTACATGACAAAAAGATATAACGCCCAGTTTGGTAAGTGTTATTACAGGTGAATTATTTAGTAGTATTTTGTTTGCTTGCGTTTTTAAAGTTGCATTGAGTACGTGTTAGACAAATTTGACTGTTTCTCCTGGAGAATACATCTATGCTTTAAAGCTGGATAACATTTATCAGCCAACATTCAGAAAGTGAAATGACCAAAATATCCCTGAATGTCAATTAAAAAATTGCAAGTGGGTTTGGTCCACTCCATTGTCCTTCTTTCTTCTTGTAGAAGTGACCACCGCACAGTACATCCGAAATTGAAAGTGCACAACCGTAGATCCTCATTTCTCCCAGGTAGATCTTGCTTTCTTGTACGGGTTCGAATCAGAGTTGTAGCTTTAATTTCTGAGCTCACCTGAAAAAAAATTATCAGAAAAACATGTTCATGCTTTATGTTGGATCTTCGGTTCAGAATAACACGGATCTCACCTCGTCTGGCGATCTTCACGGATGAAGAAATTGGGGAGGGTTTCCAATTCGCGTTCCAATTTTTTGGAAACAGTGAGTAGCTTTGGGGATAAGTAAATAGACATGAGAAATATTTTCAAATAAAATATTAAAGGATATTTTGGTCATTAATAAATTTGTCATGATCTTATCACTCTTATTGAATTCACAACACACATGATATTATATATCTCTCAAATTAAATATCTTATCTTATCAAACATTTATCAACCAAATTATCAATAATTCAGTTATCACATCCTACACACCAAGCGAACCCTAATTTTATAAGATATACGGGACAGTTCACCAAATTTGCTAGTAAATTAATATAGAAGAATTTGGTAGCATTTATTTGAAACTTATGAAAATTTTAAAAATTTAATTGGATAGACTTGTTCATATTACATTTTAATATAGAAAATCAAAGTTGAGTGAAGTTAACATTATTTTAGAAAGAATATTTAATTATGGGGGAAAGCCCAGCCCTCTGGAAGCTAGTTTAAATTTATCAAAAAGATTGTAAAAATATATAGGTAAGGAAATAATGGTGTCCTAAAGGCGAATTCGAGGACTTCACTATGTGAGAAGATGCACAATTGGATTCCGAAATAATCGATAATTAACCAACGATGAATAATTAATTACTCGCAATGCGAAACAAAGATATGTTCAACCCTACAATATCACACTTTAATTTACAACTTTAGACAGCTAGCTTTCCCCCAACTTTCAGACATTACATGACAATCACGAAGTGCACATTATTTGAATCTTACACACAAAAGCATACAATCAAATTCAAAAACGAAAACTTGAAACCCAACAAACTTCTAAAGCTTTAAACATAGTCCACATTCAAAGAACAATTCTTTTGTTCGACAGTCTCCAGAGCATGTTTGTTTTTGGGCAGCATTGCTCGAAAATCTTCCTGCGATCAAATGCGCCGCTCTGGTGTCCATTGGGGAGCTACAGGGCTGAAATGGACGGATAGAACTCGAGCATTCAGTAGTTCAACGATAGGAGTGAAGCTCACGCATCTCGGGGCTTTGTACTGATTAATCGACGCGCCTCTTGATATCGCATAATCCATCAGCTCTTCGAATGTCCCCATTTTCACAACCCGGATTTCTAGAGGCCCGACCGAATTATCTGCGACTCGGCATTGTCTGTAAACTGTGTTCATCGCTTCTTCCATAACTAGGCAGCATTTGGCTAAGACATCGTCGCTGGGGGGTTTTGTTGGATCTTTGATGAGCAGTTCCCAGTAGATCACATAATGTCCTGGAATTGAACTTGTATCGGCATAGCTAGTGTACTCGACCACGGTAGTATCGTACTGGCGTAGCAAAACCGAAGCGTTTTCGACTGCCTTTTGTAGCTCAGATTCGTCTGTCTTATCAGAATCAATGCTCAACAAAACATTCTTCCTCCTTATGAACTTGAACTGCGGCGCGGAGTTGTGAAAACCAGTTACTCGGAGGATGTCGCCTACTCGGTATCGGCATAGACCTGAATAGGTGGAGACCACAAGCTCGTACTCCTTTCCCACCTCCAAATCCGCCAAATCCACCAGCCGTGGGGGTGAATCCCGGGAGAGAGTTATCGGGTTATTCGGGTCGTGAGGAATAAACTCGAAGTATCCCATGTTAGGCATGATGGTGTAGGAAACCTGTGAAGGTTTCGTCATAGGCTTCAAATTAAGCCCGAAATAGCACTCGGAGGAAGCGTACATGGTGCAAGATTGCGGCAGGCCTCCACTGTAGAAATCAAGAAGCGGTATATATTGTGCCATGGCGCCAGTAACAATAACGTCGAGATATTTTGTATTCGGCCATATTCTTGGGATTATACTGTCCCAGTTTTCGCCTTGACATTCATTGAAAATAAAATCAGCAAGATCTGTGTTTGGTTTAAGAATCTTAGCCACACATTCTCGAATAGAACTGTCTGTAATTCTAGGGTTTAAGGAACCCGTGGAGATATCATGCACAAGTTGTCTCCAGTTGAGTTGGAGAAACCGGATGGCTCGCAGAAGACCGGAGGCAAAAACGGCCCCAACTCGGAGAACCTCTTCACGCATGAGAAGGCCACAAAGCATCTGAGTGTACATGCTTTGGAATGAATCACAGCAGAGAATCGCTTCGTCCGGGCTCGTGTACACGTTATACGGGTCGTAGGGTCGGGTCTTGAATTGATCACTCTTATAGTAGCTGGTGAGCACCGGGCGTGCAACCAACCCGCCCGGAGTTTTCGCTTCGGCCTTCACAAAAAGAAAGTATAACCCTTTTCCCTTGTCAAGACCTGGAACGTATCTGGTGATCACAAATAGAAGAATATTCGTTACAATCTAGCAAATCATGTTTATGTGGGAATTGTTCATGATAATATTGCATTTATGAGCCAATAATAATGTTAGAATATTCTTACAGGCTCATTACAGGGTTGAGAAGAGAGTACAACAATTGTCGGCGGTCCATTTCTTCCTTTATTGTTGGCATAAGCTTTCTTTCACCAGCCGATGTTCCAGAACTGCATATTCAGTCAATAAAGTGGTAAGAAAACCCTAAGAAAAAATTAGTCATTTATTTAATAAATTGAATTTTGTGAATCTTTTGGCAAATTTTTCTTTACTAGTTACAAGGTTTTCATTCTAAAACTAATTATATTTATAACTTATTTGTGTAATAAAACTTATATTATCTTATATTCAAACTAGTTTAATTTCATTTTGTTCACTAATATGCATAAAATTGGATCTCAGAAAATATTTTTTTCCTTTTCTGGGACATGCAAAACACCTTTTTCTCGAGACTATGCAGAATTAGAATTAGCTAAAACAAGAAAGAAATATATACAAATTTATCGCTTTCCTTTCCAATATACTTACCTGGTAAGAAACTCAGAGATGGGGTGAGAGCAAATAATTGGAGAGAAATCCCCGCAAGCGATACGCTGAATCTCTGGCTGAAGATCCTCGTACGTCACCACCGGGATCCTAGACTTGAACAAATCCCGATCAGTAGCACCACCGAGATCGAACCTCTGGAGGTACTCAGTTTCAGCATTTTGGCTCAGAATCTCAGCCAACACCCTTGCTTGTACAGAATCCGTGTTTTTGGTCATCTCTTCGATAAACTGAAGTGCCTTGGCGAACTTCTCGTTCGGCGGGTGGATCACAGCCTCCGGAGAGAGCGAAGAATCAACCGCCATGATCGGAGAAAGTAAGTAAGAAAGAAAGCTGATGAGTAGACTTTGACGAGAATTGAGTTTCAAGATTGTGTTTGTGGTGCAAATTTTGAGGAACAAGCGATGGTTTATATAGTAAGCAAGATTTGTCCTTTTCACCTATTTTTTGGGTGAGTTATGTATTACAAATTATGTCATGTTATATTCTATATTCCTCGTTTGTTTTAAATATTATATTTACTATAGCATAAAGTTGAAATTTAAATATAATCCTTTTTTAATCTTTTGGTCACATAATTTATTTGCAAAATTTTATTATATAATATATTCTTTAATAAATTTTCAAATAAATACTTTATGAATCTCTTAAATTGATAAATTGACCATGTCGAGATGACATTAAATTAGAATTGAATGAAATATTCGTTTTCAATATCTCTATAATCGAAAATAAATAAATATTTTTATATTATAGGACTTTCATAAATAGAATAAAACATATGAAAATTAACTACAAATATTGGAGGTTATACACCATATATAATCTTATTAATTAATTATCTCACTAGTATAATTAGATAAATACTAGGATTATTTTAAACATCGGGCAGCCGGACTGGATATCCCTCTTCATTTTCTTTTTTGTAAGAAACATATCTGGCCCAAGGTAATGTACCACGAGGAGGTGACACCCGGGGACCACGTGACGTCACCTTGTCTACCTTGAACCAAACATATTTAGATAATTTAATCAGGGTTATTTAATGTCAATTAAAATATTAATTATGCAGTTATGGCGTGGACATCCTTAGTTTGGTAATTTACGTTGGTGTTAGGATTTTTGTTTTTGTAATGACACTAAACGTCCACTTCATGCTTATATCCCCATGTCGGATATATAGATTGCTATCCGGCAATTGCCTCATGATTTCCTGATTTGCCTTAGTTTTCATCGTCAATTAAATTAATCCCTTGATTTTATCAGTAATTATATAGATATACTAGTTTTTATTATGAAAACATTAGTTTAGTGTTAGAAAGTATGCATATCGTTTTATTAAAAATTATAATTAATAGTAATTATAATATTTTAAATCATAAAACAGTTTAAATAGCACAGTTTGATTGCACTATGAGTCGAAAGAATTATTATACCCATTGAAATTTGATGAGATTTAGAGATTCTGAAAATTGAAAAAAAAGAGCGTCGAAAATATGAGCTTAAAAAAAAGAGACTTATGAACTCTGCCCCAAGGTAATGTAAGATATTAGTTTTAGATATGCAACAAATTATCAACAATAAGTGTCATTTAAATATATAGTTATGCACATCATTATTTTGTTAAAGTTCTAGTGCTACAATTGATTTTATTTTCGAAAATTCCGGAGTTTTTTTATTTTGAAAAAAAAACAGTAAAAATCTCTCATCCTTTCTAAGCTATTCAAACAAGTTTTCATTGATCCGGTGCATAATAATAAAGAGATGGAGTTTCGAGTTCAAGAACAGGTCAAGTTTTCATTTAAAATCTGGGAACAATATTTCGATCAAAGACAAATCCCAGGTACCCTCATTGTTCGACATTCTAGGCGACAAACCTAGGTCAAATAGCAAATTAGCATAACGATGGACAAATGAGGCCCAACAAAATTGTAAAATTTAATGCGCACATACACAAAAGTCGACAAAAATCCTAATTAACGACATGAAATCCAAAAACAAAGAAGCCAAAAAGAAATGATTGCAGTTCTTTTTCTTTTTCGAAAAGTAAAATTTTCGAAATCACCTACAAACACACTCGAAACGAGAAGCTGCCTTCTCCAACTTAAGCCGGCTAGGATTCCGCATCTTCTATTACCAAAAAATAAAATAAAATATATTAGTAATAATACAATATCTAAGAAAAATTTAGTCGAAATATTTTTCCCCTACAATTGTATTTTCTGTCCAGTATATATATATATATATATATATATATATATATATATATATATATATCTTTACGATTTGGTATTTTATATTATCACATTTCAGTTTTAGTACCGTATTTTTGGTAATTTTTTTAGTCCATTCTCATCGAAAGTGATGATGTTAAACTACATCAGGAAAAAAATTAAAATCGAAAAAAATAACAAATGAAACTTAGATTTAATAATATTGAACACCAAAATTACAAAAGACCATGCAATTTTTCGTGTAATTTATTATAAATTTCCTTTAAAAATCGAAAAGCAAATAAAAAATTTACGCCGCTTCGCAATTTGTATAACAGCTAAACGCTAGCTGGTTGGTGGGATGCCTGTTAACGCGTCATTTTATTTTATTCTTTGATTAACCGACTTATAAAGACTAAATCACATTCTTAATGAATTAATTAATTACCCTATGTATTAAATTAAATCTGATTAATTCTACAGGCTACCTAGTTAATGAGAATCAGCTTAATATTCTTTGTCCTTTTTCTTTCTCGTTTCCTTTAGATCGATTACACACCGTACAATTGCAACGTGGAGAAAATTTCTTTTTATGTATTTTGAGTTACAAATCACGTCTTAATTTCAATATTAATGTGTTGTTCTTTACGTTTACATCGAAGAAATTATGTACTCCCTCTTGTTCCAGCACATGTATTAAATGCTATATCGGGTACAATGGTAAGTGTGTGGGAGACACTTCTCGTTTACAAGACAAAAGTGTTACACTGACAAAAGCCATTTTTGAATATGTATAAAACCATCTTTAGATTTCAAAAGCGAGCCAACCTATTAGAAAAAATATACATCCATTCAAAACACAGAGTGTTGACACCATATCACTTTACTATGAAATACTAGATTGGTCTATCTTGGTCCGTGCATTAAGAATTTAAGATATAAAGGTTTCTGATCTTATTTCATAAAGATCCAGATAAGTACGAAGTTTAAAGCTTCAATAAATATAGATATACCTAATATATCGAAACTCATTGCTTGTGAATAAAGAAAAAATATTTAAAAAATCTACCTTTGTGTGATTCCGGTTGAAGCATGCCGAATATTACTGACATAGAGTCGATAAATCATTGCTAGAAATATGCCAAGTTTTAGTGTGCTCAGTACGTCAATTTTCAATGAAGTAAATTAAAAGAATAAAATGTTATCATACCGAAACTAGAATTTATTATAAGATAAAAAACAAAATTAGATCAAATTAGGAGATCATTTTTTTCTATTTTCCCTCGAAGTTTATTGTCAGGATATTCCATAGTTCGTGGGGAGAGTTCAAACGTTAAAAGTCGTGGACCAACCATTAATTTTTAAATCCCAGTGGTTCAGAAGTAATCAATTCAATGAAACTTCTATGACATTAATAGTTATACTATTAGGCATGCATAGTTTGGTACTATGATACAGAAGAGATTGATAAATAATCATTTTTATCTCATGTTTGGTACTTTTTTAAAAAACCCATGATAATATCATGGGCCCTTGATAAATAATTTTTTATAATGATAAAATATCTCTTCTATTAGGTGTGATAATTTTAATTTAATGATAAAATACACTACAAATGATTTAATTGCCCTCAATTTATAAATGATTTTTATAAATATATAGGTAGAAATTAAAATCAAATAAATATTTATTTATTTTTATATATTATATAATATGATAATTATATAAATGAATTCGAGATAATTATATAAATAATTTTTATAAATATCAATAAAATTATTAGTATCACTCGATTAACCTTAAAAATTGATATTTGACTTTACTCACAAAATCAATGGCTCAATTATCATATTATATAATATATAAAATTAGGTAAAAATAAATAAATCATGCAAGCACTATCGGCGCATGAACAAATAAAAAATATGAATTCAAGCAACAACTTTGAAATTATAAAATTTATTATGGTAAGGTTAATTTTGTCATTACAATCTAATATATAAATTTAATTACTCTTATTAAAATAATACCAAACATTAAATATAATATCCTACATCTTATTTATCCTTAACTTATCCTTATATTATATATCACATGTTTATCCTATCATGTGTACCAAACTATGTATTATAGATTAAAAATTCAACGTCGATCAAATACCCTTTCTTAAAATAGATTTTTTTAATAAAAAAAAAACTTGGAAATCCGTACAAAATTTATAATTGTACAGTTACAATGACTTTTTTGGTACGAATTCGTAAACAATCTATTGTACTTGGCTGATCTAATATGGTTGTCTAATAACAGGTAAAAATTTATGTTCATGGAGTTGTAACAAGAAAAATCTTGTAAACTTCCAATTTTATTATATTTTTTAGAGAAATCAGAATTTCATTGAGAAATATTAAACCCGAGTTACATCACAATATATAATATCTTTGAAAAAGATAGGAATAACATCATTGTTATTAGTTGTCCCATGTCGGTTGGATAAAATATCTGAGAGTTGTATATATGGTCTTGGACAATCCTCTTCCCTTGAGTTAGCTTTTGGGGTTGAGTTAAGCTTAAGTCTCAATCTTAACAATTGTACACTATATCGTTCCTAAAACATAAAGCCTTTGTAGCCATGAGATGTGCCATCTGATTTGAGGTCCTTCTACAATGGTTAAGTGCAGCTCCTGGAATATCATACATATATAGACGACGTTCCTCCGCTAACGGTGCATACATGGAGAAAGGGTTAGACTTACGAATGGCCTGGATGGCGGCAAGTGCATCCGATTCTACAATCCAAGTAGTCCAGCCTGAGTTTAAAGATTTCAAAACTCCTTTAATTGCCATAAGTTCTACTAAATGAGGAGAGGAACGCCCATACAAGCAATTTCCTTCTGCAAACAAAATGTGGTCGTTTGTGTCTCCACCCACCAAACCCATTCCAACATATTTTTTGAATTAATAATGGAAGCCATCAACGTTCAACTTGAGAATCCCATCTGCGGGCGGTTGCCAAGTTATAATTTAATTATGTTTTATACCATTGAGAGCAATACCAATAAGCATCACTTGATGGCTATTCCTTACTTTATTGGCACTTGCAAGGATATCGTCACATGATAGTTCGTGTCTCTGAAAATCCCGACGGCTCCTCGCTGAAAGGAATATTAATCATGGTTTCCAATATATAATTTAATCTTTGAAATATTCTTTTCCTCAAATTTAATTTCTTTATTGATAAGATTATGTGAGTTAAAGAAGAAAACAACAGTCCATCAACAGAAAAGAACAGCCGTCTATCAATAGAATAAGCCCACAAAATGCATAATCCAAATCAATGAAAGAAAAAGCCTTAAGTGCTAAAAGCCCATGAAGAAGTCCATCCTTATACATAACAGAATACTGTTTTATTTGTTGTAACAAACAGGAGTTAGATGTCATTACTTTATTGGTTGTTTCAAGTATAAATGTATAACGAGAATATGAGAAACAAATCATGGAATGAAATTCGATTCTTAGTTCTCCTTTTTCGTTTCTCTATTTTGGTATCAGAGCCACCAAGAAATGGACTGACGCCTCTCTTGATCCTGGCTCCATATCATCACTGAATATTATCTCTATCAATCCTAACCTTCTACTCACCAATCCGGCCAATCAGATAAACTCTGTTAAATTAACAGATGAAAATTATCTCCTATGGAATCTCCAAGTTCTAGTTGGGCTAAGGGGACTTGGCCTTGAAAATTTCATTTCAACCCACCCCCTGTTCCTTCTCGTGTCATCTTCAGTGATGGAGCTTCGGAAATTGTCAATCCAGCATTCATTGCTTGGTGTCATCAGGATCAACTCCTGTTTTCTTTTCTTTTGGCATCAATGAGTGAAAGTGTCCAAGCCCAAATGATTGGTTGTGATACTTCTGTTCAGCTATGGTCTCGGGTGTCTACTCTTTTTGCTACACGCTCAAAAGCTCGAGTGATGCACTACAAGCTGCAACTGCAAACATTCAAAAAAGGGGATTTAAGAATGAAAGATTATATTATTAAGATGAAAGGCTTCATGGATTACTTGCTGCTTGTGGTCATCCCATTTCAGATGAGGACCAAATTTAACATATCATTGGTGGTGTGGGAATTGAGTATGATTCGGTTGTGGTGCATATTACCTCCAAAACCGATTCTCTCAATTTCTCTGAAGCTAGTGCCCTTCTCATGTCCCATGAAGGGAGGCTTGATTCTCACAACCTCAATGTTGCATCTCCACCCACAGCAAACACTGCTGTATTTCCTCAGCAACGGAAAATAGACAATCAAATTCCAGTACGTCAGTCTTTTTCTTCATCCCACAGAAGCCGAGGTAGAGGAAGATTTGGTAGAGGAGGAGGTCGAAAACCTTGGTTCACTAACAATGGCAAACCAACCTGTCAAATCTGTGGGATTCAGGGTCATGTTGCTGAAATTTGTTACCACAGGTTTGACAAAGAATTTGTCCCAACTCAACGTTTCTCATGACCTCCTCGCACTTCTCAAGCTAATTAAGCAGCCTTTACCACCACTAAATCTGAATCTTCACCTGAAGAATGGTGGTACCTAGATTCTGAAGCATCCCATCATGTTACTCATGATCTTTCCGATCTTTCCACTAAGAGCGAGTACACTGGAGATGGTAAGATACACATGGGAAATGGTGCAGTTTTGTCCATCTTTCACATTGGCAAGTCTAAATTTTCCTCTTCTTCTTTTTCTCGAGATTTCATTTTAACTAATCTTCTTAGAGTTCCTATGATAACAAAAAATCTTATTAGTGTGAGCAAATTTGCTCAAGATAATCATGTTTTCTTCGAGTTTCATCCTCTTTTCTGTCTTGTGAAGGATCTAGCAACACAAGCAATCATACTCCATGGGACTTTGCATGAAGGTCTCTATAAGTTTGATCTCAGAAAGCATGCCTCAATTTCCTCCTCACGGGCACTCTGTTTAAACTATGCCCTTCCTTCTGCCAATAATTCAGAACAAGAGTTACTCACTGATCGTCGATCCTCTCCAGTATTAGCACAATGGCATCTTAGGCTAGGACATCCCACTTTTTCTGTAGTCAAGAAAATTTTACGTACTTGTAATGTTCCTTTTTCCAGAAATGAGATTGTTAATTTTTGCAATGCTTGCGAACTTGGAAAGAGTCATCAATTACCTTTTTCCTCTTCAAACACTACTGTCTCTATGCCCCTTGAACTAATCTGTTGTGATATATGGGGACCTGCTCATACCACTTCCAGAAATGGCTCTCGCTATTACCTAAGTTTTGTTGATGCTTATAGCCGTTACACTTGGATTTACTTTCTTAAACTAAAATCTGAAGCTGCCCAAATATTCATGCGTTTTAAGAAACATGTTGAACTTCAGTTTGATAAGAAAATCAAGTGCATTCAATCTGACTCATGGTGGGGAGTTTAAATGTTTGACTCATTTTCTTCAAAATTGTGGTATCATTCACCGATTTTCTTGCCCTTACACCTCTAAACAAAATGGCCTTGTTGAATGAAAACATCGTCACACTGTCGAAACTGGACTTTCCCTTCTTGCTCATGCATCAATGCCTCTTTCTTACTGGGAAGATGCATTCTCCACTGCCGTTTATCTTATCAACAGGCTTCCCACTTTAGGTCTTCATGGAGTAATTCAACTCCAGAAATCGTACAACAAAGCTCCGAATTATTCTCTTCTTCGCACTTTTGGTTGCCTTTGTTTTCCCTGCCTCCGTCCATATAATGCTCATAAAATGGGGTTTCGATCATCTCCATGTGTTTTTCTTGGGTATAGTAATCTTCATAAAGGCTATAAATGCATCAACAGCTCCGGAAGAGTCTATATTTCAAGACATGTAAAGTTTGATGAACTAACTTTTCCATTTGCTTCTTCAAACTTTAACAGCTCAACCTCTACCAACACCGATTCAGACTCTTTTTGTATATACTTACTACATATTCAATCACCTTAATCTCTTCACACTTCTTCTGAGTCTATTGTCTCATCCTTTTCTACCTCAAACTCCCAATCACCCTCACTACCCCCTGATACTTCTTCTGTTTCATGTTCTCCAATGGCAACCGCTTCTCCTTCCCATCTGAATCACCATCCCATGATCACTCGTGCTAAAGACGGTATCTACAAACCCAAGGTTCTGATCACTACCAACTCAGCGGATTCTGAACCTCTAAATTTCAAAGATGCTCAAACCCGTCCCGAATGGTGTACTGCTATGCAATCTGAATATGCTGCGTTGATGCAAAACCACACATGGACTCTAGCCAAGGTTCCTTTGAGTACACCTATCATTGGCTGTAAATGGGTGTTCAAAACTAAAACCAATCCCGATGGTTCAGTTGCTCGGCACAAGGCTCGTCTAGTTGCTAAGGGTTACTCTCAAACTCCGGGGCTAGATTTCTCCGAAACTTTTAGTCCAGTGGTTAAGCCAACCACCATCAGAATTGTGTTAACCATTGCCATCTCACAAGGATGGCATGTGAAACAAGTTGATGTCAATAACGCATTTCTAAATGGTACGTTATCTGAGACAGTGTTCATGACACAACCTCCAGGGTTCGAGATCATTCATCCAAACAAACATCTGGTGTGTAAACTGCACGGGGCTCTTTATGGGCTCAAACAAGCTCCGCCAGCCTGGTTTGATAGACTTTGTCACTCTCTTCTATCCATGGGATTTGTTGAGTCCAAAGCTGATGCTTCTTTGTTTATTAAAATTACTGTTATTTATGTTCTCTACGTTCTTGTCTATGTCGATGATATCCTTAATCACAGGTAATAACAAGATGCAACTTGATGCCATCATCCACCAATTGAACTGTCAATTTTCTCTCAAAGATCTTGGTGAATTATCTTATTTTTTGGGAGTTGAAGTTGTCAAGTCCTCGTCCGGTTCTCTTTTTCTAACACAATCTAAATATACCCGAGACTTGCTACTTCGTACAAAGATGAATGATGCAAAACACTTTCCTACCCCAATGGCTACTGGTGTTAAATTATCTTCAGCTGATGATGAACATTTCTCTGATGCTACTCTTTATCGGAGTACGGTTGGGGCGCTTCAATATTTAACGATTACTCGCCCTGACATAGCTTACAGTGTAAACAAAGTTTGTCAGTTCATGCAATCTCCATCTCTTTCTCATTGGAAGGCTGTAAAACGCATTCTTCGATATTTGAATGGCACACTTCAGTTTGGAATCTCTCTCACTGCATCCTCTGATCTTTCCTTGCAAGGCTATTGTGATGCTGATTAGGGCAGTGACCCTGATGATCGCCGTTCCATGTCTAGATTTTGTTGGTTCCTTGGCAAAGCCCCGATCTCATGGAGTTCCAAGAAGCAATCTGTTGTTTCCCGCTCAAGCACAGAAGCTGAATATCGTAGTCTTGCCAATGCCACCAGCTGAGTTACTTTGGATTAAATCTCTCTTATCTGAACTACATATTCCTATAAAGCGCACACCAGTCCTGTGGTGTGACAATATCAGCACAATTGCGCTTAGTTCCAATCCGGTACTACTTGCTAGAACTAAACATTTGGAGCTTGATATTCACTTTGTCCGAGAAAAAGTGCTGCTCAAAGAACTCTTTGTTCAGTATGTTCCATCTTCTGCTCAGATTGCTGATGTGTTTACTAAGCCATTATCTGCTCTCACGTTTAATCATCTTAGAGTCAAGCTCAGAGTGGAAGTTCATCTCCTGCTGAGCTTGCGGGGGAAAGTTAAAGAAGAAGAATAGCAGTCCATCAACAGAAAAGAACAGAAGTCCATCAATAGAACAAGCCCACAAAATGCATAATCCAAATCAATGAAAGAGAAAGCCTTAAGTGCTAAAAGCCCATGAAGAAGCCCATTCTTATACATAACAGAATACTGTTTTATTTATTGTAACAAACAGGGGTTAGGTGTCATTACTTTATTGGTTGTTTCAAGGATAAATGTATAACAAGAATCTGAGAAACAAATCATGGAATGAAATTCGATTCTTAGTTCTCTTTTTTCGTTTCTCTATTTATGTGAAGTATTGAATTAAAGATTTTGCTTTTCTGGATATAATATTTATGAGAACGATTTTATAAAAGAATTTATTTTTAATAAAACTCTTAATTTTCACATCTTGTAGATTTCCTTCTCACATTAAAACCTAGGAGATGAGAAACAGAAGAAAGCTTAGGAAAGATCTTCCTTCAACACTTCGACTTTTGCCTCTTGAACTTTTGCTTGAACGTTTGGTGGCTGCTCACTTTCGCACTCTTGCACGTCGTGGTTTTCAGATAAAATAACTCACAAGGATGTTGTTGTTTTGAATAGTACTGTGTTTCACGTGTTGCCGTGATTGTTTAAAGACATCTGCAGACACCACATGTGGAAGTGTTGGTTGAAAATCACGTTTTGCTACTCCAGTTTTTGGCACCGTGTTTTTGCTTTCTTGAATATATTTTATTCCGGTTGTTTATTTGAAAAAACAATTTATTTTCTCAAGAGTAGGTCTCTTGTGAGACGGTCTCACGAATCTTTATCTGTGAGACGGCTGTGAGACGGGTCAACCCTACCGATATTCACAATAAAAATTAATACTCTTAGCATAAAAAGTAATATTTTTCATTGATGTTCCAAATAAGATATATGTCTCACAAAATACGACCCATGAGACCGTCTCACACAAGTTTTTGCCTTTCGATTTTTATCTTTTCGTCAATTTTCATGTTTTTTTATTCTTTTGGTTCCTACTCTCTTACAATATGAATATACATTACTATTATATCATGTTTATGTTAAAATCAATGGAAAATATCAAATTGAGGATATATAAACATAATTATAGGCTCAAAATGGTAAATATTAAATCTTCTTGATCAAATTTAGCCAAAAAATATAATGCTTTTATAAATAATGAATTTGAATTTCATTATTTCAAATTACTTAATCTCAATGCACATGTACAAATTCATTGGTCTGTATCGATAAATCTATTTGAAAATAAATTTTAAATTCTCAACTAATTATTTTTTACGTCTTATAGTGTATTCAAATTCATCTCGATATGAAGTAATTTCAAATTTTCACCTACATATGTTTCTTCAAATCCAAATCTGCCTATCTAAGGGGGTGTATTCAATGTAGGAAATTTAGTGACTTTTTTAATGACTTTTGTAGAATTTAAAAGTCTATATGTATTCAATTAAGAGTTTTACATATTTTATAGAAGTTTAGTGATATTCAAAATAGACTTTCACAGAGTTTTAAAAAGTCAAGTGATATTCAACATTGACTTTTAAAAACTCTATAAAAGTCTATAGATATTCAAATTTTCAATAGAATTTTAATAATTTCATAGAATTCATTAACAGACCAACATTAAAGTCTAAGGTACAACTATAAATTGTCAAAAATTGTATTTGGTTCAGCCCAAAGATTTGGATTGATTTTAAAACTTCTAACTCATACACAAGTTATTTATTTCTCTCTCTGTCGATTCACATCACATCTCTTCTTATCTTCTCTCCTCTCATCTATCTCTATAACTCTCTCAAATTTTTGAAGTGTATTTCTATATATATTTTCATCTATTCTTTTCAAATTTTTTCATTTTTTGGCTAATTGTTCATTTAATAATTTTTTATTTTAATATCATAGAAATTTTGAATTCTAGAATTGATTTTGTGATTTTTAATTTATGATTTAAACAAATTAATGTAATATTCAATAATAATAAAAGATTATCCAAAAAAATTTTGGTTAATTCTTAATAATTGAATAGCCACGCAAAAACCATTATTTTTTAAATTCTTTTTAGCATTTTGAATTAATATATAAGCTATGATATTTTTATACAAAATTATATCCACACAATGCTAAATAATATTCTTTTCACATGTATATTTTCATTTCATAAACAAGTTTATAGATTAATCAATTGATGTATTTTAAAAAAATTTACAAACATGCATACAAACTCACATATATACACATGTAAATATTAAATTATTTAACTTTTAAATAAGTAAATTTATTTATTAATATAAATATTGAAAAATTATTTCAAACTAAATATGTTATACATGTCAATTAATTATTGTTTCAAAGAAATTAATAAAAAATAATATGTTATAATCAAGTACAAAATTTATAAAATCCTATAAAAAAAATTTCACAAAAGTCTATAAATTTTTTTCAAAAAAGTCTATATTAATCCGCATAAATCTATTTATAAATATGTGAGATTCTGTAAAAGTCAATAAAAATCTATCAAATCCATAAAAGTCTATCATTTGAAAAAGTAATTAAAAGTGATCAAAACTTTGGATTGAATACACCTCACTAAATAATAAATATAAGATGAGATCATGGGGAAAATTTAATCTCAAGATGGCAAGATAAATTATAAGGCAAAAACTGTGAATTGCACGACGCCTGATGATTATAAATGGACCTCAAAAAGTCCAACCAAAACAACTCATGAGAATGATTTTTTTGTTTTCCTCAAGCCGAACACAAAAGCGAGTACTTAACTTGGAGTAAACTGCCACAGTTTCGTGCATTTAAATTGGTTATTATTTTCCTGAAAAAAACATTTGTTTATTATTACAACTAATGTATTGCTTATAATATTTAAAATATAAATTTTACAACCGACAATATTTATTTTAAGATATTTGAACGGTGGACTAATTCCCACGACAAAGTTTTCTAAAAATTATATTGATTGTAGAGAACATTTGTTGACATATAGCTATCACATATTGCATATATTTCCACAAATTTAACATATATTGTAGCTTCGAAAATGAAATAGTACTTAAAAATACATCCACATTCCCTTAAAATTTAAGTATCATGACAATTAGTTGAGTTGTCGCTTAGAAAAGGTAGCTAGTAATAATTTATACCTCTTTGTCCATGGCAAACTTTTACAAAATCAAACCGAAACTTCAATAAATAAAATCGATGGGGAAGTTTAGTTAGTGTATATTTGTGTGTATATTTTGATCCGTTTTTTTCGACTCTAGTGATTTTTCGATGTGTTGTTGACGTTGTAACAATATAAACTTGATGTGGTATTGTTGTGTGCAGTGTCACATCAATTCTCTGAATGAAAAATTGCAAAAATTAGAAACTATCAAATTAATACTGGAATTTGATAACACAGAGGATATAAACAAAAAAAAATACAAATAAAAAATATAATTTTCTCTTAAAATCAATTATTTATGTACGTTGATTTTTCTTTTATTGTTTAAAGCCATGTAATATTCTTTCTCCAGATTTACAAGCAAACTGCTGGAGCTTTCATCTCTAAATTAGCTTTGATTATTTATTTATCAGCCGCCTAGTTATACAACAGTCAAGACATCCATCTCCTTCGAATTAATCTCATATTCCAAAAAATTTCATTACATGCTTCGATTTCCATGCCGGATCCATCATCCTCTGAATCCCAATCCCGTAAAAAGGATAAGAAATTATTTTATCCAAGAAACATGCAATTCAAGAGCTCATTAGCGGTTGATTTCTTGTTTAAAATTTTCCTGCTATTCGCAATCCTTGTCATCCAGGTTTTAATCCTGCACTTTATTTTTCGTGCTCCATCAATATCCATATCCTTTCAGCAAATTACAGAAGAAAAGGTTACGCCATCGCCGCCCCCAGAAGTGAAGGAATGCAACTATGGTTACGTTTATGTATATGAACTCCCCGCCATGTTTAACAAAGAGTTGCTAGAAAACTGTCACGAGTTAAACAGATGGCAATCCCGCTGCCGTTCGATTTCCAATGTCGGGCTTGGCCCGAGAGCTTTTGGCCTCTCGCGTGTCGTGCCGGAAAATCTTGCTCCGGCTTGGTATTGGACGGACATGTTTGCAGCCGAGGTCATTTACCATGATAGAATACTGAAGCACAAGTGTAGGACTAGGGAGCCGGAATCTGCTACGGCATTCTACATCCCTTTTTACGCTGGACTCGCGGTGGCAAAGTATTTTTTCAAGAATTACTCGGCGAAAGAGCGTGATCGGCAATGCGAAAAGCTACTCGGGTGGGTAAAAAATCAAGCCCATTTCAAGAAATACAATGGTTCGGATCACTTCATCATGCTCGGTAGGCCAACTTGGGATTTTCGACGTTCCACTGATGAAGATTGGGGTTCTGGTTTTATATACATGCCGTTGATGAAACGCATCCTACGTCTGTCGCTGGAAAGAGATCCGTGGGATAAGCTAGAGATCGGCGTACCCTACCCCACCGGATTTCATCCAAGGTCAAAGTCAGAATTGGATCAATGGCTTAATTTTGTACGAACTCGTAATAGGACAAGTTTGTTCACATTTGCTGGTGCAAAACGAAATTTGAAGGGTGATTTTAGGACAGTGTTGATGGATCATTGTTACAACGAGTCAGGGTCTTGTCGTGTGGTCGACTGCTCGGGGACTCGGTGTTCTGACGGGACGTCGGAAATTCTTGAAGGGTTCTTGGACTCGGACTTCTGTTTGCAGCCTAGGGGTGACACATACACAAGAAAGTCGATGTTTGATTGCATGTTGGCAGGTTCAATTCCCGTTTTCTTCTGGAAAAGAAGTATATACGATCAATACGAGGTGTTCTTGGGCAATGAACCGGAGAAATTCACGATTTTTATAGATTGGAGAGATGTAAGAAATGGGACATCGATAAGGGAAGTGTTGGAAGGGTACAGTAGAGATGAGGTAAAAAAGATGAGAGAAATGGTTATTAATCTTATACCAAATTTCTTGTATAGTTCGATGCGTAATGATCAAGAAATAGGGTATGCTAAAGACGCCTTTGATATTGTTATTGATGAAGTACTGAAGAGGTTTAAGGTGCAAAAAGGGGTGGAGCATGCTCAAAGCTAGATTAATTAATAGGTGTGAGTCAGATGATTTATCTCGTTAAGAATGTTCAAAATCGCGTGTCTGGTGCATATCATAAGTAACGTTCAAATTGTAAAAAAAAAAAACAGAGAAAATATCTATGTTAACGTGTATCCAGTGTGATTGAATAAGCCGCTAGAAATCGAAAGATTAATTGTGCTCGAGATCTTTAAAATATGCCGACTTAAGAATAATTGCAGTTGGTTGAGACAAAATTCATATTTTTGAAATCTGTATTTTATAGTTGAAAGACTCCAGATGTCAGATTTACTTTACAACGATCATTTGCATTAATAGGTGTGAGTCAGATGATTTATCTCGTTAAGAATGTTCAAAATCGCGTGTCTGGCATATCATAAGTAACGTTCAAATTGTTAAAAAAAAACAGAGAAAAATATATATGTTAACGTGTATCCAGTGTGATTGAATAAGCCGCTAGAAATCGAAAGATTAATTGTGCTCGAGATCTTTAAAATATGCCGACTTAAGAATAATTGCAGTTGGTTGAGACATAATTCATATTTTTGAAATCTGTATTTTATAGTTTAAAGACTCCAGATGTCAGATTTACTTTACAACGATCATTTGCACTGTTTTCCGATAGAATGGACATGTCATTTCAGATCATTGAATACTCATTAATGTTTTTTCAAGTCATTTGCTTTCCATAAAGCTAATGCATCATGTCTGAATTAGATATTTTTTGTCAGGTTGAAAGAACATTGTGTAATCTTTTCAATTGAGACGATTACTTGAATAGATTGACTCTAGTAATGTAAGGCCCGAGATATAATTACTGTAATCAGACGTTGATTAATTGACATTATTGAGGTTATACGAACTCAAATAAAGAAGCAGGGCATCGTTACAGTATAAGCCAAGATGTTGGACCGAAAATCTGGCGCCAAAATGTTGAACCGAACATCCCAGATGTTGGACCGAACATATCGCGCCCGAGCGGTAGAATATTACCGCCCGAGCGCCAGGAGATGTTCAACCGAGTATCTCGACAGAAACTTCCGCGCCCGAGCGGTAAAGATTAACCGCCCGAGCGCCGAGCAAGCGCCCGAGCGGAAATTCATGACCGCCCGAGCGCGAGACGTGCAGTAGGCATACCGAGCCACTTGGCTTATTGCATGTGCGTGGATGTATATATATATATATGTGTGTGTGTGTGTGTGTGTGTGTGTGTGTGTGTGTGCATCTTAATTTTCAGAAGAAGAATCGAGAGAGAATCGAGAAAAGGTTTCTGAAAAAGGGTTGAAAATCCTTACGCCTTTTGTGAGAAATCCGTATATCCGATTTTAAATCCGACTTCAGTACTGTGTTCCTATCGACGTAGGCTACAACTGGACGTAAGTTTTACTACGTTTTGATATGTTTTGAAATTATGATGTTGTCAGAATTGAATGGAATTCATATATGATGTTCTTGACAGGTTAGACATCATAGAATTGAAGTCAGATTAAGAAACAGATTGATTATGGAATTGTTATGATTTTCAGAGTTGAATTGATTGAGATTTGATATCAGAATTGAGTTATTACTGATATTAAGTGTACCGATATAGAGATTAGGAATTGTATTGGTACTGATTATGAATTCTGGTAGTATCTCTGTGATGTTGAGATTGACGGGGTTATCGAGACTGTATCATTATGCCTCCTGTTGTGGGGACCCGGACGCTAATCATCATCTTAATCATCTTTGGGATTTAATTTATATTAAGATAAACAGGGTCTAAAAAATTTTCTTTTTAAAATGCAAGTGTGGAAGGTAATGGAATCAATCTATTATACAATCGGTATAATAATACAAATCTTGTACCACAATTATTCAACTAGTCTAAGGTTCAACTACTAAATTCAAGTATTAAACCAGGTCTACAATCAGTCCGGAATCACCACTCTAAACTCGTCTTCTCTCATCATCTTCTTGACCCCGATCCTGCCCCACCTGTTGTCATGCACACATACAAAACAAGACAACAGCCGGATAACTCCGGTGAGATATAAATATTCCAGTATAAACAATGTATACATGCAATCATATAAAACATATATAAAAGCATAAACAAACAACATGTATCAATACCAGTCTGTATCTACAGAACATAAATCAATACGGATCTGTACATCAAGTTCTAGTCTCGATATCTAAGACTCGACTCATCTCTCATTCTAATCTAGGGATCCCGATCTAATTTAGACTTTGGTATGCTGTATCGAATGTCTACGATAGACGTCGCTCTACATCTAAGCTCATCGATACACCGTAAGTCTAGAGTCTACGCGGTTCTGACAAAGACTCGGCGGTTCTGCCCTAGCTAGGCTGATCTGCCCTAGACTCAAGCTCTGGCTCTGCTATAATTCAATAGGCTAAACATATCAATCTGATAAGCTGCAAATATCAATGCAATAAAGTAAAGTATGTGATTTTGGGAAACTCAAGTCGAACCTAACTCGAGTTGTGCAATCCCGAATCAACATTTATTTATACCTTTGTCTTCTCGGTCTGACGAAGATGAAGTCTTGTATTCTGATCTGTCCATACCCAATCTGGCAATGACAATCGTATAATTACAATATCAGTATATAACTCAATTCAAAACCTGTTCTGATCAATACTCAAATCAGTAGATATATCTGATCCATATCTGAACAAGGTACAATCTAATTCATATCAATGATATCACGATACAATCGAAATCATTACTGAATCTGATCAATTTAAATCAACTGATGTTTCGACGGCATAATGATACAGTCTCGATAACCCCGTCAATCTCAACATCACAGAGATACTACCAGAATTCATAATCAGTACCAATACAATTCCTAATCTCTATATCGGTACACTTAAGATCAGTGATAACTCAATTCTGATATCAAATCTCAATCAATTCAACTCTGAAAATAATAACAATTTCATAAACAGTCTATTCTTTAATCTGACTTCGATTCTATGATGTCTAACATGTCAAGAACATCACATATGAATTCCATTTAATTCTGACAACATCATAATTTCAGAACATGTCTAAACGTAACAAAACTTACGTTCAGTTATAGCCTGCGTCGATAGGAACACAGTACTGAAGTCGGATTCAAAATCGGACGGACGGATTTCTCACAAAAGGCGTAAGGATTTTCATTCTTTTTCCCGAACCCTTTTCTCGATTCTTACCTTTTCTGAACGGATGAAGACTCATATGTATATATATATATATATATATATATATATATATATATATATATATATATATATATATATATATACACATCCACGCACATGCAATAAGCCAAGTGGCTCGGTATGCCTACTGCACGTCTCGCGCTCGGGCGGTCATGAATTTCTGCTCGGGCGCTTGCTCGGCGCTCGGGCGGTTAATCTTTACCGCTCGGGCGCGGAAGTTTCTGTCGAGATACTCGGTTGAACATCTCCTGGCGCTCGGGCGGTAATATTCTACCGCTCGGGCGCGAGATGTTCGGTCCAACATCTTGAGATGTTCGGTTCAACATTTTGGCATTGCCAGATTGGGTATGGACAGATCAGAATACAAGACTTCGTCTTCGTCAGATTGATATGTTTAGTCTATTGAATTTATAGCAGAGCCAGAGCTTGAGTCTAGGGCAGATCAGCCTAGCTAGGGCAGAACCGCCGAGTCTTTGTCAGAACCGCGTAGACTCTAGATTTACGGTGTATCGATGAGCTTAGATGTAGATCGACGTCTATTGTAGACATTCGATACAGCATACCAAAGTCTAAATTAGATCGGGATCCCTAGATTAGAATGAGAGATGAGTCGAGTCTTAGATATCGAGACTAGAACTTGATGTACAGATCCGTATTGATTTATGTTTCGTAGATGACGATTCATGCTTTATTTACAGACTGGTATTGATACATGTTGATTGTTATGCTACATGTGATAAGATATAATTCATGCTTTTATGTTAATTCAGTTAACTGCATGTATACATTGTTTATACTGGAATTTAGTCTCACCGGAGTTATCCGGCTGTTGTCTTGTTTTGTATGTGTGCATGACAACAGGTGGGGCAGGATCGGGGTCAAGAAGATGATGAGAGAAGACGAGTTTAGAGTGGTGACTCCGGATTTATTGTAGACTTGGTTTAATACTTGAAATTTAGTAGTTAAACCTTATACTAGTTTGAACTAGAAGCATGTCGTACAAGATATGTATTATTATACTGGTTTGTATAATTGATTGATTCCATTACCTTCCGCACTTGCATTTTAAACAGAAAAAATTTTAGACCCTGTGTATCTTAAGTGATAATTAAATCCTAAAAATGATTAAGAAGATGATTAACGTCCGAATCCCCAGATCTAACCTTTTAGATTTAATTTTTTTCTTGCGGGCGACGGTGTGACTTTATTTTCGACAGTTTGAATATTTTGGCTGTCGGTCACTTTTGATTTGACATACGATGACTTTGTAACTCAACTTCAGATACATCTGCGCCTATGATTTTTTAGCTCGAACGGTTTGATCTTCTCAAGCACTGTCTGAATGATTGGATCTAATCCTAGGGTCCAAAATCTGTAATATATTTAAAATGATTAGACATAAAAGAGTTTGATATTTTATTTTTCAATAATCAAAACTTATGTAAGTGGATGTATATATATATATATATCAGCAGAGTATGATAGGTCACATAAATTACAGACTGGATAAACATGAATATTATGGACGTATTCATACGGTACTTTCAGAGAGACGGATCAGCCATGGATACAACCTTGTTCTACACCCTCCTTCCACTCTTCCTTCTTATTTTGGCACTAATCCTCCCATCAAACGTAAAGAACCGAAAACTCCCACCGAGTCCCGTGCCTGCACTTCCTGTAATAGGCCATCTCCACCTCCTCAGGCCTCCTATGCATCGAATCTACCATAAATTCTCAGAAAAATTAGGCCCCGTCTTCTCCCTTCGCTTCGGAACACGCCTCGTGGTGGTGGTTGCGTCTTCAGCCGCCGCGGAGGAATGTTTCACCAAGAATGATGTCGTGTTAGCCAACAGGCCTCGGCTAATCATCGGCAAATACCTCGGCTACAACTACACAGGTTTAACAACGACCTCCTACGGCGAGCATTGGCGCAATCTCCGGCGCCTCGCTACAATCGAGATATTCTCCTCGGCCCGCTTGAACATGTTTCAGTCCATACGGCAAGATGAAATCAAGATTCTTCTGCGGAAGCTCTACCAAAAGTCTCAGTATGATTTCGCGAGAGTGGAACTCAAGTCCCTGTTTTCCGAGCTGTCCTTCAATATCATCATGAGAATGGTTGCGGGGAAGAGGTATTTCGGAGAAACCGAGGAGAATGAACAGGCGAAGGAGTTCCGAGAGCTGATTAAAGAGGCTTTCACGTACGGTGGCGTATCGAATCCCGCCGATTTTTTTCCGGTGTTGAAATGGATAGACTACAATGGTAAAGAGAAAGGTATGCAAAGACTGAGTAAGGTAATGGATGCTTTCTTGCAAGGATTGATTGATGAGCACCGCCGTGATAAAATCAAAACCACCATGATTGGCCATTTTCTTGATTTGCAAGAGGCGCAGCCGGAGTACTACACAGATTCAATAATCAAAGGCATTATGATGGTGAGTTAGCCTAATTCTTTATTCCCAGCTTTTACTTACTCGGGAATTGAATTGAGTGTAACATGAACAAAACCGATAAAATTCACTAAACTCCTTTTGAAGAAGAATTCAGGAGCTATTCCGATTTTCAGGTGATGATGCTTGCTGGAACCGACACATCATCGGTGACCATCGAATGGGCAATGTCTGCTCTGCTCAACCATCCAGAAAAGCTAGAAAAAGCTAAAACTGAATTGGACAGCATCGTGGGAAACAATCGCCTCATCGTTGAATCAGAAGTACCCAAGCTACTATATCTTCAAAACATAATCTCCGAGACATTTCGGTTGTTCCCCGCAGCACCATTATTAGTACCACATGAATCATCCGACTATTGCAAGATCGGGGGATACGACATACCTAAAGGAACAATCCTGCTCGTAAATGCGTGGGCCATCCATAGAGACCCCATGACATGGGATGATCCTGCAAGCTTCAAGCCCGAGAGATTTGAAGGTAAAGAAATTGGACCGGCGAAACTGCTGCCATTTGGGATGGGCCGGAGATCGTGTCCAGGAAGTGGTCTGGCGCAAAGGGTCGTGGGATTGGCCTTAGGGTCGCTGATTCAGTGTTTTGAGTGGCGAAGAATAAGCGAGGAAATGGTGGATTTGAGTGAGGGGGGAGGGATATCCATGCCCAAAGCTATACCACTTGAGGCGAATTGCAAAGCACGCGAAGTTTCGCGCAAAGTTTTCTCGTCAGCTGCCTGAAATATTGAGATGTTTTTGTGTGTCGTCCAATATGGTTCTTAGTAGCCTTGAAAAGTTGCTCCATTATCTTTATGAATGCCCTCTTCTTTGTATCGATAATAAACTTCGTGAAACATGTATTAGAAAAAGGTGCGTGTGGTTTGTTTTTTAACCAAAAATATTTCAACTTCAATTATATTTTGTTAAATACATAATTTTACTTGTTGAGAAACAGATTCCTACTCAAATTAATTGTCTTCTAATTATTAAAAAAAATATAATAGTATGGTTTATTTGAATTAAATGGTAAAAAAAAAACATATAGATTTATCTCCGTCTTCTGTAACAACCTTTTTTTATATTGCATAAAAAAATTGATTATATATAATGCACTTTCCTTTTTAATTTTTGTTGTTTAAAACCTCGGTGATTTGTGTTTTCTCATGATTCGCATGGTAGTTTTCAGTATGGGGAGCAGCAGATTTGAGGAGAGGGTGCAATTGATTTGAATTATTAATTACACAACTGTGATTTTAGTTCTAGCCGAGAGTCTGCTGGGCAAATGATGAGAATTATTAATTACACGAGTGGAAGAATATTCGGTAAATTTGCATTGAATTTTAAACTTATATTTAAGTTTGTATTCAGTTACTATTAGAAAATATGTGTTTGTAGTTCTTAATCCAAACAAAAAAAGGTTTATATACTTTTTGGGATTGTTTCAATTTTATATTTTGTATTATATCTAAATAATTGATATTAGTATCATAATTGCATTATTTTATATCGATTTTCAACATGTGCGTCTAGAGAATGCGAAAATATATATTTTTTATGATTCAGTGCAAACACATATTTTTTCTAATATGAACTGAATACAAATTTAAATTTGAGTTTGGAGATTTAAATCAGATTTACCCAATAATATTTTAATGGTACAACATAGATCGGCTGTCGTTGTATCCGTGGAATAGAAATCAGAACCACTTTGGTTTCTCTCTTAAAATTGAAATGGACTCACTTCATTTTCTTTTTTCTTGCCTAAGTGATATCGGCTTTATTAACTTTTATTGTTCTAGCCCAGGTAAATACAAAAGAAAAGGAATAAAATTATTTTTTACAAACAAAATCGATTAAAAGCCATAGAAAATTATAAATAGAGATAATTATTAAATTGAATTATATTATTAATTAATTATATCATTAATATATTTACGATATTACACAAATGAAAATTTTACTTAGAGATATTAATGATATATTTATTAGGAAATTGAAATTTAATATTAATCATTTACTAATAAAAGTTAATATATATTATTAAACAAATATTTAAAATTACTATATATTTATTACAGTATATAAACATAAATTCAAAACAAATAAAACCTGTAGAATGACACGTGAATAAGAGAGATCTTTTTAGGTTTATGATGGTACGAAATCCAATAAAAACTGTATTTTTATTTTCTTTGAATTTATGATGTATATGAAGAGGTTTACAAAAGCTGATAGATTTTAAATTTTCAACGTGAGTAGTATGTCAGCTGGTCTGAAGGCGAAGTTCGATTTTTGGATGTATAGATAGGGCTGCGGATGACCGTAGGTTTTGCAAAAGGTGTCATTTCATCGAAGATTCCGTGCTTGGCTCATTGCATTCGTCACCAAGTGTGTCTTTATCTTAAGGTGTAGGCCTCATTTTCCTACCTAATGAGACCACGATAGTCGTGATTATTCCAAATTACCCGAGTTCATCCTCTACCGAGGGCAAAGTACTCGTAGGTCAGATAAGTCATCTGAGCTCATTTTACCTAATCAAGTTTATTCACAGTACAGTGTAGACTAGGTCAAGATAGAGATCAGGTCATCCGAGCTCATGATTAAAAATAATCACGGTGGAGGTCAAGTCACCTGAACTCATCTCATCCTATAAAAAATATTCACAAAGAATGTACTGATATGCTATCGTTGAACTACTGAACCTAAATTCATATTCTCTGAATAAAATAATTATAACTGGTGAACATGGTCGAATCAATAAAGCATTGTGGATGATTTCATTCGAGGAAAAATTAATAATAGGGAATTTTGTTGATAAGAATAAAATAAAATATTAAAATTAAAATTATAAAACAATAAAAATAATAAATCAAAACGAGAATTAAATAACAGCGAGAAATGATTAACGAATTAGAAAATTCAATCTTATGGAGTTTTTAATTCAAATGAGTTCTATTATTCAATTGTAACACTGGTCATTGGCTAACAAATTATTTATTTATATAGTTCCAAGCAATAACCTTAAAAATATAATGATAGTCACTAAAATCTTTGTGTTTTTCTAATTTAATTTATTAAATCCAACATCCAGTCAAAATTTATCGGTAACTAAATGTACACGATATCGTTCCATATTGATTAAAAATTGTATTTTCGCTTTGTGGAAACAGTTAATCCTGAAATCTAACAATTGAGATAATTGCAATAGATAAATCTAATTTTGTCGATTTATTTAGATTAAATATGTTATGATAGCACAACACACTTAATATATTGTTGGGTGCAATAATTGTCCATGCTTGGTAGAGCGATCGAACCGTGGTGCTTGAGCTGTTGTGCGATTTAAAAGATTTGAGTTGCACCATTACTATTAGCTATAGCTTTTGGTAAAGCGGCAAGGGCTCGGTCCTACAATTGGTATCAGAGCCAAGGTCACGGGTTCGATTCCCATTTATTGCAAGGAGTGCAATTAATGGGAGGGAGATTGTTGGATGCAATAATTGTCCCTACTTGGTAGAGCAATCGAAACATGGTGCTTGAGCTGCTGTGCGGTTTAAAAGATTTGAGTTGCACCATTACTACTAGCTATAGCTTTTGATTAAAGCGGCAAGAGCTCGCCCTACATATATCATTACTCGCGTACCAATCATTCATGACATATAAAAATCACTAAATTCATGGTTAACAATAAAAATATATATATATCAAATTAAGTTTTCAGATTAATCGACATAGAACTTTCATGGAAATAAATCAAAAACCAACAAATACTTGAACAAACAAGAATATCAAATTAAAGAGCAAAAACTTCACAGTGATGAAATTGAAATAGTAGTAATATCTTTTGAATCAGAAATAAAAACTTAGCCTAGAGTTCTTGATAAAAGATGATTCATTTTTCTCTTCTTTCTTTCACGTGAAGTTGGTGTGGAGTAGAGAGAAGTCTAAAGATAAATTCAAAAACTACAACAAACCTAATAATACCAAGAAGATATTATGTTCAACAGAGAAACTAGAAATTTTATTGAATAAAACTATGCCAAATCTTTCATATAGTTTTTATGCAATAAAACAATATCAAATCTTTCTTTATCTCAATAATAAATCTCTTTGTCCAAAAATCTTCAATTAATTAAATATCACAATTAGGACTCCTAAAATATGATATTTTCATCATAATTTTCGAGCTTCATATGTAGTCACAAAGCAGCAGCGAAGCAGTCACAAGGCGTGGCCAATCCCCGTTCTAGAACTTCTTATGTTTTGTTCTTTTTTTCAAAACTTCATCTAGGAAACCTTAAATGTGATAAAAATCACCTTTTAAGCACAACTTTGCTCCGAACCACAAAATAACACAAAAATGTATCAATTAAGTATGTCGGAAGTGAGACCAATGAGAAACTTGATAACAAAATACGAACGATCTTATTAATACACATCTCTACTCGATATATTGTCCACCCAACTCACTCAATCGATCTGGACATTATCATCTATATATAACAATCTATCAGTATATAAAAGTATTGACGTACTGATAGAAAAAAATATTGATTGAATGTTGTCATTTATTTACAATTTATAATAATAAAAATATTTTTGACATTAAATCATATTTTTACTGACACTTATGATATATTTTTTAATATTTCATATTAACTTATAAGCATAATGAACACAATTAAATTACTAATATCTTATTGATATTATCTCTATATACTAATATCTTTAATTTTCTTAATTGTTTATACATCTTCACTGGAAATATGTGTATCCTTATTTTGAGAAAAATTAATTGTACTTAAAAAGTTTGAATAGTAAATATAATTTCTAGTATAATACATTTAATTTAGATACTAAATTCATTGTATGAAAAACGAAACTTCTTTTTTCCTTTTCTATTACGTGTTACTCAAAAGAGTTATTATATTTTTCATTTTATCTTCTTTATCTCACTGTAAAAAATAATTATAAAACAAAAAATTATTTATGTCTAGAAACTATTTTTGTTTATTATTTTTCTTATCTATATATTTTGTTATATGTGAATATATATTTTTTTCATTGTCTTAATCGACATATATCTTCATTATATGATTTGTGTATATTAAAGATGAATAAATCCATTTTGTAATTTTTCACTAGATGTACTTAGGCTAACATATTAAAATGTGATACACACACACAGATATATATATATATATATATAAAATTTTAAATTCAATTTATTCATAATAATTTTTCATAATAAAGACCAACTCAAAATAATAAAAATTTGGATTTATAATTATTTTAAATATAATATAAAAATAATAGGTGGAAAAATTTCTTGATATTTTAGTTGATAAACTACAGTGATAACTACATGTAGTTGCACTATTTTATGGTGTCGATTACAATTTTCTTTAAATATATCATTTCTTATGCGTCAAATTGTTAATGTTGAGTTGTTTGATTTAGTTGGCTAGGTGGACCGTAAAAGAGTGAGACGAGATCTTAACAAGTAATATTGTATATATCTGCTGGGGACAGGGTAGGCGGTAGGAAAATGGTAAGACTGATCTCTAACGGATAAGAAACAACACCAAGTAGATAGATACTCACATCTCGTACTCATGAGCCTAATAATCCTGCCCAATAGCACTCAAGTAGGTGCAATCTATGCTGCCATATGTATAAAGAAATAAAATTGCGCCTTGACTAACAACTTTATCATTTGACCTAGTGGTAAGCGTTTGATCCTAACAATTGGTATCATATCGAGGTCATCGCTTCAAGTCTTCCAAAAAGCATATGTATATATTTTTTGGGCCGGGGGGATGCTGAGCGTGCATGAGTGACCTTCTGGGAAGTTCTCATGCGTCAAGATGCTGACGTTACTGCCGCTTGATTTGGTTGGCTATGTGGGCATAAAAGAATGACGTCAGATCTTAACGGATAATATTGTCTCGGCTGAGTACATGACCGACGATAGGGAAAGGGTAAACCGATATCTAACGAATATAAAACACCATCAGCAGATAGTCACGCACCACTCTGTACTCATGTACCTAACAGCTCTACCCATTAGCACCAAATTGGTGCACTTTACACTACCACAAATATAAGGAAATAACGTTGCTTCTTGGCTAACCGTTATATCTTTTGTTATAGTAATTGTAAGGTCCGAGATTTAATTACTGAAATCAGAAGTGATTAATTGACATGATTGAGGTTATACGAACTTGAATGAAGAAGCCGGGCGTCGTTGCATTGTGAGCCAAGATTTTGGGCAGAACGTCTGGCGCCCGAGCGGTAGAAAATGACCGCCCGAGCGCCAGTGTTCAGTAAGAACACCACCCGGACAGAACCTGTTGCGCCCGAGCGGTAAAGAGTTACCGCCCGAGCGCCAATGAGTGAGCAAGAAAGTCGAACACTTTGCGCCCGGGCGGAAGTCCTTGTCCGCCCGAGCGCGACTGAATTACGCAGGAGGGCCGAGAGTTGCGCGCCCGAGCGGAACTTTATGTCCGCCCGAGTGCGAGACGTGGTTTATGAAAAATCATGCCACGTATCTTATGGTTGCATGCAATATATATATATATATATATATATATATATATATACACACACACATATGAGTCTTCATCCGTTCAGAAAAGGTAAGAATCGAGAAAAGGGTTCGGGAAAAAGAATGAAAATCCTTAGGCCTTTTGTGAGAAATTCGTCCGTCCGATTTTGAATCCGACTTCAGTACTGTGTTCCTATCGACACAGGCTATAACTGGACGTAAGTTTTGTTACGTTTAGACATGTTATGAAATTATGATATTGTCAGAATTAAATGGAATTCATATGTGATGTTCTTGACATGTTAGACATCATAGAATCGAAGTCAGATTAAAGAATAGACTGTTTATGAAATTGTTATGATTTTCAGAGTTGAATTGATTGAGATTTGATATCAGAATTGAGTTATCACTGATCTTAAGTGCACCGATATAGAGATTAGGAATTGTATTGGTACTGATTATGAATTCTGGTAGTATCTCTGTAATGTTGAGATTGACGGGGTTATCGAGACTGTATCATTATGCCGTCGAAGCATCAGTTGATTTAAATTGATCAGATTCAGTAATGATTTCGATTGTATCGTGATATCATTGATATGAATTAGATTGTACCTTGTTCAGATATGGATCAGATATATCTACTGATTTGAGTATTGATCAGAACAGGTTTTGAATTGAGTTATATACTGATATTGTAATTATACGATTGTCATTGCCAGATTGGGTATGGACAGATCAGAATACAAGACTTCGTCTTCGTCAGACCGAGAAGACAAAGGTATAAATAAATGTTGATTCGGGATTGCACAACTCGAGTTAGGTTCGACTTGAGTTTCCCAAAATCACATACTTTACTTTATTGCATTGATATTTGCAGCTTATCAGATTGATATGTTTAGCCTATTGAATTATAGCAGAGCCAGAGCTTGAGTCTAGGGCAGATCAGCCTAGCTAGGGCAGAACCGCCGAGTCTTTGTCAGAACCGCGTAGACTCTAGACTTACGGTGTATCGATGAGCTTAGATGTAGAGCGACGTCTATTGTAGACATTCGATACAGCATACCAAAGTCTAAATTAGATCGGGATCCCTAGATTAGAATGAGAGATGAGTCGAGTCTTAGATATCGAGACTAGAACTTGATGTACAGATCCGTATTGATTTATGTTCGTAGATGACGATTCATGCTTTATTTACAGACTGGTATTGATACATGTTGTTTGATTATGCTACATGTGATAAGATATAATTCATGCTTTTATGTTAATTCAGTTAACTGCATGTATACATTGTTTATACTGGGATTTAGTCTCACCGGAGTTATCCGGCTGTTGTCTTGTTTTGTATGTGTGCATGACAACAGGTGGGGCAGGATCGGGGTCAAGAAGATGATGAGAGAAGACGAGTTTAGAGTGGTGATTCCGGACCTATTGTAGACCTGGTTTAATACTTGAATTTAGTAGTTGAACCTTAGACTAGTTGAATAATTGTTGTACAAGATTTGTATTATTATACCGATTGTATAATAGATTGATTCCATTACCTTCCGCACTTGCATTTAAAAAAAAAAAAAATTAGACCTTGTTTATCTTAATTGATAATTAAATCCCAAAGATGATTAAGATGATGATTAGCGTCCGGGTCCCCACAGTAATAAACGCTTGATCCTAATAGTTCGATTTATTCATTTATAATGTTGAAATTTTATGTATATGATATAAGATTTGTTATGAATCTTAACATCTATAAATTTTCTATAATTTTATTGATTTATATTTTGGCTTTGTTACCACATAATCATGGTTTCGCCACTGACTTTGTGTATGTGTTTGCTTGAATTTATTGTTCCTTATTTTGTCAAAACATATAACACATCAAACATGAAAGTGAATATTAATTTGAAGAGATAATAATACTTATATATTGTAATAAATGTTTACATTCTTCACGATACTGATACAGATAACTTAAAAATAATATTTTGACAAAATTTCGTCATAAATCCAAATAACAATTCAAATGTCAACAATCAATTTTTCAATGACTATCAAAATATCTCAACAACCCACAATTTGTGAACAAAATAGTAACATCACAATTTTAAAATCAAGACGATATTTTTTATTTTTTATGGAGAATTTATGATTGAAAATCGATAATATAATATATAACATATAGGAAGAAATTGTTGTATAACTTCATTCCAAGAATCCACTGTAAAATTTAACTTTAATTATTTTGTCATGTAATTATATTTATAAATTATTAATTATTTTTTTCTTGAAAATTTTTTGTTCATGTAAGATAAGATTTTTTTTTTTTTTGCGAGTCTATTTTATTTATATTTAATATATTTATATAAAAAATCATGGTTCAAAGACAGATTATTATTTAATAGAAAGTTAATGATTAAACAAATGATTAGGGATTTGTAACATGTGAGATAGGGATTTGTCGAGTACTGTGAATATACGAAAAATGAGAGCTTATTTTAATACAATGAATTATTGTTTGTTATCATCAAAACTAAATGATCTAACATACTACAAGTAGAATAAAAAGATCAAAAAATTATAAACTCTAAAAAATCATATCACAATGATTTTTATCATATTTTATTCAAGTAATTTATAAATATAAAAGTCATATAAATTTTATTTAAAATTATAATTTCTCGCTAATAGCCATAAGTTAAATAAAGAGAACATAATATTATCAACTTAAAAAAAAAAGACATATCACAATTATTTTTTGCCATGTTTTATTGAAGTAATTTATAAGTTTAAACCACAAAAAAAATTTTGGTTAAAAATAAATTTCATTCAAACTCATAAATTCTAGCCTTATTTTAAAAATAATCAATGAAAATAAAGATAAAATGTAATGACAAACCAAATAAACAATGCACCAACTAATTAACAAGGACATGAAAAAACAATTAATAAGATACCAAAGAAAATTTACAATTCAAAAATTAAATATTTTTAAACTTTAATTAATTTAATTTATATAATGAAAAGCTAAATCAAAAAATTTAAATCATTAGATAAAAAATTACATATTGTAGTACCGACGGACATAAAAAAACACAAATATCAATAATCACACATATTTTAAGCAAAAATAATGAGATAAATAGAGACATTTAAAACAAATAATTAATAAAAAGACAAATAAAATTCAAGTCATATATATATAAATATAATGTAATCTATCAAACTAATACCATAATTATTAAAAAAAAAAGAGAGATTAGATAATTGCGTTTTTTGTTTTTAAAATTAATCGGACAAAAAATACAAAAGACAAGGATTTAAAAAAATACACGTGTCCTTGATAAAATTGCCCGTGAATGGCAATAATGGGAGTCTCCTTATCTTTATAATAATAATAAAAAAAAAGATAACACTTGTATATTGTGGAGGTATTCATACAGGAGAGAAACAAATCAGCCATGGATGCAACCTGGTTCTACGCCCTCCTTCCACTCTTCCTTCTTTTGGCACTAATCTTCCCATCAAAATTAAGAAACCGAAAACTCCCACCGAGTCCGGTGCCTGCTTTTCCTGTAATAGGCCACCTCCACCTCCTCAGGCCGCGTATGCATCGAATCTACCATAAATTCTCAGAAAGTTTAGGCCCCATCTTCTCCCTTCGCTTTGGAAACCGCCTCGTGGTGGTGGTCTCGTCCCCAACCGCCGCCGAGGAATGCTTCACCAAGAACGACATCGTGTTAGCCAACAGGCCTCGGCTAATCATTGGCAAATACATCGGCTACAACTACACAGGCCTAACAACTTGCCCATACGGCGAGCACTGGCGCAATCTCCGGCGCCTCACGACAATCGAGATATTCTCCTCGGCCCGCTTGAACGTTTTTCAGTCCATACGACAAGATGAAACCAAGATTCTTCTGCGGAAGCTCTACCAAAAGTCGCATCATGATTTTGGCAGAGTGGAACTCAAGTCCCTGTTGTCCGAGTTGTCCTTCAATATGATAATGAGAATGGTGGCGGGCAAGAGGTATTTCGGTGTATCCGAGGATGATGAACAGTCGAAGGAGTACCGAGAGCTGATTAAAAAGGCTTTTATGTACGGTGGTATATCGAATTCTGCCGATTTTTTTCCGGTGTTGAAATGGATAGACTATAACGGTAAAGTAAAAGGTATGCAAAGGATGGGTAAGGAAATGGATGCCTTCTTACAAGGATTGATTGATGGGCACCGCCGTGATAAAATCAAAACCACCATGATTGGCCATTTTCTTGATCTGCAAGAGTCACAGCCCGAGTACTACACGGATTCAATAATCAAAGGCATTATATTGGTGAGCTAGCATTCAGTTTCCCTAAAACTGAACCACATGAAGATTAAATGATTTAAATCTAGTAAATCTACCCTTGTTAAGGAATATTCATGATTTTTTTCCGTTTTCAGGTGATGCTACTTGGTGGAACCGACACAACATCAATAACCATAGAATGGGCTATGTCTGCTTTGCTCAACCATCCAGAAAAGCTAGAGAAAGCTAAAGCTGAATTGGACAGCCTCGTGGGAAGCAATCGCCTCATCGATGAATCAGAAGTACCCAAGCTACCATATCTTCAAAACATAATCTCCGAGACATTTCGGTTGTTCCCCGCAGCACCATTATTAGTACCACATGAATCATCTGACGATTGCAAGATCGGGGGATACGACATACCTAAAGGAACAATCCTGCTTGTAAATGCGTGGGCCATCCATAGAGACCCCATGACTTGGGATGATCCTGCAAGCTTCAAGCCCGAGAGGTTTGAAGGCAAAGAGATTGGAACCGCGAAACTGCTTCCTTTTGGGATGGGCAGGAGGTCGTGTCCAGGAAGTGGTCTGGCGCAACGGGTTGTGGGATTGACCTTAGGGTCACTGGTCCAATGTCTTGAGTGGCGAAGAATAAGCGAGGAAATGGTGGATTTGAGTGAGGGGATAGGGATATCCATGCCCAAAGCTATACCGCTTGAGGCGGAATGCAAAGCACGTGAAGTGCTGCACAATGTTTTCTCGTCAGCTGCTTGAAATGAATGGTTAAGGTGTCCAAAAGGGTTCTTACTAGTCATGAAGTTACTCCATTTGCATGCCCTGTTTAACTTGGGATCATCTTTTTTTGTAAAATAAAAATAATAAATTATAAATAATTCTCAGGAGGCCGTTTATATTATGTTCGATCTTATATTTTGTACATGGAATTGAAATATGATGCCCCAAACGTAACCATTTCCCAATTCCAGCTGCCATGTGATCATATTTTTACACCTCAGCCCAATGCATCTATGAGAAGTTGGTTTCCTGGCCGGCTGGATGACTTGAGGCAAGTACCAAGAATGGTCGCGAGCTCTTCAAATTGAGCCAACTCTCCTCTGAGACATATGTCTGATGATCACGACTTAGCTAGGGGCGCCCTTAGCCCGGTTGCCATATATTCGTCATTCGGGTCTTCGTAGCACCGAAGTTGATCTGACGATCCATCAAAAAAGAAATCTTCCAACAAAAGCCAAATTTACGCTGACATCAACACACATCAGATTCAGCTTCATAGTCAAATATATCATCCTCTTCGCGAGAGAGCTATAGATAATTTAATTTATCCTGCTGCTAAAGTATGAAATTCTGCTAACTTATGAAATGCTATATTAGCACTTCTACAGTTCTACGGGAAAAATAATAATGATAAAATTACCGACTATTGAAAGATATAATCCTTACTGTTCAATTTTTTCTGCCGAAAAAAAAAATGTACAATAAATTTGTCCATAGGTTTTAGGTGCATGAATGGAGAAATTTTATCCCCATTTCTGTCACTTTCTGCATTTGGAATTTTCTATCAATATGTTGACCGGGAATTAATTTGGTGAAAATCATTTAGTCGTATAATCCAATATTAGTTAAGAATTATGATAAACTCACCACGAAAATGAATTAGAAGAATTTTCTAAAGTTTTTCTAGAATTCTGAAAAGAAAAAAATATCCCCCTATATATAATGGTTGGTCGCAAGTCATGTCGACTCACAGATGCAAAATTAGATTTGATTTGTACTTCTTCGGAATAAAATGACTAAAGAGAGGCGTAAATCAAAATCATATCGCTCGCCCTTGACATAAAAATTTTACACTTTTAGTCCGATGATAACTTATCATTAAAAACTAAAGAAAACATAAATAAGAGAGATCAAAAGTGCTTTGGTTTCAAGAAACGTGGATGGAAAATGAAATCTATCTCAATTGAGAAGTATCAATTTTTTTTTTATTTTTTAGGGTGGGGGTGATTAACTGGTTATGATAAGATAATATCGGGGGCAAAACATCGAAAATTCATATGTTGATAGATGTTTCAGCACATTATAAAGAAGAATTTGTTTTAAAAAAAATTGGGTACTCTAAATTTCTAAAACAGTTCTGCTTTATTCAGTTTGGACAATTATTTAAATTAGTCATTAACGTGTTTTCAAAGGTATGTGCTATTAAAATGTAAAGAAATGAGGAGTTAATATTCGTGGGGTTTTTCAACAATCTCGATATAATTCAACATCAGTTTTTTCCGATCGTTCTGGTTTTGACATGTGTAATACGAACTATATCCTACATATGACTTTAAAATTTTAGGACACGCCTTCTTAGACTGGTGGCGTAGCCACGAGGTGAAATTGACAACTTGGGCCAACGTGCAGTCTCTATCAGCTCAAATTCATAAAGTCGAGTTGAATTCAAACAAATATCATCGCGCATGCATTCACTTGTCAAAACAAAAAACTACTCAAAGTTTATATATACATCGATGTAATTTGCTAGGAAAAAGTAAAAACCCCGAAAAAAATTTATTTCATAAATATTAAATGTAAATTTTCTAGAGTTCAATATTTTCTTTTTTGTTTTTTGTCGAAGTGTAGGGGAGGAAGGGTTAAGTTTTATAGTTGAATACTTTGTCAATAGGTACACCGACGAGAATGGAAACATGAACAAATAATTTTGTTTTGTATACGAAGACTTGTGCCTCTTATTACCGTGTTTTGAACGATTATTCTCGCTTCTTTCAAATCTCTCTCCAATCCTTTGGACTCGTCGGTTCGAGTTGGATTTTACTTTTACTTTGTAGAGGGTCTCTCGATTTCGTCGGCGTCTTGGATCATTATTCAAATGTCGGGATTTCATGTAAATAAGTGTATGTCATAGATTATCATCTCAGATAATGTTAAATATTATTAAAATTGATATGGTAAGGTGTTAGGTTTTTTGAGTATTAATGAATGTATCTCACATTATGGTTTACATATGTCAGTTTGTTCCAACACAGTCTTGCAGTATACGAGGTCAGATTCGATCCTTCTCCATGTACATTGTTTAGTTATCTCTGTCTCCACCCACCTTGGTACGGTGGCGTGGCTGTTTCTGTTTGTTTTCTTTCTCCTTTTTTTTCCAACATCAATTACCATAATGCGCCTTCTCAAGAATGGTTACCCCTAATTTATAAATAAATCAGCGATCAAACATGTATATTTGTGTTATTGTATGGTTTAAAATATTAGAGTTACATTGTCACCACCAACTATAAATTTTGGTAAAATATTAAACATTCGATTATACAAAAACCCTTAACTACGTACCATCGCTCCATATACTATTTAAAAATATGTGCATAGAATTGGTTGAATGATATCCAAGTCAGACCTGCAATTTTTGTCAAATATTTCTGTTGCATTTCAAGAATTGAGAAGTTCACGTGCAAGTTCGTTCAACCAGTTTTCTACGTTCTAACTCTGTTGGTTTGAACTTTGAATTATGGTGCAATTACCCTCCATTTCAACTCCCTAGTCAAGAATCCACACATTATAAATTTCTCACTAATCAACTCATGAAATTCAACAACTAAACTTTCTCCCACCAAATCCAAATCCAAATCCCTTGATCTCTCTTCAGCTTCTTACCTATAGCTATAGCTAGCTCTCAAATGGCAATTATAGGAACAAAAACCCTACATCTTTTCGTTGTCCTTCTCATACTCGGGTCGATTTCCTTTGGAATTGAGGCTCGTCGTCTCCACGACTCAAACATTCATGCACCATCACTTGGTCGATATTTGCTTGATGCCATAAAGGAGGGCCCAAGTCCTGGCGATGGACACAAATTGACCAATGCATACGCTCTCGGAGGGATTAAGGAGTCCGGTCCAAGCCCCGGAGATGGACATGAATTTACGGATTCTCAAACGCTTGGAGGAATTAAAATTCAGGTCCTATCCCTGGAGATGGACACTATTTAAGATTGCATGCATTGAATGAAACGATCCTTTTTATTATTGTTATTTTATTGTTTTAAACCCATTTCAATTCTTTGATTTTATTTTATTTCATTGTAATCTATTTTAAATATTTTATTTGTCATTCAAATAAATTTGTACGAGTTTCACACTTTGAATGTACGTGGTAGAGAATTCCGAAATACGTGACACACAGGTCTTATATATTTGTGTAATTTTTTGTAAAACGATGAAATGTAATTTTATTTTTAATTTTCAACGTTGAAAATTCTTGTTTCACAGTACACATTTGACTTTCTGAAATTGGAGAATTTTCTCTCTAACCAACACGTATCAATTATAGATATATATTTGAAATATATATTTTGATTACTAATGAAAATAGTTGAGACGTTGATAGCTAGGGAGTGGATTCCAAATTCACCTGAATAAAATGTAACTCGAGGAGTCAAATAATTAAATTTGAAATCTGTCCATCAAAATTGCATAATCGAGGATGTGTTTGAATTGAGTTAGGATTTCAAAAGCAATTTTGTCATTTAGATTTAGAAAAATTTAATGGAATTGATTGAAATTCTCCTCACGGCTCAATTTTGTATTAAATAAAATGATTTTACGATATATATACTAACATTGATATCATTTGAAGTACATACTTTAGATCACTCTGAATCAGATCTTTTAATCCAAAAAAAAAAATTTCAATCCAACTTCAACATTTTACAACTGTGTACATTATTGAAACTGCACAACGAAATAACATTAAACTATATAATTATATGTATATAGATATAATATTGAAATATAAAAAAAATTTGTAATATTTTTTACCGAAATAATTAATATGCAATAGTATGTTGATAAATTAATAAAGTTTTGAAAAAGAATGAGTACAACTTTTAAAATCCTCATGTAAACGAAATCATGGGCTCGCATGCCCGACAAACCCATCTACTATTTTCTTGTTCAAAACTAACCTCGGTTTCTCTTGTGAACTTGAGTAGCCCCCGCCCCATGCACATTTTCAAGAAAATATTTTTTTCCTCTTGTTTGGATGCAAATTAAATCGTTATAAGAAATTGATTTCCATTTCTGATATCTAAAACATCTTGAAAACGATCGTGGCTGATTTTATGTTACACCTGGTGATCTTTACTACTCGGATGCAGCCACCGTCCTTGAAAAATCACGCCACATTTTACGCCATATGAATACAAAAACTCTTTCAAATTTTATCCATTTCAATAACCACATCAGTCACTTGTGCTTAGATCGATGGACTTATTTTAGAGCGGGTGATTTGATTGATAAATTTCAGTTCTTTAAAATTCATCGTAATTATTATTGAAAACATACACCAGAACCTTAATCTTTCATTGGATGAAATTTCTGGTTTATTTCTTTTCTTCTTATTTTTTGGGTTGAACTCTACGACACGTCCCTCCTTTCTTCTAGCTGTACATCCGCACCAAAATCACACCTTTTGGCTATTTTTAACATGAAAAGAGTTTTTAAAAAACACTTCCTTCCACACTAAACAAGAAACAGAGGACTTTGCTCGACTCTTGAATTAGTCTATTCTGCTGATGCCAATGTGTTTCATAGCTGCATTCCAGAACCCGTCGTTCACATTTGCTTGATGCATGCACATCCCAATCTGTTGCTGTAGCTGCCGCTGCTGCGATCCCATCATGTAATTCCGCACCTCTGCCCTTATCATATCCTGTATCACAGCCATCAAGTCCGCGCTGAATGGCGGTAATTCCTTGTCTTGCTTCTGCATCTGCTCGGGCGGAGGTGGCGGTGATGGCGCTGGATTAATCGACTGCAGCTGCGTGTGATTAGTTTCCGGCAGAGTCGACTCTTTATTCCGGTTCATTGGCTCCTCTGACTCCACTCCGGGAAGGGAGAGGCTGAGACTGGTCGGAGGATCATTCGTAGACGACGCAGCTTCACGCCGAGAAGGTGAGATACCGCCGGTACCTGCCACGGTTTTGCATAAAAACGAAGTTGACATCACCGGCAGACTGCAGTCGCTGACGTCAGAACCCGAAGGGCTAACGGATCTTTTCAGCGGCCTCGGCTGCGGAAATCGATCGCCATAATCACACTTACGCTTGAGAGTGGAGTTCCAGTGATTCTTGATGGCGTTGTCGGTCCGGCCCGAGAGTAGCCGAGCTATGGTGGCCCATTTGTTACCGAACTTCGAATGAGCCCTGATAATTGTCTGGTCTTCGTCGGGCGTAAACGACCGATGCTCCACCTGAGGTGAAAGCTGGTTGCACCACCGCAGCCGGCAACTCTTCCCGGATCTCCCCGGCACAGATTTGCTGATCAGAGACCAATTTCTCGGCCCGTGCTTCCGCACCAGCTGCTGCAAAGTCTCATCTTCCTCGGGGCTCCACGGCCCCTTGATACGATCCGAATCGATTTTCTTATCACGAGGAATCCCCGTCATTTTCACGTTTAGATTTTTTAATAAAACATCATATTGAAAACATATTCGAACATTTATTGAAATGTATTTCTATCTGTTTTTTTTTTAATTTCCGATTTTTGCTCATCTCTTCCTCGGCGACGGAGGAAGAAGGGGAATTATATAGGAGAGTGGAAATGGGGTGACCGAGGGAGCCGGTGAGAGAGGAGAGACGGTATGTGACCGGTTGAGGGAAAGTTGAAGCGGTTGAGAATGGGTAACAGCTGGCGAAAGGACACGCGTCACTTCCCAAATCTGCACTGATATACATACCCATCATTACTCCACACCTCCGACCCTTTTTCCTAGCGTATGCTTCACTCTATCTGTCGTTTTTTTTTTTTTTTTTTTTAATTCATTGTATGGGTAACGTGAATGTTGAGTCTAATATGCGTCTTATTTAGACTCACACATCTTTTCTAATTAATAAAAGTCGTTAAAAAAAAGTCGATGCTTTGGTTCAATTATTAAAGTTGAGGGCCTGAGATTTATTAGTCATATATATTCGAGTCTGGTTGATTGCGGCTCACATAATTTTTTTAATTTATTTATTTTTATTTTATTTGTCGTCGGTAAGCAAGTTTCGGGTTCATTCTCAAGTCTCATCAATAATATGAACAATTACATTATATTTGTATAGTTTGGAAAAATATCGTATTTGTACTGTATATTTAAAAAAATAGTTAAAAAATTAAACACATAATATTAATATATAATAATTGAAATTTTCTAATTGGAATGCTTTAAAAAAAATATAAACGCGTGTTCCTGTCTCGCGTGCGACAAAATTGTAGATGAATTATTGAATTATATTGTCAAATTTATACAGATGTATTGTGTTTACGTAGAAAAATCGGGTGTATAATGATTGTTTAACCGCAAGTAATTTTTATGAAATATCATATAATCAATCACATCACTTTATTAAAAGTGAGGTTATTATAGTTACTATGATTGATAAGACTTAATATTATGACTTTTTAATTAGAAAAACAAATCTTATTTTTAGTTAATTTAAACTTTATTTCAATTATATCGGATCCTCATAAAAGATTTTTAAAAAAAAAAATTGGTCAAAAATTGTTTGATAATCAATATTTAGTTAACTATTTATTAACACGTACTATGCGCTCATCCATATATAAAAATTATGAAATAAGATTGACCGTTTCGATTTATACTAAAATCTTATTGCCGTGATTATTTTACATGTACTAGTGTAATTTAAATTGATGACAATTTGATAAACATAAACAAAATCTTGTCTTGTGAAAAATAAGTATAATGTTTTTTTAATAAAAAAAAAGTCCTGGTTATCTTTGATTTCCTTTGCAACCAATATATTTGGATAACTACATTCTACTTGGATTTCGTTGTCGTTTTGAATTTCTGTTATTGGAAACAGTACCAAAATTTTTGAGAATCATATGCATCCATACCATTAAAATCAGTTATCCCTTCAGAAACATTTTATAAATTTGTCGATCCGTAGATTATATACAAATTATATTGACTGAAATCATGTAAAATAATCCACAAGCGTTATATATTACTATACAAAATATTAAACTAAAACATATTCGACGTCACGTGCCAATGGTCATGCTAGTATGTTAATATGAGCCGGTGTATATATTATATTATATAATAGATGCATCAAAAGATCGAGAAATTAATCTAAACGTATATAGAATAGGTCTTCTCTTTGTTTCCTTTCTTTTGTTTATACCTAGACAAATGTTTTGGTGGTATACTTATTTTACCATAAATAATTTCCCATCAATTATAAAACTTGGAGATTTTGAAAGCATTTTCAAATTGATAAGTGGGTATGTTTATTTCAGTTTGTATGACTTTAGCATTCATTTCAATCACATATATTTATAGTAGAAGTAATCAATTCTTAATTAAATCATGCCCTAAACAGTACACGAAGATTTTTATTCCCAAAATCAAATACTAATTGTCTCATCAATCCAACCAAAAAAAGAGAGAAAATTTGGGGAAATAATTATTTATTGGACTTAATCATAATAATACAACGTAGAAATATTGAAGTTTGTCAACTAAAAAATTTTTCTTAATACTAAATTTGAATAATTAAAATCAAATCATATTGTTTAAATTTGATTACTTAAACCAGAAATCAAATTAAAGTAGATGATAAATGAATAATATCCTTGGACTGAAACCATCTGCACACGTACAAAAATTCCCTTCTAAAGCAAAGTAAAATAATGGCTACCTAAGGTGTAGGTGTAGCCACCTCCAAGTACGACGGAGTGACTCACTGCGGCTGCCCATGTGATACGAAGGTTCGACAACACAATTATTAGGGAATCCTGATATTATTTATTACATGTTCTTCGTTTAAAATAAACCCACATTAAAAGAATTTAGTACACATAATCTCAGACAAAGACGAGACAATCTTATCAATCATTATTTACTTGGTCGGTCCATCTCTCTATTATACTTCGCCGCCTCTCACGTACATCAATAATGCTACAATTATTGCTGCAAAAATGTCAGAATTGTACAGATTGATGGATTTGTTTTTTATTTTTGAAATATTTGATCTGACAAAGAAATTTGATGATTTTGATTTTATAAAAAAAATTTGATGAATATCTAGAGTTTATTTAAAAGTAGTCCTAATTATTATTGAAATTATATAACTAAAATTTGGAGTGATATTTTTAAAATCGAGATGAAATTTTAGATTTATATTTTAATTATTTTTATATATGTTACGCAAAATAAAATAGATTTTAAATGAAGTTTGAAATTAATCATATTTTATATGAAACATTATATAATCATTAAATAACATATTTGAAATCTGTGGTCTACTTATCTATAAATACAAAAATACGTTTGATTCATTGATTCAAAATCTATCGATCAGAATACAACTTTGTTAGATTAAAGTATTGTCCATAAAAGCAAGTTAGGTTGTATTTTGGGAGATAAAATTGAATTCATGTGTTTAGATTAAAGTATTTTTTTTTTGTTAAAAATGAAACATTATATCGAATTTTAAATATATATCTGACTTATTTACACAAAGTATAATGAATTTCAAATTATGTTTTTTTTTATTTAAAATAATAAAAATATATTTGAAGTTTATATATTTGAAATTCAAAATTCGGTTAATTCAATTTTAGAAAACTCGATACGATTTTAACCAAAAATATTACTGTTTAACATATGATGGAGCCAGCCCTAGATGCTTGTGAATCCTGACTTCGTCGTCTCTGCACAAGCCTATGCTACATAACTGTCATTCGATGTCTGTCGCTCCTCCATAAAAAGAATTCGCTCGAATTGTTGTAAGAGTCGAACGTAACATCTGATAAACAATTTCAAGAAAATAGTTACTGCAGACACAAATGGCATAAAGCGTGCTGCAGTGTTTAAAAAAATTTCATATGTTAATTATGATTGAATTTGTTTTGATTTTTACTATCATGCCATTTAATCAATGAAAAATAAATTAAAAAATATTTATTTATATTATTATTTTCAATAAATGCGGAAATGAAGGAATCCTTATTTGGATCATATTATTGGTCGGAGTATGCTTCAACAACACGTGAGAAATAAGTGGCCATCAGCAAAAGTTTTTTTGGCACCCAAAAAAATGAAGGAAAATATATCTTATATTATGAAAAAATAACATATATAATAAAAAATGTAAAATATTAGAAAGTCGTATAAGTCGGCGGTAAAGAGGGAAAGTGAAGTGTATTAGTTTCAACTGGACTGATGACAGTTCAACCACAGACAATTGCGTCAAGTTCAGACGTGTCCAATTCTCTCTTCTACTGCCACGTAATCAAGTTAATCATGGGACCCAACTACAGTTTTGTCCTTATCCCATTTTACCTAAATATGTCGAAGTCCGATATAAAGTTTCTACTATATTCAAGGGTTTTTTGTTCATGTTTTCCGTATCAGTATTAAATAGATATATCATGATTATTCGATGAATAATAATGTATAGATAGATAACCATGATTTATGGTTCAAAATACATGTTATATGTTAAGTGCACGAAAACACGACTTATACGGATAGCATCTATCAAACCATATTCGAGATCAAATTATTGAATTTCTCCTTCACTACTTAATCTTTTTGTAATATTATATTCAGATTCCATTTTAACAATGATACAAATTTTCTTGAAATTTTTAGACAAAATTGAGATGAAAACCCAACCAAGTATGTAACAAAATACTCTGCTTCAACTTGTGTAGTATCTCCTGTTGTACAATTAATAATTTTCATTGTTGGTAAAGTTTATATTCTATTTAAATGATATTATCATATTTAATAACAATGTAATAGTTCATATTTTGTTTTATCGAATTTCCGACGTGTTTAATTAATATATTTTTGTGTTATTTTGTCAAAAACAAAAATAGCGGTCTTTCAAAAATTTATACTTGAAGCTGTTATTTTGAATTAGCAATTTTTTATTTTTTAATTATCTAGACACGAAATACGCATATATATATATATATATATAAATTATTGATTGCAGCCATATAAGCCCTCTAGGTAACTAGAATTTTGTCGATCCAAAGTTGAACGGTCATTGAAATAGTGAAAACAATGCAAGGTCCACTGCATGAAAAGATTGGGAAATTGGGTGTATGACAGCTATCATGCATTAAAGTTCCCAAAATAATATCCCACTTGCTTTCACTCATTTTTGTTAGTACTCAAATATTTATTGCATCAAATATGTTGATTTGTAAAAGTTGATATAAATAATTTATAAACCACGTTATTAATAATTCAATCATGCACTATTTTTATTATAACGATTTTTCTGCTATTTATTGGATAAATTTTCGTGTTGATGTAGTAATCCACAAATCATATTAGTCAAATTATCGCACTTACAAGTTATTTGCGACAGATTCATTTGAAATTTTTTTTGTATGAAGAATCAATTATGACCATTGATCAATCGCTCAACTAATTATTTCATTCACCAACTCAGACATCTCTTGATAGACTTCAACCACAAATTTTTTTTGATTGATTATAACTTATAAGTTTGTTACAATTAAATCTTAAACTTGATATTTAGTCTTAAATTTTAAATATTAATATCAAACGGGTAATTGCACGCATTTCGGGTTAATATAATGCAACCTACGCATTTGATCGTGATCATTATTACAAAGTTTTAAAATATGATTCATTTCATGTATACAAATTTATTTTTATATAGTTTTTGCATAATATGAAATGGGATATAAAGAAAATAACATTATTTTTTTTCCGAAGTGAAGTTCTTTTTATCCCTAAAAGACAAAATAGCATAATGTTACACATTGGGATTCCAATCTTGAATGGATGATGGTTGAATGGTACAAAAAACCAATGCAGCAGGTACCCCAACTGAAGCACACATCCCTTGATTCCCGTTGTCGTCCTCCTCTCGTACCACAGATCCAACTGCCCTTGTAATACGTTCACAGGCTGAGACAAATTATTATACTATCAAATGGGAGACACGAACATACATAATCCTCTGATTTCTAAAATATTCTTTTCATTGATATTAATAATAATAAAATAAATTATAGAATAAATTAGCTAAAAATTTAAATTATGACGATGATATCACACAACTTTCTTGTTACATATGTAGCTTGCTGTAATATTTCGAAGATTGTTAAGATTGAAACTTGGATCTAACTCAACCCCAAAAGCTAGCTCAAGGGAGAGGATTGTCCAAGACTATATATACAACTCTCAGGTATTTTATCCGAACGATGTGGGACAACTAACAAAGATAACATCTCGTTATAAATCTTTTGTAGTAATGCATCGACGGAATAAATATCATTACATTAGATCGTAATATGATCTAACCTAGCTAGCTTACGAATAAAATTCTTTTTCCTAAAATAAAAAATGATTAAGAAATTTTTCTTTTACAAATAAGTATAGGTTTCAAGTACTCGGGATTTGGGAATCAACCAAATTTATTTATAGCTACTTCACATCTGTAATCAAGAAAAGTGTGTTGGAAATATTAATACAACGAGAGTTTACAAAAATATTCGATAAAATCATTGCATTTATTTCTCAAAATGTAGTATTATTAGTGGTATCATAAAACCAAACTTTTAATTACTCTAAATTTTTTTAACATATCTGGTAAAAAAAATCGAATATATATGTTGCAAGTCTCTTTCCCAGTGGCATCAAATGTTCCCAAAATTATTACAGATATCGAGTTCGAAATCCATCAATATCCGCCCAGAATTATATTCAATTAAAAGAAATGTCCAAAACAATAGAACAGGTCACGGTTTTGAGATCCATCAACCTTCTCCCCAATTACAATTAAAAAAGATTGAAAAAAAAAACACACACACACACACACATATATATATATGTATATGTATGTATATATATAGGTTGAGAAAGTGAAGGTCGTTGTTTTATGATAGAGATACACAAGATAAATACGATATGATCTGACGTCGCCCACACAACCAACTCCCTCCATGACAAAGTTGTGAGTATATTTGTGTAATAAAAATGTATAGGATGGTTGAGATTTGATTCGAGAAATAAATGCGGGACTCGGTCAATTTACCCAAAATTGGCCATCTTTCTCAAATAATTTCCTTTTTTTCAATTTTATTTATCTTGAATTCTCCTAAAAATTTCGTATTTCTAAGTTTATCAATATAATTATTCAATTATTTAAGGATTGATGTTGATATTATAATTATCATTATTAGTAGTATGTAATATCATGTTAATTATTTGATTAAACAGTTTGAATTCAGCTTCGATTGCACTAACTGTATTGATGTTAGAAGGATGACCGATTCAATTTTTCCATTTATGCGAATTATTGAAGTCCATTCAATTTGTCAAACTAATGAAATCTTTCTTTTCCTTTAAAAAAACATTAACTTCTACAGTTGTTTGAGGACCAAATGCGTTATGATTAAAAGTTAGTTGGCCAATGTAACGTAATTAATATATATTTTCGAATTTTGGCCTATTTTTTTTAAAAAAAATTTGATATTTATTCCAATCTTGTGAAATTTTTTGTTCCAACCTGTCTTGGGTAGATTAAATATCCAAAAAGAGGTCAAGTCACTATATTCACGTAGATCAATATATTGCGTCACACAGAAAAAAGATGATATAACCAGTTTTCACATTGTATCTAAGGATAAGTTTGAACTAACCCTATGAAAGCAGCCAAAGATGATATCACCACTTTAAATCTTTCTTTACAAATCAATGCATGACAAAAATTAAGATCGTGTGATATAATTCGAAGTTATGGCTAAAATTTAATTTATTTGCATAAAAGAAGCCAAATGTTGTAATACATAAATTCTTGTATCATATTTTTTGGTTCCAGGGACTTTAACATGCCTTTTTCCCACAAAATAAGGCATGAAATCAGACACGAACTTAATAAAGTGGTACTAATTGATGGTTGATATGTATATATAACCGGTTAATGAGATCCTACCTATGTGGGCACTACCCTCACTTCATTTCAACGGGTAAGATCTTGCCACACATACAATTTCAAAAAAAAAAGTGGGTCCTATATATGCATGAGCAAATCTTGACCATTCATCCTATCATGGAGGACAATACCCACATGGGTACGATGAAATAAACCTATATAACCGCAGAGTGTGTCCACGATATAAAATATGGGAAGATATTTAAAAAAGGAAGAAGTTGTCGGGTGGATCATAATCTTGGGTCCTACCTTTTGGTGGCACGCGAAGTGGACCATAACTATCAGAATTTGAATACTGAAATAATTATATTTTATAATAAAGACTGTTACATCAATAGCTTATTATTAGATCTAAAATTATAGTTATTAATCAATATATAATTTTATTTTCTTATACTCGTGACAACGCATAATGTACCTACTTGGGCGTTATTGGGTCGGACTATTAGGCCTATGCGTCACAGGGAGGTGTATGTCTGTCTGCTACTGTCTCGCATCCTTTAGAGATCGATCTTATCATTTCTCTACTATCAACCTATGTTCCTAGCAGATACGATATTATACGTTGAGATCTGAATCACTCTTTTATGGCTCATCTAGACAAACATATCAAGCGACACAACGTTAGCAGCTTGACGCACGAGAACTTTCTTGGAGGTCACACATGATAATATTATTTTACTCACGGACGCTTAACCAAGCATTCCCTCCACCCTTGGTATGTTTCTTGGGAGACTTGAAGCTATGACTCGCTCTGATATTAATTGTTAGGATCAAACGCTTACCACAAGGTCAAAAGCTATAGTTGTTAGAAAATGCACAACTTTATTTTCTTATACGGATGATAGTGCAGAGTGTACATTTTTGGGTGCTAATGGGTCGAGCTGTTAGGCTCATGATTTCGAATATGTGCGTGTCTATCTACTGTGTTGTCTTATTTCCCTTACAGTTCAGTCTTACTCTTTCAATACCTTCAGTCTTTTCCATAGCAGAGTGTATTACCATTTCCATACAGCCGGCCTTGACCTCAACAGAGTGTTGATGTGACACTGTTTACATGACTAGGTGTCCCGCCCCGAGCCCGGGCCCGCAGCTGCGTAACTGCACAATGGGCCCTTAAAGCAACTACTTCGTATACGTTCTCGCTTTACGAAAATGATTAATCCAAATTGTTATAGAAGTTCATTGTAAGCCCATTATAAAGTCATTTTAATCTTTAATTTTTAAGATGTGGGAAAAGTGTATCACACTAGGTGTGTCGTAAAATAGTGACGCATATCTTAACGGGTAATATTATCTCTGCTGGTGACATGATCGATGATATGAAAATAGTAAGACTGATCTCTAAGGGATATTAGACATCACTAGCATATCTACATGCAAATCTCCGGACTCATGTGCCTAACAGCTCGACGCATTAGCTCTCAAGTAAGTTTCTTCTATGCTGTCAAGAGTATAAGAAAATAAATTTGTGTATTGACTAACATCTATAATTTTTTGTCTAATAATAAATGCTTGATCCTAACATTTTTAAAATTTTTTTTTTGAATAATAATAATAACACTACTGATAAAAATAAATAAATTTACCATATTAATATTCTCAATTTATAATGTGATGTTCTCTGATTCAAATATAGTAGATTAAATTATAAATAACTAAATTTATTTTGAAAAAAAATTGTATGTGTGAATTTTTTTAAAGTGGATAAATAATACTTTCTCAAATAACTAGAAATTTATATTATTATAATAAATCTGTTACATAAATATTTTATTAAAAAATTATTTTATGTTAATATCCCTCCGTATTATCAAATAAAAATTTGATATATTGTTCAAATGATAAGAACATGTGTCCATTTTATTGATTTAAATAAAATAACGATCAATTTATTTATATAATAAAAAGATACAATTCATTTGATGATACGTAGTTTTATAAAAATAAAAAAAAAAGATTATTTATCATAAAACCCAAAAATGTATATTTGATTTATATTTATAATTAATTTGTACCGACCAACCAATATAATATGTCCATATATTTATGAAGTCCAGCTCACCGCTAATATGGATATGACTCTTTTTGTATGCGTCTATATCATATTAAATGCGTTTCTCTCGATTTTTCTTTCATAGAAATAAGCACAATTTTTTTAAATATCCTCTTTTCTTAGCTTATTCGTTATAAATGTGATGAAAATACCTCTTCCACTAACACCCTATTCGACTCTTATTTAATGCATCTTATTTCATTGAGATCCCTTGTTTTCCTCTCTATTATTTTAGTTGTTTTATAGACCTTCTAGGCCTTTTTTTTGGATGGTGAATACGTTTTCCAAGTTTTCCTCATTCGCAAAGTTTTAGAATACCTTACAGGTTGCTGTTTTAGCATTATTGAATGCTATAAAATGATTAACCCACGCTTCAATTTTTCATATATTTATTAACATTTTGACCAAAAATGCTCAAAAAAATCGAAAACGAACTTATTTAACGAGCTCGAAAATAAGTTTGTTTAACGAACTCGAAATCGAGTCTGCTTAACGATCTGATCTCGAGCCAGATTCGTTAAACATGATAAACGAGCTATTAACGAACCGAGATCGAGCTATTCACGAGTTTTGTAATTTCAAACGTACTGAGCTTGAGCATGATAATAAAAGTTCGAATCAAACTCGATCTTCTATATATCTAAACAAGTTGAGCTCGAGCTTGACAATACTCGACTCAACTCGACTCATTTACATTTCTACATCTTTACTTTCTCTTGTACTTCTTGTGCTTATTTTCCCACCGCCGAGATTCTTTATTTCTTTTGTTATTCCCAGAACGCTCTTAACCACCGTTTTCTCATTGAGTTGGGGAAAAAAAAAAGTAACTTTTTTTTTAAAAAAAAATTGAGAATGAACGAGCTTGAGTTCGTCAATCAGTTAGCGGATTGGCAGTGTGTCGTTACCCGTTTTGAACGGTATTATGGGCTTGTGGGCCGCTTCAATTGGACTGAAGTGACCTAACTCCGTCTCTGGCTATATTTGTTAGATCTAACAAACTAATCCAATAAAAACTACATATAATAAGCACAGTACAGTGACTTGATGTACAATATATAATTTTTTCTGGGAAAAAAATGTATTTTTTTTTAATAAATGAAACGACATGTGGGCTACCAAATAGTTGTTTATTAGTACTGAAACAAGAGAGAAAAAATCATAGAGTTTTTTAATTGATACGAATATTATTTTATTCTTAACTGAAATTATTCATCTAATTAGATTTGTGTCTAAATTATTTTATTAGATAATCATGAGTTATTTATGATCTTTAAAGTACATATATATTTAATCATATGTTTCCTATTATTTGAGTCATTATTTGAAAAACTCCAATAATAAAAAATTATCATCGACATCATCATTGTTGTATGGACCGTGGATGTTGAAGCCGCCACATTATGAGGAAATCTCTTCCAACTCTTTTCTTTTACATTTATAAGACTCGAGCTGAATATAATACTTGAAATGAATTTATCTACTTACTACCTATGCATATTTTATAAGTTCAACAAGTACTTGATTAAATAAACTCAACTCTAATTTTATCCGGATAATAGCCAATAAACGGTTCCAAATTTTCGAATTTCAAATCGAATTCGAAAATATTTTTTGTCCCAAGTGTGTTAGAAAAAAAGATTGAAATGATTTATAATAGCGTACACTAAACTTATGTAGTAGCTAAGCTATTTTCGTAAAATAAAACAAATATGAAACAATTGTTATATATAGACTTCTTTTGTATGGTCATAGAGCGTGATAGAATGATATCGGAGATAGACATTAGCAAGATCACTGGAAATAGTGTTTTGGAAGGCGAAATGCTACGCGGTGAAAATCACCTCTTCAACTTGTGAACTACTAGCCACCTCTAAGATTCTCGGAGTGGGTAGATTGAAGAGTCAATCTGTGACGAAGATGTTGTGGTCTGACAAAGAGTCATAAGTTAGAAATCATTGTGCGGTCGTGCAGGTCTAGGTCCGAGGCGTAACATGACTTGTATTATAATTTAAAAAAAAAAAACATGTTATACTCTAGATTTATGAACTTGAAGCAAAAAGAAGAATTTGTATTTTTCAGAAGGGGACTCCGAACTCCCATACTTGCCATTCGACTATTTGGGCTGCGTATTTGACGATAATTTAAATAAATTTAAGAAGCAAGCGGCAAACCACGTGCGATCACAGCTGAGCTTGTATAATTATATCATTAGTTTTCTTGAACTTTACACCAAAATTAATTGGATTATTTCCATGCCCCCACCATCGTCTTTTATTTATGATTTCGAAATGGAAAGCAATAATAAAATTATGGCAACTTCAGGTCACTTTAATTTTCCAGTCCCACATACAGGATAAATCATGTTAAGTCGAGAGGAATTATCAAATAGTGCTTGAATCAAACACATGCCATATTTTTTTCCAGCTTTATGTCAAAAATTTATGTTCCATTTCTTGAGTTAGTGTTCGATAATCTGATGAACAAAATAAATTGAATTATATAACAAATCAAATATCATATTACGTACGCTTGTTTTCATAATATACACAATTATCGTATTCCAACAATCTTAATCATACCTTATTACTTATTAAAAAATGATAATAATTGATGAAATTAAAAGATATTACGTACACACAATATTATTTATGATGTTTCAGTTCTTTTATGAGAGTTCTGTTTACTTGCCAGATCTTTGTTTTCTTTATATCTTGTTGTGATCTCTTTTCTCATCACCCCATAAATGACCTATCGATATAAGAAAAATTAGAACCAACTTCAGTAAAAACTACCAATTACTTATGGTTCACCCAGACTAAAAAATCTCGAGTTTGAGATGAAATTTTAAGGTTGAAACTTGATAATAACAAATTCTTTCCTCAGCTCTAAAAAACAGTAAAAACCCAATATTTTTACTTAACTGAACTTCAATATAAACTTTCCAGTGTTTTCAAACAACATTGATACCCCCGAACCGGAGATGGGTCCGACCCACTCTCGGTAGCCCAAAAAGAGAGAGCCCATAAAGATACTCGGAAAGCATCGGCAGGTCATCTTCGGGACAGAGTCCATCAGGAGATCATCTCATTCACATGAAGCTGGTGGGAGGTCATCCAGACCGACCTCCCGTATTCACAATCTCGTCGATCGGTGAGATGGCCGACCTCCACCGCCGACCTCCCATGCCGACCTCACATGCCGACCTCCAAGAGCGAAGCCGAACCGACCTCCCAGAGGGTGCTTTCACGCCGTTTGGGAATGCTTTGGCCGACCTCCCACGCCGAGCTCCCAAGAAAATGAGATCCTTCGCGGGCTCATGCCTCTGAGAGCTTTTACCTAGATATTAACGGGTAACCCACAGAAATCAAGCCCAACAAGATAAAGCCCATTAAAGATCTAACCAAATCTGGCACAAGATTACTCAAATCTTTCAAGATTCTGAGGATCTAAACCTACCAAATCAAGACTCTATCGCTCCCCTATAAATACCAGGTTTTGTTCACTGTTTATTCATTCATATATTCACATTCTCTCAGCATACATATTATTCTCTCAGTTTTCTATTCTCTGACTTGAGCGTCGGAGGGGCTACGCCGGAACAACCTTCCGGCTCCCTTCTAACACTCTTGTTTGTGCTTTCAGATTTCGAAGGTCCGATCCGAGCTCTCCAAGTGAAGATTCGACCTCCCAGCTACCGTTCAAAGATCTGATCCGAGCTCCCCAAGCGAAGATTCGACCTCCCAGCTACCATCCCCGATTTCAGCAACATCAATTGGCGCCATCTGTGGGAATACTGAGCAAAGACGTAGACGTGAGAATGCAAAAAGAAATTGGGTGGAAGTGCTCCCAAGCGTGCTATGGTCGTACATGACCACTCCGAAGATTGGTATCGGGGAGACGCCTTTCAGCTTAGTTTATGGAAATGAGGCAGTGCTCTCGGCAGAGATCGACGAAGAGACCTCCCGAGTAATATTCTATGATGAGCAAAACAGTGAGAGGCGAGCAGCAGACTTAGATTTCTAGGAAGAAAAGAGGGAAGCCGCGGCCATAAGGATGGAAGCTTACAAGAGACGCACAGCCCAATCGTACAATAAGAAGGTCATTCAGAAAAGCTTTCAAGTGGGAAAATTAGTTTGGAAGAAGGTTCAAGATGTGGACGTGGGAAAGCTAGATCCAAGATGCGAAGGACCATTCAAGGTGGTGGAAAAGCTTAGCTCGGGTGCCTACTACTTGGAAGATCTGGCAGGAAAGAAATTGAAGAGGCCATGGAATGCTTACCACCTCCCCAAATATTATGCTTAGATATTATACCTTTAATTTCTTTTATTTTATCAGTTACTTTTGTAGCAAGGACCTAAGGATTCGATGCTATATTCAGTTATATTATTAAAATTACACATTTTCATTCAAAATTATTGAAGCTTATAAGGGTTTTCACCATGTCTTAATGCAGGAGCCCCGGAGCTCACCTCATCTTGGTTACGCCAAGTTTATAAGGGATTTCACCTAAAGTCAGTTCAGGAGCCCAGAGCTCACCTCATCTTGGTTACGCAAAGGTTATAAGAGTTTTCACCCTCAGTCAGTTCAGGAGCCCAGAGCACACCTCATCTTGGTTACTCCAAGTTTACAAGGGTTTTCATACTCAGTCAGTTCAGGAGCCCAGAGCTCACCTCATCTTGGTTACGCCAAGTTTACAAGGGTTTTCACCCGATCTCAATTCAGAACCCAAGGCTCATCTCATCTTGGTTACGCCAAGTTTACAAGGGTTTTCACCCTCAGTCAGTTCAGGAGCCCAGAGCTCACCTCATCTTGGTTACGCCAAGTTTACAAGGGTTTTCACCCTCAGTCAGTTCAGGAGCCCAGAGCTCACCTCATCTTGGTTACACCAAGTTTATAAGGGTTTTCACCCGATCTCAGTTCAGGAGCCCAGAGCTCACCTCATCTTGGTTACGCCAAGTTTAATAGGGTTTTCACCCTCAGTCAGTTCAGGAGCCCAGAGCTCACCTCATCTTGGTTACGCCAAGTTTACAAGGGTTTTCACCCTCAGTCAGTTCAGGAGCCCAGAGCTCACCTCATCATGGTTACGCCAAGTTTACAAGGGTTTTCACCCTCAGTCAGTTCAGGAGTCCAGAGCTCACCTCATCTTGGTTACGCCAAGTTTACAAGGGTTTTCACCCTCAGTCAATTCAGGAGCCCAGAGCTCACCTCATCTTGGTTACGCCAAGTTTATAGGGGTTTTCACCCGATCTCAATTCAGAACCCAAGGCTCATCTCATCTTGGTTACGCCAAGTTTACAAGGGTTTTCACCCTCAGTCAGTTCAGGAGCCCAGAGCTCACCTCATCTTGGTTACGCCAAGTTTACAAGGGTTTTCACCCGATCTCAGTTCAGGAGCCCAGAGTTCACCTTATCTTGGTTACGCAAAGTTTAAAAGGGTTTTCTCCCTCAGCCAGTTCAAGAGCCCGGAGCTCATCTCGTCTTGGTTACGCCATGTTTATAAGGGTTTTCACCCTCAGTCAGTTCAGGAGCCCAGAGCTCCTCACCTCATCTTGGGTACGCCAAGTTTATAAGGGTTTTCACCCTCAGTCAGTTCAGGAGCCTAGAGCTCACCTCATCTTGACTACGCCAAGTTTACAAGGGTTTTCACCCGAAGTTAGTTTAGGAGGCTCAGAGCTAACCTCAGCTCGGTAGAAACTTTACGGTTTGCCATTATTTTATTAAAGAGTTTGACCGACCTCCCATGGCCGAGCTTACCTCCCATGGCATGATTTTACCGAGTTATTATTTTTTCAAGGGGTGTGCCGACCTCCCATGGCCGAGCTTACCTCCCACGGCATGATCTTACCGAGTTATTATTTTTTAAAAAAGTTCAGCCGACCTTCCATGGCCGAGCTTACCTCCCACGGCATGATCTTACCGAGTTATTATTTTTTCAAGGGTTCAGCCGACCTCCCTATGGCCGAGCTTACCTCCCACGGCATGATCTTACCGAGTTATTATTTTGTCAAGGGTTGTACCGAGCTCCCATGGCCGAGCCTACCTCTCACGAGCTTACCTCTCACGACATGCTCTTATTATTTTGTTAAGTGTTGTGCCGAGCTCCCATGGCCGAGCTTACCTCTCACGGCATGTTATTATTTATTTAAGTATTGCGCCGAGCTCCCATGGCCAAGCCTACCTCTCACGAGCTTACCTCTCACGGCATGCTCTTATTATTTTGTTAAGTGTTGTGCCGAGCTCCCATGGTCGAGCTTACCTCTCACGGCATGTTCTGTTATTATTTTGTTAAAGTATTGTGCCGAGCTCTCATGGCCGAGCTTACCTCTCGCGGCATGTCCTGTTATTATTTTGTTAGTATTGCGTTGAGCTCCCATGGCCGAGCCTACCTCTCACGGCATGCTCTTATTATTTTGTTAACTGTTGTGCCGAGCTCCCATGGCCGAGCATACCTCTCACGGCATGCTCTTATTATTTTGTTGAGTGTTGTGCCGAGCTCCCATGGCCGAGCCTACCTCTCAGGCTCTCACGGCATGTTCTTATTATTTTGTTAAGTGTTGTGCCGATCTCCAATGGCCGAGCTTACCTCTCACGGCATGTCCTGTTATTATTTTTTAAAGTATTATGCCGAGCTCCCATGGCCGAGCTTACCTCTCGCGGCATGTCCTGTTATTATTTTTTAAAGTATTGTGCCGAGCTCCCATGGCCGAGCTTACCTATCGCGGCATGTCCTGTTATTATTTTATTAAGTCTTAGGCCGAGCCCCAAGAGCCCAGCCGACCTCTCTCAGGGCGACCTCACCAAGTTGAAATTTTATTGTGTTAGGCCGAGCTTCCATGGTGCACCTGGTCGACCTCTCTCGAGATGACCTCCTCGAGTTATTACTTTATGAAGTGTTGGGCCGAGCTCCCGGTCGACCTCCCTCAGGATGACCTCCTTGGATTATTATTTTATGAAGCGTTGGACCAAGCTCCCAAAGGCTGGCCGACCTCTCTCAGTGTGACCTCATCAGGTTACTATTTTATTTATGTGTGTGGCCAACCTCCCAAAGCCGACCCACCTCACCCACCGAGACCCATCGGATCATCATCTTATTAAGTGTTTGACTGAGCTCCAAGAGCCCGGCCGACTTCTCTCAGGATGACCTCATGTTATTGTTTATCAGGTGTTTGGCCGAGCTCCAAGAGTCCGACGACCTCTCTCAGTATGACATCATGTTATTAGTTAGTGTTTGCCGAGCTCCAAGTGCCTGGCCGACCTATCTCAGGACAGCCCATAGGCCACCGAGAGCTCAAACCCCAACGAGCTTTTGGTCTACGACGTCAGCTCGACTTGAAAGGGGGGACTCGTGATACCCCCGAACCGGAGATGGGTCCGACCCACTCTCGGTAGCCCAAAAAGAGAGAGCCCATAAAGGTACTCGGAAAGCCTCGGCAGGTCATCTTTGGGACAGAGCCCATCAGGAGATCACCTCATTCACATGAAGCTGGTGGGAGGTCATCCAGACCGACCTCTCCGTATTCACAATCTCGTCGATCGGTGAGATGGCCGGCCGACCTCCACCTCCGACCTCCCATGCCGACCTCCAAGAGCGAAGCCGAGCCGACCTCCCAGAGTGTGCTTTCACGCCGTTTAGGAATGCTTTGACCGACCTCCCACACCGAGCTCCCAAGAAAATGAGATCCTTCGCGGGCTCATGTCTCTGAGAGCTCTTACCTAGATATTAACGGGTAGCCCACAGAAATCAAGCCCAACAAGATAAAGCCCATTAAAGATCTAACCAAATATGGCACAAGATCTAACCAAATCTGGCACAAGATTACTCAAATCTTTCAAGATTCTGAGAATCTAAACCTACCAAATCAGGACTCTATCGCTCCCCTATAAATACCAGGTTTCGTTCACTGTTTATTCATTCATATATTTACATTCTCTCAGCACACACATTACTCTCTCAGTTTTCTATTCTCTGACTTGAGCTACGCCGGAACAACCTTCCGGCGTAGCTCAAACACTCTTGTTTGTGCTTTCAGATTTCGAAGATCCGATCCGAGCTCCCCAAGTGAAGATCCGACCTCCCAGCTACCGTTCGAAGGTCTGATCCGAGCTCCCCAAGCGAAGATCCGACCTCCCAGCTACCATCTCCGATTTCAGCAACATCAAACATGATTTGTTTTTTTTTTTTTTGTCAATTTTAATTGTTTTCAACGTGATGTTGATGTGACATCAATATAGCGATGAGAATAAAATTAGACTAGATAAAAAAAACATCATGAGGAAAAAATACGACAAACAAATTTTATTCTCATTTTTTTCCATTTTACGTAATGCTAATTGAATTTATTTATTATATTTTGTTTTCCATAATTTGTAGAAAAATAGTTTATAAATATTTATTAGATATTTAGTAATCTTGATATTTTTAATGAGATCAGCAGGTATATATGCCATGGCTAATAAAGTTTTAGTACTTTCTAAATCAAGCCCATTAATTTAATGTATTTTCTGAACATCTCATTAATTTAATTTATGAGGCCAACGTTTTTTTTATTCGTAAAGTTGTCTTTAATAATATTTCCAACATTCAAATCAGATCAATCTTCTGCGCAAAACACATAAATATATAACTTTGATCGGATTAAGGATCTGTAATTATCCTTCCATTTCAATACAATAATATCTAATTAATTGGACCAATAAAATTTTATTAACCCGATAATCTAAGAACTCATAGTATCAAGACTGTCATTGTTTGGTATCAATAATTATCTATTTTTTTGGAAGACGCCCATATCGTGATTCCAAAACTGACTGTTTACAATTTAAAATATTTCAATTGTATAGTTTTCGCTAATTATAATTTTTGTGGAAACAACAAAAGTTATGTCTTACAACTAATTAATATCATAATTAATTAAGATCACATATTCTAAAAACAAAAATTACAAGTCGGTTCAATTATTATGACGAATAATAATGATTACTAATTACGTTTGAGTTATTACTCAATTTAACAAATTTGAATCATCTAACTACTGATAACACACGAACACTCGATCCTCCTATTACGGGACAAAGTGATGCTAAATTTTAGAAAATTTTGCATTTTGAGGCATGTATGTGTGATATATTACTGTGGATTTTAGTCATATGTCGATTAGACTATCGAGTTCAACAGTGTATTTATCATTCGATGCATATTTTTGTTATTATTTTTTGTCAGAAGTAAATATATGATTTTACCACGATTCAATTAAGTTCAATTAACTATATTTAATGTTGGGTTTAAAATTCTTGAAATCTTGATTTTGATGATAACAAAACATGTTATTGTGTATCTAACATATTCAATTGTGAAGTTATTAACTCAAGATAGAATCTGAAGCTCGAATTTAGCGAAACTGAAAGTTTGGCAAGCTACAATTTTTCGATGGTATCTCACAGTTCGGTAATCATTGCGTATTTTCACTACTGCAAGTGTACGGTGTCAAGTTTTAGTAGTGATTTGAGTACGGATATCGATCCCACGAGGAGTAATTATTTAAAACTGTATATTAATTACCATAATTGACATAGTTCAACTTTATTCAGAGAATTCAAATAGATAGTTAATAATCAATTCAAAACAAATAACGAATAAGAGAATTCTTAGCACGTAGTTGAAGTTCAATGAGTAGATCAATCTAGAGATATGATTTCGTCTGGTCTCCCCTATGCTAAATTAAAATTGACTAACATTATGCTAAATTAAAATTGACTAACATATTATTAAATCGCATTATGTTTACTAACCAAAAACTCGCAATTTCCTATTCTCTTTTTCAAGTGATAAATAGAATTGTATTACCTATTACTGATTTTAATATGTCTATTCAAAATCACGTAACACGTAATAAATGCAAACAAGGTTCTCTTATGGATTCGTCAGAGTTATACGTCTTTTACACGTTATAAAGGTCTAACGATGTGATTTTCACTGTCCTAATTTCAATCCCCTCTCTCGAGTGTTAGATCTTAATTATTTGATCAATCGAATTATGACCAGTAATTCAAAAATATTAACGACAAGAAATCACAAATAAACACGATGAATTAATTCAATGAAAATTCAAAACGTCAATAACATAGGTTCAACTAAGACTACGTCAATATCTAGAAAATAAAATTAGTTCATACTCGAATTTAAATTAATACAAAACTTGTTTGTAATCATTAAAAACGTAAAAGTAAAGAACCGAATTAGAAACGTGTTTAGGAGAGATGAAAGAGCGTCTCCTGTGTCCGGATTCAGCGTCTTCTATCTCCATTTTTCGCGTTTCGTGCTCCGTGCTCTGACTTTTTCTCCTCTTTCTCGAGTGTGTCGGCTCTCCGAATTCCAGAATCCCTTTCGAAAGTCCACGACTAACCTATTTAATTCTGAACATCGCGCCGCGCGCATATGCGCGACCAAGACTCGCGCATATGCGCGGGTCCTTCTGTGTGTTTGGGCCGTCTTTTCTTATGCGCGCACATGCGCGCCCTTTCTCCGCGCATATGCGCGGAGTCCTCTGTTCTGGGCAGCTGAAATCTCTTCGCGCGCATATGCGCGAGGTTCTCTGGTCTCGCCTCATGTCTCGAGCGCATATGCGCGCCATGAGTGGCGCATATGCGCGGGTCTCACTGCCTTCAGTGCTTGGTTTGCTCACACTTCTTCTCCTAAGCGCCATTTTAGTTCATTTTCACGCCTATGTCGTAGCCGTACCTAAATTCCTGAAATCACACAAAAAATAACAAAAGCGCATAATTCTGCCCCAGAAAACTAACCATCTAAATGCATTATAAGGATAATTTAAGTGCACAAATTGCACTTATCAGGAATTCAAATGATCAGCAGCCAAAGTCAATTAATAGAAAATTCAATTTTGGACAAGTCACATTTCACATTAGTTGGTTAAATCGGATGTTATCTAGGCAAACTGATGACAACAAGTCATCAGTTAGACTGATCTACAAAGATCAGTTGAGCATGACCAGTTGTGGTATTTTAATCAGTCCGATCAGCTCAGTTATCCAAATGACACGATTCAATATGCGCTATGAATATAAGACAATGATCTACAAATAATATTCACAAGTCAAAGTTTGAATCAGAGTTTAAGATTCTGATAAATGACGATGAAAGTACTAGTTCTACACATGCTGAAACCAGCATCTCGTCAGCTTGGTTCAGTCTAGCTGACGAGCCCAACTGAATTATCAATTTAGCTGACGAGCTCCACTAGCAACGAATCTCAAAATTAGTTAGGCTCCGGAAAAATGTTCAACAATTCGAAAATGACCGTTTCAATAATAAAAATAGTACGAAGACTTCCCAAACGAGCATATTCTTTTGTTTGCAAAGAATTATCATTCTTGGAGTCTATAAATACAATGTCTTGAAGTTTAAATATAAGCTTTGGAAGAGAATTCAAAGCATGACCAGTCTACATAAAAAAAAATTAGCTTGAATGAGAACAAGCTCAAATAATATGGTACATTTGAAATATACATATATCGTAAAAATTCTCATAAACAATCACTCATATATATATATACATATATATATATATATACATATATATATATACATATATATATTTATACACTCACGAGGGGAAAAAATGGTCTCCTCTGTTTTAAATGGGTGGCCTAGGTTTAGAAACAATTCTCAGGCATGAGTTGACTAAACGAAAATAAATATGTGGACACACTACAATAATTTGAAAGTTGAGTGGATAAAGAAAGAAATGACAATATCTATTGGGTAATTATTAAAAATGAAATTGTCCCATCATCTCACTCGATAGTTAATTGGCTTCTATAATTTTATCATGAATTGCTACCAAGTAGGATAATCGGATCTCTATTGGGTCGAAGATATATGTTTGAAACAATGGATTCCTATAGTACATATTCATATCAGTTTCTATATAAATCCATATATAGTTGTGCAATTCAGTTTATGTCATGTTTAGAGTAACATTTTCTTGATATTACAATACAAGTTGTCCAATTGATCATTTGAAACAATGTTACGTTAAATGTAACATACCCTCAACCTAATTGTATTATTGGGATTGGTTCGAAAAGAGACTATCTCGTTTTTCTTTTGAATAAATTTTTTTATTTGAATAAGAATAAAAGAGATGGATATTGGAAGAGCTTATCACCGTACAAATATAATCGAGCTCAATTTTAAATTAGTATAAACTCACTATTATTTTTATACCCGAAGGAATACATTTTGCAAGATTCAACATGGCAATTTGAGATATATATATATATAAAGGGACACTTCTTGACTTCACCTCCATGTCACATAGCTAAGATACCATTCTCCCCCATATTCATATCATCCTATTATATAATATATTTATATTATATAATATATATATAAAGAAATGAGTGTGATATCATTAATATTTTCTCGAAGTAGCATCACCTTCATTAATATATACTATCGCCAGGGTCAGAACAGAGCATTTTTCGTAAGAAAAGTGGTGAGCTGTTACTCTTCCTTCAATATATTGCATCTTCTTTCACACTTACGTCCTCCTCACATGGCCCTTTCTCTACCTTAAATACCAGTTTATTTCGTTGGATTTTATCTGAAAATCTCCGTTCTTGTCTCGATTTACCTGCGGTTCTCTCTTGTTTCTGGAGGGGAAAAAAGATGTGACATGTGGGGTGATTGTGGTGCATAATCATGAGCTCTCCAAATTTCGATATCCTCCATTTATGGCGGTGGAGAAATCTTGCTTTTATTATGCTGCTTCGGGCTCGATGTTTCGGGCTGAACGCTGACGGGCTGCTCTTGTTGTCGTTCAAGTACGGTATTTTGAGTGATCCTTTCGGAGTTCTGCGGAACTGGAATGAATTTGATGAGACTCCATGTTCATGGAATGGGATCAATTGCGGGACTTGGGGCTCGGCGGAAGCTTATCTTCAGGTGACGGGATTGTCACTCCCGGGTTGCGGGCTTCTGGGATCGATCTCGTCGTCTCTTGGAATGATTGAGAATCTCAGATACTTTAATCTCTCGAGCAATTCCATTAACGGTTCCATTCCTGAATCTCTGTTCGGCGCTTCCGAGCTTCAAATTCTGGATGTTTCGAACAACATGATCACCGGCGAGTTTCCTGAGCTAGTAGGGACGTTGAAGAATCTTCAGGTTCTTAATCTTTACGACAATGCTTTCGCCGGGACCCTGCCGCGAAATTTGATAGCTCTTACGAATTTAACAGTTGTTTCTTTGAAGAACAATTATTTTGTTGGTTCAATTCCTGGTGGATTTAATTCGGTTCGTATATTAGATTTGTCTTCCAATCTGATAAACGGATCATTGCCCCCAGATTTTGGCGGGACTAGAATTGCATATTTTAACATTTCTTTCAACAGACTCTCCGGCGAAATCCCGCCGGGGTTTGGGAGCCAAATCCCCACAAATGCCATCATAGATCTTTCGTTCAATAATTTGACAGGCCCGATCCCAGATTCCAATCTTTTCGTTAACCAAGCTATAAATTCATACTCTGGCAACACGGGGTTATGCGGGAAGCCACTAAACAATCTATGTTCAATTCCATCCTCCGCAGCCACACAGCCTACTGTTTCTTCCGCACCAGACTCTCCTCCTGCGATTGCTGCCATTCCGAAAACAATAGCCTCAGACCCAGAAACCTTCGCACCAGGTGGCGGAGATGCTGAATCTCCACCTAAAGACAAAAGAACTAGGCTGAGAACTGGAGCAATCTTGGGAATAGTCATAGGAGACGCAGCTGGGATTCTAATCCTGGCATCGATTTTCATTTACGTGTATAATCTGAAGAAAAAGAAGAAACCGGACATCACCACCAAAAAGGAAACAGAAAGTGGAAAAGACTTCGGCTGGACGTCCTCTGAATCATCCTCGGAAGTATACAACTGGCTGAGAACATGGACTTGCTTAAAGAAACAAAGACACCCATCCGCAGGAGATGAAGAAGAGACATCCTCGGTAACCACAAATTCCTACAGCGAAGAAGCCGAAAACCCACCAAGGAATCACGAAATGCACGGCCCCCAAGAACAGAAAAAAGGATCTCTGGTAACAGTTGACGGTGAAAAAGAACTGGAGCTCGAGACACTGCTCAAAGCCTCGGCCTACATTTTGGGCGCATCGGGTTCCAGCATCATGTACAAAGCAGTGCTCGAAGACGAAACCACATTCGCCGTCCGCCGGATTGGAGAAAACGGATTGGAGCGGTTCAGTGATTTCGAGAACCAGATCCGAGTGATCGCGAAATTGGTGCACCCGAATTTGATCAGGATTCGAGGGTTCTACTGGGGTTCTGATGAGAAGTTGATTATCTACGACTTCGTTCCCAATGGCAGCCTGGCTAATGTGCGTTACAGTAAGTACTCTATTTAATTTACATATTCCGACGGTATAAAATTTTAACAAAACGGACAAGTAGTAAGTAGTACGAGATTTTAATAGGTATTGTCGCACTTGAGTGGAACATAAATACGCTAGCGTTGATTGAACAACGCTATTACCCTTGAAAAATGGATCAAATTCACACCACTTTTGCCACAGCCAGCAAACAATTTAGACTTTAAATTTTATCGTACTTTGAATACTTCAATTGTAATTCCGCTGGATCAAGCTCCATAGGAGCTTGTACTTGTAGAGATTTTCAAATATAATATACTGGGTCAACTTATATGTTATCTATATAACTTTTTCATATTTTAAGTTCGCTTTTCTATTTATATAAAGATGGCTCGGGTTTGACTAACTTTAGAACGATGGAGATGGAGTAGGTATACCTGAAATGTACATATGTGTGTGTGTCTATTGCCAAGTCAACCTTCGTCCTGCGCCCAGTTGCTTATTATCTAATTCCCATGCGCAAGACAGCTAAGTCCACTGTCATCAGGAAAATTTATATTTAATCTGCATGGAAAGGGACTGGTGATAGACAAATAGAATCTTTCCAGATACCTACATGCGCATTTTGGGTCTTAATTTTCAGGAAAAGCTGGCTTTCCCCCTTGCCATATGCCCTTGGAAATGCGGATCAAGATAGCAAAAGGTGTGGCCCGTGGGCTTTGTTACATCCATGAGAAGAAGCATGTACATGGAAACTTAAAGCCCAGTAACATTCTTTTGGGCCACAACATGGAGCCTAAGATAGGAGATTTCGGGCTCGCACGGCTGGTAACTAATGATAATAGTTCCAAATTAGCTGGTGGATCAGCCCGGAATTTTGGGAGCAAGAGATCCACAAGCCTCGCGGGACAGCTTTCAGGACTGTTCTAATGGGCCTACTCCGAGCCCGAGCCCTAGTGTTATCGGAATCTCACCTTATCATGCTCCCGAATCATTACGAAGCCTCAAACCCAATCCGAAATGGGATGTGTTCGCCTTCGGCGTGGTGTTCCTCGAGCTTTTGACCGGAAAAATCATCGTATCCGAGGAAACAGGACACGGACTAGCGATCGGGGCACTTACATCAACAGAAGAAGACAAAGAGAAGGTGTTGAGGATGGCTGATGTGGCAATTCGTGCTGACGTGGAGGGCAACGCATATGCTTTGTTGGCACTCCTAAAGCTAGGCTATGGTTGCATATCTTGTGTGCCACAAAAGAGACCAACAATGAAAGAAGTCCTCCAATCACTTGAGAAGATTCCATGATTTTCATTTTCTTCATCATGCATTTATTCCCAATTGTAATGATGATATTAATTTTTTTTCCTTTTCGTTTCTTCTGTGAATATTCTACTGAAATATGTGAGGTAGTGTGCTGATTTTGGACTATAATGATGTAATTTCATAATCTTCCCAAGCTATTAATTAAATTGTGTTGGTAATGAATAATACACACAAAACAATTACTTAATTGCTCATAATGTGTTCTACTACTGCCTTGATTAGTTAAGTTAATCCAACAAATGTCTCTTAATTGCTCGTTGAATTCAACGTATTATTGGTAACGATCATCTAACCATCCACGTTTATTTTTATATATGTTCTAAGATTTTGTTCTTAGATCCTACATATGAGAATGAATAAGGCATTTGATGTAATATATATAAAAGATAGTACGTCTAACATCAAATTAACCATAATTGCTCACGCTCTTTGCAAAATCTCATGTTGCTTATCTATGCATTGTCGCCCTAGCTCTAATATTATTATTAGATAATTAATTTTAAATTTACAAGTATTTGTGATTGGATGAATTTTTTTGAATATATAAAATTAACTTGATAAAATGTTTTATAATTACTATTACTAAGAACACAAAAACTTCCGTGACATGATTTAATATATCAATTTTGTTAGACGAATATTATATTTAGGTCACTCGTGAAAAATAATTAATTTTTATGTTAGTATTTTTATGAAGTTAGAAAAACTAAGATAAATGACAGATTCATGTCAAAGAAAGGAGGCAAAAACTTGTGTGACACGGTCACACGAGTCGTATTTTGTGAGACAGATATTTTATTTGGGTCATACATGAAAAACATTACTTTTTATGCTAAGGATATTACTTTTTATTGTGAATATCGGTAGGATTGACCCGTCTCACAGATAAAAATTCGTGAGACCGTCTTACAAAAGTCCTACTCAAAAGTCCTACTCAAGAGAGGAGGACAAATGAATGAGATTTTGAGTATTGTAAAATATAGCAGCAATACGGTACTGCTATCCAACAAAATCATCACGTGATTATTTTTACAATCAATATCCATATAACTTTGGTACATTAAGCAAAGAGATTATACGACAAAACAACCTATATTAAAGCAGTAAATGTCAAACATAAATACATAAATTTTGTCTGTTATTTATTTATTATTCTTCAAGAAAAATGAGAATGATTGAAGGCGTTTGATCAATTTGAATGGATAGGGACACGGTATGCTGTTAAATAGCAGCAACAGATTGAGGGAGTTTCGGATTTAGCTAAATGAAAATTGATTTTTTTCAGTTGAATTTTTATGTTAATCGTCAAAAATAAAATCTCTATAATGGAGAAACAAAACTATTTTAATCATATCCAAAATTAACCCAAGATTTCTTTTCAATGTTATCCAAATTTTAATAAATTGTAGATCCACTGATTTTTGTATATCGCAACTGTTAAATCAATATTATGATCTAACCAAGAAAAATAATCGAATCTGCAGCATCGTTCGCGCCAATAGAAGCTCAAACACTGAGATTATATCATGTGCGAGACCACAGTTAAGCTTTCACATATATACAGAATCCAATCATCTAACCTATAATCCAATTGGAAACAAACAAAGCTAATTATGCGAAAATGTAGCATTTCGTATTATAGATTATTCTATTTTTGTCACTTGGATAGAAACCAAGCAAGAAAATGTCACCTCCCATTATAGATTGTTCCTTAAAATTGTGTTTCTGCTACTTGAGACATAAAGAAAAGACTGATTAAACGAGTTAAGTCTGGTCGCAACATCTTTTACCGGTGCAAATTGTTTGCTATTCTATATTTTACGGCCTACACAACACCAACTGAATGTTCCAAGAGGTGTTATCTGTATTAAACACATAGCAAACATCATGTTTTATAGAACACAACACAAGATGAGACAATAAACATAGAAGAAGATTTAAAACAAATTTTCCGTGTATTCAAAAACATGGCTCCACATGCTATAACAGAGATACGTGTCAAGAAGAAAAACAGTCAATTGCCAACCTGTCCGACATTGAAAAACATTCTTTAATTCAAGAATTTCCTCCTTTGAAAAAACAACCAAAGACTTGGGACGCCCATCCCTGTCTCTGATCCTTTGATCAACTAAAGAGGTACATTATTGTAATGAATTGGATACTCGGTCTATGATAATATTGCTCAAGAAAAAAATCTCAAAATTGCTCTCCATCCCCCAATCAAAGAGATGACCAGAGGCAATTGTTAAATTAATAAGTCGACCCGTCACATGGGATTGGCAAGAATTACAATAACAAATAGTTGAAATGTCGCATAATTGGGACTGACTTATGATAGAAAACATAGCAAAAAAGTAATTATGAAGTACCATGGCTAATATCAGATGAGTGACAAATGAGAGTTCAATGAGAAGATGGTTAGCCACGCCAACAGGGACTGCTTAGTGAAGCCAGCCTCATGTGCTGATCCTGAGCTCTGCTTCTCTTAAACAGAGGCTTTGGCGATGATGAAGCAGATGATGCAACGGCCCACAAATCATTAGAGCTATCAGAGCTAAAATAGGCGTCAACTACACCACTTGGACTGCTTGGAATGGACTCATGCTTGCGTTTGTGGCAAAGTTTATGGACATGACCATCCAATATCTCCTTTACAAATTCATGGCATTGGTCCAAATTTTCCTGTTTATATGATTCACAATCAAGAATGTTAATCTTGGTGTATAGTCCGAGGCGTGATCTTAACGTTAAACACCAAATCATATTAATTCAGCAAACCTTGTTCATTTCGAACAAACTCAGGAACTGATTACGGAACTCCAAAACTTTACAAGGCTCAATCTCTCTAATGACATTTAGCATTGTGGCAGAAGCAATAACCGAAGGAATATAGCGCATGAACCTACAATCTGCATTCATGTGTACAATTGCATCAGAAGTCAAGTCATTTGAACCATGAAAAATCACTATAAGATTGACATAATTACAGATCAATACACATCAGATCTCGGATTAAAATCTCGATTCCTAATTGTGAGGTCGAATCTTTACAGCAAAACAACCTATATCATACCTGATATGATAGAGAGAATGAGACTCCGGCACCTCCCCAAAAACTCCCAATGCAGGTTTCCAATCAAACCCATTCTTCTAACAATGTGGTCAATGTATGAGATTGGAGTCACGGGATTCATCTTCCATTTGAGCGTGGAAAGCACCAAAAGTTCCATTCTCCTGAATAGTCTTCGCCTCAAATAGATATTTAGACTCTTCCACCTTAGATACACAAGCAAAAGCCCAAAATCAGCTAGAGACATTTACATAAGCATAAATATTGCAAACAAACAATGGTATAAATGGTAATGAAGAAACGCACCTGAAAGTCTACGAGAAGAGGCACTTGCGTCTCTTCGACCTTTGCCGCGATGGAAAGACAGGCAACAGCAAGCAACTGACTCATCCATGGCTTATCCTTCTGGAAGCAAACGCTTGCAATGAATCTATCAAAGTAGTTCACAGCAAAAACAGAAGTCATGGCCGTGAATCCATAGCACGCAGTACCCTTTAACATCCATTTAACGGCCTCATTTCTCACCATTTTCAAACACCCATCCGAGTGTATCGCATCGCAACCCAAATGTGCTTGTTCTTTCTCCTTAGACAACAGGCTCAGAAGCTCGTCATCCTCCCAGAAAAGGTCGCGCTCACAAAGAAAAGCAAAGGGCTTTCCACGAATCTCATTAAAATCATCGATTTCCGACACCCTGAAGCCAGAACCACCACTCAAATCCTCATCAAAACGCTCTTCCTCGCAGTAAAGGGCATCAAAGATCGAATTTTGGAGAAGGGATTCTTGATCTTGAAAATGAGAAACCATCTTCTTCTGAGAAGAAGACACAGGAGCCTCTGCTCATTATCTTATATATGAGAGAGGGAAGCACGAAAGATTGAATCTTGAGCTCTTTGTCATATCTTCGTTTGCTTGTTTTTTGCCCTTTTTTCCTCCCTTAGACACTGAAAAGAGAGGATGGGGGAGAGGAGTAGAGAGAGCGCTGTTATGGAGTGAGGGTTTTTCAATCTGTGCGACTCTCCACACCTGTCCTTTTTCCTTTTTTTCATTTTTTATTTTTTGCTTTTTGTTTTCATCTTTTCCAAGATTTTTTCAAAAAATAAAAATAAATTTAATAGCTTGCAACACAGTACAACCTAGACGTGTATGCTAATTAATGATATTTTTGACGTTATAAATACAAAATTTAAACCTTAAAATAAAAGAACCTAAAGTTTTTCAAGTCGGAGGTTGGGTTTTAATTCTATCATACTATGAATTTTTTAGAGCAGGATCTCGAGTGATATTAAATAAGACATGTTCTTTTCTAAGATCCGAAATCGACTTGAGTTCGTGTTTCCAAATCATGATTGAAATGTTACAAGAGAGTCAGGAGGATGTCTCAACGTAATCTTTTTAACGTTTAAGTTAGAGACGGGATATATATGGGTGTAGTTGAGGACGTCGCTAAAAGTAACATATGAATTTCATAATGAATTTCGCAAACCCAGTATTACAGGAAAAAATACGAGGACCACAAGTATGAGGTGAGGAATCATATTCATGTGATAGAGGACCACACATTCATCCAAGGCTCGCCTACTCATGACATTCAACAGTTTCTTCCTATCTTAAATTTCTTGCATGTGGCTCGCCCGAGCTATGAGCTTGCCCCTCCTCCTCCAAAAACATCCACGACGACCTTTGTTTTCATGTTTTTATCAGCAATATCTTAATTTACTTTTCATTTTCCCATTTCTTCTTGACATACCCTTTAGCTTAATCCCAAGATCAGAGAATCAACCATAAGAGACAAGCTTTTCCCCTCTTGAACGAGCCTTCCACCTTCACAATTTTCACTTCTTCCACACAATTTAATGGACCAATCCGACTTGTCCCAAAGTGGGTTCAAAGTAAATAATTTGAGTTGCGTCATTACCAACAACTATAAATTTTAGTAAAACGACAAACGTTCGGTCCTACAAAATATAAAATTTCCCCTTTTTTTATATTTTCCTACTATTTTTAGATTTTAAAATTCAATCTAAGTATTGCACATTAGTAGAAAATTTTAATCCTCGAACAAACGAGTCAAAAGCTAAAATACTGGATTTGAATGAGAAGCGTGCTTATTGCTTAATGCCGTAAACATTCCGCAGTCAAACTGCACTCGAATTTGACCGTAATATACTAATCCAATAATTCGAGAAATTACTATAATAAAATTATATAATTAAAAATCAAATTCCAAAAAAATAAAGGAATTAAATCCCATGTGGAACTAAAAGACGTAACGTATGTTCCACGGGGGGATTTATGCTCTCGATTATTGCAATCTCTTTAAAAGGTGACAACTCACAAAATGGTTTCCATGAATTTTTATTTTTATTTTATGGATTAAATATTCAAGAGGGTTGATGAAATATTTAACGTACGTGGAAGATTCAAGTTGAAGATCAGTTGTATATTTTGTGTTGTGAAATTTATATTCTTTGGGAAAAATTAAGTGAATATTTATTTGAAGAAAGTGATAGTACAAATTAAACCAATTATATAAATATTTATATATATGGACGAGTAAAAGCTAGGAAATAATTTTGATTAATAAAAGTGAGATTTAACGTCGAATTAAAAACCATTGTTTTTACCCTTAAAGCCTCCCTCCATCGAACACCCCTTAAATTCTATATCTACAATAATGAACTCAACACTCGAGGCTATTGTCCCTATTGATGTCTCTAGAATCAAGGGCTTCCCCCTAAACTTATTGCTAATTTAACACGGATATGTCTGGCTGATCTGTCGGCTTAATATAGTGTAAAAAATTACAAATTAATTTAATCAGGAGAATTGGGGTTTTAGTTCTATCTGTTTATTAGTTTTGAACTTGTAATTTATCTAAGTTTGATTTTCATCCACTAAATAATATTTTTTTGGGTCTTTTTTTTATCCCGAAATTACTAAATCTACTGAATATTACTTATTTGACGACGATATTTTTCTACCAGGCTTATGTGGTTATCATATGTTATACATATTAAAATAAATTTAAGAAAAATTAAGGAGAAAACTAAAGCCAAACTCTAAGCGATATTTTAGAATGAGAGGAAATTTTTTTCTTTTATTTTTGTTTTTGATTTTTGGATTTAATGTATATAATATAGTTTTTATTTTCGTCACATAAGCTACGAAAAAGAGCTTCAGTTCTAAATAAAAAAATATTCGTGAATTTAGTGGTTTTGAGCGAAAAAAGAAAAAAAAATCAAGCTAGTAGATGAAAACAAAATTTGGACAAGTTACATGTCTAAAACATATAATATAGAACTTATCAGTCAACTTAGGCATAATTTGGTACATGGATAAGGGAGAGATTGATAAATAATCCTCCTTATCCCATGTTTGGTACTTTTTTAAAAAGCTCATGATATTGATAAATAATTTTTTAGAAGGATAAAATGTGTGATAATTTTAATTTAATGATAAAATACACTGCAAATGACTTAATTGCCCTCAATTTATAAATGATTTTTATAAATCTATGCTAGTAGGTAGAAATTAAAATCAAATAAATATTTTATTTATTTTTATATATTATATAATATGATAATTATATCAATGAATTCGAGATAATTATATAAATAATTTTTATAAATATCAATAAAATTATTAGTATCACTCGATTAAACTTAAAAATTGATATTTGACTTGACTCACAAAATCAAGGGCTCAATTATCATATTATATAATATATAAAATTAGGTAAAAATAAATAAATCATGCAAGCACTATCGGCGCATGAACATATAAAAAATATGAACTCAGGCAACAACTTTGAAATTATAAAATTTATTATGATAAGGTTAATTTTGTCATTACAATCTAATATATAAATTTAATTACTCTTATTAAAATCATACAAAACATTAAATATAATATCATACATTTATTTATCCTTAACTTATCCTTATATTATATATCACGTGTTTATCCTATCATATATACCAAACCATGACTTACATGATTAAAATTATAATTTTTTCAAATTAATATTCAAGCATTTGGTTTCTAGACGAATAAATTTCACTTTGTAAAATTTATATTTTTGAATAAAAATTGTAAATAGTATTTTAAAAAATTTGGTTATCTCGATGGCCTCATGTCTCTCTTCACCAAATAAAACGATGGAAAATAAGTGCTAATTATTGTGCATAGGCCAGCCCTATCAAATTAATGAAAATTATCATAAAGTTTTGCACGAAGGGTTACTTAATTGTACGTCTTATTGGCTGTATGATACGTAAACAATTAGCTGTCCAAGAATATTGTATATGATGGAAAATTAATGTCCGCATGAAAAAAAAAAAACAATAGGGCAGACTACATCATAAAATCGTCATCTCTAATTAATTATTTCAATGTAGGAATTTATTGTGTTCAATTGATGTCTTTGTTATGCCATGTGGGGTTCTATAGAAATTGTTTATGATATATACACATTTTATATGCCAAATAAATATCATAAATATGGAAATTTGTGTTTTTGTCATATATTTTTTTCTAAATGTGATTTTAATTATTTATGTTATTAAATTTCATTATTAGTCTTATTTTTGACAATTTTATCATTTTTATCATAAGTACTAATATATGTCGCTACATACGTCGTCAGCGTTTCATTTATGTCACATCAGTGCAACGTCAAAAAATTTACTAAATTGATAAAAAAAAATAGCGAACTAAGGTTGAAATTTGATAATATAAAATACCGAAATCACAAAAAAACAAATATAATACATTTTTTTTCCTTATGAATAATGGAACTTCATGGAATAATTTTGATAATTCAGTAAAACTAAGTATAACAAACTTCAAAAAATATTGCATGATATAACACAACTCTATGTCTAGACTGGACTTGTATCTCAATGATAGAGTTCTCACCCATAATAGTAGGTCGTAGGTTCGATCATCGCCCCTTTTTGTACTAAAAAAAACACAACTCTATGTCATGTGATGTGAAAGAAGTGTTTGCCACCAGAGACGAGAAGATGTAAAAAAATTCTATAAATATAATTGTGTGACAACCGACAAGTCTAACTTATTAAATTTTTATATATATGAGATGAGTCGATTATGAATTCAAATTTTAACGGAAAGAGATGAGTATGAGTCATTTAAAATCTTAATGGGTCGGATCTCAAATCTTAATAGACACGACACATTGTTGCTATACATACATATATGCATACATACATATATATATATATATATATATATATATATATATATTTTGAGGATTTAAATGCTTACAACCTTTTCTGAGTCCATAATAATAAAGAATATTTTAGTCCTATCCTGTATATATAACTAATTACAATTATATTATATTGTATGATAATACTGTAAAGCAGCCCACATTTATTATATACTGGGTGTACATATTGTCGCAGAAAACACTGATACGTTTTTCTTGGGCAATATATATATATATATATCGTCATACTGCCATTTATTTAAAACTTGAACTTTCGCTTTCATTTTAATTTTTAAATTTCTTTAATAAATATTCAGGATTCTGGTATCAACATCCTCGCAATTATCTACTTGAAACACCTACATTAATACGCATTAATAATTATTTAATTTTCTGAATGAAATTTTAAATTTTCCGTCACTTAATATTAATTTATAATGCGACTCCACTCAAATAAAATTAACTTAAACTAATATGTTTAAATTATTATTTTGTTAGATTGAGAATAGTTAGGAATCTTGATTTTAATAATGTTAGATTTAGCGTTCATGAGTGAGAGTAATTCTGGGATGAGTGATCTCATGGGAAGTTTTCATGCGCTATACTGCCGACGTTGCGCCGCTTGATCTCGTTGGCTAAGTGAGCTGTAAAAGAGTGACATCGGATCTTTAACGGGTAATACTGTCTCTTCTGGGAACAGGACCGACGGTAGAAAAAAGGTAAGAATGATCTCTAAGGGTTATGAGACAGCATCAGCAGATAAACATTTAACATCTCCGGACTTATGGGCCTAACAGTTTGACCCATTAGCTCTCAAGTACGTGCACTCTGCGTTGCCACAAGTATATGGAAATAAAAGTTGCGCCTTGGCTAACAGCTATAGCTTTTAGCCTATTGGTAAGCGTTTGATCCTAACAAATAATAATAAAACTTGTTATTGTGTTGCTAATATATTTCATTAAGTGTGTAGTTGTTATAAGTCAATTTTGAAGTTTTGAGAAGATGAAACTCAAATTTAGTCAAGCTAGAAATTTAGCGAACTGAAATTTTTATAGCGCAGTGATCCAAAGAATCTCAGCCATCAAACAATTAAATAGAAAACCTCAAATGGCTACAAGTCATATTTCATGGCATCTCGACGAATTCCGCTTTTACCTGTGCTTAATCAAAGGCCTCAAGTTCCAAGTGGATGACACAAATATAACATCAAGATTGAAAGGAGCAATTATGGTATTTTGACGTATCTTTTAGCTCAATTTTCAAAATATAATGATTCAATATGTGTTACGAATATAACACAATTATTCCAAAGTCAGCGCCCAGATCTAATCTTAAGATGATGAAAAAGTACAGAAGTTGTTAATTTTCAAACATCCATAAATAAATTTATTCATTTTTATTTTATGGCATTTAATTATCGTTATTGTTTTAATAGATATTGTTGAAGCATTTTATGTCTTCTTTCAAACACCAAAATATTGTTATACAAAGTGTTTGATAAAATGCTTCAACCAAACTGTTTTCATGCATTCAACTAGCATTCTCTTTAAATTATTTCCAAATATTTACTCGTTTTTTGGGGTTATGTTGAGTTTCTTCCACTCGGTTTAGAATCGAACTCGATATAATTTATCAATGTTGGGTTCATTTTTGAACATTTCAAGAACAGAATATTATAGCTCTTTTTGAAATAAAATATTTTAAAGTGTGTATTCATCCCTCTAAACTTATTTTCAATCCCAACAGATTTCTTTCAATTCAACTTCATAATAAGTTGTTAAAATTATTAATTTTCTCCATAATATAATTTGTTTAGATAATTGTATTTTTTTTTTATCCCGTAAATATCGATTCATAGATCAAAATGTTCAAATACAAGTACACCCGACATCCCTAGACAAATCAACATAAACATAAACTAAAGTAGAAACATGAAATTAAGAATAATACATCGGGCATATATACTCGAGCCAATCAAAAAACATACAACCCGTATTAATTAAGAAAACTAATAGGTGTCGACGTGTCGTCAGGAAGTGAAGATACAGACATACGAGCACAAAAATCTTTATATTCTGAAACGAAGCCTCAACCAAAGGAATTCATGAGATTGTTAATTTGAGAGAGAGAGAGAGAGAGAGAGAGAGGAGTTTGAGCTAGTGTTAACACTTGTGTACAATAAATGTGTTACGCACCACATGCAATAAAGAGACTGGAGACTGAAATAGTCGCAGAAGCCAAAATAAAAAAAAAAGATCGAAAAACCTATCATATCTTCTGTTGTCAAATGGGGTTTGCATGCCGGCTAGCTGTTGTCTCTAACATTTTAAACTACCCATATGACACGATTTGCCAAAAAATTTAAACCGCGCGTAAAATCTACTTTATAAAGAAAACATGTTCCAGGGTAATTCCAAAAGGATTAATCCAAGTTACTACTGATAACATAAGGGGGATCGTTCTATATTCAATCGGGTGTAGTCATGCAGGTTGTCGTGATAACAAAAAGATGTATCTGAACCATTCACAATGCTCAAGATCACTTTGTTGTTTCTAAACACGTAGAATTTCAAAAGAAATAAAAATCCTGATTTATTTATTAATATATATATATATATATATATATATATAACATCCTTTTTTAGTGGCTCAGCTCTTTCTACGAGATACATGGAGTATTTACGGGACCACAGGCGCGATGCAGGTTGAATTTCATTTATCTCCCCAGATATAAAAAATTTATTATGTGAACTATATCTCTACGAATTTTATTTAAATATGATTTTATCATCGGGGACCAACTGTGGGTAAGATATCATCAATCACAGCTAGTGATACAGGTTCCAGTGTAATATTGATATAATATGTAAAGAAACAAGTTTTTTTAGTGGATGATTTTGTTTTTGTTTTTGTTTTTGAAGCTGATGGGAACAAATAACAAATGCGACTTTAGTTAGCAGTGCTCAAAAGTTGCTATCCTGTAGCCCCAACAATACGATCCTTCGTCTGAGGACCTTTCGTCTTTGGAGGATTACAAGTCCTTTTCAGTTCAGACATGTTTGCTTCATTCAATCAATGCTTTGCATACCCAAACACTGAAAAAGAAGGCCTTGTAAATTCAATTTGAGCCATTCAAAATCACTCTATCCATTTTAAATTAACGTCAAAATCTGTGCCCGATAACTTTTTACTCACAATTACCAGTTACAGATACCAGTGTTTACTCGGAACAACGTTGTTTTTTCCCCGGTTAGGTGAAGTCCATGACTCCATGGCGATGGATGGAAGTTATATAGTCAACTCTCATCTCTGGATTTTTTTTATTACTACATTTAGGATAGAGGGTGTTTTGCTTCATTCAAAATTATAGCCGGTGGTGATAATTCGATTCAGTTTTTTTAAAAAAAAACTTGCAGTAATTCAAGCGTCATGTTTTGATTGTTTTAATAACAATGTCGATTACTGCATCACAACAATCACTATCTTAATAATTAAACTTCTTGCCATCAATGAGAATCAAACACGTGATATTGACACTGATACATATTATAAAATTGTTTTTTATCGTTTTACAACAAAGACAAATATTGTACACAAACATTGGATGCATATGATGGGCATGATTTGATATACGAGCGACTCCAATTTTCAACATCCGATACTATGTGTTTCTATGATCCACTCAGTGTTGAAACATCATGTACATTTTTTTAAAATGAGAAAATAATGATTTTTTTTAAAAAAAATCAAATAAGTTCATTAAAAAACTTGACCAGATCATATATAGGATGCCCATTAGAGCGAACTTGCATTTTATTCCTTTGACTCGATTTTCATTGTTTTTCAAACAAAAATGACTTATAGTCTGTTTGACACCATGATCCCAAAAAAATCGAGACGAGGTCTCGGTTTCCATAGCAAATTGTAATAAACTATATCCCTCACCTAAAAAACATTATAGAAGTAGGAATCATTTTGATAAAAGGAGATATGAAATCTGATGCTATCTATACTTTGTTTTTTTATGTTCACAAATACAGAAAAACAGAGAAAAGTTTACTAGCAAAATTCAATGCATAAAAAGTCAAGTCCGTTACAAGAGATGCCAATTATTCAATCTACACTCAGACTTGTTATTGTAAAGCCGTTAAAACAGGCCCAACAATTTTCCCATATTGAGCCCGTTCATGCGAAGCAAATGACCATATATGGGCCCATAATCCTCGAGATCCAATTCCTTGATCGTAATATGCTATAAAAATTAACCAAAAATACCCGCATATAAATTTTTTAAAAGAAAATACCCGCTAGTTTCAAAAAAACAAAAAACGCTATTTGCTATCTCTGGAGTAATTTGTAGAATCGTTAATTTGGGTTGCACTCATCGGATCGATCCGTTCCGTCATATAATTAAAGTGGGGTGTGTTGAAATTTTTTCAACCCATTTAAATGTAGGTCTAAATTGGCCAATCTGCACGGCTCGCAAGCCTATACAGGCTTGGGATGGCCGGCAATCTTGGAAGGAAAATAAAAATTATTTATGTTATCAATTTATAGTGATATATGTATTTTTTTAATGAAAGTTATTAGTTTTTTTTGTCATAACTATCGCTCTTCAAGACAGTTTATAAAAAATAGTCCTGTTTTTCTTATACTGAATACATCTACAATTTTCTTTAGTGGTTTAATCCATATTATTTGGTGGTATAACATGATTTTATTATTATTATTATTATTATTATTATTATTATTATTATTCAAATTCGCAGTTAATGGCCTTTGAAATCTATGATAATTTGACAAAATTTATCGGGGCTAAATTATTAAAATTGGCGTTTGGTGGACACACTTGGACAACGTCGAAAGGGGGTACTGGAATCCTAAGCATTAAAGCACCAAATTCTGGATAAAGGGTGCATTGGAATAAGTAATCATTTTGTTTTTCTATGATTTATGCTGTCAAATCCTAAATTACCTTCGTAGGATCCAACATTTCCCAAAACTTATAATACTTATGCAACTCTTGAAACATTTTGATACATTCTAATGTGCTCAGGTTATATTATATTTGTTTAAATTAATAAAGAGTGTGATTTCAAATATTAATAAGTTTTTGTGAGACGGTTTCACGAAACTTTATCTGTGAGACAGATGAACTATACCGATATTCACAATAAAAAGTAATACTCTTAGCATAAAAAGTAATGTTTTTTCATAGATGACTCAAATAAGAAACCCGTCTCACAAAATACCATCCATAAAACCGTCTCTCACGAGTTTTTGATTTCAAAAATATTTGTATTTCGATTACAAAGTAATTAATAATAATATTTTTCAAAAAAAAAGTTCCATTTAATTTATAACTACCCCTTTTTGACGGGCCAAATTTTTTAATACCACACATCTATATTCACCTCATCTCCCAAATCTGAACTCAACCCGACCACCAAATTCCCTTTCCCCCCGGCGGCGCGTTTTATCCTCTCGCCGTCGTGAAACAACCTGAAATGGGCCAAAGCGCCTCCATCCAAGACTATTCGCCTGAGTGTTCGAATCATATCCTTCATCCCAACTTTAACCAAGAGTCCTGCTCCGATGACTCGAATCCACGGCCTGCGGTGGGCGTCTCTGTAGATCAACGACACGATTACTCGTCCGAGATTCCCGATGAATGCTTAGCTATAATCTTCCAGTCTTTGAGCTCCGGCGACAGGAAGCGGTGCTCCATGGTCTGCCTCCGCTGGCTCGCCGTTGAAGGACAGAGCCGCAGCCGCCTTGCTCTTAACGCCACAAACGAGGTTTCTACTCACCTCCCCGTGATATTCGCCCGGTTTGATTCGGTCACTAAGCTTGCCCTCCGCTGCGACCGCAAGTCCGTTAGCATAAACGACGATGCGTTGACCTTGATTTCCCTCCGATGCCGCAAACTCACCCGCCTCAAGCTCCGCGGCTGTCGTGAGATCTCTGATCAGGGAATGTTGGCTTTAGCACAAAATTGTAAATATTTGCGTAAATTTTCAAGCGGATCGTGTATGTTTGGAGCCAAAGGCATGAACGCTCTGTTGGATAATTCATATTCGCTCGAGGAACTTTCCGTTAAACGTTTGCGGGGAATTAATGATTTATATACCGCTGAGATGATTGGACCAGGGGTTGCAGCATCCTCGCTGAAGTCAATTACTCTCAAGGAGCTTTACAACGGCCAGTGTTTTGGGTCATTGATTATTGGATCCAAAAATTTGAAAACTTTGAAGATTTTGAGGTGTTTGGGTGACTGGGATATGTTACTGGAAACTATTACTAGGAAGAAGAATTGTTTGACTGAGATACATTTGGAGAGGCTGCAAGTGAGTGATGTAGGGCTAATGGCTATTTCGAAGTGCCCGGATTTGGAGATCTTGCACCTGGTAAAGGCTCCTGACTGCTCGAATGATGGGATTTCGGCAATTGCCGAGACTTGTAAGCTTTTGAGGAAGCTACATATAGATGGGTGGAGGACGAACAGGATAGGCGATGAGGGTCTGATTTCGATTGCCAAGAATTGTGTGAATCTTGTGGAACTGGTTCTTATTGGGGTGAACCCGAGTTCCGTGAGTTTGATGGCTATGGCTTCAAATTGTCAAAAGTTGGAAAGATTGGCCCTTTGTGGAAGTGAAACAATAGGCGATCCCGAGATATCGTGTATTGCAGTTAAATGTATGGCGTTGAAGAAGCTTTGCATAAAGGGTTGTCGTGTGACAGATACAGGGATTGAGGCGTTCGCTTTTGGGTGTCCCAATTTGGTGAAGATGAAAGTGAAGAAGTGTAAGGGAGTAACGAGTGAAGTTGCAGACTGGCTGAGGGCCAGAAGGGTAACTCTGGCTGTGAATTTGGATGTCGATGAGATCGAACCTGAGGCCATGGAGGTGAGTACTAGTGGTGGAGGAGCCCATGATGACGGGGTAGAGTTCCCATCAATAATCAATGGAACAATAACTGGTGTTGGTCCCAATGTTGCTCCAGCAGATGTTGATGTTCCATCAACGAGTAACGGAAGTAGATCGTCCAGTAAGTCTAGGTTTAGCCTTCTTGCCGGAAGGACTCTCGTTGCTTGTGCTTTTCGGAGGTTATCAATCGGTAATAACAGTTCAAATCTATAGCTTATGAATGAACTGGATAAGAAGTAAAATGGTGAATTCTTGTTCAGTGTGAGCTGTTTTTTCATGTACTTGAAACATAGTTTGGCTACAACTTTGGCTTGAACTTCTGTTGTTGGATACTTCGTTGTCATTGTGCTATTTGCTGCTCAAATTTGTACAAATTTAGACCCCTCTTCCTGTTGACTATTTGAGCTTTTATCACATAGTATATACTTTCTCGAGTTGCTCCTGCTGTTCAGTTATTAGAACCAATCTTATTTTGTTTATTTTCAGTTTGTTTTCACTTCCACGAACTTCATATATAGATTTTTAGTATTAGGATCATATATAGTGACAAAAATCAAATACATGATATCCAATTTACAATCATGATTATTTGTCACTTCAAACTCGTCTAAATTCCATTTCATGTGTTATGTCCTCTTCATTGTTACACCTATTTCTATCCCCAGACCTTTACTGCGTATGAATCTATTCGCCTTTCTGATGGAATTGGTTCTTTTTCATACCACCTTATTTTGCATTCTATCGAATTAGTTCTTTTTAACTGTTGTGCACTTTCCTATTTTATATAGGAACTATAACTTCTTAAATATTTTTCCTATGATCATGAACTGGTCAGAATAGTACAGAAATATTTTTTTTCCTATGTCTGTTCTATATCCGTTCTTCCGAAATTACGATAGATTTAAAATTTTGGTGAAATATATCACGATGTCCTCTTGCTAGCTCCTTCACCATGGGGTTTTTGACACTGTGGACATGTTTTGCCATTGTTCATAATTTTGGAGAAAATATATATCATCGAAATTTAATTTAAAAGTAGACAAATATTTCTACTGACTGGGCTTAAATTACAAATGTGAAATATTTAAATTTGCTCACATATATGTCTACTTTTACTTTAAATTAAATTTCAGAGTGAGAAAGCTTGGATGTCACATATATCAGCCATCAGGTGAGAGAGACTGATATCTTATCTAACTTGAAGATAAAACACAAAGAAAACAGTATCCAGACATCCAGGGAGAACAATATCTGTTTCCCATTTTAGTATTCGTGGGAAGCTAGGCTTGTCCATAATCTTTTCTAAGCCTTTTTTTATTGAGTAGTTCTCTTGTGAGACGGTCTCACGAATCTTTATCTTGTGAGACGGGTCTCACGAATAAAAAGTAATACTCTTAGCATAAAAAGTAATATTTTTTCATGAATGACCCAAATAAGAGATCTGTCTCACAAAATACGACCCGTGAGACCGTGTCACACAAGTTTTTGAGTTTTTTGTTTCATTTCATAACTCTATGTTTTAACTTCCCACGATCATCAACTGAACCCGCTTGCCGACAGCCAAACTATTTCAAATTATTTCGAATAATTAATAGGCTTTGATTAACTTTGCAGACCAAATTTTCATATCGGGCTTGTGCCTAATTAATTTCAGCTCAAATACAAAATTTGGGTATGATAAAGGTAAACGTAGTGTGCTATTTTCTTCATGAAATATTTTTAAAGTTGCAACTTTTTATTTTATCGCAGATTCTTTGATCTATCTCTATTTTTGGTCTTAAGAAACTCTCGGATCCATACGAATCTCGACTTCAAGAATCGGTTCCTTAAAAATCCAAATTCTAAGATTTCAAATATCCACATTTAATCTTTATATTTCTAAGAATTATGTGCATTTTTTTTAAAGAAGATATATGTGCAGTTTTGATAAATTTATCAAGAATATTTTCTCGAACCAAATGGCGATTTATTTCTATATGTTTCGCTCTTTTGTGGTAATGTACTATTAAAATAAAATATTTTTATTATGAAAGTTGGTTGAACTCAATAGTCAATCAACTCCGTATTAATCAATGCACACACTAGAAATTATGTTTGTAAATTTAATATCGGGATAAGATTAAAATGAATAATAATAATTTTTTATCTAAAAGATAAATATGAAAGACAACTGAGTTGACTTTTGACACGAGTCAAGCGGCGGCCGTGGTGCGTATATCATCTTCCCTCCAGATGCAAGTGTATCGCAAAACATATTTATATCTGAATATGGATCATTTGGACAAATACTTTAAAATAATATTTTTAGTGATGTATAATTTATAACTTAAAATATGTTATCGAAGTTTGATTTTTGTGTTGTTGAACATTTTAAAAGATTTGAGTTGCACCGTTATCATCAGTTATAACTTTTGATAAAACAGCAAGCATTTGGTTCTTCTATTGGTATCAGAGCCAAGATCGCGAATTCGATTCTTATTGATTACAAGAATGGTTATTATTGGGAGAGAGATTGTTGGGTATAAAACAATCGAAATGTGACGTTGTACGTTTTAAAATGTTTGAGTTATACCGTTATTAACAGTTATAGCTTTTAGTAAATCGTCAAACGTTATATCCTATTTATATGTTTGAATAATATTTTTGTAAAACGTTCTTTAAAAATATTTTTTTAAAATGTTCTTCAAATTTACTTTTTAAGAACAATTAAGAAGTATTTTTTGATTTTTTATAATAAAAAACACGAGTTTAACGATAATGAAAATATTTTTATAGAATAATTGTCCAAATATTTTTAATTAATTTTTACAATTTTCTTTAAATGGTTGAACAAACACATTTTCAGCTCTAAAAACATTTTAATAAAATAGTTATTTAAATACATATTTATTTTCAAAACAGTTTTTAGAACATTCTATAAATGTTTTTGTAAAAAAAACACACTTTTATAAAAACGTTTTATAAATATTAATTCAATTTGATTTTTTAATAAAATAACGATTTTCCGATCATTTGGTTTTTTCATATGGGATAGTCGCGGTAATTTTCTGAAAAAAGTTTTTTTTATTGTGAAGATCAATAATGCAACAATTTTTTTTATATATAAATATTATTAAATAATAGTTAAGTTAATATTTTATTAATTGACAACCAAATGAGATCATTAAATTATACTTTAAAATAGTAAGTACTCGATTGTAATATTATATATCTCCCTATCTATCAGGGCACCCACAATAGGGTGTTAAATGGGTGTTAACACCCCTCTTCATTGTGAGTGAGCGTTATAACGCTCACTCACAGGAGAGAGGATATGTTGAACGTCCATGTGTCAGTTTATTTTTTTAAAAAAATTGGACAACAAAAACCGTCGCTAAAAAGCCGTCGCTGATTTGCTGACACGCGGACCCCACGTTTTTGAATTATTTTAATTATATTTTATATTTTATGAACGCCCCTCTGTCTAGTTATTTTTTTAATAAAATTGGACATTTAGCGACGGTTTTATGCAAGTGTTATTTATTATTATATGTTGTATCGTTTTATTTTAGATTTATAGTAAATTTTTAATTTTAAATAAGTGACACTCATAAAATTAAATTATTTTACGTACTAAATATATAAAAACATATTATTATTAATATAAAATAATAATAATTTAAATTTCTTAAAAAATTTGAAATTGAATTTATTTAATTTAAAGTAAGAATAAGATGAATCAGTGGACAGCGGGACCTACAAATAATGAGTGTGAATGTTAAAATGAATGTGGGAGAATAAATGTGTTAATGTAATGTGTATGTGACATATGGACCCTACGATTTTTGATGAGATGTTGGGTGTTATGCGGGTGCTCTTATGAAGATGTCATGGTCTGTGATTGTCTTCTTCTCTTTTTTTTTTTCTTTTTTTAATAAAAAAATCATTCTTTCAAATGGTAGTTTATTCCATTTGTTTTTTCTCATTATTTTAAATTACAGTTTAATCCCTCATTCATTGTTACAATTACGATATAACCACATTTAAATACAATACTTTTAATTTGCAGTATGATATTTTGTTACTTTTTACCATTATGTTATTATATTGATTTGAATATAAATTTAACTAATTATAAAAATACTATACAAGCACAATATTAATTAATGTAATAAAACTGCTTTTCGTAGTTATGAGACATGAAAATTATAATTTTAGTCATGTAAATTTGTCTATTTTGTGTTTTTTCTTAGAAGCTATCAAAGTTTGATTTTCATCCAATAACTTAGATTTTTTCGCTGGAATCCACTAAATCAATCGAGTATGGCTTAATTAGAATCGATGCTATCCTAGTTTATGTGACGTGAATACAACATATATTAAATACATTAAAATTCATTTAAGCAAAAATAAATGATAAAATAAAGAAAATAACCCTTAATATTTCAAAATGGAAAGAAAAAATTGACATTCTCATAATTTTTTCTTAGATAGATTTTAATATACGTAACACTTGTTTATTCTTGTCACGTGAGTCGCGTATGAAAACATCAATAAAGTTAGTGGTTTCACACAAAAAAATGCAAAAAAAAAAAAAAAATCCTATTGTCAGAAAACAAAACTTTAACATGTCACAAGATTAAAACCAAAACATGTCAATTTACAATTCTGATATTGCAATTTTATCTTAGAAAACTAAAGTGAAATATAATGACTTTGGGAGGTCATGTATAAAAAAAATGACTTCATGAAATGAGATAATGGTGATTAGTTTTATTTTGGAAAAGGAGGAATAAAAATTAAAACAAAACAGCTCATTCATTCTCTTGTTAGAACTCTCGTAGTCTCCTACATTGTATAGTAATCTTCTCAATTCTTTTTGAGATTCAATGGAAGAAGAGAACACGTACGAGAAGTATCGACGCCATCGATTTTTGAAACCTTCAATTTCGAATTGGTTCAACGGCTTAAAATAGATATACATTGCATGGCATCGATCCTATATAAGCCCTTATCTTTTTGTGATATTGAGGACTCATCGTCCTTTCTTAAAAATAACTGGCAAATCTAAATTTGGGGTTTAGATGTCTAAGACGTGGGATCACTTACATGTGCTCGTTTTTAGGTCTCGACACCCATTTAATGCAGACCACTACTCCGTGTGCTTTCGAGTTGTGGCCATGGCAACCCTAAACTTCAATGCCTACTGGTTTTACTAATAAATGCTTAAACCCCTACATTTATCTTGGACAGTGTCAGTAAAAAGTTTTCTGCAAACTTAATTGCTTGCATGCATTTAAAGTTGTATTCCTTGTCGGTCGGTCTAACTCTAGGTCTAAAAAGAAAAAAAGTCAATAATCTCATTTGACAGGTAGTGCTAGTTAGGTCGTTTCTGAACGGAAATATTTATTCTTAATTTTAATTGATATATCTTATTGATTTATTTTTCTAATATTATCTTTACTTTGTTGATATGATATTTAATATTTAATTATAGTTTTGCCTTTTTAGATAATTATGTTAAGATTTTATTGTGATATGATTTCTTCCTTGAATTTAATTTCCTATTGATAAGATTATGTGGAATATTGAGTTTTACCTTTCTAGATATTATCTTTGTGATAAATATCTTCTAAATATAATATTTATGATAATGATTTACATGATATGGTATTATTGATTTGTTTCTAATAGAATTATTGTTTACCATATCTTATAGATTTCTTTATAGAAGATAAACTCTATGAGAGATGAAAGCTATACATAAGAGGTGATCAACGTGAGGTGATAGAGGGCGAATAGAGAGAAGAGTGTAGAGAGAGAGACGAAGAAAAATTCAAAGAGTTTTAGTGGAAGAGATTTTTCGTGGAGATAGTTTTTCGTGAAGGTGATTTTCGTGGGAGTTTTTCGTGCTGCTTCTCCTCTCTCGGTTAATATTCACTCACGTGTGCACGTTCAGGAATTCAGAGAAAACCTATTCAAGAGACGTGCTGTGAAGAGCGTGATAGAGTGTTGCTCTGAATGTTGAGAACATCTGCGGACAACATCTGGGAAGAAGTTGGCCGAAGATTGCTTCTCGTGGATTTACCTTTTTGGATCACGTTTTTTGCTTTCTTGTTTTAGTTTTATTCTGGTTGTTTGTTTTAGAAAGCATTTGTTTTCTCAACTTGTTGAGGAAATTGATTTTTGTCATAATCACTAGTGTTAGGTTTTTGTGAACGATTGATTTTTTTAGTGATTAATTTTTGCCATAAGGCACCGCACAAGTATTTATACTTGTACAAATTTAATCTAGTCCATTTAGTTATTGAAAGTGAATTTGTGTTGCAAAATATAATATTCCGCTGCATGTTGTCCGAGATGTTGTAACATCTGACACAACACTTAATTCTGATAAAACACAAATTTACTATTTTACATCGTATATTGATACTTTTATCATTTTGAGCATCTGTCGGACAAAATAATCCTAACAGTTTCTTCGTGACTAATCTTGTTTTTTCGGAGTAACGACCTGACATCAGAGAAATTATATTTGATGTTTACATTATTAATGTTATGTGAAATGTCAACATTATAAAAATAAAATAAAAATGGAACAGAAAAAGTATTGATTTATTATATTAATACCAAAATTCGATGGTTTATTTGACAAAAAGCTAAAACATACCAGGTTACAATTTTTTTTAGATTAAATATAATTTTACTGTTTGAAAAATTAATCCGAAATGGGAATTTGAGATAAATTTTTTGTTTAATTTTAAAAGATATCAGAATTTCATGATTAAGATATTTGGATTGGGAGAGGTAACAAAGATAATCAATCTCATTTAGGTTTCGTTGTCCATGGCATGAGAGAGATGTGGAAGTTGGCCACATTATTTGAAGGTGAAATATTAATATTTGGATTTCTTCTCTCTTTTTTTTTTTTATTTTTTTAAAAAAGAATAATGTTTGAATTTGTAAAATATTAATTACATTTAATGAGAAAATATGCAAGTCTTGTTATTTCTTACAATTTGGGCAGCGGTGGTGAGGGCCAATTTTCTGTACACATGTTAAGGAAAGTTAGGTTAAGTCCATGCTATCTAAGAGGGCACTTCCTCCACATGATTTGGATGGACAAGATTCACACACATATCTGATTTTTAAAAAAATAGTGGACCCCGTGTATGTTTGGCTAAATTTGGGCCCTTGATTCTATCATGTGGATAGTGCCCCTACATGTAGGATGGAATCAACCGGAAAGTTATGACATCTTAGTACCCTTTTACCATGTGGACAATGGAGTCCTATTTTGTCGGTACATATTATTTAACAGAGTAATAAGATTGGAATACTTTATTTGGATTATCCCTTCAGAGTTATTTGGTTCAAATTTTAAGATTATAAATGTTGGATAAATGAAGAGAAAAGAAGAGAAAGAGTGAGGAGTTGTAAAGGGAAGTGGGATGTCTTAATGTGACTTGTCCCACATTGAGAAATGAACTAAGTGAAGTTTCCCTAATAAGCTCCAAGTTGAGACAAGGGTTTAGACCCCAAGGAGGCGCGTGTTGTCGCGTGGCTGCGCGCGCTGCGCTGTTTCAGAAAAACATGCGCGTCCTTTGGCTTCAAAGAACATCTGTTCTTGGCTTCTTTTGCATCAAACAATGTGTTCTTTGGCTAGAATTGTGGCTCTTCAATGCATCCGGTCTGGAAAGACATGTCCTTTCATCACATCCAATGATCTCTTATAAATAGTCCTCACATTCATCACAATAAAGGTTTGAAAATTACATGTCATTTTGCTGCATTCATTGCTTCTTCTAATACTTGAAAGCTCTTGCATATTTTGTTCGCTGCATTCGAGATTTGTAGTGCTGCAAACTCTCGAATAGACGTCGTTGTATCTTGGGGACGATTGCCTGCAACGTATAGCACTTTATACGGGCAATTTTGTCTTGCGGAGAAAGGATCTTCCTTGCCTCGATTGCTCTTATTGTTGTTGTGGTTTGTTCGTGATTCAAGTTGCTGCGCTTTGCTCGTGTTTCAAGACATCCAACATATCCAGAGTAATATATCCATCAAACAACAAATACATTTAGTAATTGAAAGATAAAAAAACGTCGTAAATTTCACTCGTGGCGCGCATTTTGCACTTATAAACTTGAAAGTGTCTTTACTTTTCTGTGGAAGTTCATATATTATCGCGTCTAAGATTGGTTGGGAGTCACGTTCAAATTTTCTTATTTGCCTGCATTCTATATTGTCTAAAATTCTATTTTAGGGCCAGAACAGTCTCACAGGCCCGATTGCCCGGTCCTACGGTTGCCTGCAAAAACTTAATTTATCTTTAAAATTCTAGGGATAAATATCTTAAGATCTTTTTAAGTGATGATAAATGTGGAATGCTGATATTAAGTTACACTTTGTGAATGTGTAAAAATAGTTGGTCAAGAAGATCTCTCTCGCGTATGCACAAATGATGCAAATCAAGGATCCAAGTTTCACTGAAAAGACTTGAGTGAAAGCGTACGGATGCGACAGGGATGCGTCGAATGTCAAAGAAATCAAGGCAAAACTGCCCGTCAAAGTTGACCTGGCTTTTGTTATTCCCTGAATTTTATTTTCGAAAATTCACTCTAGATCCTTCTAGATGTGAGCTTCCAACTGAGCAACTTTTGGCCTTTCGGATGTCCATCTCCACCAGTCTTATATTACTTTGTTTCTCTTATTCTCTCTGTCTCCTGCTTGTCTGCTCCAGCTCGTGACAAAAGTTAAGGTACTTATTCAATTCGTCGATATAGTACCTTTGTGCTATGTTATTACTGGTTGTCCAGTTGTATATTAGGAAACAATGGTTTAACTTGATCCTCGAATTATATACCGGAGAGGGCGAATCTTTTTCAAATGCATTGTTTTTCATATAGGCCTCATTTGCTTTACTGTTTTCGTTCATTTGTTCTTGTTCGATCTCCTCTATCTGTTACAACGTTACACTACTTTATTCATCTTTCAAAAGCTGCGATATTTACTTAATTACATGTGTATCTTTCATTTTCTGATTTTTTTTAAAATTTTCCATCATGAGTGCTTATACGATATTGCACCATAGTTCCGTCAGATAAGCGTTATATCATCGATACATCGGAAAAATGATTAAATTAGCAACAACAAAAAAACTATTTAAAGCTGAAATTTCACAATATAGATAATTAAAATTGGAAAGAGTCAAATACATGTTACCAAATTTACATTTTTTCCTTATTTAGATAAGAAACGAGATTGGATGAACATATATTTACTGAAGTTTTTAGATGTAAATCTACACTATGATATTAATATGTATTTAATTAAATCGAAAACATGAAAGTGCAAAGATTAACTATTATTATTATTTTAAAAATTGAGGGCTCTTTAATTTATGCAAGGCCATTTTATATCAACAATTTTCAACGTCAAGAAGAAATTGTGTTTTGGTGCGCAACTACGGATAGTGGATGCGGGGTTCTCGTTACAAAAAAAATTAGATGGAATATCTTTAACTCCAAAAATAAAATCAAATTGTTAAAAATAATCTAATCGTAATTTTTTATTAATTCAATAACTATAATGAAGTTACCATTTTTTTATTGCAAAAAATTGTGTGAAACGGTCTCACGAATCGTATTTTGTGAGACAAATATCTTATTTGAGTCATCAATGAAAAAAATTATTTTTTATGTTAAGAGTATTACTTTTTACAGTAGATCTCTTGTGAGATGGTTTCACGAATCTTTATTTGTAATACGGGTCAATCCTACCGATATTCACAATAAAAAGTAATACTCTTAGCATAAAAAATAATAAGTTTTCATGGATGACCCAAATAAGAGATCCGTCTCACAAAATTCGACCCGTGAGACCGTCTCACACAAGTTTTTGTCTACTTTTTATTGTGAATATCGGTAGGGTTGACCCGTTTCACAAATAAAGATTCGTGAGACCGTCTCACAAGAGAACTACTCTCTGTTTATAACAACTGAAAAAACGCTTGTATTTCAATTATTATCAATAAATCTTTCTTTGAAAATATAATATTTTTGGATTTTCAAAGAATACAACAAATTTTAAAAAAACTGTTCAATTTTTAGAATAATTAACGAAATTCCTTTTTCACGCCAGAATTAAAGATCAAAAGTCGCGTTTCCTTTTCCACCTTTTCAGTTTTCCCCGAGAAGGTCCCCAGAAAAGATTCAAACTAATCCAACGCTTTCGGTCTTACTTTCTAATAGTCGCATGACGTTGCCAACCCTTATGCTGGATCAAATCTCAGCCGTCCGTTCTCAGATATATACATGAACCCCGAAGATCAAATCCAGTGCAAAAATCTATTCGCAATTTTCTCACTCTTTTTGTAGTCTGAAGGAATTTTGTTGAGATTGAAGAGTAATCTTCTGTTTTCGAGAACAATGTCTGGAGGAATCGCGCGAGGACGGCTCGCTGAAGAACGAAAAGCCTGGCGAAAAAATCATCCTCATGTTCGATTGTGACTTTTTTCGTATCTTGTTTTTTGTTTTTATTTTATTTTATTCATGTTCGTCGATTTGTTGTTTAATTCGGAACACTTTTTTGTGTCAAATGCCTTGGATTTCCAGGGTTTTGTGGCTAAACCGGAGATGCTGCCCGATGGTACAGTGAATTTGATGGTGTGGCACTGCACAATCCCTGGTAAGGCCGGGGTAAGTATTTTACGGTATCCTCCGATGTTATTTTGATCAGCATGTGATGCATTTCTTTGAACATTAGATATGTTTTCAGCATCCTTGGAGTTCTAGATTTAATGTCTAAATAACATATCTTTATACATGTACATGACTCATCAGAAGCGTGGTTACATACGATGCTGGCACTTGCTAACTGTTGACTGGGTAGGTCTCTTGTGAGACGGTCTCACGAATCTTTATCCGTTAGACGAGTCAACCCTACCGATATTTAAAATAAAAAATAATACTCTTAGCATAAAAAATATAACTTTTTCATGGATGACCCAAATAAGAGATCCGTCTCACAAAATACGACCCGTGAGACCGTCTAAGTTTTTGCCATGTTGATTATCATCTTCTCAAAACAATGATACCCAACTTTATCATCTGGTTGTCCCGTTTGGTTTCATAAGTTGTCCTGTGTTTCTGATTCGTTCTATAATTTGTCAAACTTGATCTTGGTATATGACTTTGCCTTTTAAATTTGTTTTTAGTCTTATTGTGCCGGAAATAGGAGAGCCCATGTGGTGCCGTCAGGCGTCAAGGGCTGTCATGACATCAAAAACGCCGACTCTGTCTAAACAAAATTAAAAACCCACAAAAAGCAAAGTTATAGGACTTAGACCTAACATTGACTAGTTAAACGACAAAAAACAGAAAACATGATAACCTAGAGGATTGATTTTCCCATATTATTATTTTGGTTAGCAGATTGTTTCTCTTTATTCTTCTAAACTCCTATGACTTCAGTTCGGGTAGGGCATTATGTGTTTCCTTGTGCTTTTTTGGTGGCAAACCATCTTTACGTGATGGCTTGGGAATATTTTTTTCTCTTTTCGCGCTCATCATATGATGAGGATGCAAGACATTGATTTTTTATGACCTTAGTTAGCTTAACGGTTTACTGGAATGAGCAACTTAACGGTCATGCAGTGCTCGTGTATCTTGATACCAATGGAAGATAAACAGTGTACCTTGTAATAGTAACACTTGGTTTGATTAACATAGTCGAACTGTTGAAGATATTAGTATGGTCATCTTATAGTGGTATGACTTCGTTCGATATGTTTATCTCAGTTATATGCATGTTTGTCTCAGTTACATGCTACTATAGCCAATTTTTATATTAACAAGCCAGATATCTAGATTTCTTTTTACATCCAAATATGGATGATAGCATATTGAATGAGAAAGTTCAATACATATAACCTTTTTGTTTTCGAGGAATGCGAAGTTCAATATTTATTTGATCAAAACCGACGAAGCATTACTTTCAGTTGTCCCTACGTGATTATGAGAAGTTCCATCTATCTTGAAGTATGCTTCAACTGCCCAAATTTTTTAGGGTAACATTTTGCCTGAGTTTGACTTGACAAAAGTGTATCACTAAAATCATTATGTGATAAATTAAGCCAGAGAAAAGAGGATATTCATTTTCTTGGCCACTCTTTAGGTTGAGATTGTTGAGTTCTAAGTGAAATTTCTGATTTGATGGAATGATGTTCGTAATTTCTTAGTTGATGGTTACTAGCAGTCACCATCTAGTCGTTAATTTGCTTGTCCCTAGCAGAATTGTTTCTTTGTGTGTTTAATTATAAAAAATCTTGCAGTCTGATTGGGAAGGAGGTTTTTACCCGCTTACGATGCACTTTAGTGAAGATTATCCGAGCAAGCCACCAAAGTGTAAATTTCCCCCAGGGTTTTTTCATCCTAATATATACCCGTCCGGAACCGTTTGCCTCTCAATCCTAAACGAGGATAGCGTATGTACAATTTTGTTGGTTTTAGCCTTGTGACAATTATTGGCTCACTGTTCACTTCATGTACTGCAAATCAGAACTGAACTTTTTTCTAATGTTAGGGGTGGCGACCTGCCATCACGGTGAAGCAAATTTTGGTGGGCGTCCAGGATTTGCTGGATCAACCAAATCCATCTGATCCAGCACAGACTGATGGGTACCAACTGTTTATCCAGGTACTAGAGCTTCTCTGACACATTACCTATATTATACATGTTGCGTGCATAATACTTATTTTGAACATTTTTCGAAGTCGATAATCATCAGGAATGATGAAGTCCATTTGGAGCATATAAATATGCGAGAATCATAATTAGTTGAAAGGATAGGCAGGCTAACACTGGGAACGCTATTAGCTACTTATTATCTTCGAGTATATAGCGTTTCGAATTCGGTGTTGGCTAGGTTTTATTCACTCGCTATCTGCATGCAGGATGCTGTCGAGTACAAGAAGAGAGTTCGGCAGCAGGCCCAGCAGTATCCACCTCTTATTTAAATGAATACTTATTTTTTTCAAACCGTCAAAGCTTCTACAAAGCTGTTTCTCGTAAAGGTTCTTGAATCTACTGTGTCCGACATTGATTGCGAAGGAAAGTGTAGCACGGCGAGTCGGTTTAAACAGTGTTTGATGATATGAAAGATGGTGCTTTTGATGTTGTGTGCTGGTTTAATACTGTGTTTTTGGGCATAAATTGAAATTTGTGTGCTGTTTAATTCAGCTCCTACCCTTTTCACAATCTAATTCGTGCTGAATAATGTTCCTCAAATATTTAATCAGTACCATAAAAATGTATATTACTTGAATACAGGTTGAAGCAACTGATAAAAAACATACAATCTTCAAAGATAGAGCGAGCACCATAGCTTCAAAATTATGCTAAAAGCAAAGTAATTTGATGTGCTAAAGCAAAAAAAAAAAATTGTATTTTCCAGAGATGGAAAAGAATTTAAAATTCAAAACAAATTTCTTTTTCATGAGTAAGGTATCTTATCCTTGGATTTTATTTTAGTACGAGAACCCATTAAATTTTTTAATCCGAAAACGAAATCACCTTTTAAATTACATCATCACTTCAAAGATCAGGTGATTCAATTTGATTTCAACTCCCTGATCTAATTATTAGTTTAACAACATATAATAGGAGCAAATTTTTTAAAAGGCTCTACTACGTGTGTTTTCTTATAAATAATAATAGCCATCTCTCCTGTATTTCGGCTTAGGGGAATGCTATTTTATAAAAAAAACGCGCAGTCGGACACGTTTCCTAAAATTTTCTCTATATATACAATAACATGACTTGATCAAATTAACTTCAATTTTGTAGCAAATCAAGTAAAATACAATCAATTTTTTCGAATTCATCTATCCAATCACAACCTTAATCATTATATATACGCAGACCTTATTTCCTTTTGATTTTTTTTATTGCATCTCTATTTTATGCATTGTATTTAAATTTAGTGCATGACCATTGATTTCTTCACCAACTATTGACTTTATCTGCATCGGAAGTTGTACGTGGGCGGCAACATGTCTCATTCTCAAACTTACTTCTACCCGAGGGTTCGGGTATGTGCAAGAAAATTGAACCTTTTTTTTTTTTTTGCGGGAAGGTGGTGGGGAGGAAATTAAACATTAATGTACATTAAATTAAAATAATATTAAATTCTTTGAATCAAGACAATTAACATAAAAAACACGTTTTAATATTGTATTGGGATTTGCTAAATGACTTTATTAATGATTTTGATGTCCTTTTAATTTGGGTTCAAAAGTTGGGACTAAATCATTGAATTGAATCTGATCTTATTTAGAAAAGATTTGTTGATTCCCTGTAACTTTCTGCAACATGGGTACTGTTAAATACTACATATAACTGCCAACCACTGTTCTTGAAGATTCCCATATTTACAATCTTATATAACTTGAATCTAATCGAATTCAGAATTTTTTTTTTAAAAAAAATCTGATTAAATTAATTTCATGGGGTTTTGCGGTGATACTTTCGATGGAGTATGAATTATCGCAAGGGCAGATCTAATGTCCTGCGGGAATTTTGTGCCATTTTTTGTAAAAAATAATTAATCCAATAATTTTTAAATGATCCAAGTATTAAAAATATTAACATACTATTGAGTGAATTAATGAAATTCTTAACAAATATGAACTTTTTTCGATTTGTATTGAATATTCGAGATATTAGTTTGTTTGATAAAATTTGGGTGTGATGTATTAATTAATGTTATTGTTAATTGCGTGTTGGGATTATTAATTAATTTTTACTCAATCTTTTTAATATTGAGTTGAATATTTTATAAGAATGTTCTTACATGTATTGGAAAGATAGGAATGAAGATGAAATAATGAGTATTGGACTAATTTGATTCAATAGTTTCTATTTGGGTATTTCTTAGTCAAATTGGACAATTATTTTGCATGAATTATTTCTTATCTATGATAAACTTATTGGGATAATGACAAAAATTGAAACAAAATTTTGCCCACCAGATTAAAAGTTTCTGACTACGCTCATTAATTATTGGATCTCAAAATAAACGAGGATTCAAGATGTAACATACGCAGTGTGGTACAGAAACCGCATGTTTCGTTGGAGATAAAATAGCAAAATTGGTCCTATAACTTGGCTTGTTAGTTGTGATTTTGGAAATCTGATTAGTCGAATTTAAGTCTTATTTTGATAATTTTGTTTCTATCGATCGAGTCTAGGTGTTGATGTGATTCTTAATATTGTTTATGGGTGCTGATCATTGCCTGTTGTAGTTGGTAGGGGGAGTTCAACTACGGTTTAGTTCTGTTTTAGATAAAAATTCGAATCAAACCATATTATATCGGTTTTATTAAATTTTAAACAAAATAATACCATGAATTTTGATTTGGTTTGGTTTGAATAATTTAGTTTAAATTTTTGAGTATCATGATGAATTAGTACATGAGATATTGTAACTAAGAAAAAATAGCATCTGACATTTGATAGAATTTGAGTGAATAAATTATCAATATAATTGTATTGTTAGAAAGCACACTTATAATAGATTAAAAACTGAATATGGAAAACCACTGGAAATTGAATGTTGATGCATGTTTCAATCTTAACTCTCAATCATTCGGCATTGCAGGTATTGTTAGGGGGTCTAACGGGGAGGCCATCTTGGCTTTTGGTCGACAGATCAACCAACCACCGTCAGTACTTGGGGCAGAGCTTCTAGCCATCAAATATGGAATTCTAGAACTCAAGGAACAGAATCTCACTTCGGTAACCTTAGAAACTGACTCCCTTCTCTCAAAGCAAGCAGTCGTTGGTGAGGAGGATTACCTAGATTACGAAGGAATATGGATTTCTGAAATCAAAGAGATGATGAAAAGCGTAGCAGTGGATAATCTTGTCCATGTTAGAAGATCGGCTAATGTAATTGCTAACACGTTAGCTTCTTTTTCTTCTTCCTCTCCTATACCATTTACTTGGGTGAACGGTGAGTTTTCAACTTGGTTGACTAAGCTTGTAAACTAGTAAACATTTTTCTCCTTTGATTTGAATAAATTACAAGCTCTTGTCAAAAAAAAAAAAAAAAAACTGAAAATAAAATGAAATATTTCTATACCCAATCAGAATATATTTGTATTAGTACAAAACTAACTTATAACAGAATGCAAACTAAAAATCAAATGAAATATTTCTATACTCAAGAAAAATCACACCAAATTAACAAATTTTATCACATAATTTTTTATATTAATATAATTGGTTTGATTCAGTTTATTTTTATCCAATACTCGAACCAGACCATCTTTCGATTTGGTTGATTTTAAAATAAACCCAAACGATAATGGCAAAAACTTGTTTGAAACGGTCTCACGTGTCGTAGTTTGTGAGACGTATCTCTTATTTGGGTCATCCATGAAAAAGTATTACTTTTTATGCTAAGAATATTACTAGGGTTGACCCATATCACATATAAAGATTCGCGAGACCATCTCACAAGAGACCTGTTCAACTATAATTGACTGAAAACTGATCCAAACAATGTGGTTTGACTTTGTTTAAACAATTTGAGAAGAAAAATTATCAGACTAAATTAAATTTGATTAGTTAGAAGATTGATCACGGTTAAAACTTCCAAAGACCAGTTTCAATATTTTCCTCTCATATAAATACCAAACTAAAATATACTAAATGCGTTGGAATAAAAGATGCGAGTGAATTTCATCTCAAATCCATTGTATTCATTTGGTTCAAAATTAGAATGAAGAATTTGAAATATCTTATTTTAGTCAATTTATGCTTCAATTTCAAATCCACTCCCAAAACCAATCTTTTCAAAGACAAGTATTTCAAATACATTCTTTTTACAAATCTAAATTCATTAGTCCAAACATAGTCAGGTCATTAACTACATACATTAGAGTGGATGTTCCCAATGCATTATTATTTCTTATTTTCGAGAAAATTAATTGTGAGTAGGATTATTTGTTTACAATTGTAAGTTCGAGACAAGAAATAATAAATGGAGTATATTATTCGAACATTGACTTTGCTACCTGTAATGCCTGAAGTAATATCACAAGTTGTTGATTTAGTAATATGAGATTACTAAATAATTAATGATTTTTAAAGAATGAAATATGACATATGTTGGTCATATGAAGTCCAAATTATTTGAAATTTGGATATAACGTAGAAAACTCAAAGATATAGAAGTTGCATGTTTTGAGTTTTGAAAAATTTGATCGTTTGACTGGTCCAAAATGAAATACCGGTGTTAAAATGTTAAATATTATATATTATATTATATTATTTTATTTTATTTTATTTTATTAATATAATATAATATAATATTTTTTTTTAAAAAAAAAGGGAAAATTGAAAACGTGAGGCGCACCACAGAAGCAACAGAAAGCGAGGCTCAGAGAGAAGAAAAAAAATAGTATACAGTTTTAAATTTTATTTTCGATCGTGCGACTTATCGGTTTATCCAATTGATGAATCGACTTCAGTCCTGAAATCGTTGACACGAGGTCTTCGATTTGAGGTATAAATTTTATAGTTTTGGTGATGTTTGAAATTCGTAGATTTCTGAAATAAATCTGATAAATTGTTAAATCATACTGAAATTGAAGATTGTTGAATAGTGTATGATTTTAACGAAGTAGAGAAGATTATAATGGTGTTATTTTGAATTATTCCTAATTTATTATAATTAGGGATTTTTAATCGTTGGGCTGAGATTGGAGAGTGGTTTGTCAGTTGTTATTAATTCTGATTATATATTCGGAGTCTATGAAGTATAGGCTAAACGTTGATATAAAGTTTTCGTAAATTGACGGATGTTGTAAAATAGCCTATTATTTGAAGTTAATTAATTAGGGTGTATTTGATGGTAGTATTGTGAATTAAATACACCAGAATATTAAATTGTTGAACAATACGAATTTATAATCGAGTTTTATATTTTGTTGAATTAATTGTTGTTGGGCTATTTGATGTTATATATTGAGGCTGTTATAACTGTGTTGATACGGTGACAATGATCTGATAATTATTGTTGAATTATTTAGATATATCACAAGCCTCATGATCAAAGAGATAGCCAGATTGTATATATACTCGATTATCAGGTACGTGTTGACGTACGAGCATATGTTGTTATTGTTTAGTATTGATGAATACTATTGTGTTGAACGATGATAAATCAACGGAATTGGGTGATTTGGTATTATATTTGTTGTTGTTTATTATTGTTGATATTGTTGACTATCGTTGTTGGGAGACGTCTCGTTGATGTTGTTACGTTGATGTTGTTCGTTCAACGATATTGTTGTCGCCGGTGTTGGGGTGCGACGTATCGTTGATGTTATTCGTTCGACGATATTGCTGTCGCCGGTGTTGGGGTGCGACGTATCGTCGATGTTGTTGTTCGTTCGACGATATTGCTGTCGCCGGAGTTGGGGTGCGACGTATCGTCGATGTTATTGTTGCAGTGTGATGTTGTTGAGGTTATTGATGGCTGATTGTCCAGAAACGGCAAAAGGGGTATTTCTGTTATCATTTCAGTTATATATTATGTTGTTAATATAACTGTTATGTATTGCGATGATGATTGTTGTATATGCTCACCCTTTGGGGGCTGTTTCTGTTGGACAGGTTACAGAACTATGCCATGAGACAGGATAGTGGTGAAGGACTACGTGTGTCTAGTCAAACAGTCCTGTAGTTGATAGTAGATAGAAACAGTATAGCTTATTGTCTTATTTGAGTTATGTGTGTATGTATTTATTATACTGTTTCTACTGCACTGACGTAGATAGTGTGGTGATTGCACTATTTTGTCGTATATGCATTATATTATTACGTCGTCGAAAAGAAAAGTTTTATGCATATGACGTCACATATTTTATGATTACGTGGCGAGGTTTGGGGCGTCACATTTGGTGGTATCAGAGCATATGTTAGATGTCTGGGATGGTTAGGAGTTGGGTTTGTGATGAGGGAGTTGGATGACGATATTATCTGCGTGTGTCTGTGCATTTGACTTTTTATTGATGATTTCTCGATATGATTGATTGTTCTTTAGTTGCGTGTACTTTCGTGCGAAAGGTGTGATGATGATTACTGGATTGTAATTGTTAAAGGTTATGATTAACAATTTGATTTCCAGTGATGACAGCTAGAGAACAAGTACATCCACACGAGGAAACAGACGAGGTTGACAGTGGATTTGGACAGATAAATCCATTGCCACCTCCTCCTATGGGACAGGCACCTGCAGATCAGCCTTTATTGCCTGGTGAGTTGACTTTGGCACAGTTCAGCAGTTATCTTCCGCCGAGATTTGATAGTTCTGAGACTGGTGAGCGAGCCGAGGAGTGGATTGAGAGGATAGAGCAGATATTTGTGACCGCTCCGTGTGCTAGGTCTGCTTGGTTACGATTGGCTACATTTCAGCTTTCGAGGAATGTATTATTGTGGTGGCAGACGACTGAGGCCGGATAAAAAAGAAAACTGAAAAAATGTGCTGAAAATCACGATTTAATTAAAAAATCAAATGATTGTTCAAGGATAAAATTTGTAACAATTTAATATTCAACATTTAATCTTACTATTTGATTCCTTTAAGTCTAGATGTTGACTTTTAACACATACATGATTAATCAAAATTAAAATTGGCCATTGGTTCATGAATTGCGAGCCATAATTACTAAACATCGGCTTCCTGTTTTAACTGAGAGTGCTCCTTTGAAACTCTTGTTTCCTACAAAATAAAAATAAAATAAAAACCATTGTTTTCCATCGAACAATCCATATTATTCTCGTTTAAATTATAATTTCCCAAATCATTATAATGAATAATTTAATAATTGAGAAAAATAGATTTCTGATTTTGTAATTTATAGGTTTTTCAATTTTGATCATGTTTTCAGTTAATTTCCATTAAGTTGCATTTTTTCCCCTCATTTTTTAGTCATTTTTCATCGAAATGTTGATATGACATTAAACACGCCAGCAATGTCCGTAGTCAAGCCAATAATTTTCGGTAACACACCATCGTTTTCTGATGTCACATTATTATTCCAGTAAATGACTAAAACTGAGGGAAAATGCGAATTAGTGGACTTAGACCTTAAATCGACCTACAACAAAATAAAAAATAGAAAACATGCCAAAAATATAAATTTCTCTTTAATAATCTTCCTTAGTTGCTCTTTCAAGCTTATAGTGGACGAAGATTTTATACTAATGACCTTATTAAATGAAATGCATTTCAAATATTTCTTTGAAGTCATATAATAAGCAGGAATAACCAAATAAATATGGTAGAATATATAGTATTAATTGAAAAAATGCAAAAAAAAATAATAATCTAGATTTCGGTACATCTATGGTTGTAGTCCAGAACACAGTAATTCCTCTCTATTTCATAAAACAATTATCGTTCTATTTTATATTTTTATGTCATCATTTCACAATATCTCTTTATTTCATGGTACATTAATATACAAAATTTTTATTATATTTCTAGAGTACCTACAGTAATTTAAAGAAATTAAGAGCCTCAACAAATTAAAGCCACCCCATAATATCTAATATTCAATTATTATAATAAAAATAAAATATGGTAAGAAAAAAATGGATAATTAATTCCACACAATTTTACATGAACCATTCGTCAGTTAGTCCCACTGAGTCGGCAGACCAGTTTGGAGGACTTACTTCTGAATTTTGAACATGTCAACAGCATAAAAAAAAAGAAAAAAAAAGTAGCTATCACTTGAGATTAAATTAATTTTTTATTTTCATATTATTAATTATGTATATATTTAAAATTTACAAATCCCTTACAAGTCAATTGGTATTCCAATTTTATTGTAATAACTAAATCGTATGAAAGATATTTATATATAAATTTGTACATATATCCTGTGTGTGTGTAATAAACAAAATGCAAGTCCAAGTCAAGTCACAAGGGTATCTTTCAATTTGCCGACCACCGACCTAACCCCCCCTTCATCTAAATTCTTAACCAAAAAATTATAGAAAGTAAATAGTTTTTGATGTTCTGAGGATTAAGTATTTGATGATGAATTCTGTAGTATTACAAAAATTTTATTTCAAATGAAATTAATTTATCTTAATCATTAGATCCACTACTCATTTTATAAGTTTCAAGTTTTGACTTCCAATATTAGATTACAAAAAAATTAAAAAATTAAAAATGATTTCCCGAAAATTCTCTATCTGATCTTCAAGCCAAACATTAATAAATAATAAATAATTTTAGAATATTTCATTTGTAATTTAATATAAATACAAAAAATTAATTCACCTACTGAATTCCAATATCTGAAATCCTATCCATAAAATATAATGCTTGATTAACTACCATATAAAAAGAAAAGAAGAAGGGCTGACGTTGTAAAGATGCTTACACCGATACATACACATAGGCCCCAAGCAGTGTACTGTCTATATATATATAGGAGGGGAGAGAGAGAGAGAGCGTAAATGATGGAAAGAGAAGAAGATTTGTGGCGGTGTCGGTGCATTTTGTAAGCTAGTTTTTGCTCATTAAACTTGCTTTTAAGGATAAACTAACGTGTCTGTACGCCCAGATGACAAGAACCTTGATCCTCAAGCCGCAGCCAACGCCAGATTTCACAGCTCTTCGCATGCCTCACGTTGCTATTTCTGTCTTTTCTTGAAGCCTTTCTCCTATTTAACCGGGACCCTGTACTACCAAGATATCAAGAAGAGGGTTTTCTTGCAGACATGGAGGGTGGCAGCGCGAGCAGGGCGGCGGGACGGAGGAGGAGCGACAAGCCATACAAGGGCATAAGGATGCGGAAGTGGGGCAAGTGGGTGGCGGAGATAAGGGAGCCCAACAAACGATCGAGGATTTGGCTAGGGTCTTACTGCTCCCCAGTGGCGGCGGCGAGGGCCTACGACACGGCTGTGTACTACCTCCGCGGGCCGACGGCTAAGATGAATTTCCCGGACGAGCTGTCAGCCGGGGGGCTGCAGGACCTCTCCGCCGAGTCCATAAGGAGGGTGGCGGCAGAGGTCGGTGCTAGGGTGGACGCGCTGCAGAGCGTCGGCAAGAGGGAACATGCAACGAATCAACAGCCGCTGAAGCCCTCTTTGTTCCAAGATGAGATCGATCTGAACAAGGAGCCGGAGCCAGAGCCAGAGCCTGAAGACACATCTGGTGAATATTGGTGAAGATCTGGAAAAATTCAAGATATATATATCTATATATAGATTATGTAATCGTATATGTCTCTTCTTTAATTCTTCTTGTTGTTGTTGGTCTTAATTGATGTTAATTTGTAGTAGAGTTTTATCAGAGGGCGTGTGACGGTACAATTAACATGCACCTCGTAGTTTTAATTTGGATACAACAGTTTCCTTGAATATATAAATTCCCACAATGTTAGAAGTGGGTGATAATTATTGTTAATAATGTAATAATTAATGTTTTGAAAAGGGCATCGAGTGAAAAATATTATATTGCATGTGATGGCAGGTGTCGATGATGATTGGGGGAGTGGGGATCCGAGTGATGGAGGGGGGGCGGAGGAACAGCCATGGCCCTACCGATGCAAGCTCCAGTTGGGTGCAAGTGGATTTTTGGATTTGTTTCATGTTTCCTCAATATGAATCTTGTGTTAATCTCGATTGCATCTCTTTCGTTATTAGTTCGGTTTTATTCAACTAATTTTCAGTTTTTTTTTTTATTTTAGTTTTTCTTAGATCGGATATTTCAGCAATGTTTGTTTATAGTCACATTAGTTATTTTAAATGACGTTTTATGGCACCATAAAAAAATAAATAAGGTAAAAAAAAACTGTAAATTAATAGAGGAATGCCCTAAATTGAGATAGCCTGGTCAAATATGTGAAACATGTGAGTGAATGAATATATGGGAATTTTATACAAAAATATTCTACAACTTGATTTTAGTTTTGTTGTCGGTTCAAAATTTGGTTTTTACTATATGCTTGTTTTTTACTTTAAGTGAAGTGTTAGTATGATATCAAACATATCAACAAGATCTACGGTCTTGATAGTAACACGTCACATTAGGAATAATACACGTCAGTATTCTAACAAAAAATGATTTCAGTGAAAAATAAATAAAAGAGCAAATAATATGACAAAAACTAAATTTAATTTAATTACTTAAAATGACAAAAAATGATGCCAATTTAGTTATTTTTCCAAATTGTAATTTCAAGATATCTCAGATGAATTTGTTTTTCCAAAAAATAATAATAATAAATATGTATTTAGAAACTGGGGTCTTGTTTTAAACTGGTTTCAACTTTATTATCATAAAATATTTTATCGCAGATTCAATTGAATAATGCCTAAATAAATTGACCTACCGCGGTGAACATTGTTTTATAAGATCTCAAGATGATTAAGCAGACCATATATATTAAGGCATAGTTTAGTACACATGATAGGGTAAACATATGATATATAATATAAGGATAAGTTAATGATAAATAAGATGTAGGATATTATATTTAAGGTTTGGTATGATTTTAATAAGAGTGATTAAATTTATATATTAGATTGTAATGACAAAATTAACCTTATCATAATAAATTTTATAATTTCAAAGTTGTTGCTTGAGTTCATATTTTTTGCTTGCATGATTTATTTATTTTTATCTAATTTTATATATTATATATTATGATAATTGAGCCATTGATTTTGTGATTCAAGTCAAATATCAATTTTTAAAGTTAATCGAGTGATACTAATAATTTTATTGATATTTATAAAAATTATTTATATAATTATCTCGAATTCATTTATACAGTTATCATATTATATAATATATAAAAATAAATAAAAATATTTATTTGATTTTAATTTCTACCTACTAGCACAGATTTATAAAAATCATTTATAAATTGAGGGCAATTAAGTCATTTGTAGTGTATTTTATCATTAAATTAAAATTATCACACCTAATAGAAAGGACATTTTATCCTTCTAAAAAATTATTTATCAAGGGCCCATGATAATATATTGGGCTTTTTAAAAAGGTACCAAACATGGGATAAAGAGGATTATTTATCAATCTCTCCCTTATCCCATGTACCAAACTATGCCTAAGTATATATAGACGAGAACTTAGGAATATATTTCAAGTTAATATTTTTTATAATAGTATTTCGGTTCATGTTGATTGAAATCTTATAGTGTGCTATAAAATAAGTCACGCCAACTCCTTAGATTGTCTATATTTCTGTATGTATTTAGAATTTAAGATAGAGATCAATTTGGTGTAGTGTGATTAGCTACATCTCAATCGTCTGTCGGCATATTTTCGTTTCATTTAAATAATATAAATAAATAAATATATATATATTATTGTGTAAGTTTGCAACAGTAAATGAACTTTTAATGTCGAACTTCCAATATAAGGTAAGCTGATTAACTGGAGTGGCTTGGAAAATAATTAAGCCCATGCGTGATGCATCATCCTAAAGTGACATTTAGATGTTTGTATAATTTCTATTTTTCAAAATGTATACATATGTACATAAAAAGGGATGGATTCATGAATTTTGTTGAGGACAGCAAACCAGAAATCACACGCGCACATATACATACATATATATATATATATATATATGTATATATATGCATGTATGTATGATACTCACGGAAAATTTAAGGTCCGATTCCGGCAAACGTCACTAATACAGACGCAGGGTTTTGAAATGGTCCTGAGCCTGAAATCACGAAGAAGACCGTTAGAAGGGGGCCAGGAGGGTGTCCTGGCGTAGCCCCTCCGACGCTCAAGTCAGTGACTGAGGATATTGAATTAATTATCATACGCTCAAACCTGATATTTATAGGAGAATACATGGCCTTCAATGATCTGTCTTCCATTTGGGCTAGGAGATGAGCCGGGGTAATGGGCCCATACATGGGGTATCAATGTATATGAACTTTCTTTTTGAAATTTTAAAATAGAACACATCGAGCATGTCACGACATATATATGTGTGTGTAGATAATAATAATAATAATAATAATAATTTATAAAGGAGGCAAACAAAAATTTGAATGATCAGAGGATGACATTTCAACATTCCTGTGATGACTAACGAAGCAAGACGTATTAAGAAATTTCTTGTTGGTGGTTTCAATTGAAAAATTATATATATATATATATATACATGGAATACAAAATGTTAACTCATTCAATACACACGAAGATAAATGTCGACATCACATGTCACCGTTTATTAGTATATATAAATAGTCCATAAATATATATAATAAATGGCTCAGTTTTATGTATTAATTATCTTATTGATATATAATCTATTGAAAACAACTTATCAATTCATAAAATTAAAAGAAATGAAGTCTCATTTGACAAGTCGCTTTCCAATCTCAGCTGGAAAAATATCATTGGGCACATAAATTAATAATAAGTTTTAAATTTGTGCGAACGGTTGAAAATAAATAAATCGTCATCTGATTAGAACTGATTAAAAAATCGATTAATAATTTTAAAAAAAACTATAAATTTTATGTAAAAAATCGATATATCATAAAAATAAGTAAACACAAAACAAAATCTTTTAAATATGTGTGCGGATAGTTGGAAAAAAGAATGTATGAATATCAAATTCTCAACATAAATCATTGTATAAGTTAAATGATTGGTAAGGTATTTCAATTTTTATACTATATCCACTCTCGTGTATTGTATTATACACATTAATATTTTAATAATACATGTCAAATTTTAATATTAGTATGTTATCTATTTTTTAAAAAGAAATTTTAGTTCTTTTTTTAATGTGGAGTTGATAATTTTAACATTCCGAAAAAAAAAAACTAATTTTTGTTAAAAAAAATGAAAAATACATTATTAATATAGAAATTTCTACCCTAATGCTTATGCTTAAAATGACATTGTTTTTCAAATCCAAATACATAGTTCCAAACACAATCTTATAAAGCTGCATTTGGATTGATTATGAGAAAGCATGGAGTTCTAAACCATTATTTAAATTCATCATGATTGTATTTAGACTAGAGGTGCAATCTAATCGAGTCGAGCCCCGAGTATCACACTATTAGAGCTCGACAAAATTCGAGTATTGATTTTCAAGCTCAAGCCCGACTTGATAATGTATCGAATTACTCGAGCTATATATATATATATAATACTCGAGCTCGACTCAATTATGGTCTCGAACTACTCGAGCTCAGTCAAATCGAGCTCGAGCTCAGTCAAATCGAGCTCGAGCTCAAGTTTTGACCGAGCTTGAGTCGAGCTACTCGCGAGCAACCATAATTTGGATACAAGAATTTGATTTGATGAGTGATCTAACTTGTAAATTTTAATGACACAAATATTAGGTATATTTACAGTCATTCATAATTGCTATTAAATGAAATGAGATGATCATATTCATTAAATTTAGTCAAATACCCACTTAGACCAATGTGCTAAATTAATAATTTAAGATAATAACTTAAGAGCCATGTGTACAATTATGATATCTTCAATATTATAAATTAATAATTTTCTAAACTTACAAAATAATTAGAAAATTTAATAAAATAAGATAATATTATTATCGGTTTTCCATGAAATTTAATTATATTGTTGTTCTATTTATACGATAAATTATATTTGATTAGTCAATACAAAAAATATTATTGAATTAATTAAAACAATTAATACAAATTACTTATTTTTATAAATACATATGTACAATGAATTTTTATTTATATTAATTCAAAGAATACGTCGCATACATTGATGTAACACAATGATTTTTTTTTTTATGTAATTCAATTTATGTTCGCTCAATAAAATAAAAAAAAAAACTCTTTAAAATAATAAATTATTAATTTATCGATTAATTAAAACATCTCTAAATTAATAAAATTTTATGACACTAACATTATTGATTTATAAAAAACTTAGTTTAGACAATTCACATAAATTAACAAAAATTCAGATCTATCTTCCTATAATAAATAAACAATAGATTTGAATTTCCACAAGTTAACAATGAAAATAAATTCAAAACCAAATTTTCAAATGACTTAATTCAATTGCAACTATATTATATTTGAATTATTTATTTATTTAAAATCCAAAAGCACCTTGCATGAATTCAATCTAAATAAATTCCAAATCGTAGCCCGTATCAAATGATCTAAAGATCACATTTGGACCGAAGAATTTGGATTTGAAGTAATGTTTGAAGTAGTGTTTGAGAGAAAGATTTGAAATATGATTTTGAAATATGAGTTTGAAATTCACAACGATGACTCAAAAAATAACTATTTAAAATTTGAAATATATTGTCAACTGAATTTGTCCAAATAAATCAATGAATTTGTTATCATAAATTTGAAATATTTAGCTTAAAATACATAAACCAAAATGCAACCTAGGAGGAGTATTATCTGAATTCTAGAATAAAATTCTCTCTCAATTGTAATTCATCTATCGAAATGCGACCTTTTATAACATTCCATACAAATTTAGACCACCGAAGTTGCAATATGAAAGCACAAATTTGAGCAATTAGAAATAAGGACAACGCTTCTGACAAACAATACTAAGATTTGGAAAGTAATGTGCCTCAACCTCAAATCATTCGCATTATAGATATATAGATCAATCAGTCATATTGGAAGAAAATATAACTCTCCAACCAATATTATTAATATTGATTCAATACTAAGTAAACCCAACAAAATAAGGCTAAACCTATACTAACGGCAAGCACACACACAGTGCTTAATGATGAAAAAATTATCCAAGAAAGCCAACACAAATTACCCCCTTCCAACAATGTGCAACTTTCACCATCCATAAAAGAAAATGGATAACTTACATTTGCCTCGCCTGATGTTCGTTCAAACTCGTGAAATCGGCAGTAGGTTTTTGGGAAAAGAATTAGCAAGGATATATTAAAAAAGGGAAATAAAATATATTTATTAAAAAAGAATCATTTTGAATTCAAATGCAAACATATTTGAACATAATGGAAGTTGTTGGACATAATTCACTCATACTAATATATATATATATATACACACACACACATATCAACCACCGGCCAAATTATGGGAAATATACTAAAAAATAATAACAGTCTCTATCAAATGTAGTTGCACAAGGCTCAACTTTTAAAAAAACAAGTATTAAAAAAAAGTATATTATTATAATCACTCGTACTTAAGGGTTCAATATTTAAATGAACTCAACATTAATTAGCTACAACAATTATAGGAGTGATTTTTTGTTGGTTAGTTTAACTTGGAGCCTATCTTGCTTCCTCGAGTTCTATAGGTGCAGTTCTCAACACTTAATAAATGGGGAGAGAATTACCTCAAGTTTTTTGCATATGTCAAAGCTCATGTCTTTTCTTCATCTTGTTTAAATTGCAGAGCAGCTCTCACAACTTACCTAGAGTAATGATGCCAACCTCCAAAACAGCGACAATTAGCCAATCAGGAGAAGAGGAATTAAACTTTTCCTAAATAATAGTTTTAAAGTAAAAATATATAACATGCAAACAAAAAATATGACGTATTGGTGATTACCAGCTTCCCATCGCCATTGACGACAGAAAGGAGGCGCGGTATTTTGTCTGGAGAAGCAATCTGATTATAAATTCAAGATACATTAGTAACACTTTGGCATCTAGCCTTTAAATACGGAAAAAAGGAAAAAAAAACTTGAATGATACGATCAAAGAAATTATATACAAAGCGACAACCTTGAAGCATCCTCGAGATTGGTGGCTTCACGAACCACCATCGGAGCTGGTGTCATTAAATAACCGACCACTTTTCCGTTGGTTTTGCTAAGCAACTTTTGTAATTCATTGAATGTATGTCACGGATTTTCAGCATCAGAGACACGAGAATTTAACGGGAACCATTCTAAAAATAAATTTTTTTCAACATCCCGTGTGAGTATGTACATCACGTACGTACGGAATAAGGGGATATCAATAGCCAATCAGAGACAAGAACTTGATTGGGTGCCTTAAAAATATACTCACAAATGAAAAACTCGTTAGACATACTAACATGGAATCAAAATAAAGTTTTCTCCGCTTCTTCTTATCCTATTTATTCCCATGGATAGCATTAATTTATAACTTTTTGCAAACTCCTCTGCACCAGTACATACAAAAAAGATACATAAATTCAAGAAGCAAATTTATACATACTTTCCAAGTGCTGTCAACTTCAGGAAACATGTCTGTATCCGATCTTCCAGTAACAGATGGTAACGTGGGAAAATTCTTTATTGTTACAAACTGAATGCATGCGTATACAAGCAGTATTTCTAAAGTCTAAGGAACACATCAAGATATACTCACATAAAACAAAAGGAGAAAAATTTTAATGAGAAAAAATACTTAAAATTTTATAAAGTTCCACACATTCACTCTTTCCATAAAAGAAACTAACCAATAATTTCAAGTTGCAGTGCAAAAAGTCACAAAAAATGAGTTGGATGAGATGCATGCTGGAAAATATTCAAGGAAGATGAAAAATTGAAGCCATCTATTTGTAGAGCATGAAAGTTATAAATGAAGTATATCATTTACCTGAGACAGAGTCCAGCGCTAATAAATCGCAGTCCGACACAAGACCAACCTGGATAACAAACAGGCTCTGTCATGCCTCGTTATAATATTACATTTCTAAATTCATATATTACGACTTTTTCAAAGGTATACATGATAAAAATACCACAAACATGTAGAATGAAACAAATTTGGGATAAAGAAGTGGGAGTGTTTCTCAATAGAAGCCAGCATTACACAATGAAGTGTTGCTGCTTTCCAGCACAGGGCAAAGTGCTAATCAGCTCTTTTACTGGCATATTTGTCACTGCATCAGTAAACTTATTGAGATCTTCTAATTAGATCATCTCTCCCTGCCTCCATGAAAATGGTCCATGACTCCATCTATTCTGATCAACATGGTTTTGAAACACACAAGTTAACAAGATTCGTATTCTTAGTTTGAGTTGCTCTACACATAATTCTAATTAAGTATATGGAGTTCGATACAAATTTTTCCAGTTTCCCTTTTCAATATAATCGTTCGATGATGAAACCATTTCTCCTCACTAAAACATAGGGCAAATACTAGAGCAAGACATAGTCCGGTATCATAAAGATCAAGAAATCCGATCATTATAACCTTATTCTAATATTATTTAATTTATCAAGCAGCAATTCAGTACTTGCCTAACCATATTTCAGTACCAAAGTAATTGATCATTCTTGCCTTGCTATGAACAGGTGAAGAGAAAAACCTTGATCGACAGTAGTGACGGGCTATACAACATGCAAATCTTCTCTCTTTGTCATGAAATCACCCAGAGTGAACACCCCATCTCTTGGCCGTACAAAATTAGTAAGAAAAATGAGAGACAGAATCAAAGTAACTTTCGTCAAGATTAAATGCAATGAAACGAGGGAACAAGGAAGCAAAAAAGGGAACAATTCTGGCAGTCAAAGTGGAGCCAGCGGCAGCAACAACGAGCCGATGTGAGCTGGAAATTTGGTTGGTCACCGAGACAAGATTCGTGGGAGGCAACAATTTCGGTCCAAGCGGGGATAATAGGTAAACGGAAGCAGGCGGTGGCAGGCGGGGCTGAGAGAAGAGAGGGGGAGAATCCCCCGCCGGCAAGGCTGACATCATTTTGGTAATTCGTGTGAACACGGAGGCCGCTGGAGCAGTGGGATCCTGAAACGACAACAATTAAAAAATATCTTCGCTCCGAATTTAGATTAATTGGGCCTAATCAGAACATTTTAGGCTCAATGAAGGCCCATCTTGAAAGTGGGGAACGAGAAAGTTGGCTCTGGCCCTTAAAGCCTTATTGTAACAAAAGGCCCAATTTAGTTGTGTTATTCAAGGAAGGCCATGTCTTGGCCTAGTTTCTCTTCTACATTATTTCTTTTTTCGTTTTTCATAATAGCACATCGCGGGTTATCATTTATTTAAAAATAAAAATATGATTCTAAAAAATAAAAAGATGTGAGATATACAAATAATATATATATATTATTTGAAACTGCCTCCGTAAGAAAAATCAAAGAAGGAATATGGATGATGCATGTGCAAGAAATCCCAAGCGATAAAAATCCAAAGGTTTTTGCACATTATGTACTTACGTTGGATTCTATTGTGGTCCTTTCATACTTTTCTGCTTTCACTTTTAATAATTTATAGAATCGAATAGAAAAACGAACTCTTTTTTTTATTAAAAAAAAAACGAATAATGGCCAGGTAAATATTCAAAATATATACTTTCGCAAAGTCGAGGAGTTAGTTAACTGTCTTTCTTGTATTTATATATATAAAATAAATATAGGAAAAAAAAATCCTGAATCTTGGATTAAGTATCAAAGTACGATCTACATAGAAAGAAAGTGCCCACTCATGGGTGATTTGTGCGTGAAAATGGTGGTGTTGGGATTCAAAAATGGTAAGTATGCTTTCGAGGTTTTTGGGACCATGTACTATTTTAATGGACCACTATATCATGTGTGTATGTATGTATTGGCCATCAGATACACTTATTTTAGTATTCGTTTCAGTTTGGATCTTTTTTTTTCGATTTTAGTCATTTTTGTATGGTATTAATGTGTCTAATCGTCTTGTCACATAAGCTTTTCTTGCTTATCATATAATAACAATTAAGCTAAACAAATTATGTACTTTCAAATTAACAATCTTTATACGTAAAATACGTATTTTAGAAGTTTGCATAACACTAAACCACGTCATAACTCATAAGTTTTACTACACATCATATTCTATCTATTTTTTTAGATTGTATACGATCGATTGAGTCTCGCATTTTTAATTTTCCTTTTTTCTATAGTCTTTGACTTCAGAATCTAAAAACTTTTCGCCAAAAAAATTTTCTGCATGTTTGATTTTTCAAGATATTATAGCTCGAGAAATGAAAAACGGGGATCATCCAACGTCCTATTGTACACTTGACATCTTTGTAATTTCCCTTAATTAATCAATTTCTTGATATTCATGTTCCGACAATTTGTAAATGCACCACCATAATTATAATGTAAAGTTCATAAATTATATGACGTGAAACAATTATATGCATGGCAACCCATTTTTGCATGTAAAGCAAGATGTTGGAGATACCTAGAGTGGAATTATAACGTTACTATCGAAATTATTATCGACTAGAAAATATTTGCGACAATTTTATTAAAATTCAGTTACACATCTAATCCCATTGGCCCTTTTAGATATTTTATCTTCTGTATATAATGCATAGCTCCCCATTTGTTTTTGTTTCGGAAAAAGTTGAAAATTAATATTCCCGGTGAGTTATTATTATTACTATACAGTTGGGATTAAAAATCTATAATTTTCAGAAACATCAAAGTTTCATTTATTTATTGTTTTTATAACTCAAATATAATAGTTAACTTGAGCTTCACATTATAAATTAACAAGCTAATTGAGCTAGGCAATCCAGTAATGGTCGATATGAGATTAGCTAATACAGTAATATATACCTAAAAATAGGGAAAAATATATTTTGATTTTACATATCTTTGCGATTTTGTTCTTCTATATTGTAAAATTTAATTCTTAATCTGTCACATTTGTTTTGGCAATTTTTGAATTTTCTCCGAAGTGCTGTTGATGGCGGCACTGATGAGTATAGTACAACATCACTGTTTTCTGTGAAAAAATATTAAAATTACAAAATCAGAAGATACATTAGTAATCAAAACAATTAGGAATCAAATATATAGAACCAAAATTGCAATTTTCGTCCTAAAAATATTCTGGGAGATTCTCTAGTGTAGACAGTTTGATATTTAGGTCAGATATATTTATGAAAGGAACCGATGTATTTATTAAGTTCGACCTAATTGTATAAAGAGATTATCGAATAGGTGGAAAAAAAAAAAAAACCGATTCGAATGACATATATAAACAAAGAAAAGCGATATGTAACGTATGCTTAACTTCAAGACGGAGAGTAATAAATTTTAGATCGAGAATACTTAATTTTGTAAATATTTTCATAATCAAAATCGCAAATAAACGTACTTTAATAATAACAGTTAGTAAACTAAATTCAGATATATTATTTTAGAATTTGAGTCATATGATCAATTGGCTATCTTATTTGGTAAATGAAAGTTTGCAATAACAATTACGAAGAAAATGAGAATTAGTGCAGCGTAAGTATGAGAACTTTAATCAAAATATATTATAAAAAAATATATTATTTCTTATTAAAAAAACAGGGTACTGTAATATTATCAATAACAAAAATGCATTAAATAAATAAATAAGCTATTTACAATAATTTTCATGCCAATTAATAAATTATTTATGTTGTAAATTATTAAGATGATATTTCCCCTTATTTTTATCCCAACATTGAAGCAAGGCCCAAGTTAGGTTGATTCCATGTCCAAACTGGGCATTCAGAGATAAAAGATGGGTTAAAGAGTGTGTGGTCCGGTCCATAAGGGTGGGCATAAAACCTGAAAAACCGGAAAAACCGATCGAACCGAATAATTCGGTTTAAATGGTTCGGTTTTTCGGTCGGTTATGGTTTTAAAATTTATGAAATTTGGTTTTTCGTTTCAGTTTCAGTTTTAATCCCCCAAAAAATCGAATAACCGACCCGGTCATATTATTGTTAAGTATATGGTTTTTATGTATAATAGGTCATATTATTGTTAAGTATAAGAATTTTTATGTATAATGTGCCTATTAAAATTTAGGAACTTAGCATCATTAACCCTCAGTTTTTAATCCGATCGTTTTCTCTTCTTTCTCACCACTCACCAGTTGATTTTTTATTTTTTTAATGTGTATATTATGATTTAGATTTTAAAGGCATAAAGTGACGTATAATTTTATTTCTTAACAAATTTTAGCTAACCGTATATAACCAACCGTATAAACCGAACCGTATTACAAAAAAAACCGAACCGAACCGTAATAAAATGGTTTGGTTTTGAACTAGAGATATTCAAAATCGAAAATCAAAAAACCGAACTATTGTAGAGTAAAATCGGACCAAACCGACTGTTGGTCCACAAGGGGAAAATAAAATTTGAATTAATGTTAGTTTACTTACTTTTCTTATTAATATCCTATAATAGGGAATAAAAATAAAAAAACAAATAAATAAATGACATCAACTTTTTTTAAAGGGAAAAAATAAGGTATTTTAGCTTTGAAAGTTATTTATTTACGTCATAGAAATATTTTGATTAGTTTGTCCACAATTTTGCATACAAATACATATGAGTACCCAATTAAAATGCACTTTTTTTAAAACTATTTATCTAGTATCCGACGAGACGTGACCGATTTTTAGCTTGAATTATTCTAAAAAAAACATCAATAAACTTCCATGCTCAAAATCACATCAAAATATTTAGATTTTAAAAAAAAATTTTATGGAACATATCAATACGTTGTACCTATGCCGTGAGTTGTTTCACGCGACAAACAAACACGTACGCGCAAGATCTCGATCGGACATGCAGATTCGCATCATTCGATATATCAATAGAAATCTTTAAATAATCTTCTGTGTCTAAAATATGTACATGCTAGCCAGGTTTGCATGTTATTAAATAATTGTAACTTTATTATTTTCATTATTATTATTATCGTCATCTTTTAAATTCTGTTTTCCGAACATAATTATAACTTAGAGTGCCTATAAGGGTAGAACCATTACTTGCTCCACCAAAGACGGCAAATTATACAAAATCCTCTCCACCTATTGATATTATGATACATTATTGATGTGTAACTTTAAAAAACACAGCTAAATTGAGACTAAAGAATAATGAGAAAGCTCCACACTATTAATGGAAATAAAAGGCTTCGTCCAATGGGAGCTGAATTATTTAGAGGGAGGTGGGAAAAATTGCACTATGTTAGTTAAAATATTTATTTCTTAATGGAGGTAAATTATGATTCCCATAAATTTGAATATGGACTCTCCATTTTAGTCCTCATTCACATGTTTTTATGGCCATGCATTTACACTCTTTTACTGGCTCTCAATAAATCTCGTGCCTTTTTTTTTTTTTTTTTGAAAAGAAATAAATCACATGTACTCGTAGCTAGTCTATTCAATATATTCATAAAAACTCTTATGAGATTGTTTAATGTGTTAATTTCATATCTGATTCAGTTCATAAAAGTATTATTTTTCATGCTAAAAATATTGTTTTTCATTATAAATATGAGTCGAGTTAACTCATTTCACGAGTTGACTCATCTCACGAATATAGACATACTCATAAAACTTTCTCACTAAAAAAATTTACCCATTAATATTTATATGGTGTTTTGTGGTGTGACATCTTCATTTTGTCACGTACCAAAATTGTTTTTATTTAATCATAAGTATAATCACAATCCCAACCAGTTAAATTAAATAAAATATTATTTATTCATAACTATTCTATATCATATTCAATTATTTGCTTCTATAAATTATATTTACACAGTCTTATCTTGAAATAAAAGCAGCTTAAATATATAGTACTTTTAAAAGTATTTTTCTTAAGTAATATATTGTTAATGAAACGATGATAGTTGATCTAGTAATATGAATTTTTCTATTAAAAAACGAAATAAGTTACTATTCTAATATTTGAAATTAACATATATATATATATATATATATATATCGGGGTGTAATAATTATTTTTATTAGATACGATAATCAAAACATTATGTTTGAATTATCGTACATTTTAAAATATCGAATTGTACTATTACAATTAACTATAATTTTATCGATCATATACCATATTATGCTAATGTTTTCACAATTTTGCGAGGAAAAATATAAAAAAACGAAATGCCGATAGTTGATTAAATGATATAAATTCATAGAAAATTTGTTCTGTAAAAAAATAAGGAAGAACCATTATTTTTACATCAATATGCTGAAAAGATGTTAATTTTAAGACAATATTTCGAACACAAAATCAGATTATAACAAAATATCGGTATGTACGAAGATGACGTAAGAGTAATTTAAGACAATAGATGTGACAACAGAGCCACGTAAGCACACGCGCGGGGAGGTGAGAGTGGGGGGTTGATGGGATGAATAAATACAGAGTACAACAGGCATTGATGGGTGAAATGACAAATGAGGGAAGGTGGGGGGTGGGCCTCAACAAAGCGTACCCCGTCGGATTCGACATTTCTCGCTATATTTTCCATTTCTTGTCATTATTCCATTTTCCTTTTCTGAGACCGGAACCCTCCTGCCCCTCTCCCGTGGTCATTTTTCTCCATTATTCCCCCATCCAAAAATTTAAGTTCAGGTCTGCCAATATGAAGCGCCGATCGCAATATTACCATCTTAACCCCTCTGTTTTATACAATACGATATTTTTATATATTACTTCATTTATTGTTTTGATTGATGTAGTTACAATTATATTAATGAAATGATTTTAATATATTATTAATCACGAAAACTTAGTTTTGATCTTTCTTCACATTTTGGCTTAAAACTGATTTAACTGCCAATTTATCAGATATTTATTTTTGTATAGATATTTGTTTGCAAAATGAATAATAGAGATTTGCGGAGAATTACGTCAAAGGTTGGATTGGATCATTGGATGGGTTTTGGAATGAATGAATGAATGAAAAAGAAAATATATTAGTTTTGCTAATCGAGGTAATTAATTGAGTAGTAAGACTATATCCATTGAGTGTAGGTTCTGGGTATTTTAGGGATAATTATTAGTTTTTTTTAAAAAAAAATACCTTGGAGAGAGAAGCAATTGCTTTTCGATTTGGTTAACGTCGGAAAGTTGCGTAAGATAGAGATAGTTCTGTCTTTTTCCACCCAATTTTTTTTAATGAAAAGTGGTGTTGATATTATATATCATATTTTCTATTAAAAATATACTACGTTGGAGAAAAATAAATTAATATAATAATTAAGATATTTCAAGGAACATGCAATGAAATGGCAACAAAAACTCATATGTAATAATTTTAGCATTTTAAATCTCTTGTTTTCAAAATTTAGGAAAAAAGAATAAATGTGTTTGGAAAACCCTAAAAACCGATTTATTTGTGTTTTCTTTGGAATTAGTTATACGTCGAACAAAAATTTGATGAATAGATTTTACAGTACGGTAGAGCTAAGTGTAATAAAACGTACAAAACTATACACACACTTATACATACACGTACGTACAGAGTTTTAAGGAAAGAGAATGGTAAATTTCATCAGCACAGCAGAGTGATATAAATAGAAAGAGTTTTATAAAACAAACCCTCGAACTATTTCTGACTTTGATTGACGTAGCAGCGAAAAAGGATGCCTCTCCCTCTCTATGTTCACAGGCTCTAGCTAGATTATTATAATTAACCCCCATTCATGTAGTGATTAGACCTTGTCTATGGGGTATCGGGAAACTTAGATAGGGGGAGATGTATGGTGATTATGAGAGATCTAATCCTACTGTTGGAAATGGGAGACCGTAACAGTTGGTGAAATTCTCTTGAAAAAGCCTTTTTTTCTCTACTCTATGGTTCTAGGTTCTTTATGTTCTTCCAGAGTATGTGTACAGTTATTTGATATTTTAGCAGAGGGGAAGACTTACGAGAAATAGTAGAGGGAAAGGCGTCTGTAGTTTTGTTCAGTGGTTGTGTTTTACGTATTTTTTGTTTGTTTATTTTTTTTTTGTGGTTTGTGGAATGTGGAATCTTAATGATTCACCGGATCGGAGGGTGGGTGAGGAATCGGAGGGGTGGTCGGACGAGAAGGTGAAGTGGGTTGGATCCGTGTCGAATTCCAGCTCATCGGCGGTGGTTATCGAGGACGGTTCTGAAGAAGAGGAAGCTGAAAGGGGCGGCTGGAGGAAGAGGAACAGCAGAATCTTTGGATTCTGTTTGGCTAATGATCTTAAAGATGGTGACGCCGGTGCGGGATCTCCGCCGGTGACGCGGCAGTTCTTCCCGGTGGATGAGTCGGGAATGAGAGGTGAACTTACCAACATCCCCACGTCCCACTGGGTTGGAGTTAAATTCTGCCAGTTCGAAGCCAGCGACGGCGCCGCCGCGGGAAATTCTACGATTGAGGTTTCTCAGCCTCAGAAGAAGAGCCGCCGTGGACCCAGGTCCCGGAGCTCCCAGTACCGCGGAGTCACTTTCTATCGGAGAACTGGCCGCTGGGAATCCCACATCTGGTTATACCCATCTTTATTAAAAATCTCTTCTTTTTCATTTTTTATTCACTTATAATTTCTCTTCTTGGATCAGGGATTGCGGAAAACAAGTCTATCTAGGTTGGTTTTCTTCTTGGAAAACATTATTTTCATCACTAACTAATCTGCAAAATCATTGAAATTAATGAACTATATTCATCTTTCGTGCATTTAATTTGTGTTAGGTGGATTCGATACAGCGCATGCAGCAGCTCGGTGAGTTGATCTTCATCATCATAATTCTTCTAACATAAATTTTCAGAACTACTTCGAACAAAAATCTTCAGAAACGACATCTGAAATGTAATTGTACCGCAGCGCATATGATAAGGCAGCCATTAAATTCAGAGGAGTTGAAGCAGACATAAACTTTAGCCTGGAAGATTACGAAGATGACTTAAAACAGGCAAGTCGCTTGTAAAATTAAATTAAAATACCTTATTTTGTACAGTGTCTTTTCTTGTTTAACAACAGTATCGAAAAGATTTGTCTATGAAAGTTTCATTTCATTAATTAAATTACAGATCAGCAATTTAACGAAGGAGGAATTTGTGCATGTGCTGAGGCGACAGAGCACTGGTTATCCAAGAGGGAGTTCTAAGTATCGAGGTGTTACTTTACACAAATGTGGTAGATGGGAAGCAAGAATGGGCCAATTTCTAGGGAAAAAGTAACCCTTTTTATTTTTATTTTTAATTGTATAATTGAGTTAATGGTTATGCTTAAAAACCCTCGTTTGGGATTATGTTTATTGGCTGGCTAATCCTTATTTAATATACTTAATACTGGGATTATGAGTTTATTTCTTGCTTTTGTTGAAGCAGATACGTTTATTTGGGTCTTTTCGACACAGAAGTCGAAGCTGCCAGGTGGGTTTTTTTACGTTTTGTTAATATTATCTTAAATTTGACCGACAACATATTTGATAAGAGGCCAAGTGCATGCTAGGAATTAATAACAAATAATTTTTACAACAGTTGCAAGTAATTTGATGATAAAATCATGATTTTTTTTCCCGAAATTTATTAATATAGACGAATCTATTAACTTTGGGAGCTTTTTTTAAATTTGAATAGGGCTTACGATAAAGCCGCCATAAAATGTAATGGGAAGGAAGCTGTTACGAATTTTGATCCCAGCATTTATGAAGAAGAAATGAAATCAGCAGGTATTTTTAGACGAAATTTTTTGTGGTATGTATTTTCTGATTGGATTTGGATGAATTCACTCTTGGAGAATTTTCTTGCATGTGTATAGTGTCACCAAGCAATGCAACGACAGACTACAATCTAGACCTAAGTCTGGGGAGTTCAGCGTCGAAATCGAGTCGGGAATCGGGTTTTAGAGATCAACTCTCTGAGTCCAAGCAATTCGAAGTTGATCGGAGACGCCATGGACTGAGGCCTGAGGTATACATAAATACATAGACATTTATACGTACAATTTCTTGTAAGGTGTTAATTTTTTTCCCTATTATGATCACAAAGATGCAGCTTAGTTTCCAGCATCAAATGACTTCAACTGAAACTGCTCATCATCAGCGAATAGACGGATACAACGAGACCGAAACCTTGCAGCTTCTAAGCCAAACACACCTGCATTCCTCCGGCGAGACGCTCTACAACGGACGATTCGGAAAACAGAACCAATCCCACATGCTTCCAATGTACACCACACCATTTAGCCAACAGAATTATCAAGTACGCTCCTTTTATTGTCTCATTCTTCGATCATATTTTGTTCATCTTCGTGTGTAATGTTTCTTGAAACTGATTAACACGTGACAGATTCATCATCAGCAGTATTTTCCGGGGAGCGGCGCGAATAGTATTAATGGTGTTAGGAATGTAATCAGGGGAGGAGTGGATTTTTGTAATGTCTCAACAAATGAACAGCAATGGCAAATGAATCATAAGGCTCAAGTGTTTGCTACTGCTGCAGCATCATCAGGATTCCCACAGGCCCAGAATATATCATCACCACCAAACCAGAATTGGCTGCAGAAAAATGGGATCCATTCTTTTATGCGACCCTCATAAATATATATATTTGTTCTTGAAGAAATTTTCCCCGAAAACTCAAGAAAGGCCACCGTTTTTTCTGCAAGTCTGCAAAAGATTAGCACGTTGAGCTTCGCTATAGAGTGTTTTTTATTCTTCTTTTTTTTTTCCAAGTTTCATTGGTCAAAAGAATATGTTTATCTGACTCTCTGTAAAAACTGGTATAATTAAACCAAAAATGAAGTGCTTTTGCAGCTTTTCTTTAGTTAACTTTATTTTCTAAAGAGATTTCAATACTATGCTTAAAATTTCTATATTTAGTATCATATTTTCTTTTTTTTTTTAATTATGTTCTCTTATTAAACACGTGATCATTTTATAAATGAATTGAATAATGATAAAATAATTGTTGAATCAACTACCTTGTGTATCAGGCCATTGCGTGAAGACTTGTGATATTGTTAATGAAATTTCTCCTAAAAAAAGAGTTTATAAATTGTATTTTTCTCAATATTTTTTAAATTTTTGTGAAAAGTCTAATTTTTTTTTTAACTGAAATTGATTTCATTACGTTTAGAAGATAGAAGTGAAAATCAAGAATCAAGAAAGTTTTTTAAAACTTGTAATTTTTTTAAAAAGAGAAATGAGATTAGAGAGGATAGTGATGAATTGTCAGCATCGGAGAAGTCCTTTGAATCAGTTCTCATAGCCAAAAGCAATAAAGACACATGCGTTGTTATTATGACGAGAGGGACGTAACCTAAATCTTCCAAAGCTTTCATAAGTACTCCACAGTCCCGAATGAGATTTTTTTTTAAATGTTTTATCAAATTTTTTCCCTAAAAAGTAGTAATAAAGTGGATATGTCAATTAAGTGGATCTTATATATATGTAATGATGTGAATATATATATATGTGTGTGTGTGTGTGATGTGACTGGATAAAAAGGGTATGAGGTGCGTGTGCAATTACACCGTGTCAGGTTATGAGAATGATAAGGGATTAGAGCATAGCGAAATATGTCTAAACTAAACGTGAATGGACACCGAAGGGGTGTCCGGAGTGGTAACTCCGATGTTAAAGTCAGTAGGTGAACGAATAAAACCAACGTAACAAAAGGAAAAATATGTCAATGATGTGTATAAAATTCTAGAGGGTACATGATGTGGACAGTATATATGTGAATCATGAATCCTTCAATGTTAAACAAACATGTTATTTATAGAAGAAAGTCAATGATGACCTTGTTTTTAGTGTCCACCTACTAATCATAGCAAGATGGTTGTTCATATCCTGTCTTCTGACACCAACTTCTCTGACACGGCAAACTGTCCCTTTCGTCCTGTCAAATCCATATTATTTTGACGGTAATAATTACCAAGATAACGTATCACTTGCTTGTGCACTGAGTGCGGTCATATTATAGAGGTAACCCTTGCCATCACCCAAAAATTCGAATGAAATCCTAGGCTTTTCATAGCCCGAAGAGATGATGTCTCGGGTATCCATTTGTCCGATTATTATCGGACTGGGCCAAAGTTTGTCATGACCTAATCTATAACCCAGGATCATCCAATACCCATGACCCGAGTCTCTCCGAGGATATCAATATCCAAACGTTTTTAGGTATACCATTCTCGACTTTTCATCTGCATGATTTATTCCAGAAGACGAGCAGTCATGATTAATTTGGCTCGAAGTTCTATTCTGAGTGTGCATAGATTTTGATCGCATCCAATTTTACTTTTGGAGGGTGAACCATGGGGGAAGAACGATCTATTAGAATGAAATGAGTGTGATAATGGAATTGTGTCAAATATATAAAAATACATATTATTAGTTTTGATATACTATACATCTATCGTATACATTTATCTGATAATCGATAATGTGATACACCATTTTTCTATGATTAAACATAGAATAGAAAAATAATACACACAATAAAAGAGTGATAAATATACACGATTAATTGTTTAACATATCAAAATTACGTATATACAACACTCGTATTATTAAGCCAAATATTTAGGATGGATATAAACCTGCGTGGAATAATTCATTCTATTAAAAATATAACAGAAAAACCTTTTGGTTATCCCGAAGATGAACTTGAAATAATAATCTTATAAGCGTGTCAAGATTTGAAGAATTGATCCTCAAAGACTTTTAAATATTCACAGTTCAGGGAAAAAAAATATTAAAGTATTTCCAAAATTTCGTCATCTGTGACGTCACGTCATTGTATTATTTTATTGAATAATAAATTATTCATTTATAAAGCAATTGGTTTAACATCGACACTTTTCGTCAAAAAAAAAAAAAAAATAGAAGAGGATTACGATGAATGGAGAATCATGCGCCTTTTATTTTAATAATATAAAAACAAATTATTATTCTATTTATATAATAATCTAAATTTTGTGGTTATATTTTGGCCTTACAAAGTCGGTTATATCCACGTTCTAAATAAACTAGGTTTTACGAAATATCTAGATACATGTTTTGCTTCTAATCTATTCTAGACCCAATAAAATATAGTATTGTGTATGCAACAAACGTAAAATAAAATAATCTATTTTTTTTTGAAGCTAATAAAATAATCTATTAAAAACACAATTTCAGATGTACAAGATTTGGCTATAAATTAATGGACTAAAATTAATTGCTTTCCACTAAAATTTAAAACTTCGAAATATGTTATATTTTTAATGTGAGTATGATATTGTTACAATCGTGCTCTGAATCCAAACATCATTTTTAGGGATGATAATGGTTCTGATTCGGGTAGAATTTCATATTCTTTGTCATCATAATCATTTATTATATTCATCTATATCCACATCATCGTAGGGTATTCAATTTTTATCTACACGTCATACTCATAAGAGGATCGGATATCCACATCATACTCAAATATCTTATTATCACCTACAATTGTATTTTTTTTCCAAATTTGAATTATTTTGGTGAATTTATGCATTACCTAATTTTTTAGAGAAGAATAAACAAATTGAAGATAAAAATTAGAAAATTAAACATCATAGAAAATATTAGAAATGATTTATCCTAAACTACGTTATCATATAAAAATATCATAAGCTATATACCAATAAATTTATTCATTTCAACCAACTATCATAATTAAGGTCGGGTATGGATAAGATGCTGTCAGACCTGCTCCGATCCCCGAACTCGAAAATCTTCAATTATTATTTAATACAATCCAAAATCCTTTATATCGTTTATTGAGATTGAGTATCGTATTCTCCAACGAATTCGTAGGAAATTATTATTCATAAATGTCTTATACATGAGATTTATGTCCAATAAACTACAAATCATCGATATTTCTGGTAAAATTTTTACATATTATGAAGTTTGAACTTCTGAATATTAGTTTAGATCTTATGAACACTTACATTACCACAACAAACGGAATATTATATATGATGTCATATTTCATACTTCCATATCCCTACTTTTCTTAAGAAAAACTATTCAGCTTAATATTAATTTTTTTCCCCAAAATTCACATTGAAATACCTTAAATGAGAGTAAGTTGGTATATATAACATGGCTGGCTATGCGATAAATATGTCGAATGGCTATGCGATAAATATGTTTGAATGCCTTCAATAAAGATAAAAATTTGTGTGAGACGAATGACTATGCGATAAATATGTTTGAATACCTTTAATAAAGACAAAAATTTGTGTGAGACGGTCTCACGGGTCGTATTTTGTGAAACAGATCTCTTATTTGACTCGTCAATGAAAAATATTATTTTTTATGCTAAGAGTATTATTTTTTATTGTGAATATCGATAGGATTGGCCCGTCTCACAAGAAACCTACTACTTAATAAATGCAAAGATGTATCATATTGATCATTTATAAATCCCGTCAAATCATTTAAATATAATTTTAGTCAGCACCATCATCATAATTCATAATATATATATAATTATATATTAGTTATCTTGTGTTCCTTAATGAAAATTTCCGAGCATAGACAAAATAAAAAGTTAAAACTATGTTATTAAACTCGAAAGATATAGAGTAATTAGTGTTGATTTTACGTTATTTTTTTATATGTATGTATAAAGTTTGCCCCTGCCTCAAAACAATTTTTTTTTTTGAGAAATTGTGTACTTTTTCCTCTTAAAAAAATATCTCTTATTGTGTTATGTGTATACATTTTTTTATTTATGCTATATATTTATGAGTTTCACTGAATGAATATTATAATTATCGAAACATTATTTAACTACAGTCTTTTAATTCATTGACTAATATCTCTTTGACGGTATATATAGATAGAGTATGGTTTCATGCATTAAGCCCCGTAATTTGAGCAAGTCACTTATGAGGTTCTGACTTTGATCCTAAAATTTTTGACAAAAACTTGTGTGAGACGGTCTCACAAGTCATATTTTGTGATATATCTTATTTGGGTCATCAATAAAAAAATATTATTTTTTATTCTAAGAGTATTACTTTTTATGTGAATATCGATAAGTTGACACGTCTTACAGATAAAGATTCGTGAGACCATCTCAAAAAAAACATACTCTAAATTTTTTCCCCTGAAATCATTCATCAGTGTTGGCGATATAGATTATATGAACATCATGTCTGATTTGGTTAATTTAAGAATTACTTTAATTTAAAAAATTGAAAATATTTATAAAGTGTATGGTAAATTTTATTTTTTTAAAGTTAATTGTATTAAGAAATATAAATTCTTGAAATACAAATTTCGCTAAGTTTAATTTAGAGTTAAAAATTAAGACTTGGTGGGTTATTATAGGCTTATAAGTTAATGGACATTTTTTGGACTTATAAAATTAGTCAGTTTAAACAATTGTAATCCATTATAGTTCTATATATCATATTATCAAAATGATAAAATATAAAACTAAAAATTATTTAAAATTCACCTATTATTACAAAAATTATCTCTATAAAATCGGTTTAGTTCAGTTTGATTTGAATTTTTTAATCTAAACTTTGTAACAAACAAATTTTTTCAATTTGATTAATTTTAAAACCGATCCAAACTATGGTGGACTAAAAACCAAACCAGCGATTTGGTTTAGCTTGATTATGTTCGGAATCCAAATGATTGTTTGATCACGTTTATATCAATAACCCATTTTTATATCTTGAAAATCAAGCTAAATTATGATATTTGCATTTTACAAATTGTTATTGGTGAAACATTACATAATACAAAATTTATGTTTTTTATGACGTGAAAAACCGGGTAAATCTCTGTGCTAACGCAATAACTTGTATTAAAAAAACTGCTAAAGAAAAAGCAGTGTCCCATTAAAAATCATTTTTCGATAAGTAACTAATTATATATTGTTATATTTCGAGATTTATGATCTCTTATAATTTTTAATTTTTCTTTAAAAAAAGTATATGTGAAAAACCCCACCCCATGTAATCGAAAAAAAACCGATGTCGTAATTAAAATGTAACAACTGAGGATAGAAAGCATTGGTATGTATATTATTATCCGAAAATTCACCGAAGATAAAATAAAATATGTGGAAGAATATTTGAAGACAACATTTTCTTGGGGAATCAGTATGATGTAGAAGTTAAAGCCCCCAACACTTTTTTTGTGTGCAAATGGGTAAGAATCATTATTATGCATTTGATTTACATTTCATAATTTTTATTTTTACCAAAATTAGGTACTTCGTCTATTGTTTTACCTATTGCCCACCCCTTGGGATAACATTATTAGACATGTAAAATTAGGGGTGATTGCATTAGAGGGTGTTGATGTAACGATCATGGGTCATTAGACAGAACCAACATGGACCTCGACTCATACCCATGAACCACTACTGATCATGGTTCGTTATGATGGCACAGCATGAGCCTTGACCCATGTCCGTGTATCGTCACTCATAGAATCACCCCTGAAAAATGGTTTCTTTCGCCTTCCAAACTTAAACTCAGAACTTTCAAACTTAAATACCTAGATTTCTGAAATGTTGGTTAACTCAACTGTAAAAGTGATCGTCTCACATGGTGCCACTTTTTTTAAAAAGAAATTTGGTAAAAGTAGGCTGTAGGCATCAAGAATATTGCTTACGGGTCGGGACACTCGGACTCTTCTTTTCATATGATTTGATGGAACATAATTTTTTTATTTTACGATATGGTGTTCCATGGGTTGATTAATTTGATTTGAATCATTGATAAGAAGGAATCGAATCATTAAAAATAAATTGAAATGATAGTTAATTTAATAACACTTACATTCTTAAATTAAGACGCATAAAAATTTAGAATGGGAATTTTCGCTAAATTTATAATTGATTTTACAGTTTGCACGAGAATGTATTTGAAACTTGTTCTGTGATAATATGTGATGTTCACGGTATAAGCATAAAAATGAGTATTTAAAAATTGAATTTCGAATGACATCAAATATAAAAAAATCAAAATATATTACATTTATTCCTACAAGAAATTAAACTTACAATGGATGGAGCGAAAATAAGAATTTAAAATCTTTAAATTCGAATAACTCAATCCAAACTCGGCCTTCATAACAGGAGTAGGTCTCTTGTGAGACGGTCTCACTAATCTTTATTTGTGAGACGGGTCAATCTATCGATATTCACAATAAAAGTAATACTCTTAGCATAAAAAGTAATATTTTTTCATGAATGACCCAAATAAGAGATCTGTCTCACAAAATACGACCTGTGAGACCGTCTAACACAAATTTCCTCCCACAGCGGGTAACATGACGGGGTTTGGTGGACTTATCTGTTTGTTTAAAATAAAAACAGACAATAAATGATAGGGGGGACTACACCAATTCTCTCAAGCAAAAAGTTGCATAGCTTTGGAAGATGCTCTAAAATAAGACATCTTCCTATTCTTTCTAATTTACATAAATTAAAGGTTTATCCAACATATTGTAACAATTCTTTTTTGAACACCAACACACATGCAATGCGAAGTAAGAACAATAAGCTTGCAACATATATTCCTTCTTGTTGGCTCTTGGAAACTATAATTTGGCAGCAATAGCAAAATTCGATATACAAATAATCTCGGAATAATACAGGCGCAGAAAATTTTTATGCCTACATTCAACATCAATCTCTGTGAAGTAAGAATTTCGCAATATCTTTGAGCTCGGCTTCTCTGTATAGCATTCGGCAATTCTCTCCAAAGACTCATCCCAAGTCCCTTCAACTGAAGCTAGATCCAATAAAAAGGCAGCCTCATCCAATGCAACCTGCAGGCAGATAAGCAGGTTTGTCACGCATAAGAAAGAGGATGCTCGATCGATTAAACGAAAACGAATCATCCATCGCTCATGACCAAACTTGAGCGGCTTCCTCCCCCGTTTTCAAATCTTCTTGCCTCCCCTAGGCTGTAACCTTCTCTTTAATGTACTCGATTTGCTCATCCTCCCATTGAGCTAAGTTAGCAACTTTCTAACGAGAATAAAATCAAAATATTACGCATGTATCGGTATCAAAATGAACATAGGATCAAGAGTGCCAAATATTGAAGATGGAAGCAGCAATCAGACTCGTACTTGAGGCGAGTCTCATGAGTCGGTCGACATCAGAGCCCATACTCTAAGGGGCCCGATCTTTTTTTTTTCATACATGCATACCTAAAACAATATTTATCCTATTATTGTCTGTGGTCAAAAATTTAAAGAAAAGAATTCAATTTTTTAAAACCATATACGGACGAAGTTTATATATAAATATAAATCTTCGTTCATCATCTTATTCAGTATAATCTCCACTAACTAGTGATTCAGACAGTGTTCTACAAATCGACCTAGGAGGCCGCTTAGGCGCTAGGCGTCGGCGACTGCCCCAAAAAAATTGTTAGTCGGCCAGCCTAGGCAGACTTAGGCGGATGAAAATTACTTAAAAAACTTTTTTGGACTTTAAGTTTTAATTAAATGCCTTATTAAAAAAGAAAAGCATATTTTTACATAGGGCCCTACACCAAAATACAACAAAAAATAGGATTTGTTGGTTTCTCGTAACACACCAAACTCCATCTTATTATGTTAATACCGTTGAATCCGTCTAGCAACGCCTAGTCCCCACCTAGACACTAGGTGCTGGTCTAGTGTTCGACTAACGTCTAACGAATTTTAGAACTTTGAATTCAGGTAATCAAATATCGGAAATTATACTTTTCTTTTACTAATTAAAATTTGATATTGACAATTCTGAAGGAATTTGTTGTTTGAAAACTTTCATTATGTTTATATTTTGTTCTGGATTATACCCAACAAATGATAATTTTGAAAAAAAATTGTTCTACTTTTTTGTTTATGTTTGATAAGACATTAATATTACTTAAAAGAATGCAAAGTCTCATGCAATCAAACAATTTATGAATTGATTACTTTTGCGATCAATTTAGGTAATTTCATTAATGAAATTAATACTAAATTATACAAGTGAAACAACTAGATACAACTCCAATATTTTCAAATTTTCAATCATACATTAGCCTATACCGTCATGTTAAAATCATCGTGCCACAAACAACAACATAGATTGAGGCTCTAAACCAATCTTCCTCCTAACAGTTGCACAAACTTGGAGCGAGAAAATATGTATGTGACTTTAGTTCTAATATAAATTGTAGGACTTAATATCTGCCAATGTACCATACACTGTAAGTGGCAGTAACGGTGCAACTAATATCTTCTACACCATAAAATAACTACAATGATGTATTTCAATCATTGTGTGACATATGCAATTACACGGAAAAGGTCAAGAAATTGCTGCTCCACGACAATGCAATATTAGAGGAATCTTTAGACAGCTCAAGGAAAGAGACCTGATATTCGCAGCCCAATGTCCACCATGGTGATTTCAGAGCCACCCTTGCAGAGTCTTTAGCTTCCGAATTTCGTCCAACTCTATAACAAAAAGTCATGCGCATGAAAACAATTGAAGGGCGATTATAACATAAGCACGAGGGATGATATACGAACTTCTGTAAAATTTCAGCATTAAAGAAAAAGGGACGACCAAATACTGGAAAATGCTCCTTTTTTGTATAGAATTCCGCGGTCACCAACCTTCATGTCTGTTTCCGGATGCCTTCGGGAGTGTGGTTTAATGGATACAGTGCTTTCTCACTTACCGCTGCCCATGGGGAAAGTTAAGCTAAATTGACTTGGGCCAGACTGCAAATATTGAACCAAGATGGGTCTGACCGGGCCATTATAGGGAATCATGTGACGCTTTGGATTAGCATATACGATAAGGATCATTTTTTTAAAAAACTATATAATAAGTGTCACAAATCTAGTTTTTTTAAAAAAATGTCACAAATCTAAATTTTATAATAAAAGATGTTAAATGATATGTAATAAGAAAATTTTATGTATATACCATGGATCTTTAAGTAACTATATTATTTTATTACATTAAACCAATATATCTTGTATCTAATTATTTGTATATAAATATTTTTGATTATGTATTTTCTTGTAAAAATAATAGTGTGGGGAAATGGTACATTGTAGATGAGTTTTTGATATATTTTATAGATCCCGGTTTGATTGATATATGACTATCTTATTTTATGTTAAGGTAAAAACTTGTATGAAACGGTCTCACGGATCGTATTTTGTAAGACGGATCTCTTATTTGGATCATCCATTAAAAAATGTTACTTTTTATGCTAAGATTATTACTTTTTATTATGAATATCGTTAGGATTGACCCGTCTCACAGATAAAGATTCGTGAGATCGTCTCACAAAAGACCTTCTTTTATGTTAATTAATAGTATTTATTTGCCCGCATATTGATTAAGATAATCCCCCAAATGATTTGAATCAATTCATGATAAGATTATAACTCAGAGCACGGCTATACTTGTAAAATGAGACGACGTAAGGATCATCTGGTTATATTCTTGCAAAGTGACCCAAAATTTAAACTGCCCGATTTTATGATAATATTCGTTTCAGGTGAAAGAAAGATTGCAAAGACGTAAATAAATGAACAAATAGATTTTGTTCATTAAAAAATGTGACCCAGTGAAATTCATAGCATACAAATATCTCTCTGGTTGCCGCCAAAAACACACAAGCCAACAGTATATTTCCAGTATGTTTCTTAAATAGAAAAGGAATTGTAGCCAAACAGGTGGGAATTACACAGCAAGAGAACCATGTTTGAAATTATCAAAATAAACCGATGAAGTCGGAGAGGTCTGATAATCCAGGAACCACTTCCAGGATCTTGTGCTGAGGTGGCGTCTGGAGGTAATTGAGCCGGTGGTGGAGGCGAAAGTAAGGGGACGTCACATGTACCAAATGTCGCATTCGCCTGCCAAAATTGGTACACATATAAGTTACTTAGACTAAATTAGTGTCCAATAACTCTTATGTTGCAAAAAACATGCAAGAAATGTGTGTTTTGACATGTAAATTATGAAAAATCGTCACAAGGCTAACTAGCATACCCTGCAATAGGCTATGCTGAGACAACCACATGTCAGATGTCCGTTTGCTTCATCAACGGCTTCGGCTGCACCTCCCCCGTCACTCCTCTGCAACAAAAGAAAGCAAGAAAGACTTGAGAAAGGATCTGATCATACTTTTTGGGTTCATAAAGTTCTTCAGATCGCAAAAATAAATCTAGTAACTTGTACTGTATGTACCTATACCTGGTAAAAATCAACTGCGATGAAATTTGGCCACCGTTTACCATCTGCGTCATAACAAGTCTTCATCATAGTAACCAGATCCTCAGAATTGTCTACACAAGCCTCTGTTGCATTAGGATCCGTTGGGAAGTAGTTCATCAAGACCAAAGATTTTGAAGTCGTGTTCATGGGGGATGATTCAGAACGACTGAAACAAGAACCATTTATCCCACCGTTACCATCTGCACTTTGACAATATTACTTATTAATAGCTCCTTGTAATTTGTAAACATGCTGCAAGTTAAAGATATTTATTCTCCTATAACACAACACAGGAAACACAGTTATCCATTCATGTCATATTTCAAGATTTTGGCCTTGTGTAAATTTGTTGGACAGCAGCCATTGTCTAATAGCTACCAGCGTGGTATATTAAACCGAACATTGCAGGTGACAACATTGTGAATATCTATGTTTCTTAAAGTGCCCGACACTCAATTGTTAATTAAAGTTTTTAAATTTACGGTCGAATCAAGGGACGATTACAACTCACACTGATTTTCCACCACGTAGTTCCATTCATATGCTATACTTTCAGAAGCCTCCTTTGAGGATTTAGAGGTAAAGACCAGCAACCGATAATTCTTCTGAACCATATCATCCACCGTCGGCCAATCTCCACCGTTTTTAGGCATTTCAGATAAAGGGAACCAGTATTGACTCAGGCCAGATGCATTAAACACTTTCGTCAAGCCTTGTGGAGATGTCACATAGTCCTCAATGAATATGGTGACGATTTCGGTCGGATTCTTTTCGAGAAAATCTTGAATTTCATTCAACACGTTAATCGCAGGTTGCTGGTTGTAACATATCAAAAGACATGTAGCAGATATAAATAACTGACAAGGTCGTAAGCAAATAAATAATCTACAATTCGAAAGGAATATACAGACGAACTTACAAACGCGGTGACATTTAAACAATTTCCACCGAAGGAGTGACACAGCCAAATGTCATCGTTGAAGTCATACATATCAAGCATAAGCCCTCGCACACCATTCTGCAAAGTTTCGAATTTTTAAAAATATTCAGCTAACGATGAAATCAAAATACCGTCACATTACTTGGAGCTGATTGGTGACGGAATCTTCCTGATTGGTGGGAGACAAAAGAACAGAGCCCGTCCCCGATGTAGACCCGGTCCGAGCGTACGAATTGTGGGTCGTCAGCCATGAATACTTGTTAAACGGCAACCCTTTAACCTGATCCAGAAACCCAGATAAGAAATCCAAACCCATATTCAATCAAGATCAGGAAACACGATATATATGGGGTACCTTGGTGGTGGGAATCAGCGGCTGAACGCGAGTGCATCGGGCCCGGGTGTTGCCATTCGCGGGACAAGAGCCGCAGATCAAACCTGCGTCGCAAGTATTACTCGAGGTGGAACAAGTTTCGCCAATCTGTCACACGATTCAAGGAAAAACCATAAGATTTCTTTGATAAATGTGTAAGAAAATGAAAAGTAAACAAGATGTTACAAGCAATAAGCTAAAAATTTTAAACCTTGAGGCAAAAAGAATATCCGAAGAGGAAAGCTGAGATCAATAACAGCTTTATATTCAGAGAACACAGAACCTGCGATAATCACAAAAGGTAAGAGAAAGGTAACCCCACTTTGCCAAACAAGGAAATAATACGATATCGGGTACCCGCATTTGAATCTCTTCGGCTGTCCGTATACAGACAGATGCCCTTAATGTTCGCAACAGAAATGTATCCCTTGTGTAAGAAAATTTACGCTCAGATTTCTTTATTTTCCTTGGATTTCTGGTTATATAATGGGTGAAGTTTTTACGGTTCAAACTTGGGCTTTCGGTCATAACGACTTTTTCCAGCCTAGTTGTACATACATTGATCTTTTAATTTTGAAATTACATGTGCATGAATGGTGAATAATTGTTTGAATTAGTCTCACCCTAGTATTAATTTTTGTTTCCTAACAAGTTTTTAAAATGGTCAGGTGAACATGTTTTGGTCAATCATTTGACAATATTTAAAAGCTCTCTTAACTCTATCTCGGTGAGACGTATCTTGGGATTGACCAAACCCGTGTAATATCGTCCCTATTTATCTCAATAGATGATAGAACATGATACCAATCATTCATTGAAAAAAGCTCGCTCCATGTGCAAGTTGCAACAGAAATCATTATATGTATTAGGGCACCCACATTAGTTGGTTAATGGTTGTTAATAACACCCATTAATTTTCGCCCACCAATTTGGGCGCAAGAATTAATAATCTTGGCTGACATGGCAGCCAAGAAATGAAAAACCGTCGCATTAATTTTCGCCCACCAATGTGGGCGCAAGAATTAATAATCTTGGCTGACATGGCAGCCAAGAAATTCAGCAGAATGAAAGGCGTTATTTCGAAATTTGCGACGGTTTTTCGTAAACCATCGCAACTTTGCGACGGTTTTCGAAAAACCGTCGCAAAGTGAAAAGCGTCTGTTTTTTTTAAAAAAAGGTCGCTATTTGCGACGGTTTTTTAACACCCGTCGCTATGTGCGACAGTTTTTCAAAAACCGTCGCTAATTATCACCAACGGCTATTTTCAAACGTCAAAATTATGCACCAACGGCTATATTCGATTATCGTAATTCGTTTTCTTTGTATTTTGTGTTTTTTTTAAAGAGATTGTGTTGAATAATATTTTAAATAAAAGAGTCCAACTTTTTTTTCATTTCTTAATAATATTTTAATGAATATTGGAATTAAGTTATTTTTAAAATAATAATACTATTTATTTTTAGTAATATTTGTTGTAAAATTTTAAAAATATTAGAAAGATAATGAAATATTAAAAATAAAAAAAAAATGAGTAAGTGGACAGTGGGACCCATAAATAATGAAAGTTGAAATTAAATGAATGTGGGTGTGTGTTAATAATGGGGAAGTGTTAATGTAATGAATATGTGGCTCGTGGACCCCATCATTTTTTATGAGATGGAAAGTTATTAACATGAATTAATTCCGACGGATGCGGATGCCCTTATAAATTAAGTTAGAAGAGAATTCTAAAAAATATGATTACTTACTCGAATATTTAAAAAAATTATAATATATATGACATTATTTTTCAAATATTACAATGCACCATCAGGACCAACGGGAAATATTTCGAGATGACCAGAAGGAGCACAAGAGGTGCACCTTCTCTATCAAGATTAACACGTTTAATTATGCTACAGCTCATATATGTCAATAATAATAAATAGAGTTAAAAAATAAATAAATTATGTAATCAAGAGTCAAAATACATTATATATACCTGCAGGATACACAAAGACATATTTATATTATACTTCCCTATATGCGTTGCATTACATAACTCACGATATAGAAACGCTAAAATCGCACTCTCACATGTGTAGGATTGCACTCGATCGACAACAAAAATCAAAGTCAGAATCATCCTCTTTCATAATCTGTAAACATTATTCATTTGATTATCATCAACGCTGCACATCAATTATATTTAATCACATCAACCTTCGAGATATCATTATCAATAAATGTTATTCACTATGAGCGTGTAACGAGGTCATAGACAAGTGACCGCCTTTAAAATGCCATGATAGATGCTCATATCCTAGCAAATTGAGGCATATGCTTTGCATTCATTCATTGTATGTGAATAGCCTACTCCAGTCACCGGCTCACCATCAATTTTTAGACCCAAAATAATTGAAACATCTTGTAGTATTATTAAAGTCTCACCACATCTAAAGTGAAACCATGTGTATCACGACGTCACTGTTTAACAAGAGCAAGTGATATCAAAAACGAGAAAACCACGTTGTAAAACACTATATAACCACGTACGATTTAAATATGTCAGCACACGATTATGTATATTATTGTCAAGATATAACACACAGATAAGGTCATTCGAACGCTTCACTCATATAATATGATCAACGGTTTCAAAAGAAACTGCTGATGAAATATGAGTAGTTTGCAATTACAGAACATTGGGATCGACTGGAACTCGATTTATAGTCATCATGTAATAAATAATAATAAAAAAATCATTGTTAAAAAAAATAATATTTAAAAAATATATATAATAAATAATAATAATCTATTGATTAAATATAGTAATAAAATTAATGATATAATACTTTTTATGTGTGCTTTTCAAATACTTAAATTAAATACGAAGTTTGTGCAAATGTGAGTATTATATTGTTGAATTTGAATGAATGAAAGTATGAATATGAACGAAATATATAAATATTGAAATCGCGTTATAATTTAAAATTTTGGCAGTACACAACCAAATGATTAAACTTATAATAAATTTAAATCGAAAACAAATAAATGCATCGTAATATCCTTAGATAGGTCCACAACATAAATAATGTATACACAATTAATTTTGCAACAACGTACACAGGTCCCCTACACAACAAATATTGTGTGTACCACATGCAACGTCCCCTTCCAAAGACAGTGAATGCAACAACGTCAGACATGGACCTGCAAATCGGTCGGCATTAGCTGCCTTAAACAACAGACACTACTGGGATGCTGCAATTGCAGCGTCTCGTTTTATTGGCAGTGCAAGCAACAATTTTTGCAACGTCCGCTCTTTACAATGACGTTTGCCGTAAGTTTGCAAAACGCCTCGATTTGCGGTATTTTGAAATTATTTTTTAAAAATTAATAATAAAAAAATCCAAGTATTTGGATATTTTACGATTTACGATTATTTAATCGAATTGAGTAAGTAATTATTAATCATATAATTATACCCATTGTAAACCCTAAAACTCCAAAAACATAAAGCCAATATTTATGGTTTTTTTATAAATAAATTTTTTTTTAAAAAAATGTGATATCTCATTTCTAAGTTCACAGCCTTCGTGGTAACTTCATCGATATTACCTACCAAATAAAAGGCTTGTTCAGGAAGACCATCAAATTCTCCGGAAAGACATCTTGAAAATGAAATATTTAAAATGAATTTATAATAGCTTCCAATGGACTTCTATAGCAACTTGGGTTAATCATTTTCGTAAAGCGAGGACGAATACGAAATAGTTGCTATAGGAGCCCATTGTGCAGTCACGCAGTCGTGGGCCCAGTCTCGGGGCGTGACATAATGGTATCAGAGCCGGTCACCGGCATGGAACACCAGGAAATAAGTGCTATGCGGGACAAAGTTCTACGTGCATGGGAGCCACCTCTTGAACTTGCGGGGCAAAGTGCTACATGACGGGAGCCACCTCTTGAACCTGTAGGAGCCACCTCTAGATTCTCGACGCTGGTGGATCGAGGGGTCAAGCGCGACGAGGACGTCGCGTTCTGAAGGAGGGGTGATTGTGATGTCCCACATCTTAAAAATGAAATATTTAAAATGAGTTTATAATGACTTACAATGGACTTCTATAGCAACTTGTGTTAATCATTTTTGTAAAGCGAGGACGAATACGAAATAGTTGCTATAGGAGCCCATTGTACAGTCGCGCAGTCATGGGCCCGGGCTCGGGGCCTGAGTCATGTTATGAAAAGATATTGTATTTCGAAATTTGGATGTTGTTATTGTTGTACTCGAATGGCCCCCACTTGTTGAGTATTTCCCAAAATACTCACCCCTTACTCTCCCCTCCCCAGATAAATCCGAACAGCAGGTCGAGGAAGAGGAAACTGAAAAATTCTGGGGCTGGTGATTTTCGAAAGTTTAGTAGTCATGTTATTTCGAAATTGTTATCTAGTTATTTTCATTGTAAAACGCTTTCGCATTTAATTCTTTTCAGTTGTAAAGACATTGGTATTTTTTTAGATTTATGAAATAAACTGGTTTTCGGTTTATATTGTGCTACGAGGCTGGTTGTTTTCGATTGTGTGATTGATAAATGACGCCGGTGTCGACAAACCCCGGTTTCGGGGCGTGACATTTAAGTGGTATCAGAGCCGCCAGGTTCATAATCCGGGTAGGAAGGAATTTTTTCGAAAAAAAATTTCGGTGGATTTTTCACTCGAGGCCGATGCTATCCCCTCCTAAACGGCCCAACGAGCGATTTTCACCACTTCGTCGTGAGGTAGGGGTTGAAATCGCGAAATTCCTTCGTTTAGGCATCCGAAACCTTGTTTTTGCCGTTTTAAGAAAGTTTCGTAACCCCTATAACTTTTCGTAAGAAACTCCGAATTCGATTTCGTTAACTGTTCTGGAATCCTCTCGACATTTGCTTCGAATCCATGTGTCTATCTCAAAACTTTCCATTTTTGGAAATTTTCGAAAATTTTAATTATTTTCACATACTTGACTCTCTATGACCCTGATATTTTTATTCTGTCCTATTTATGATATTCTGAGCATTTCCTTTTTATTGTTTCCAGGAAATGGCTCGTATGCGTGTCACTGCTCGTAAGAACGTAGCCCCGATTACTCATAGGGAGACGATTCAGTTGGACTATCACCAACCTCGCACGCGCGCTCAGGCTGTTATACGTTTAAAGGAATTGGCTCTATAAAACCAGGATAAGACTATCAGAAGGCCGAGAGCTAGTAATTTCGAAAGGAGGCAACAAGTGGAAAACTTGACTACCAAGCTGGGGGCAGCAGAGAAGAGGATTGATGAGGTCTTTCAACTGTTCGAGCTCACTAATTTCGAGCTTCGAGAATCCTTAGAAATAGCAGTGGGTCAAGCCAAGCGGGCAAAGGAAGAAGTGGATCGACGCACCATGGAGTTGTCTGAAGCACGTCAAGCACGACTGAAGATTAAAAAGAAAATTGAAGAATCGTGGAATATGATTATGCAGTTGTTCGAGAGTAATCAAAGGGTGTCCAAGGAGGTGGACAAAGGGAAAGTGAAGAAGATTATGCACCTCCTTGGACAGCCTTTGATTACTCTCGAACAACTGCATAATCATATTCCACGATTCTTCAATTTTCTTTTTATCCTTCAGTCGTGCTTGATGTGCTTCAGACAACTCCATGGTGCGTCGATCCACTTCTTCCTTTGCCCGCTTGGCTTGACCCACCGCTATTTCTAAGGATTCTCGAAGCTCGAAATTAGTGAGCTCGAACATTTGAAAGACCTCATCAATCCTCTTCTTTGCTGCCCCCAGCTTGGTAGTCAAGTTTTCCACTTGTTGCCTCCTTTCGAAATTACTAGCTCTCAGCCTTCTGATAGTCTTATCCTGGTTTCTAGAGCCAATTCCTTTAAACGTATAACAGCCTGAGCGCGCGTGCGAGGTTGGTGATAGTCCAACTGAATCGTCTCTCTATGAGTAATCGGGGCTACGTTCTTACGAGCAGTGACACGCATACGAGCCATTTCCTGGAAATAATAAAAAGGAAATGCTCAGAATATCATAAATAGGACAGAATAAAAATATCAGGGTCATATAGAGTCAAGTATGTGAAAATAATTAAAATTTTCGAAAATTTCCAAAAATGGAAAGTTTTGAGATAGACACATTTATTTGAAGCAAATGTCGAGAGGATTCCAGAACAGTTGACGGAATCGAATTCGGAGTTTTCTACGAAAAGTTATAGGGGTTACGAAACTTCCCTAAAACGGCAAAAACGAGGTTTCGGAGGCCTAAACGAAGGAATTTTGCGATTTCAACCCCTACCTCACGACAAAGTGGTGAAAATTGCTCATTGGGCCGTATCGAGGGGATAGCATCGGCCTCGAGTAAAAAATCCACCGAAAATTTTTTTCGAAAAAAATTCCTTCTTACCCGGATTATGAACCTGGCGGCTCTGATACCACTTAAATGTCACGCCCCGAAACCGGGGTTAGTCGACATCGGCGTCGTTTATCAATCACACAATCGAAAACAACCAGCCTCGTAGCACAATATAAACCGAAAACCAGTTTATTTCATAAATCTCAAAAAAAAAAAAATACCAATATCTTTACAGCTGAAAAGAATTAAATGTGAAAGCGTTTTACAAGGAAAATAACTAGATAACAATTTCGAAATAACATGACTACTAAACTTTCGAAAATCACCAGCCCCAGAATTGTTCAGATTCCTCTTCCTCGACCTGTTTTCCGATTTATCTGGGGAGGAGAGAGTAAGGGGTGAGTATTTTGGAAAATATTCAGTAAGTGGGGGCCGTTCGAGCACAACAATAACAACCTGCAAATTTCGAAACACAATATCTTTTCATAACATGACTCAACCATATGCATATCATCGGCCGAACACTGAAATTCATCTATTTTCAAAGGTTTACTGATATCAGTCCCTAATTTTTACTCCTCTAAGGGGGCGATGCCGTATAGCGGTTATGTTCCCCACCGCGTAAGGGTACGTCATGGTTGGGATTCCCACCCATATCAAGTTGAATTCTCACAGTGTCAAAACATAACTCATGCCAAAAATCGTAACAAGAAGGTTGTAGAAGAAGGATTGTACTCGACCGAATTTTTACAAAATCGAAAATATATGCACCGAAAATTCAACAATTTAAAACAAGCCCACTTACCTTAATCGTGATGAAGAAAAAAAACGTGAAATGCTAGGGTTTTTTGCACTTGAAATTTTGAATTTCCTTCCCCGAATCTGGACTGCAGCAGCTTTTCCGAACCCGGCAGAACTTCGAAAGCAAAAACTTGAAAATACTAGAGAGGGAGAACTCGAAAATATGGAGTGAATGAGAGGTGTGAATTTCGAGTTACAGGGCTCTCCTATTTATAGGGGTTGGCTGATATCCTGATCGTGCGTTATCCGTGCGTTTGAACTTTCAAATCAAATTTTAAATCGAGAATCATATCTATCCGTGATCTAAATCTTTCATCCAAATTTTCATAATTTTATATTAAATACATTATTGAATTCGAATTCTAGGGATTTCATTATCCATTGCTTGATTTTTATCTCGGTATCTCAATATCATCTCAAATATTAGATCTTTATCTGCTCAGATTTCGAAAATATAAACGAGATTACCTTAAATTTTTGAGTCCAAAATATTGCACACGATAGAATTATCCACTCAGTTTTTAGAAAATTTTAGTATTCTAAAATTACAAATACTATCATGATAAAACCGAAATCTTGGATTTTACAAAAAATATTTTCAAAAATACCGTAAGCCGAGACATTTTGCAAAATTACTGTAAAACGCCATTGTTGGGAACAATGGTTGTAAAAATTGTGCGTCTGATGCCAATAAAATTGCAGCGTCACAACTGCAGATGGTCCACGCGGATCTACAAATTGCAGTTTTGTGTCTAAGGATGCACTGTCTTTGGCAGCGGACATTGCAGGTGGTCCACACAATATTATTTGCGTAGGATACTTGTGTACGATACTGCAAAACTAATTGTGTAAAAATTATTTGTGTAGGGGATGTACGATATTGCAATAAATCTATTTTCTGCGTTAAATTTATTAGATGTTCAATTATTTGGTTGTGGACACACAAATATTTAAATTATAATGTATTTTCGATATTTATATATTTCGTTCATATTCATACTTTCATTCATTCACATTCAACAATATACTGCTCACTTGCGCAAACTTCATATTTGAATATATTTTTAAAAAATATGCGTAAAAATGTTATATTTTATTTATTAATTATTATTTTATTATTATATTTAATAAACTAATTATTATTATTTATTATTCTTTTTCATAAATTTTAATATTTTTTAATACTAAATTTAGTACTATATCATTTGTTAATGATGGATACAAATAGAGGACCGGTCAATCCTAGTGTTATGTATTTACAAGCAATACATATCTTATAAGCAATTTCTTTTGAAAATGTTGATAATATTCTATGAGTGAAATGTTCAGATAATCTTATCTGTGTATAATATCTTGGAAATAATATACGCAATCGTGTGTTGTCGTATTTAATCATATGAGGTTATATAGTGTTTTACAATGTGGCTTATGCGTTTTTTATAATCACATTATTAATATTCATGTTGAACGTTGGTGCCGTGAGATACATACGTTTCACTTTAGATGTGGTGATGCAAAAATAATGTTACATGATCTTTCAATTATCTGAGCCTAAAATTAATGGTGAGCCAGTGACTAGACTAAACTATTAACATATAATGAATGAATGACAACACATATGACTCGATTTGTTAGGATATGAGTATCTATCATCGTATTTTAAAGGCAGTCATTTGTCTATGGCCTCTTTACACGCTAATTGTGAATCTATATTTTATGATAATGATAGGTACGTCATAGGTTGATGTGATTAAACATAGTCGATGTGTGGTGTTGATGATAATCGGAGGAATAACGTTTTCAGATTATCAAGGAGGGTGAGTCAGGCTTCTGTTTTTACAACTACTTTGTGATATCGATCGAGTGCAGTCCTACGGAAAATGTAATATAATTAGCTAGGTCTTTGTATATCATGCAAATATGTAATGTATTTTGAATCTTGATTATATCATTTGGTTTATTTTTTTAACTTTATTTATTATTATTAACAGATATGGTTATGTACTAGAATTAAATGTTTTAATCTTGCCAGACATAGTGTATATCTTGTTGCGCCTGCTGGTGACCGCCAAAATATTTCTTGATATATATTATAGTTTTTAAAAAATATTTGTATATGTAATCATATCTTTTTTAATGTATTAGGTGAAAATCTATGTTTAGTTACATTTATACAGATTCTTTTGATCGTATAAACTAGGATGATGTGCTTTTGAAATTATTAATTTAATTTGTTATTTTATACATTTTTTAACTTTTTAAAACTTTTTCAAGTTTCACTGGATCATGTACAACGAAAATGATATTGATGTAAAAATCATTATTGATCCATACGATAATACTATCTGGTGATGTGTCCAACCCTTGACCAGTTTCGAGATTGTAGATGCATTACCTCAATCGGGTGATACGAAAGTTCAGAATACAATTTATTCTAACTCATTCGCTTGACAACAGCGACCTACAAAATATCACTAGGATAGGTCATCACAATACAGATTGTAATGAATATAAAAAAAAATGCAATTCGGAATGTGCACGGTGAACTATATGGGAGATCATGGCAAACCGATAATGACTTTATGAAGTGGTATGAACGTATTATTTGTACACATTATGTCGCCTACAATGCATGGGCTTGGTTTCCGTTCATACACACACAAATTGTTTGTTGCTGGACAAGCAAATCCCCTCAACAAAATTTTATTACGCTTTCACTTAATTCGCATCAGTAATGTGATAAGTTTGATATTGCTGGACAACATGGTGGGTTTGATATTTCTTGACCATCCGTTGGGTTGGATGCTACTGGTCCATTCTTTGGGTTTGGTAGTATTGGTCTATCTAGTGGTTTCGATACTGAATATTCATCTGATAGGTTTTATACAGTCGGAGTACCAACTACACCGACAAATATTGCAGACAATCCGTTCTTTGATCATGGTTATCAAACTCCATTTTATTTAAAATTTTCAAGTTTAACGGAGCTTCTGAACTTTCAAAATTGAACCCCAACAACTTGTGCCTGAATTGAACCCAAGAGAAATGTCATGTCATCTATCCCTTTTCTAGGATATTTAGAAACACGATCTTACAACAATGAAGATGATGATGCTTCCACAGTGAATTGCGTGAAGGACAACAACAACGTCATCCACCTGATTGTGGGACCAAAGGCCACAAGTTTTATTAAATAAAATTGTTTACCGCACGGAGTCTACGGCGAAAATTCGTGTGAGACGATCTCACGAGTTGTATTTTGTGAGACGGATATCTTATTTGGGTCATCTATGAAAAAATATTATTTTTTATACTAAAAATATTACTTTTTATTGTGAATATTGGTAGGATTGACTCGTCTCACAGATAAAGATTCGTGAGGCCGTCAAAAGACCTGCTCAGACTCTAAACGCACTTACAAGGGAGAATACTAACGCAACACTCGAAAATCTCACTTAAAGTTAAAAGTAAAATTTTCATTTATATTTGTTCATATCTTTAGTTTGTTTTCTTGCTTTCTAACCTAAGGATAAAAGGTAAGGGGATTATCAATCAATTACCTCTGCTCTATTATAGGGTGCAATAATTCAATGTTTGCTTTTTCATTAACATGCCACCCCTGTCTATGAACTACGTGGACAAATTCGCGGCCCATCCAAGGGATTGTTTCACCTTGCTCGTGCAGGCTGCACTGGCAATGATGTGGAGTGATCCGGGCTCACTTCCATGTAAAAAAAAAAAAAAAAATTGACTCGAAAAAATCCGAATTGTTGGATAGATCCTTGCGGGCACTGCCAGCAGGGGTAGGGTCGAGTAAACCCATCCAAGGCCTCATACAAAACATAGTACTTTTTGTAAAAAGATACAACTCATATATGTATATTTTAAAATAAAGTTTTGACTAAAATCAAGAAGAAAGTATCTTTATAATCATTATATTTGCTATAAGTCTCAACTTTGAAATTTTTATTTTTCCACATAATTTCAAGTAAAAATGTTAAAAAGCGTGCGCATCATTAAAAAAAATTCAACAGAGGATTTTATCGATAAATTTAATTATACATGGTTTCAGCTCATTGAATTTTAATAGTTAAAGTAGATATAACTACAAAAATAATATCACAATCATTAAAATATTATCCACTGTAGAAACCATTCTCTTAAATACAACTGAGATAGTCGCAAATTTTATTTGAAATAATTTTAAGGGAAAATTGAAATTTTGATAATGTGTATTTATATGTTGCGATTTTGGTTTTCCCCACATTGTGAAATTTAAGTTTCGGTCAACTATAATAAAATTGCCAGAAATTTGAAAAATACAGGACTAATATTAAATTTGACAATATAAAAGAATAAAATCGCAAAACACTAAACATATCGGATTAAAATTATAATAAACATTAATTTTTGCTAATTTTGATGATTAATTTTAGGAAAAAAATTATTAACTCTGTGTGGTTTTTTTCTCATTTGAACGACGATAAAAATGTTTGTTAAAGTATTGTATTTGCATTACAATTAGTATCTTAATTACATTAGGACTATTAATATGTATTTTTTAATTATATTCTCGGTATAATATCAGATTAGGATTTACATAAGTCTATTACTTGTGTTCAACACTACATTCAGTATTCAGATTCATGTTATTTTTTCTTTTAATTTAATTGTTTTGTTTCTCTTCTGATTCGCTGCATCAGGAATTTCAGAGACTCGAAGATGGTGGGTGTAGCAATTGAGTAAAGAAGAAAATCACGCCGGAGATGGTGGTTTTGATCCTGGTGCCTTCATCGTCTCGCCATGCTTCGGTTTAGCTCCACCGCAACCTTGACCACAAATGCCCCTTCTACGTACCATCCGAAGCCATATTGTTTTGATTCACTAGAACGTGCACCGCCGTGCATGGTTGTCTTGGATGAAACAAGGGTCCTGGTGGCATACGCCGCATGCATAGGCGGCAGCCGACAATGGTACTGGTATGGAATTGAGGTGGAGCACGCCGAGGCAATCCAACGCATATGATGCGAAGATGGAATGCAGCACAAATTCAAATATTGTTTAACTAAGCGTAACTATCCCATGGTATAAAAGAAGAAAAAAAGACGTCATTTTGACGACATGTTAGCTTCCATTAATTAATTCATCCAAAAATTATATATCTTAATCGTTATATTATTTTAATTTAATATTAACCAAAATTGACATCTTTCTTAAATAAAATTTAATGTTTTTGTCAAAGTCAATTGTTGACCATTGACAGTACGGTCAAATGGGTCTTGACCTTACTCTGAAATTCTAAGTTTCATTGTTTCTATTTCCTTGACAAAAGAAAAAAAAAGAAAAAAAGAAAAAGGAAAAGCGTGTTAGTATACGGGATAAATCGCTATTTTTCCTTTTGGCCATATGTAACGTGAAAAACAAAAGTCAGTTGAGCTTATAACCGCGGAAGGCTGCGCGGCGAGCGATTGAGAGGGGGAGCGCGAGCGAGCGACTTTAGGGTTTTGATTCCCAATCGAATCGAAAGGTTAGTGATGAGAGCCCGGAAGCTATTCAGAGTCATTCCTTTATGAATTCTGTTTTTTCTTTAGGCATTTTATCTGTCTTCAATATCAAGGATCGGAAAAATATGGTGAGTTTGATTTGGTATCTTGTGCTGATTGTGTGTTGTGAGAAAGAGGTGTGCCTATTATTGTTGTGTGCAGGAAGAGTGCTTGAGCGATTGAGGGTTATTGAGAGAGAGAGGGGAGGAATTCGAGAGCGGCCACATCTATTTCGTCAATCGTCATGTCTGATCGGAAGCTTGTCGTAAGTTTACAGATTTTCGTCAATGGGACCAATAAAGCGATGTCCTATCATATCGAATTTGTGATTTTGTGAATGTGCTTTGGTTTTCCTCTTTAGGTTTTGGGAGTTCCCTGGGATGTGGATACTGAAGGGTTGAGAGAATACATGAGCAAGTTTGGGGATTTAGAAGATTGTATCGTGATGAAGGTTAGTTCTTGGCTGTTTTGGTTATAAAGATCTGGTTTTGGTGTCTGACACCTCTTGAGTATTGTTCTCGAGTTTACAGGCTTAATGTTTTTTATATTTTCATAAGATTGTTTCGTTTTTGGACTTCGAGTAGGAGGGAATTGATAAATTGTCTCCCCCACGAACGCTTTATCGTGGGAAATTTCTGTTTTTTTCTGTTGATTTCTCATTAATTTTGTATACCTGGAACTGTTTTATTTGATTTTTGGACGGTGATCAATTTTTTTATGATGTGTCTTCATATTTTTCGTATGTGCGGCATTGAGAACGTAATTATACTTTCTCAGTTCTTACAGTTATGATATTGTTGGGTTCAATAATTAAAGACATCCCTTATCTTTTTTGATGTAATGATTTCAGGAGCGGTCCACAGGCCGTTCGCGCGGCTTTGGATATGTAACATTTGCTGCTATTGAGGATGCCAATGTATGCAATGCACTGCTTTGACACATGATTGTAACCCTTTTATGTTATTCCGCATGGTTTGAATTCCAATGTTCATTCAACTGTCCATTGTGGTTTCTATGTGTGCATGAGAGCAGAATTTCAAGCAGTATTGTGACAACATATTTTCTGTGTGCGCATGCTACAGGCTGCATTAACTAGCGAGCACTTCCTTGGCAATAGGGTTCTGGAAGTCAAAATAGCCACACCTAAGGTTACCTTCTTAAATCATTCAGCTGTTCCACAATATCCATTTCAAAGTCCTGAACCTGTCCATAATCCATTTTTTTTTGTTGGTGGCTGGTAATAACCCTGATGTTCTATTTGAATCTTCTATGTGCTGTTCGCAGGAGGAGATGAGAGCACCATCAAAGAAAGTGACCAGGATTTTTGTGGCGAGGATACTACCATCTGTGACTGAAGCTGCATTTAGAAGGTTCCTTGGACCTCGTATACCATTTCCTTGTTTTGTCTAATTTGTTGATTTTCAGTGGGGATTGGGTGTGGATTTACACTTGACGAGACTAAATGTGATTTATGTTATATGATTTTGCAGCCATTTCGAAAAGTACGGTGACATAACAGATTTATACATGCCAAAGGTTAATACTTCTGTCTCATTTCCTATGAATGGCAGTTTGAAAAACATAGCATCGTATCATCCAATTTTTGTTCTCAGGATCCAAATACCAAAGGTCATCGTGGAATTGGATTCATCACCTTTTCAATTGCTGGTAATTCTATTGTTAATGTTGTTCTTATAATCTTATTTACTTTTTTCTGTATGGTTTTTATGGGTACCTTTTGAAACCTTTGTGAGAAGTTTATTAGGTGTAGGTTCTATTTGCACATGTCCAATTATTCAAATGCATGCAATATGGTACCAGTATATCCTTCTTGTGTCTTTTCAAGAAACGTCAAATGCCCACATCCTTTCATCTTGCTGTAATTAGCTATTTTCTTAAGTTATTGGCTTTTAGTGGTGTTCCTTCCCATGCATCTCTTGCTGGATTGTAATTTGGCTTGTCCATGTGGTTCTTAACTGTACGAATTCACTATCATAATCATATTCCTTTCGAATTGCAAAGAAAATTTAAGCTGAGGCGATTTTCATGATTTTGGGAATTCTTTCGAATCCTTGTGGCCAATTTTAGAAATTAGAACACCGGAAAGGTTAAGCTTTTCAATGTGACTACTTGCTGCAGTGTTCATGACTCTTTTTTTAGTATGCATTTGGTGTGCAGGCAAGGCCATTTTTTGCCTTTTTATTGTTTTACTGCAGAACCAACCTTCCATCCTGTCTTTTATAATCACAGATGCAGTGGATGATCTGATGGCTGACACACACGAATTGGGAGGATCAACTGTAGTTGTGGACAGGGCAACTCCAAAGGTAGCTACAATTTTATTTTTAAAATTCTAGTTAAATTTGTAAATTCATTGTATAGTTAGAGTCTCCTTGTTCACTTGATAATAATGATAATATACTGTAGGAGGATGATGTTAGACCTGTTAGCAGAATGCCTCAGGGTGGGGGTGGGGGTGGGGGTGGAAGAGGCGGAGGAAGAGGAGGAGGATATGGAGCTTATAATGCTTACATTAGTGCTGCTACTAGATATGCTGCGCTTGGTGCTCCAACCTTGTATGATCATCATCCTGGTCCTTTTTATGGAAGTAAGTTACTTCCTGAAAGCAATCTTGGTCATCTTTTAAACGATGTGTTGCACTCAGTTGTATAATTGTTGATTAAGGAGGGGAGCCACCTCGTGGGATGGGCAAAAAGGTTTTTGTTGGCAGGCTTCCTCAGGAGGCAAGTGCAGAAGATCTTCGTCAGTATTTTGGCAGATTTGGTCGTATTTTAGATGTTTATGTTCCAAAGGTAAGAAATAGATGCGATAGTTCATATTTTATCTGTACTTGTTTAAATAATTGTGTGAATTGTCGCTTCATTATGTGAATTGTCGTACTTTGCATAGGACCCCAAGAGGACTGGTCATCGAGGATTTGGTTTTGTCACTTTTGCTGATGATGGTGTTGCAGACCGCGTAGCTAGAAGATCTCATGAAATATGTGGGCACCAGGTGTTACTCTGTCCAGGAAGTTATGATTTTTACAGATGTTTTATGCTCCCGATTTTAAAGATTTAGGTTTCAAAACATCGTGATTCGTAATTTTCCTTAAGTTTTCTGCAATGTAAAATCTCGAACACCTCGGGCAATGCTTGATGTACCGGTCTAGCGGGTTCAGTTTCACCCGTCACTTGTGAGAAAGTACCTAAAACTTAGGACTGATTTATCGGCAAGACAAACAGAAAAGTGATCACTTTGTTATCTGACAGACGTCAGAATGTGTTTTTCACTTCCATCAGTTACCAGAGCTTTCCTGCCAATGGCAGCCTCAGAAGATCTTCACAAATTAAATACCCCAGCAAAAATTCATTTTGATGCATTATTTTTTGTAGAGTTTCACTATATATATATATATATATATATATATGTATGTATGTATGTATATAATTCTTGCATTTGTGGATCTTATCTCTTTGGTGGTGAAATGCCCATTTCTATTTACAGATCTTTGATGTAACATTCCTTGTATTTGTTTGGTCTTCAACATGCATGGTAATTGTAAATGAGAAATAGTACGAGTATTAGTAATATAGAGGTTTTAATCCGATGCATTGCAGGTTGCAATTGATTCTGCTACACCAATTGATGATCCTAGCCCCAGTAGTAATTTCATGGTGAGTAATCCTCCCGAGCCATATGGCTATGGTGGACCAGGGTATGGTGGACATATGCGTAGCAGTTATGGCAGAATGTATGGCAGCCTGGATTTCGACGATGTGAGTACAGTTGGTCCTGGAATCGAATTTTCGTTATAATATTCTCACCATTGTGCTAACACTCGATCCTTTCTATGTTGTGTATGTTTGTTTGATAGTGGGGTTATGGAGCGGGTGGCAGTATGGGTGGTGGTAGACCATCACGCCCAGATTACAGGTACAGGCCTTATTAGTTGCCGAAAGACGGCTGCATCTACATCTGGTCTTGTTTATGAAATGTGAACCATTGCTTTTGGGATTCGTGGATGATCATGAAGCCAAATGTTTTATCTTATTTATCTTATTCATCCATTAGTCGGTTATGTAAACATGTGAGTTATTGATTCGTTGTTCTTTACAATTTAACTTGTTAAATTGGATGTTATTGAACGATGTTTCCTACTGTGTTACACGGTTTACATTAGGGGTAGATAGCACAAACCAAGTTCAGGACGTAAGTGCCAACAGCCAGCCCCATGGGACTACACCCAACCACAGTTTCAAAATCTGAAACCAAAATAGCTTTTGATGTTTGGTTTTGGTTCCTAAAAATAATCATCCTGAAATGCGTGGAATCAGAACAATAAATTATTTTTTAAAAACTAATTAGGAATATAACTTTTTGATTTTGGAACCCAACCTCAGGTTTCGATTTCTCAAAATAATCAACCGGAACTGTGCGAGTTCATTTAATTAAATTTATTCCTTTATGTTTTTAATAATATCTTATAAAATAATTGTTGCATAATTAGTTTAGCTGTTTTGCTTATTAAATCATTTTTTTCCTCATTTTAAGGGATATAATTTAGTTCAAATTGATTCAAATCATGATTGATGCTGTTAAAATGGAACCTGAATAATTAGAAACCGGAATACTGCGGTACTTCTCGTTTGCCAGTGCAGTAAAAACTCAACTGGCGCCAGAAATAAATCAACCATATTGACAAACAATATTCGAGGTCAAGAAAGCACGAGGAAGTTTTAAATTTGATAGCGAACCAGGAAAGAAACATTATTCCATAAACTACTAATTCCTATGGCAAAGAAAGCGATGGCTGAAAGAGCGCATTTTCACAAATATTGAAGTTTGAGAAGTTTGATTTTCCACCAGTGAGTTTCTCATGGTTAGAGCTCTTGCCTGCGAGATTTCGAGTTCCTTCAAGATTTTGTCCATCGAGGCTGATCGCATCTTTTCTAGCTTCATCTAAGGAAACAGAATTGTTAGCAAGGGTCGATACGATTCAACTAACATCCTACACAAGACTGAATTTGTATTTTTTTTCCAAAAAGAAGAAGAAGAAAAGAAATAGAATATGATACATCAGGTCATTTAACACCGCTAAATTGGTGTGATGCTACAACACGAACCTCGAGTTTTTGAACTGCTGCTTCAGATTTAGCCTGCTGCAAATTCTCCCAAGCACTGATCTTGGCCTCTTCTCTTTGCAACCTGCGAAATCCAAGAAGAAACCTTGTTATCTTGCATCCTTTTGGAATTTTACAAATTCTCTAATTTGTGATCCTTAATTCGCAAATATTGGGTAATCGGGCTCCCATATTGACACACCTGACGTGTTTTCTTGCTTCAGCACTACTCCAAGGTGAGGGTAAGTCTTCAGTATTTCTTGAATCTTTCATCTTCCTTAGTCCTTGTTTCTTGGCGTCCCTGCCTGTACTTGTGCCTTTGTCTACCTGGACATCTCTAACTTCATCTTTTGCAGAAACATTGTCGTTTGGGACTGATCCAGATGAAGGAAAAATGGAGAATGATAGTCTCCCTTTGGTAGATGAATGAGTGCTTCCTTCCGGACTCATTTGAGTCGCCATATCCCTTCGTGAAACATCCAGGGAAACTAGGCCTTCCTCCTCCTTTGTTCTGTCAAGTGTGTCTCCTAGATGTTCAATTCGTCAATTGAAAACATGACTTTTCATGCGACTAGTTTTATCGTAGATTTATCATGCGAGAGAACATCATATGTACCTTGAGAAGTAGGAAACATAGTTTCACTGAGAACATCTGACGTCCCAGGCACACCAGTACTCCGATTTATATTATTTCCATGGTACAGAGAATCTGATTTTGAAATGATCCTAGCATCATACTGAAACGATAAACCTTCAGGTACCAGTACCCCAGTAGTAAGCTGTGAATTTCCCATGAAATTCTGGACACTGCCACCATCCATGGTGGGTGAATAGTTGGATAGGTACACAAGTCCGGGAGATCCCAAAGGGCCACTCTTCGACTTTGGGTGCCTCTGAGATTGAGCTGCAAAAGTGTTGAAAGGACTATGACCTGAAACAGGGCTCCTAATCCATCTCTCAGCATCGTCCCATTTCGAAGGCAGAGCCCTCCCACTGTTAAAGGGTATCAAAGCAGCAGCACTAATATGCCTTCGACCACCACTACTTGTTGCCAGTGGCACTCGCTCGGAATTCCATCCTTTCGGAACTTCGTCTATGGTACCACCATATTCAGGTGTTCCTGGGCTCGTATAGGCACCGGAGTGCCTAAACGACCCTGAGTACTTCCTCATTGCTCCAAAAATCCAATTGTCGAGAAATCTTGAAGTCCTTATAGAATCAGTCTTGAAGTAATAACAGGGTAAGACTTACATTCAAATGCTCGAAAAACTAGTAACTCGAAGCTATATCACAAACCTTAACGCCTAACAAAGTTCTGAACAGACCAAATAGAACTTACACAGTTTCGAATTGTTTCAAAGTCCTGCAACTTCTTGATCCTATGGCTAGAGATAGTAATGATTGTCTACAAAATCATAATTTTCCCGAGTCTAAAACTCTTCCAGGACCTAAAAAATACATTACTCGCTCTATAAATGAAGTCTTGGATACACACCTTAATTTTAACGGGCATGGACCACAGAAAGGCTCATGATTGGAGTGTAAGAGTAAACATAAAAAGCTTCCAAGATATTGACATTTTCCATCAGAGAACACAACTTAAAGCTTTAAAATCCACTACCCATCCTCCTAATACCACACATTAAATCCACCCTTTCATTTTCAAAATAGCTCACCATCACATTTCCCAAAAAGTTCCTGTTTTTAATGCTCCACAAAACACAGAGAGAAAAGCGCACACAGATCAAATAAACATATGGGACCACAGAATGATGAAGCAGATAGAGGCAAAATTAGCTATACTTTCAATAGAATTACCTTTTCTGCGTCGGAACTCAGAATATGAGCCGCGTAAATCTATGAACAGTACTTCACTTCCGCTCATGTTTCTTTCGCCATTCTCGTTGAATTCTTAGAGTCGATGTTGAGAAGAAGCGAAAAGGGTTGCTGAAAAATAGTTGGGAATCAAGAAAATTTAGTTTTCAATGGGAGAAAGATAATGTTTTTGTCGGAGGAATTTTGATCGACTCTGTAATAATAGAGTTCATGATGAGAGGAAAAAGAATGGCTTCTGATAATGCCAGAGCAATTCTCGTAATGCCAGAGCAACTTTGTACACAATTTACTCATTTACCCTTGTTATGTAATATAGCTTGTATAAATTTTAATTTCATCTCTCCCGAAATTTTATATTAGCATGACACATTACACAATCGCCTAGGCGTAATTTGATACACATGATACTATAAACATGCGATATATAATATAAGTATAAGTTAAGGATAAATAAGATGTAAAATATTATATTTAATGTTTGGTATTTTTTTAATAAAAGTGATTAAATTTACATATCAGATTGTAATGACAAAATTAATGTAATGCCTGAGATTTTGATTCTATTAATCTGAGATTATTGATTATGAACTAATGTGATTATAGCCGGACCATTTCGAAAACCAGATTGGGCAAAGCATATGAATTGTACAAGTTTTGGACAGAACTATTGGCGCCCGAGTGGTAGAAAGTGACCGCCCGAGCGCCAATGTTCAACAAAATATGCTGCGGACAGAAGATGTGGCGCCCGGGCGGTAGTTTTTGACCGCCCGAGCGCCAACGATGATTGTGGAGGACAGAACCTCCCGCGCCCGGGCGGTAAGTTTTAACCGCCCGAGCGCTGAGCAAGCGCCCGAGCGGTAATTCTCGACCGCCCGAGCGCCGCCTGAAGGTTGTGAAAAATGATGCCACGTATCATTACATGCAATTGGATATATATATATATACAAATCCTTCAGATTCCTGCAAAAGAAAGAAAGGAAGAAGAACGAGCAAACTTTTAGAAAATCCTTACGCCTTTATATTTCGATCCGTCCGTTAGATTTTGAATCCGACTTCGATATAGTGTTCCTATAGACGCAGGCTACAACTGGACGTAAGTTTTGTCACGTTTTGATATGTTCTGAAAATATGATGTTGTAGTAATTTGATATGATTCATATATGATGTTATTGATATGTTAAACATCATAGAATCGAAGTCAGATTGGAAAACGGACTGATTATGGGATTGTTATGATTTTCTGATTATATTAATTTGAAATCGGACAGATTTGGATTATGAATGAATTACAGATTATATCGGATATGAGTTATGATTTGTAATTGATGTCTGGTGATTTGTTATTGACGGGGATACTGAGATTGTGTCGTTCTGTCGTGAATTGGATTAAATCCAGATTAATCGGATTCAGTGTTGAATTGAGAATAGAATATTGATATTATGATTCTCGACATGTCGTTTCAGATTTACAGAGATAGTCTTGAGTTCAGAACTGAGATTGCGTCAGACCGAGACCACAAACGAAAGGTATAATTCAATGTGGTATTGGGAGATCGACTTGAGTCGGTTTAGACTTGGGTTTCCCTAAAGCACATACTTTATTTTATTGCATTGATATTTGCATTGATTTGATTGATATACTTGTTCTCTTGAATTATAAATAGCAGGTATTACACGAGTAATCTTGTGACAGAAGTGCCTGATAGTGGTGGGATCGCCACGGGCACATTGCACGATGTCACTAGATGGTATAGAAATCTTGGGACAGATGTGCCTGATAGTGGCGGGATCGCCACGGGCACATTGCACGATGTCACAAGATAGGATATTTGCGATAAAGCCACAGTCCATGACGGTTAGGTCAGGACACTGGATGTCTGGTTATATCGACGTGGATAGAACTGGAGTCTTTTCTATTACTGTTGGTCGATATAGGAATGCCAACATCTGGAAACCGGGATCCCTAGACTAGGATTGAGTCTAGTCTGAGTCGTGGAGTCACGAGCATTGTCGACAGTTTGATACTGATTATGTTTCTGATTTTGATACATATTACTGATATTTGTTACATGCTTTTATATTGTTTATATGATTGCATGTTCGTTGAGTTGTACTGAGATTTTATTCTCACCGGAGTTATCCGGCTGTTGTCTTGTTTGTATGTGTACATGACAACAGGTGGGACAGGATCAGGGTCCAGAAGATGAGGAGAGATCGTGATAGAGTGGAGAATTCGGGCTTTGATGTATATAGGGTTGTGACACTTGATATTTAGATGTTGAACCTTAGTTTTTACTGCTTTGTAGATGGTACAGGACTTGTACTTTATTTTATACTAAGTTGTATATTAGTTTGATTTCACTACATTCCGCATTAAAAAGAAAAAAATTTTATGACCCTAATTACTTAATTAGTAAATTGATCCTGATGACGATTAAGAATTGATTAGCGTCCGGGTCCCCACAATTAACATTATCATAATAAATTTTATAATTTCAAAGTTGTTGCTTGAGTTCATATTTCTTATATGTTCATGCGCCGACAGTGCTTACATTATTTATTTATTTTTACCTAATTTTACATATTATATAATATTATAATTGAGCTCTTGATTTTGTGAGTCAGGTCAAATATCAATTTTTAAAGTTAATCTATTAATACTAATAATTTTATTGAAATTTATAAAAATCATTTATATAATTATCTCGAGTACATTTATATAATTATTATATATAAATAAATAAAAATATTTATTCGATTTTAATTTCTACCTACTAGTAGATATTTATAAAAATCATTTATATAATTATCATCTAGTGATATTAATTTAGAACTTGATTATATATTGATGACAATTAAGTCATTTGTGGTGTTTTTTATCATTAAATTAAAATTATCACATCTTATAAAGTGATAATTTATCTTTGTATAAAATTATTTATCACGGACCCATGATATTATCATGGGCTTTCTAAAAAGATATCAATCGTGGGATAAAGATGATTATTTATCAACCTCTCTCTTATCCAGTGTACCAAACTATACCTTAAAATATAGAAATTAGACTGGTTTACATTTTCATATAAAATTATCAAAAAAATTATTGTAAAAATAGAAATTAGACTAATTTACATTTTCATATAAGATTATCAAAAAATTCATTATAAAGTGTCACATGCTCCTTTGCTTACACTCCATGATATATTTTTTTATATTTTTATCTTAATCTGATAAAAGTTTGATAAAACCAAAACAATGTTTTTAAAATACATAGAATTAATTTTCAAATCAAAATCCAATTTCATAATATCTTTAAACAAAAAATAAAAATTATTCTTAGAAAATCCGAGCTCCTAATTCCATTGACACGTCTCGTCCATCCAATATCTTTTCTACCCGAAAATCTTGGATTAACCAATATATATTCGAACCTAGTATATTTCCTCCGTGATCATGTCATCAAAAACAAGAGGTTTTTGACAACCGAGGATCGATTCTAAGCATAAATGAGACGTGAATTTTCAAGAGGTTTTATCTCTGTATGAGCATTTAATTGCTCTGGAAGTACGAGGATTGTTCTGGCATTATGTGTTGCCACATAGAGCAGTTGATTTGGCTCAAGACATGGGAGAGGGACAAGGTTGTCTGCGTTCAAATTGCAATCCCATGTGACAATACATGCAAATACAGGGACTCTTCGGTTACAGACTTTGGATTATATTGGCAACTATGCTAGTTCCTAATTATATTTGATTGAATTTAATAGGCATTATAAACTTTTTATACATTATGCTATTGAATTAAATAAAAAACTTAAAAAAACTAAATGCGTGTTGAGTGCAATAATTGTCCCTACTTGGTAGAGCGGTCGAACTATGATGCTTGAGCTGTTGTGCGGTTTAAAAAATTTGAGTTGCACCATTAACACTAGCTGTAACTTTTGGTAAAGCGGCAAGCGCTCGGTCATACAACGTGTCTTCGTCAAACTATTTAATTATGTGTGCCCAATTCTTGCATATCTAATGCATACGTAGACAGTGTACAATTGCCAACCAATAAAATTTTGAGAATCTTTGCAAATCATGTATGGGTGGACTTGAGATGGGAATAAAATGAAATGTATTCATTGAAAAGGAAACTATTTGGAGAAATTAAGGTTGTTGCCATCATTTGAAGTGATGGATTTTATTATATGTAATTTTAAGGACAAATGCTGCGTAGCTTTTGTTGATTACAAACTCATTTTTATTGAGAAATCGTGAAAATATAATACTTTAAAGATCAATCAATCTCGAATTGGTCAGTAACGCATATTATATCAATTCAACTGATATTTCAAAATATGATAATTGAATATTTTTTCCTCGTCAAATGCTATTAAAACAGGTTGGTAGAAACTTAAATATATTTTTATGATTGGCAAAATATAACTTATTTTCAATTTTTTTGTTGCGGATAAAGAAAATTTGATAGTTATCATCTAAAATATGTTCCATAAAACAAATTAATGCTTGATTTTGCCTCTTTGTGAGCTACGCTCAAAATACTTGAAATAAGTTTGATTTAGTTGATTCGATGATATCTTAGCACATAAATCACACAAAATTAGACGAGAATAGAGATGATAATGAGACAGATATGGAGTGGTTCCCCGAAACCGACACCTACCCCCATCATGAAAATCTAGTGATTCCAATCAGACTTAGACCCGCTAAAAATTATATACTTTTTTTAAAATTTAATCATTATACAATAATTTTTTTAAAAAAATTAATAAATCATTAAATTTACTTTCCAAATTTATGTTAATAATATTTAGAAAAAAATATCATCATAAGTTAAAATATATTGATTTATAACAAAAAAAATTATAATTATATATTTAAATTTTAAAACATATCATTATAAAATAAAACTATTTCAATACTAAAATATTATGAGTTAAAATTAGATATTAAGATATACATGCTTCAATAAATAAAAATGTACAAATATTCTTAACCATATATACGTACATGTATATGTATACTTATATATTTATATTATATATACATATAGAGTTGTCAAATTTGGTCAGGTCCGTCGGGCTGGTTCGTCCCGCTATAAAAATTGAGCGGGTTGAGTTGGTAAAATAGCAGACCGTTTGGAGGCGGATCAAACGAGTAGAGCCCGTTTGGGTTGCGGGCCAAGACGTGACGGACCTAAACGGGGCGGGCTGACCCGAAAAATTAGGGTATAATTTTATATTTTTAAGTTTTATATAAAAATTTGAATAAGTTTCATGCGTCTCCATCACTCTCTTATATTATTTCTTTCTTATTTTTCTCATGCGCCTCCATCACTCACTCTGGTAAAATCTGAATCTCTGTATTAATGATGAAGATCAAAATTGAATGGAATATAATGAAAATTGATTTTATAGTATTTGTTTAACTTCTTCATGTTTGATTTAAGCACTTTACCTTTTATGGATTATGTTGTATGCTTTCTTAATTTCTTATTTCAATGTTTTAAATTATTTTATGAAATTATTTAACTGAAATATATATTTATTCTATGTTTATTGTGATATTGTGTAGCATTTTTTAAAAAAAATAAGTGGGTCGGCCCGCCTAACTGTGGGGCCAAGGTAGGTTGGGCTGGGTTGGTCATTTAGAGGTCCGTCAAAATAGCGGACTGACCCGCTCCGTCAGCTCGTTTTGACATATTTATATACATATAGAATGGTGGGTATGGTCCATCAAATTTTAGGGCTGTTCTCGGACTTGCTTAACCAGGTCTAAACTCATCTTAGCGAAAAAAATTTAATACGAGATCGAATTCGAACATGACTCATTGTCATCCCTAAATCGGGAAAACGAGAGTTTTATACACAATCCAAATTATTTTGAAACTAAAATACATATGACTGACAAAACTATCCCAAATTTCATTTATCATATTGACTTCCTAGTTTTACCTTATTTTTCCTCGGTCTTCCCCTACTTTCTTTTTGTGCAGAAAAACTTCTTCATTCCATTGGGCCTAATAAATTTGGGCATTACGTAAACTAAGAAATAGTTTGGTACGTGTAATAAGGGAGAGATTAATAAATAATCTTCTTTATCTCATGTTTGATATTTTTTTAAAAAGCTCATGATATTATCATGGGCCTTTGATAAATAATTTTTTAGAAGGTGTGATAATTTTAATTTAATGATAAAATACAATATAAATGACTTAATTGCCCTCAATTTATAAATGATTTTTATAAATCTATGCTAGTAGGTATAAATTAAAATCAAATAAATATTTTTATTTATTTTTATATATTATATAATATGATAATTATATAAACGAATTCGAGATAATTATATAAATAATTTTTATAAATATCAATAAAATTATTAGTATCACTCGATTAACCTTAAAAATTGATATTTGACTTGATTCACAAAATCAAAGGCTCAATTATCATATTATATAATATATAAAATTAGGTAAAAATAAATAAATCATGCAAGCACTATCGGCGTATAAACAGAAAAAATATGAACTCAAGCAACAACTTTGAAATTATAAAATTTATTATGATAAGGTTAATTTTGTCATTACAATCTAATATATAAATTTAATCATTCTTATTAAAATCATACCAAACATTAAATATAATATCCTACATCTTATTTATTCTTAACTTATCCTTATATTATATATCACATGTTTATCCTATCATATGTACCAAACTATGTCTAAATGTATATCCGGACTTTTGACATGAGCCTTTTCCACGAATCAATGGGATTTCAATGTTTCCAGATATATAACATGGGCCAACAGTTGAGTTCTACTGTATTTAAATTTTGAACGTTCGAGTTCAATTAGTGAACATATCGAATTATTCGAGCTTGTACTAAAAGTCTTGAATATCTTTGTAGCGTAATTTTAGAGCTTAAATTTGTATTTATATAGTCAAAAATTCTCTTCAATTATATATACATCCCCATTTTTTGTAGGCTTATAATAATTTTATCCAGTTACTTCTGTAATTATGGATATCAATTGTCATGAAATTATCAACTATATGAAACGATTGAAGCAAGAAAATTAAAGAAAACGATGAAATTATGTTGGTCCCGGTCAATTGTCGCCACCAGAAAAGCACTATTCAATTATTATAATTTTCTAACATCTAAAAAATAAAATTATAATATATGGTAACAATATTTAGAACTTGTTAGAAACTTGTAGAGTCCATTTTTTTATATATAAAAAACAAAATTATTTTCCTTCTCTGAAAAAAAATCTTAATTTTTATGGACATGATTGGACCATGATAGGAAATATTGCTATCGTTTAGGCTTTGACCACAGATACACTTTTTTTAATAGGGATACTTGAAAGTTCATCGATTGGTCGCTAGAGGCGTACGTGGCACTATTTGAATGGTGTGACGGTTAAATTTGAGATAGATTCAACTTGTCTACATACAAGAAGTTTTTTTAAGGTAACTATTTTCAAAACCCGACCATTATTTTTATCACTATTGAACTCGAACACACATCGATACAAACCTCTATACAAATTAGACCAGTTGGGTTAAAGTCCGTCTCAAAATCGACTTATTTTTATGAGTATTAAGAATTGAAGAGAATAGAAGTAGAGTTAGGACATTAAACGACTAATTTTGATGTCAATAAATTTATTGACATGACTTATAAGTTGTATGGTAAGGATTTGAATCGAGATGATTTTTTAAATTTGAGTGGAATAATACTCAAGAAAGCTTTATTCCTTCATAAATTAATCTAAAGTAAAAATTTAGGTTACATTTTATTATGGAGTAAAAAATAATTTGATATATGAGTTATTTTTAAATGACAAATTAATACACAAACTTTTATAATTAGAAATTAATTGGAATTGGGTATCTATTAGATCAATCACAAAAATTGGTATACCAATTTGTGATTTAATCAACAATTAATTAAAAAAAATAATTTTGATGTTTTTGTAGCCATCCTACTCATCCTTCCACCCAGGCGTGAAGTGAGCTGGGCAACATGGCATTGCCATGAAATCTCCACCGTTGCTTCTTCTGCTATGACGGGATTGGCTCAGATTTCTTAGAGCCCCACCACAAAAAACCGTCACCGTCGCTCTCACTATATATCCTCCAAATTTCTTTTCGAGCTAATCGAATTTCGAGGATAGAAGGTTGCGAATACCACACCAGTTTTTATTGGTTCTGCTTCTTCATTCAATTCTTGAAATTTCTGTGTTTTACCAAAAAAGACTGGTGCTTTAATACTGATACACTGAATTTTTTTCGGTATGTTTGCCTAGTTCTAGAAAGATGACTTCAGCTGTACTCTATCACTCAATCAATCCATCTACATCGCTGTTTTCAAGAACCCATTCCCCATCTCTGGTATTCAAAGATATCCCAGCAGAAATCTGCGCTTTTCCGGGCCAGAAATCCTACTTGAGTTACCAAGAAAATGGGCACCACAGGAAACAAACGAAAGTGAAGGCTGCTGTAGCGGAAGTCCCAGAGTGTGAGGCTTCTGTTAGCGGTGGAGTCTCGAAAGACACGGTGAAGAAGCTGAGGATTCTGGTGGCTGGCGGCGGGATTGGTGGGCTGGTTCTGGCTTTGGCTGCTAAAAAGCGGGGGTTTGACGTGGTGGTGTTCGAGAGGGATTTGAGTGCTATCAGAGGGGAGGGGCAGTATAGAGGGCCAATTCAGATACAGAGCAATGCATTGGCTGCTTTGGAGGCTATAGATATGGATGTCGCCGAGGAAATAATGAGCGCCGGCTGCATCACCGGTGATCGAATTAACGGTTTGGTGGATGGGATCTCTGGTAATTGGTAGGTTTCTAGATTTAGTTGTGCTGAGTTGTCGCTTAGAAGGATATTATCTGCCAAATATGTGATTCACCCGCGGTTTAAAACGGTGTTTGGCGGGGCTTGGCTTTGAATTAATTAACAAAGGGTATAGAAGCAGCTCCGAAAATAAATGCAATTTTTTTGTAAAAATTAAAACCTCACTTGGTTAGTATCTGAAACCATGCTAATTCCTTCCAAACATTTCGTGCTGGTCTTTTTCGTGTTTTCATGGATGAGTAGAATGCTTCAAGTGTCCAATAGAACTATAAAGTACTTTCGTACTGCTAAGGACTGATAATTGGGGTTAGAAGGCGAGGATGATGAACTCTAAGTCATGGAAAAAAAATTCTACTTTTTTTGTGGTTTTGAGTGCTTCCCTCCTCGCCCTGTTTCTGCTCAAAGTGTTGCCTTTGTATCCGTGGTATATCATGCTTGTGCAATCTCTGTCTGGATGTTCCTCATTAAGCGTTGTATTGTTGTATGTTTGGATGGTAGCAGAAATACCGAAAATGAATCTTGCAGTTATAAATTCTAAAGTGCCCTCCCTTAATGGTTATGGCTTTGTAGTATTGTTATCAATATCTCGTCCTTTCATATATATAACACGAATCCATGTTTTTTGCCTTACCCTATCACCATATTTTTTTCCTTGATTATGCTATCTAGTGCTTCTCTTTTTTCTTGGTTAATCTGTAAATGATGGAGAATTCTTACTCGAGGAATCAGTTTAGTTTCCTTAATTATATATTATACTATATGGAAAGGGGAGGGAGGGGTCGTCGATGCAGCAGTTATTTTTGTTATCTTGGTTTGCGAAAGGAAGATGTGACTTTTCTTTTCCCATTTTATGTGATTTAAGTGCATAAAATGATACTGTTTATAATCAGGTACGTCAAGTTCGACACGTTCACTCCCGCAGCGGAGCGGGGACTTCCCGTCACCAGAGTCATTAGCCGCATGACTTTGCAACAAATTCTTGCCTATGCAGTTGGCTCAGATATTATTATTAATGAAAGCAATGTAGTGGACTTCAAAGATGACGGTGAAAAGGTAGTCTCAAGTTACACCTTTCTTCACTGGTTTAGTAGCTTGCTAGATCCCAATGCAAATCCGAATGAAAATCCATCGTTATTGTATATGTTCTAGGTCTATTAAGCGCTCCACGGCCTAACGTATCCCAAAAAAATTAATGTTGATCCTGTGTCTGCTTTGATACGACTAATGGGTTGCACAAATTCAGGTTACTGTGAAGCTTGAAAATGGGCAGTGTTATGAGGGTGATCTTCTTGTTGGTGCTGATGGGATACGGTCAAAGGTACTTTTTATTTTATATACGTGATACGATTCCGATTATCCATTAAAAACTTGGATAAAGGTCTTAAGGAGCATATATTAGATCTTGGTTTAAGAGATTGACATATGAGAAAATCGCTTAGTTTGGAGAACTAATATCCATGTAGTCAATCCCGCAACTAACGAGAATGTGCTTTGATGATAATGATGATGTGATACAGTATCGCTCGACCAAAAACTGAAAGTAGAGCAAAAAAACAAAGAATAAAAAAATGAATCATGAAATATTGAAATTTGACTCTGAATTCTTCTGCTCGTGATTCTGGTATCACTATTAATGCTAACACAGGTGAGGAAAACTCTGTTTGGCCCAAGTGAAGCTATATACTCAGGGTACACTTGTTACACCGGAATAGCAGATTTTATTCCTGCTGATATAGAGACGGTTGGGTATGTTGTCTATCCTCGTTCCAATGTGTGTAACATTTCCTTGTCTATGATATTGAGTAAGGCCACTTACTAAGTTTGCAATTCTCTTACAGGTACCGAGTATTCCTGGGCCACAAACAGTACTTTGTTTCTTCAGATGTTGGGGGAGGAAAGATGCAATGGTATGCGTTTCATAATGAACCGCCAGGTGGTGTAGATGTCGGAGGTAAACAATCTCCAGCTTTACCCCTTACTGATTTGATATTTGTTTCTCTTCAGTTGACTCCGGCCAGGCAATTTCACTGGGAAAAACCTTCTAGTATATAGTTCACAGAGCTTATCCAGTCTGGGATGTATGTGACACCTGAGTGGAAAGATGAATGATAGTCAACTGTTAATTTTATTTATAACCGAATTCTGATTTTATGGCATAAATACTGCCTTGAAAGAAGGATACTTATCGATGCCATGATAAATTTAAATTATTTGAGGTGTACAGCTAGGATGAAGTTTCATCCTTAAAAGGAGTGATTCTCTTGATCTTTAGGTAAAAAGGAGAGGCTACTGAAATTGTTTGGAGGTTGGTGTGATAATGTCATAGATCTATTACTCACCACGGATGATGATGCAATTCTCCGTCGTGATATATATGACCGGACCCCAGCCTTAACATGGGGAAAGGGCCGTGTCACGTTACTCGGTGATTCTGTCCATGCCATGCAACCAAACTTGGGTCAAGGGGGATGCATGGCCATTGAGGTATGATGTATTTTGAGCAGTTCTTTTTCTGAACTTCACTACAATTTTCTTCAGTTACACACTGCCTTTATTTGATTATAGAACTGTTTAAACCGTTAAGACCGTGGACCACTAAAAATATGTATATTTAATAAATCCATCATGTGCATGGATATTGAATTTATTTCCTGATCACGAATCTGTTCTGATTTTGAACTAAAAGGCGATAATATTGAAATAATATGTTATGAATTCAGGATGGATATCAACTATCACTGGAGCTTGATAAAGTATGGAAAGAAAGTATCGAGTCTAGTAGGCCAATGGATATAACCTCTGCTTTGAAAAGGTGTAATGTATTTGTTTCCCTTACTGCTGTCTCCAAAAGGCTGGTTAAATTTTCATGAGATCACCCACCAAAACTTCAAAGCATTTGTTGGCTTTCTTCAGATACGAGAATGCTCGAAAAATAAGAGTTGCAGTCATTCATGGACTAGCAAGGATGGCTGCAATTATGGCAACAACTTACAAAGCATACATTGGTGTTGGACTCGGTCCGCTGTCGGTAAGAATGTGACTTTAATGCATGAGAAGATTGAGAATATCCGGGTATGGTCCAGAAATTTTAGAAGTTGATGAAAGTCGGTATTTTGTTTTGTAGTTCCTGACAAAATTTAGAATACCACATCCAGGAAGAGTTGGTGGGAGATTTTTTGTCGACATTGCTATGCCTTTAATGTTGAGTTGGGTTCTTGGTGGTAATGGGTGAGATCTTATTTTCCTTTATTTGTCAATATATTGGGTATGATTTTGGTTTCCACCGATGGATTGAATAAGTGTGTGTTACAAGATTTTAATTTTTTTATGAGATGTATTGGAACCGAGGATGTTTTATATGAATTTGGTTGGAAGCACTTAGATGTTGAAAAACATGAAGTCTAAGCAGTGTAACCTTTATTTGCACCAAGTGTGATAGAAAAACATGTGTGCGCGCGTGTACACGCACGAAAAATCGACAATTTATATTTGGACTTTTCGTGATGTGGAGAGAATGTTGAATATAATGAATGAATTGTATGGCTTTCAGTTCAAAACTTGAAGGAAGAACGCTGCAGTGCAGACTTTCTGATAAAGTAAGCCAATAAACTTGGAATAAAATTGCACTTTGTGTTCTATGATTATGGTATGATGACCAGGTGACTAATGTGTCATATCTATTACACGTGAAGGCCAGTGACCAGTTACGAAGATGGTTTACAGATGATGATGCTCTAGAGCGAGCTCTGGATGCAGAGTGAGTATACCATAACCTTAAATTTATGAAGAGAATACTTTCTTCATTTTGTCACGCATCGCACTCATGGGTTCTGCGGGCAATTATCTTGCATTCATCCAAATGCTAGAAAAATTCTTTTTTTACATCTTTATAGACCCATTCCCCAAACATTTCAATGTGGACGAGGTACTATTCCTTTATCAATTTGCTCAACTGTTGCCCTGTCGTGTATAGTTGGTTTCTATTTTCCATTGAAGATTCAACCGCTGCAACTGATACCATCATTCTAAGCCGAGATGAGAAGAATCCGTATGTTATTGGGTATGCCTTTTCGTCTACAGCTTATGAAAGAAACCGTGTGATTCATTTCCTTGCATGTTTATATCAGACTGTGATACTTATAGCATACCCTTTTCAAGCGTAGGAATGTACACCACCCAAATTTTGCTGGGGTATCAGTATGTATACCTTCACCTCAGGCAAGTTCACTGAATACTCATTTACCTTTTATAATCTTCCGGAAGTTTCATTTTTTCCTTCAATTGCGATACTTCAGGTTTCCAAAACACATGCTCGAATAAGCTATAAAGATGGAGCCTTCTTCGTAACTGACTTAAGGAGTGAATATGGCACCTGGATATCTGAGTATGTCTTGGAATGCATTTTTCCCACTTCTATACACATGATGTGACATGAATCTGCATACTAACTGAATGAAATTTTACAGCAACGAGGACAGGCGATATCGTGTGTCACCCAATGTCCCTACTCGTTTTCATCCTACGGATGTGATTGAATTCGGGTCTGATAAGAAGGTCAGAGTTTTTACATCATTACCTAGTTTCTCAATTCTCATCCCTTACTATGTTGCAAAAAACGTAGAAAGAGCACGATACACTGTCCCTCTTTTTGGGCCGTCGTCTTGTTTAATTTTACATCATCCTTTAGGCTTTAACTGAATCTTGATACTTTATGTTCTTGAACGGCCCTTGGTTTTCGTCTCATTGACGTTTTGTATGGAAGCAATTGCAGGCCGTATTTCGCGTAAAGGTTTTAAAGCTTCCACCAAAAATCGCAAAGAAAACAGATGAAACTGAAGTTCTGCAAGCTGTATAGGATTCAAAGTGAGACCACGGAAGGAGATTGAATTATAGGGAAACTTGTATAGAATTTTAATTGGTGGCAATTGAACGGTGTCATGCTGCTGCATTTTGGGATAGGAGTCGTGACATGTAATTGTAATATTTCTACGCTCTAATTATACATGGAAATGGCTCCAATTGTTATCGGGAAAAAAAAAGGACAAATTATGGAGTTAAGCAAATCTCAGCTTTCCTGATTTCTACTAGATTGAATTTGAAATTGAAACCTCTATTTTTTCTCCCTTAAACCCACAAAATGAACAATTTTGCAATCAAATTTAGCTTGTTTTATAATTACAATTCACATTCCATTGTTTCGATTTGAATTTTAATTATCAAACTCTATTAGTTACATATTCAAATTCATTCTCCAGCACATTTTATGCATGATGCAACGAAATAATTCGGAGGCAAATTCAGATTGAGACTGTGTTTTGGAGCACGTACAGAATACCTCGAATTAGATAGTTGTAATAAACACTCGAAGAACATCATTCGAGCTAAATCAAAAAGTTCGAGAGTTCGTTATTGGAGCTGTGCTTGTTGGTTTCATATTGAAAATGAAATATTTCGTAACTTGTTTGATGAAGATATTAATTATTTTTAGAAAATGTAAGTCATAGAGATCAATGACAAGTTAAATTTAAAATTTAAAAATGTTATTTAATTTTTTGTTACTTAAAAACTTCAAACTATTTAATATCTCGACAAAATTTCAGCAACTGGCCACACATGGATTTCTTTTGTAATATAGTTTGGAGTAAATTATATATCTTATTTTTTTGTTACTTTAAAATTTTTAACTATTAATATCTTGATACAAATCCAAAATACCATAGATTTCCTTAATTGACAATGGATCAAAAGGCCAACCAACATGATTCAAATCTTCCACCAAATAATTAGCCAGAAACGAAGGGAAAAAGGACAATGGACTGGGGATGGATGGGACACTACATCTATAAACAGAATTATTTTTTAAAAAATATTATTTAATTTCCTCAAAATAAATATTATTTAATAATACACCAGCAGTTTGCAATAAGTCTGCACTTAAATTAGATGTGCAGTGCAGGTGTAGTCACCATCCAAATTTCCAAATAAAATAAGATATCAAGAGTGGCCCCTCCTCCCTATAAATACATTGCATGAACCACATATAAAATTATAGTATTATAATTAAGCTTATCATAAATCTGTAGATGTTTCATTGTCTCGCCATACACATACAATCTCGTTTCACATACATAAATGTGCCTCGCCTGCGGCGGACAAGTGATGAAATCGCCACCGTTACGGGCAGCAGAGGGGCACCTCCCATATCTTCCTGTCATGCAACTGGTATTTTGTTTTAGTACGAATAAATGTCATGTGACTTAGTTCTAACTTGTTAAGAACATGAACACTTCAAATTAAAATGTAGGATTCGATGGAGTTAATTTGTGGCAATGATACTCAGCATTTTGAAAAACAAACCACATAATACGTGAATACATATGTTTGTAATTCATTTTTGGTCTAAAACGTTTGTGTTATTTTTGTTCGTCTCATCAAGAGAAGGTATTGATTGACCTAATCATCCTCTTCTACATGTTTTGTTGTCTTAAATAATAATATGACCCGTGAGATCATATGATGACTGTCTTGAGCCATGGTGATGGGATTCCTATGGTTATGTTATATACTGACTGATCCCATTATGGACTAATTTGCTTATGTTTTTATAGGAATGGTCGATATGAATTTCTATATATCACAAGACAAATTGTTATTTTGTGTGTATTAGTAATAACATAGAATTGTTCACCGATAGAAAAGACAAGAAATATAATAAATGCGACAAAAGTTGAAGTTAGGGAGGAGCAAACAGCACCCACCTCGTTGTTGTGTCTCTTGAAGGTTAAGACGTCAAGAATTAGGTGTCAGGTTTCCCACTCGAATGTGGATAACATAGTGGCTTCTCTTTATTTCCTGTCTGTCAACTCCTATCTCCTCTCAAAAGAATATATATATATATATATATATATATATATATATATCATTTGCCTTTTATCATTTGCCTTTTTATCCCTCGTATTTCTTTTTCAATACCCATTTTCCACTTGTAATTTTTCTTTTATCATCTAACAAATTCATTAATTTAATTTTTGCTTCGATCCTCACTCAATTTTTAATAAATCGAAAAATAAAAATAAGATAACTATGTATAATCCTTACTCCATTTGCTTCGACAAATTCTCGAACCAAACTTTGTCTTGTAAAAAGTTTTGTTTCGTTACATCGATGATAGGGATGAGCAATATGTCAGCTCGATTGTTTGATCTAAACAACCAAATTCTTGTACAAAAATGTTAAGTTAGTTGAATCATTAACTAAATAGGTGGATGGCTAAGGACCCGAATGTGGAACGTGTCGACTATTTCGACGCACCATTTATTTGTGAGCACAAACTTGTGTGAGACGATATCACGTGTTGTATTTTTGTGATACAGATATTTTATTTGGATCATCCATGCAAAAGTATTATTTTTTATTATGCTAAGAGTATTATTTTTTATTAAGAATATCGGTAGGGTTGATCCGTCACACAGATAAAAATTCATGAGACCGTTTCACAAGAAACATAATTTTATTTGTGACATTTGGAGAGGAAAGGTCACTCACGAGTCCCAGTCGATCTCCCAACTCTCAAAACCTATCATCTTCATTATTATTAATTGCCATATAATTTTTTAAAAACGTTATTTTACATTCCCAAATATATGGGACCCATTCTACGTCTTTTTGAGCACACGTGCGCCCCTTGGTTTGATATCTGTGTCACTCCGTAAATTTTTTATATTATTATGTTTTATTTATACATTTCCCAAAAAAAAATTCCTTCTAAATTTGTGAACAGAAAGAAGTGAAGTATTTGAACTAGTCGGGCAGTCACGTGGCTCTTATATTCGTGTGAAAATGGATCAGCGAAATTTTTTATAGAAATAACACTAACATAAACTATATTCTTACACAATTAAAATTCCAGAATGTAAAGTAAAACAGACAGTTGAATCAAATGGAGGAGAATCCATTGAATTTAAGACAGATTCGGAGTAACGGTATAATATCTTTTTAGTTTCATATTACACGTATAGTGTGTAATCATTTTCTTTTATCTTTTTTCCCCCAAAAATATTCATAATTTATATACCATTTGTCTTACTTTTTTACAACTTCCTAAGAAATATTTTTGTATCCAATTGAGGCACGAAGCTAGCTGGGAACACGAGGCAATCTCGATGTTCCCCGGGTTTACTAAGACAGCGAACCGGTTGAGGACGACGACGACCGTTTCACCGCCACAGCCAGTTTCCCGATCCTCTCGACCAGCTCAGGAGACAGCATCTTCACCGGTTTCTTCTCCTTCTCCCGTCGGAAATCGAAACCAAGAGCATCCGAAACCTCTTCGGAGCTCCACCCGGATTTCAGGAGCGTATCTGATAACCGATCCGCTTTTAGCAGCAAAGCATCCAACACGGCCTCGTTATCCACCATAACCATCTCGCCTTCGAAGAACCCGGATGCCGATACGTGAATGATCTCCGAGACGTCGGATTCCTTCCAACCGCCTTGTCTCAAAACCGACCCGATTTGGGTCACGTATTCTTCGACCCATTTGGGCATTTCGGATCTTGGTATGTCGCGGTATCTGTCGGGTGATGATGAGGATGAGGAGGATGAGTTAGAGTTCCTCTGCCGGCGATCCACGGCGGCGTCGCTCCAGAACTCCACCCACCGTGGCGTCCGCCCGCCGGAGATTGCGTCAAGGCTTCTCCTGGAGAAGCTGCTCGATGATCCAGCTGAGTTCAGCTCGCTTCCTGAGCGGTGGCTTGATAGAATACTTGAATCCCGGCTCGGTTTGAAGAGAGAGGATTCGCGATCAAAAAAGTCTGACAAATCAAACCCGCAACAGAAGATTCTGTTCTCATCTACGTAAAAAATAGGGTTTCCTGCCAAACAAGGGTTGCAAGGGATGTAACAACGATTGAAGACGGGGATCAAAAGCGGGGCTTGTTTGAGAGCGTTCCGGGCTATTTTCAGGGCCTTCTCCGGGTTGGACGGGTGCGGGCCCCACGACTTAGACCATAGAACATTTCGAGCTATGTGGAAAGAGATTGAAGCAACGGGAAGTTCAATGGAGGTTCGGAGGTGAAGCCTGGCCGAGCCCGATGACCGCCAGTTTGGAAACCCGGTCCCCACGGGCAAACCCAACGACAGAACCGCTTTCAGGTCCGGTGGGAATGCAAACCCGAACTCGGCTTCGGCTAACGCGAACTCCGACACCGATAAACCAGCTTGGACTCTAACACCCGAGCTCTTCAAATGGCTGATCACTTTCTCCGCCAACGACGAGAAAGATAGGAGGCTTTTGCGCGGCGTGGACGGAGCGGAAGAGGCGGCGCGTGCGGATAGACGGCGGAGTCCAGCCACGTGGGAAGCGTTCAGCCCGGCCATCCTCCTGTCCACATCAACCATTCTCAGGTGATCGGGTCTTTAACAACAAGGAAAAGAAGAAAAGAATCAAGCTTTCGGTTGTTGATCTCAAACTTTGCCGGAGGAACGAAGATTGGGTTTTTTTGCGAAAGTGGGAAAGGTGGAAACTTGAGTGAAGTTTACAGTGAAGTGCAAACAGGGCAAACCAAGAAAAAGAGACGGATTTATAGCAAAGCCGGTGGATAGGGAGCCGCTTTAAGTTTTTTTTTAATCTTTTCCATTTTACAATCTGTTTTTTTGTTATTTAATTTATTATAGAATTAATGGTGGCTGATTGTTTTATTTTGTCGAAATTAAATTTAATCACAAACGAATGGTTAGTTGGTAAATCTATTTGTCACATTTTAGAATACTTACTAAGGTTACAAATTGACTGTAATATCCATAACATACGCAAAGCTTTAGCTAATATACGAAAATACATATCATGATTTTTCTATATATCAATAATTTCATGCATTGCACGATAAATGTGATTTACTATTAGCTATAATTTCCCTGATTACCTGTCATATTTATTCGATATGATTCATAAAATAATCACGATAATTATAAAAACAAAAACGTGATTTCCATGTGTATCATGATAATAAACTTCAAAGATTTATTCGTCCATCTTCTATGACATAAATCTTTATATAATAGCATGTGTTTTTATCGTTTATCATAAGTAACATTTAGGGAATGTCTGGCTTCTGATTAGCCAAACTAATGTATTTTGAGACTTGTTGATGGCGAAGCTTCTTGACTATAATACGCAATAACATTTCAAATAACAAAGTGGACGACTTATATATCATGACACTTTGTTAGTAAATATATAAATGTATACATAATTTAAAAATTCACGATGAAAAATATATGTGCATAATTACATGTGAAGTCCGGTGATACATTAATATGTTCAATTAATTATCAAGAATTTTGGACAAAAATATCAAAATACAAAATTTATTTATTTATTTATTTTATCAAAGAGCCCTGCATTAATTACGGTATATTTGGTGACCCTTTTATTATTATTTTCCATACGTCCAATTTCTTGCATATTCAGGTTTCAAGCATATAAAAAGAAGAAGAAGCAGTATTCACATTTCACACGCATGTTATCTAGTCTATATATTTATAAAGATCATTTTATAATTTTGGCAAAAATTTGTGTGAGACGATCTCATGAGTCGACGTATTTTGAGAGACGGGTCTCTTATTTGGGTCATCCTTGAAAAATTATTACTTTTTATGTTAAGAGTATTACTTTTTATTGTGAATATCGGTAGGATTGACCCGTCTCAGAGATAAAGATTCGTGAGACCGTCTCACAAAAGACCTACTCTATAAGCTTTAAACGTAGCACCGGCTCATATATAAACGAAAATTCAAATACCTTTGATGTAATTTCGGCATATTCACATGCTGCTATCAAGAAATTTAGTGCACCAAAAATTATAAAACTTTAAGAAAAATATATTATTTTCGTTATGCATATTTGTATTTTTCGATTTTTATCGTAATCGTGAATTTTTTTTGATATTTTTAGTCTTTTGTGAGGATGAAAGATCTATATTGCATATGTCACATTGGTGACACATCACCATCGAGTAATATATTATAATAAAAAATATTATTTATAATTTTATTCAAAATGTATTAGTACTATGCCTTTTTATTGAGTTTTATTTATTCAATCCATTTAACAAAATCAGGATTCCTTGCTGGCAAGTGGTTTCATTAAGGAATGTGGTACAAATTCGAAAGCTTCAGGGAAATTGCATGTCTGGCAAATTTATTTCATTAAATTGTGACACTGTCACTTATTCAACCTAAGCACGTGACACAAACACTGACAATTTCGGTTTGTTTCAACCTACCCGTGCACGACCTGCACGGGCAATGAACGGCCCGGATCACTCCACATGAGTGATCCGGGCCCACCTCCCTGTAAAAAAAAAAAAAAATTGGCTCGAAAAGATTCGAGCCGTTGGATCGATCCCTGCAGGCAATGCCTGTAGGGGTAGGGTCGACCGAACCGACAATTTCCGAAACCATAAATTATATATTTTCTTCTTCTTTTTTAATAATTGAAAATTTTGAATTTGAATCATACATCATTTGACTTTTGATGTAACATGTAAGATTCAGAATTTTATTGAGAGCGATATAAGGGAATTCATGTAATGATATAATAATAATTTGATCAATATATAATAATAATATACAATAGCGAAAGGTCAACGTATTTTGAAATTACTGTCATCTAGGGTTTCGCTTAAATTTATTTTATATTATTTTCATCTAAATTATATAATAAAAAAACTTCTCCATTATCTAAAAAAATTTAGTTAAGTTTTTACGTTTAGAAACAATTTTTCTTCTTATTTAATTTACTGATATATTCGTATTAACAAACTTTTTGTAACTATTTTTAAAGTAGTTAAATAAAGATAAAATTTGAAATTTGTTGTAAACTCTTTCCGATAGAGAAAAATCAAACAAATATATATGTGTAGGATGTAGAAAGTATTGTTCTACTCGAACTATCTTCTCATTTGCCTAGATAGTTCACGCTACATTGAGAGTCCCCATAAAAAAAATGTATTTGAAACTACAATTTTAATGTGATATTGTATTTGCAAAACTGTAAAAAAATAAATAAATGTGACGCTTCTACGTAATTTCAGAATGATAGACATGAGTTTGCACCGTAATTAATTCATCGTGACACGACCTCCAAACTTAAATACCTACATTTATTCTTAAACAAAATCTCTTGTTCGATGTGAGATAAAACTGATTTCTCGCTTATCAAGATGATAATCCATCTATCCAATATATTGCAAAAATTTGTGTGAGACTGTCTCACAGATTGTATTTTGTGAGACGGATCTCTTATTTGGGTCATCAATAAAAAAATATTACTTTTTATGCTAAGAGTATTACTTTTTATTGTGAATATCGGAAATATTACTTTTTATGCTAAGAGTATTATTTTTTATTGTGAATATCGGTAGGGTTGACCTATCTCAAAGATAAAGATCCGTGATACCGTCTCATAAGAGACCTACTCCCAATATACATAGGTTTATTTGTGTGTTTTATGTGTATTAAGAAAATTATTTAAAAAATTAAATTTCTCTCCGTTTAGCTTATATTTATTTAATGAGCGTTTTAATAGGATATCAAAATTCATTGGAAGTAGATAATTTATTTAATGAATAAGAATAAATTAGTACAAGAATCGATAAAATAATAAATATAGACAATGAATTATATATTTGGAACTAGAACCATTAACATAAAAACTCATTTAAGACGGTTTGATATGTCAATTTTATAAGATGTATATTCTATTTGGATTACCGATGAAAAATATATTTTTTATGACAAAAGTTTACTTTTTATTATAAATATGAGCATGATTGATTCATCTCATGAATAAAGATCTGTGAGACCGTCTCACAATAGATCTACTAATTGATTAATTCTGAACACATAATTAATATTAATTAATTATGCTTTTGTCTCTTGAAATGAAGCAAATGTATCTATATTTTGGATTTGTGGGTGCAATTAATTGATTTCATTGCCAACCGTTATTATCGATCAATGCTATTGATGAAAAAGGAAGCAAGAGATTGCAACTAATTCAAAAAATGAATATATCGAGAAAATGAAGGACATGGGATTTAGGTTTGTAGGGATTCAGAAAATTCGATGGACCAAGCTGTACGCTTACCAACGTACAAAATGTTCCATTCAAATTTTAAAACAATATAAAATAATTTATATAAGAATATTAATTTCCTGTTTCAAAAAAAATATTTCCTTTACAATTTTTTATAAAATATTTTAAATATAAATGTGGTGTGTACGTATATATTAGTTGAATGGACTATTCAAATGTATATCTGGCCTCATTATCTGCCATTAAAGGACTAGTAATTGCTTACATATGGAAAACTATATTTTCAACCATATGTTAAGATCGAAACATAAATCTAATTTAACCTCAAAAGCTATCTTAAATGTGTGGATTGTCCAAGTCCATATATGCAATTTTTAAGATATTTTATCCAACCGATGTGGTACAACTAACACACTCCTCTCACGCCCAGGAATAACATTTGGAGCGTGAAGTTTACAAATGACACAATTATGGGCAGAACATGTGTCTCAACTATGGAAATTCCAATACATAGCGATGAAACATGAGCTCTGATATCATGTTAAGATTAAAACTTGGATCTAACTCAACCCTAAAAGCTAGCTCAAGGGGGGAGGATTGTCCAAGTCCATATATGGAACTCCCAGATATTTTATCCAACAGATATGGAACAACTAACAAAAATTTTATTTTCAACACTAAAATTAAAATTAGCGTAGAAAAATTAAACCCGATGAATAATTGGTTTGCGGGGTTATGCATGCAGACAACATTAAATCCAAGAGATTAATTTTTTTAATTACGGTGATAATATTATAATCAACAAATTGATTAAAATTTAAAATATCATATGTATACAGGATAGAGTGAATATAACGCCACCATTGATATACATTTCAAGGAATACAAGCGTGCTTATAAGCGTAATTAGGTAATTTTATATATAGTGTATTGACCTCCCCTAGCTAGGTTAGTTAGGAACAATATCAGTTAGGTAGTCAAGCCCATTCAATGAGTGGCAATTAATTTTTTTTATAACTTTCTTTAACAAATTTAAAGTTTGTAAAGAAAAATAAATAAATGAGAATCTATTTGGAATTCAACTAAACCTTATATTGGAAATACATTATGTATACCATGAGCTTATAATTTGAAGATATATACATTGGTATAAGATATTTTGGATAATGTCCAAAAATAAATTCATGGGAGTTTATGCTCAGAGTGAACAATATCATTTCATTGTGGATATATATTATTTCTATTGTATAACAAGTGATATCAGAGCTATGATCGATATCGAGTCATGTGTGTGGAATCATCGAATACTTAAACGAACGATGTGAGAACTCCCAGTAAATCCGTGATGAGATTGAAGTAGACGATGCTCAAAGTATTTCGTGTAAGGCGTGCGCTCCTAACGCGGTGGATAAAAGTGACCTCGAGGATCGATGGATTGGATTGAGAGGAAGTCCAGACCATGAGAAAAATTGTGGTCTTTCATTTGATGAGAGGATTATTGGTAATTCAACCAAAGTCTCATATTGAAAATATGTTAGGAAGATCGCAAGTTGATATGATGAAATGATATCCACGTCGATATGACGTATTTTAGTTAAAATCTTATTAAAAAAAATTCAATAAGATTTTATGGCCAAAGTGGACGTAACATACTATTGTGTAGTTTATGCATGACTTCCATTGTACAATAGAACCAATGAAAAACTCCTATGTCTATATGAGTATTTATAAATATTTTTTATAACATACATTCTCTCATTAAAATTTCAAGACCTTAGCAAATTTTTTGAAATGTTTAAATTATATGGGTTCGATAGACGAGATCAAGATTTCAAATTTATGATAAAATTTTGATTTTGAGATTCAACTGTAACAAACATTTTTTTCAGCTAAATAATTATATCGGCTCGATAAAGCTTGAAAAGGTGAGAATTAATTGGGATTCATTAGTCGCTTCATTTTATCCAAGATGGACTAAAGATGACAAAACTAATTAATTTAAGATAATGAAGAAGAGGCAAATGATGGATTAAATTATTTTAATAAAAGGTGTGACAGATATAGAACCCGACTTTAGATTGGTAGTGTACACAAGTACAATGGGCGACGATATCTACTGAGTACCAAACATGTAGTGTTAAACACGCTTTTATGAGAATATAAACCGCGCGAGGGAAGAAGCATTTTCCAACCACGCTATGTCCTGTATAGTCGATATTTTTAGTACATGTTTTATAAAAAAAAATCGAATTGTAAATTTAAATGTCAAGTTTATTTATAAAATTTGTAAACAAATAAAATTTTGCCTTGAAAAATTCAATCATAAAAATGATACGGAGAGTGAAAATTTTAAATGTTTAATTTAACAAACTAAAATTCATAAAAATTAAAGATGTTGCGGTAATTTATGATTCGTTTGTATTATATTTGATATTGAATTATAATTATAATATATATATATATATATACGATTAACAATAAATTTAGATATACATCACATCTTTTTCATGATAAGATAAGATCAATATTATTTTTAAGTTTTCAAAGATAATAAACTCTAAAAAAATTCATAATAAGATAAGATTAATCCTAAAATAATATGAATGGCCTCCCTATCAAGATATCCAACTTTCGATTGGAAAGATTACGCACGGCAAGCAGGGGTTCCACTTCCACTACCACTAGTAAATAAACCAACCCTCGTGCGATAATATATATTTTTAGTGATGGGATGCACGCGTGTGATATGTGCAGATAGAATAAGGTTAAAAGTGGCAGGTGCTCTAAGATTTTGTTTCCAGACAATATTTCTTTAGGGCAACAAAGGCTTTTGGTACTGCAATGGCACTCGTAAGAGCTTTCGATTAAAAGGAACAAGCCAAGATTATTTATTCATAGCCCACATGAGAATGTGGACTTCATATTTATAGCCCGCATAAGAAAAATATATATAACATTTAATTGCAGAGATTTCAAATGCAAACCCGACCTTTTAATATATATATAGATCACGCTAGCCAGTTAAACTATACAGGTAAACTCGTCGTGACAATTAAGTTCGTCCAAATTAGTAAGAAGAATCGAACTTCTGACCATCGATTAAATGCTACCTACTTTATCAACTCGAACACCTCTTGTAGACTTGAATTCGAATTTCTATTGATAAACTTTGATCTAGAACTTCTGAGAAAGTAATTGAAATTATGTAAAAAATTTATTAAGAAGTTGTTTCAAGAAACAATGAGGGTGAATCTTTTTAATAATTTTTCTTGAGCATATACGATATTAAAAATTCTGTATTATAATATCGATTCCATCTATTAATTTGTTAGATAAATATTTTTCGAAAGATTGTTTACTTAAAGTTATCAGTTGAAGTTTTAGCACAATATAATAGAAGTTTCAAATATTTTCTTACACGATATTTTCAAATTTGAGAAGCTTAATTTTTCAAACAAATAATTTTATTATTAAAAGCTTAAAGAGCATGTTTACCATAAAAAAATAGAGTTACAGATGAAGAGCCGAAATTAGTTATACATTGCCCACTCTGATGTTTAATACCAATGTTTTCACAACTGATCTAGTGATCGAACCAATCTACCTTAAAAATAGTTCAATCGGCCGAACCACAAAAATGTTATACTATATAAAATAATAATATATTATAGAAAATAATATATTTAAATGTTAAACATTGAAAATGTTATACCATATAAAATAATAATATATTATAGAAAATAATATATTTAAATGTTAAACATTGAATATGTATACAACGATAAAAATATATATTTATCGAAGTATAAAATCTAAATAAGAAAATTATAATCAAATATAATTATATATATACACAGACAAAATAAATAAATCAAAACAAACTCTAATATAGTATTTTTATGTATGTAAATTTGAAATAGTCATATACATGTATAAAATTAAAAAAAAAATCTATCAAGATATTAAGTTGGGATGAATTCAAAATCGAGTACTAAATTTGATATAAGAGTGAATTTTAAAAATATCAGAGATCCAAATAATCATATATGTACAAACTATTAAGGTTATAACATCTTAATTTAATCAACAATAAATTTGAAATTTACTTAATTTTTTTCATCCAAGCGTTTCAAATCTATGAAGATATTATATTGGGATAAATTCATATGTGTAGCTGGTGTAAAAAGTCAACATAGGTGGATCAATATATCCATAATCAATCAGTTCAAAAAGGTGAATATCCATAATCAAATTTCAATGAAATTGTGTACAAACTTTATTTAATCTTTTTCCTTGTAATGGTCAAAACTTTACACAATGCGTTCAAGAATTAGGTTAATGCATATGCAATGCTGATTCGGCTTCTTGTATGATGTTGGTGATGTCTAAAATCATGTAGAGAATTACTTCGATTAACTGGCATTAGGACAGTGCCTCTATTCTAGATCCGAGGCCTGCGATACATCTAAGACCTAAATGTTCAGACATGCATGCACCCCTAATGACCTCAAATGCATCGGGCCGTTAACACTACCCTCAAACAACCAACCCCAAATGTCTCTTGAGTGTCTTGTTTTGACCTCGAAATCCTAGTTCGTGTCGAATATTTAAATCATTTAGCAAATGGTATGAATAGCTCGCGATCGGAGATCGGAAGGGTTGTAAGTTGCTCGGGAGTATATATCTAGCAGCGCCAGAAACCGGCTGCTTGTCTCAGGGTGTCACTTTCTTGTATACGTTTAATGTTTTCATACCAATTTAGACAGTGGAGCTGTAAAAATTGGATTTAGATTCACATTATTATTTTAAAAGGTCCGGTCTGATTCATATTTAAAACGAAATATGATGTATTTTGGCATGAAAGTGGTAATATTTATGTGTCGATTGGAGTAAAAAATGAGTTTCACAAAATTCACAAGAGTTTTTTATACATATATAGTCTTATTGGGGATGCCGACCAACTTGTTAAAAACATGTGTATCTTTTTTGACCGAGGGAATGGCGGCAATTCCCACACATGAAATGGAAAGGAAATCGAAATCGTTGGGTGCAAAAATCAAAATTCAACAACTTATATGTCACGTCGTACTTTACAAGCCCACCTTTTTATTTAGGTCTTCCCCATTCATTAATTACACCATCACTACTAAGATAAGGTTCTTCGAGAACAAGATTACCATATCAGACGGTATTCTTATAATATAATATTTATTATCTTTGTTTTTTTCTAGAATAAAATTGAGATCAGCGAAACGAAGTTTTCTTGGGTCAGTTTCATTACGTACCTTGAATGATAATATCTAAATTCTTTAATAAAAATTATTTAACAAAAGGTTTTAATATTTCTTTTTTCAGAAAGGAAATTTTATTTTTCCCAAGAAAGTTCAGAAAAATACGAAAATAGCATTTACGAATTAATTGGTTGTTTGTTTGAAACATTTGAAAAGGGGTACCAAAAATGGGTTTTGTTTCCATATATATGAATTAATTCTTAGATAGGTAGACTGTCCCATTGCCGGTGCCCATTTTTTCCTCTGTCTTCCATTATTTAAATTCCCCGCAACCAGGAATTCCCAGGCCCCAGATTTCTCCCAAGAAGTTATGGTTGATCTTCCCCTCTGTCGGGTCATCAGACCATTGCCAAAACAAGAAAAATTATCCGATGGGAACTGCTAAAATCTCGAAACACGATCTCGTTCGTTCTGGGTTTGGATTCTATTGCTGGGGCTGGGAATTCCTCGCCGCCCTCTTGCTCTTTAGTTGCTGATCGATTCTTTCTTTTGTCTATTGAGAGATTTTGGTCTTTTGAGTGATCGATGGCGCTGAGGGTCGGTTCCGGCGCCATTCTTGACTAAGACTTACGATTTGGTGGATGATCCGGAGACCAACGACGTGATATCGTGGAACGAGAGCGGGACGACGTTTGTTGTCTGGAAAACAGCGGAGTTTGCTAAGGATTTGCTGCCCAATTACTTCAAGCACAACAATTTCTCCAGCTTCGTTCGCCAGCTGAATACCTACGTAAGTTTCTTGATCATCAAATGTTTGCTGAATTAGCCTCTGACTTTTGCTCCTTTTCTTGCTGATCTCCGTCTTGATTATATGAAAACTTATCGAAAAACTGTAATTTTGGTCAGTCTGTCAAATTTGGTAAAACAAGCTATTAAAGTTGAGTTGGTTTGATATCAAGTTGTCAACTATCAAATAAAGAATGGTCTATTTTTTCCCCTTGCTTTTTTCTCTAAAATAATTGGAGTTCTGACGTGCAAGTTTATGAGCTAAATAGTATTGTGCTTATAAATTTTTAATGTTTTGAACTTTATGTATGCTTCTTGCAATATAAAGATTTATTAACAGAGAGATTTTCAAGATTCTAGTTATAACATTAAAAAAATTGATCCAGCTTATTGATTTTTATGAAAAAATATGTCGCAATTTATTTGCCCAAAAATTGGTAATCCATGGATTATTTTCTTTGATTTTGTGCCATCATATAGTGCCTGATCGGAATTATCTCTTGCAGGGTTTTCGAAAAACTATTCCAGACAAATGGGAATTCGCCAACGACAACTTCAAGCGAGGAGAAAGAGATCTCTTGACCGGAATCCACCGCCGTAAAATAGCTTCTTCACAAAACCCGGCCGGCGGGAAGGCCACAGCCGCCGATAACCAAAATTCCCCGGCGATCTCCGGCGAAGATTTAGGATCAACCTCCACTTCATCTCCTAACCCCAAGAATCCCAGCTCACTGGGGATACAGGCTTCGGCTCAGCTCGCGGCTGATTTATCGGATGAGAATGACAAGCTGAAAAAAGATAATCAGACGCTGAGTTCGGAGCTGACGCAGACCAAGAAACAGTGCGATGAATTGATTGCTTACTTGAATCGGCGGCTGAATGTCTCTCCGGAGCAAATCCAACGCATTATGAAGCTCGGATGCGGGGTTGACGGTGGTGTGGTGGGTGGTCAAGGTTTAGATAGTGACGATTATGACGAACATGAGAATAGTATGAAACTGTTTGGGGTAGTTTTGAAAAAGAAGAGAGGTCGTGATGACAATATTAATTTTTCAGGGCCCGAAATGAAAGAAATGAAAAGTAGGGTTCCTTGCTTTAGGATTTCAGAGTCACCTGAAAACAGCGGGAAGGTCTATAACTGACCACTCGATTAGTGCCACGTGGCATTTGGTAAATAGTTCTAGGTTGTGACACTGGGTTGGGTAATAAAGTAAAATTTACATGAGCAAAATGGGAGATGAAAACAAATGAATCTTCCATCTCTGTTGCTTAATATTTTGTTTTCTTTGTTTTTTCGATTTGGGTTTATTTTTTTTTATATTGTTATTTTTAGTTGAGTAGGTCTCTTATGAGACGATCTCACAAATATTTATCTTTGAGACGATTAAACCTTACCGATATTCACAATAAAAAGTAATACTCTTGCATAAAAAAGTAATATTTTTTATGGATACCCAAATAAGATATATGTCTCATAAAATACGATCCGTGAGACCGTTTCACGCAAGTTTTTACTTTTTTAGTTAGGTATATAACATGTCTGATCGAACTTTTTTAGCCTATACAAACAAAAAAGTGAAATTAGAGATTTGAAAAATATTTTATTTTAAAATAGATCAAAGTTTTATTTTTAATTATCACATAATAATTCAAGAGTTGTCTATCTAATAGTGAAATTGAATTGATTATGTAGAATAATGTACAAGAGTAAATGATTAGTCAATATTACGATGTAATTAAAACATTAAAGTTGTACACTTTATTTTAATTATCTTCCTATCATCCCATCAAAATATTAGATTTTTTATTTTAATTTATCAAATAAATAAGATAATTTGTAATTAATATAACATTTTGCCAAAATTAAAAATAAATAGTTGTTTAAAAAATATGCTTTAAAATGTATATATTTATGGTGAAACTTAAAAAGAACAGTAAAGGTAATTTTGTCTATTTTAATGCAAAAAGTCAAAACGAAATATATATCATTCTTAAATAATTTCTTATTAATAATAGTATTTTCTAAAAATTAAATCTTTTATATTTTGTTAATAATAATTAGCAAAAATATAATCTAAGCCATTCCTAAAAAAAAGGCATCTCACTAAATGATGAAGATGGAGTTTAAGCTTTCATGGCGAACTTAACTGGTTCCTCTCTGAGAAACCAATTTCTCTACAACAGTTCAAATTTTTCCACCATTGTCCTTTCATTGTTTCCATGCTGCCAGAAGCGCCAAGATTTTAGGGCCTTGAACGCTTTATTAATTGTAAATGGATTGATTGAGCACCAATCTTTAATCAAACAATTTATTATCAAGTGTTGTCATCTGGGATTTCCGGATTTAGCTCTCTCAGCTTTCAAAACAATCGAAAAGCCGAGTCTTTCGATGCAGAATCTTTTTCTTGGGAGTTTATGTGACAATGGTCTGTTCGGGAATGTGTTGAGTGTTTACGAAATGTGTCGAATTTCGGGAAGTCTTTCGGACAACTACACGTATCCTTTTGTGATCAAGGCATGCTCTGCGTTGAGTGACACTGGGCGTGGTGAATCGATGCATTGTCTCGTTACAAAGGATGGTTTTGGGGAAAATCTTGTTGTGCAAACGAGCCTGGTTGATTTTTACTCCAAAGGTGGTGAAATGGATAACGCACGTAAGTTGGTCGATGAAATTTCTCAACCAGATGTGGTTACTTGGAACGCTTTGATTTCTGGATTTTCTTTTAATTCGTTTGACGATGAGGTTTTTCGGGTTTTTCATGAAATGAGATACATGGCAATGAGGCCTAACACTAGCACATTTGCTAGTTTGTTTCGGGTATGCTCGAAATTAGTAGCTTTTGATTTTGGAAAATCTCTTCATGGACTTGCTTATAAACTTGGATATGCAATGAGGGAGTCTTTAGTGCCTGCGCTGATTTCTACTTATGCTAATTGTCGGGACATGTTGGCTGCTAGAAATATTTTTGATACTTCGACATTCAAGAATGTTGTTATTTGGAATGCTATAATATCTGCTTATACACGGAATAATAAACCAGAGGATGCTATTGCTTTGTTTCAGAGAATGTTACTCGATGATATTAAGCCTGATGTAGTGACTTTTGTGTCTCTTATTCCTTCTAGTGAGAATCTTGGGTGCCTTTGTTATGTCGAGTCGCTTCATGCTTATGTAATGAAATTTGGGTTCACTAAACAACTCTCTGTTGTCACGGCCCTTCTGTCAGTTTATGCAAAATTAGGAAATATTTATTCAGCTGAGTTACTTTTTTGTAATGTCAACCAAAGGAACCTCTTGTCGTGGAATTCCATGGTTTCAGCATATGCCAGCAACGGCCTTTGGAAGCATAGTTTGACTGCATTTCATGACATGCAGATGGATGGTTGTAAGCCAGACGCAATCTCGATTATTACTATCCTCACTGTATGCTCTGAATTGGAGGCTATTTTGCTGGGAAAATCCGCACATGCTTTTAGCGTTAGAACGGGGATTGATTCGAATCTTAATGTGTGCAATTCACTGATGGGATTTTACATTGACTGCCGTGAGTTGGCAGTTTCTTTTAATATATTCGATAGAATGGCTCTCAAAAGTGTTGTTTCATGGAACACTATGATTTCTGGGTGTGTGGATAATGGAGAAGCAGAGAGATCACTGCTCCTATTGCATCATATGAGGCTACAAGGTGTTGAGTTTGATTTGGTTTCTTTAATAAGCATTCTTTCATATTGCAATGAGTTTCAAAATCTAATCTTGGGGTCGGCCATTCATAACTATGCTATCAGGACTGGATTTGCTGATGATATTTCCTTAGCTAATTCTCTTGTCACCATGTATATAAACTGTGGACAGCTTGGAGCAGGAAGGTTACTCTTCAATGACATGCCTAATAAAAGCGTGGTTTCTTGGAATGCTATTTTGACTGGCTATAGATATCATAACTCACCGAAGGAGACTTTGGAATCGTTTATTCTTATGATAAAGAAAGGTCACAGACCAAATTACGTAACCTTGCTGAACGTGTTACCTGCTTGTTGTACAAATCTTGAAGGTAAATCAATCCATGCTTACATTTTAAGACTTCAAATCCCTCTAGAAACTAATCTTCTCACTTCTCTCATAATCATGTACGGTAAATTTGGAAATTTCGCTTCATGCTTGGCGCTGTTTCACGAGGGAGAGAAAGGGAGCATTTCCTCGTGGAATACTGTTCTATCTGCATACTTACTTTCAAAGAATGCCAGAGGGGCAGTTGCCTTCTTTCGTGATTTACTTCGGAACAACATTGAGCCTGATAATATAACTATTCTGAACCTCATTTCAGCTTGTCGCCACCTGCAGAACTTACATATTTCAAACTCTATATTGGCTTTTGTGGTACAAAAGGGATTTGATAAAGATGTTGCTATTAGTAACGCGTTGATTGATCTATTCGGGAAATGTGGAAGCATCCGTTCTGCAAAAACACTCTTTGATCTCTTGCCACAAAAGGACACAAAATCTTGGAGTACAATGATTAATGTGTATGGTTTAAATGGGGATGGTGAATCTGCTTTGTCTCTTTACTCACAGATGAGGCTTCTAGGTTTGAAGCTGGATAAAGTGACCTACATGGGGATTTTATCAGCTTGCAGCCATTCTGGTTTAGTCCAACAAGGAAGGATGGTATTTAACTGTATGATACAAGATGGTGTATTGCCATGTATGGAGCATTATGCGTGCATATTAGACCTCCTTGGTAGAAAGGGCTATTTGAACGAGGCTCGGGATATTGTCCAAAATTTGCTTTGTAAGCCTTCGGAAAGTGTTCTTAAGTCCTTGTTAGGTGCTTGCTTGAGTCATGGAAATTATGAACTCGGAGAGGAATTTGGTAGGCTACTGCTAGAAACGAACTTGAAAGATCCTGGAGCATACGTGATTCTACACAATATCTACGCAGCAGCAGGAAAATGGCTGGATGCTGACAATGTGAGGTTGACCATGGAACAGAATCGATTCCATAAACCACTTGGCTTCAGTCTTATTGATGTTAATGCTGGAATACTCGATGTGCAATCATAACATCCAAAAGGGTGGCAAACGAGCAGAGGACAAGAACTTGATTGTCGCCTTTCTAAATGTTCCCACACAATACAACGTCATAAGCATGGGCAGACTTGTTTGTTTTAGCCATTTTTCTTGTGTATCACCTTCTCAGTTCTCATCGACAAAATTTGAATCCATAGGTGTCTGCAGGCTAAGTCATCAGTAAAAAAAAGGCATTGAGTTCAGCTGCAACGGCACACGTGGGAAATGAACTGGGAACGAACCAACCTAGCAAAGTTAAAGCTCCATCCTGGCACAGCTTTAAGAGCACCATTCTGGCAAGTTTGATTGCCACGACATACATGGTAATGTTTCTTGGTAGGGGTTGAGTTACCCTCCACGTATATCTAATGACCACAATTGTAATGAAAATTCTTTTGTATGAGTTCAAGTATGGACTAACATATATTTGAATTAATGATTAGCTTCAGATTGACACATGTTCTGTCATATAATATACTTCTTTTTTTGAAAGAAAAAAGCAATATATTACTCTCGAGAATAGTTGAGTACAACTTCTTGAGCAATACATTTCTCTCGAGAATCGTTAAACACAACTTCTTTGTAGCCAAGAAGGAAAATCAGAATTCATCCAAATTACACTATAAGCAATCGAAGCAGCGACTTTTGCCAATTTGTTAGCTGCCCGGTTAGCTCATCTCCACATATTTGAATTCCCACAAAATCGTGGTCCGAAAGAAGCTTTTTTATTTGAATAATTACCAAAACCTCAGGGAAAAAGAACTCAATGGTAGCATTCACTGCTCGGATTGCTTCCAATGAATCTGAATACACTCGCACATTACGGATACTAAGTTGTTTACAAAGATTCATTCCAGCTAGAATGATAATTAATTCACCCGTGAAAACCGAGCCAGGATTGCAAATGGACGAGCCATAGCCGCTACAGTCTGTCCCCGGCATCTCGAATGATACCACCTATTGAGAAACAACCCTTGATAATATTGATTCCCGCGTCTACATCCAATTGAAAATTCCCCACCGGAGGTTTATTCCATTTTTAATACTGCCAAGATAAATCTTCATTCTCCACAAATTAAAAACAAGCACGTATTATTTTCTTTCCAAAATAATATATCATTTGTGAATTCTTACTGAACTGAAACTAAACCCAAATTAAACCGAGTCAAATAAACTAAAGCTCTACCAGGTACTATCCGTTTATCAACAAGATTTAAACACGAGATCCTACTAAAATCAATTTTTTTACTACTCGAATCAATAAAGTGATAAATATTCATGTATGTGTTGAACATAATTATACAAGTCAAAAATCCGTTTTTGAGCAATAAAAGATGGATAAATAATAATTATATATACACATAGATGCATTCTGGATATTCAGCTAACATTCAAACCAATCCAAAGAGTTAGTTCTATATGTCAAGGGATACCGGTCGAAAACTGACTCGAAAAAAATTCCCCAAACACAAGAGTTGGTAAAATGATTAATGCATGACAAATTTAAATAGACTAGTTCTATTGATTGATATGTATAATCTAATCGTAAATATAAATCAAACATAATTTTGTTTTGTTAGAAATAAAATAAAATTATTTAATTGATCTACTACATATAATCAAGCGAGTTATATATTTTTTATAAATACATATAAAGTTTAATTTTTTATATAATTATTGGTGAGATTATTTTTCAAAAGCAAAAAAAAACCAAAAGATTAGATATAAATATGTCGAGACTAAAAAATTGAAATAATATGTACATTCGATTTTTATTAATGAACTTTTTAACTTAAAACTCAGCCTTCTGAGACAAAATAATGTATAATCACGTAACTTATGAGTCGATATATATGATTATTGATATGTATGACGAGGGCATTGAGTTTATATATTCGAGTACATAAAAAAAATATGAAGAATAACATCATACGAATTAAAATAATGGATTAATTCATGATCACCAGTTTTCAGAATCTTATGAACGACGCACACCAAATTAGAAAATTCAAAAGCAAAAGATGCCGATCAAAAGCACACGTGAAGCTGCATTTCCCCGAAAGTTGCTACCAGATTCTTCTACCACCTCTACAAATCCCTCACAATTTCTCCAATTTTTTTCAGTCATCACTCGCCAAATTTTATAGACCATACAGAACAAAAAACGAAAATAGATGGCGTTGATGTGCTTCATCGAAGTGTTGAATACGAACCGTGAGATGTCGGCGGAGGAATTCAAGGCGTGGCTCCGACGCTTTGATTTCGACGGAGACGGCCGTATCAGCCGCGAGGAGCTGAAGGAAGCCCTCCGCAGCCTGCACATGTGGTTCGGCTGGTGGAAGGCGCGTCGGGGAGTGACAGCCGTCGATTCCAATCGCAACGGCCAGATCGATGGTGCGAAGGAGATCGAGAATCTGGTGATTTACGCGCAGAAGCAGTTGCACATGAAAATTTATGATGAGAACGACTATTACCGGTGATTCATGCACGCTTGTAACTGTAAAAAATAATAATAATAAAAAATGGCTTGTGCTGGATTTGAATGGTATTGCGAGTTCTTTAATCGGCAGCATCATCTGAAATGGAAAGGGATTTCAGGTTTTGTTTAAGACTCGATCGAGTAAGATTGGAAATATGGATTTCATAGTTTGGACTTCAAAATTAATCCCTCCCGCCAACAATCAAAACATATTTTTTTAAGAGTAGATTTTGTGATACGATCTCATGAATCTTTACCTGTGAGACGGGTTAACCCTACCGATACTCACAAAATACGACCAGTGAGACCGTTAACAAGTTTTTACCTATTTTTTTATGATTTAAAATATTAAGAGTAATATAATTATCGTGAACTGATAATTATGATAAAAAGACAAAACATCGTGACAGTAAAACAAAAAGTAAGAGAAGAATATTAAAAAAATAGAAAAATCAGTAATTTTAGTCATGTATAGGTCTTTTCCTGATTAAAGATGTCAAAACGGACTAATACGATAGACTGACATGAAATTACACGGTGTTGCGAAATTATCAATCTAATCCACCTAATTATTTTATGTGATGGGTCGAGTATGACAGACCTTACAGATCTTGCTAATTTTGTGTTAGATTTGATATTTTGACAGGTCTTTTTGTGATATTTGTTTTTTATATTGTCAATTTTCTGTTTAGTCTGTTATATTTTTTTTTTAGTTTTGGTGTTGTGTTGACTTAACGCCAACATGACTCTCACACGTGTAATATCATGTCAATACATAAGCTAAAATTTTCAAACATTTTAAAAAATATCAGATAAAGATTTATTATTTTATTTTTGAGTAGATAAAACATTTATTTAACTTATTAATTATTAATAGGTAAAATAGAAAACCTACCTTGACTGACCATGGGCACTGCACGACATATTCTTTATATATTTATATATCCACAAAGATGAAGATAAGAAGGAACCCAATAAAGAAAATCCGTTGGCACGTTAAAATTAGGGATTCACAAAATATTAGAGTTGGTGAATGTTTGATTAACTGTCAAAAGAGTAATTTTTTATATCAATATTTTTTCGAGTGAATATATCTTATTATATTTTTTCAATGCGATTTATCTGACTAACATAGTTTGCAGAATATTATATTATTAGACCATGAATTTAATTTACCCGTGCACATCGAAAGCAACAATTTATATACGTGTAATCAAGATATATTTATTTATGTATAAAAAAATTGAATTACGATATTTTGATGGGGCCGTTGGATATATCAGCGCGCACATTCAAACAAAAAGAAAAAAGAATTTAACTGAAAAAAAATCTAAGAGAATAATTTAATTAATAAAAATGTAAGTAAATAAGTCTTCTGAGTAAAATTTTAATTAATTAATATTTATATAATGATGATTTATAACAAAAATAAGAATATGTGGGGGTTATGTTTTATTATTTTAGAGATTATTAAAATATCAACAACAAAATATCTTACAAATATGTGTACATATTGCGAGTCTCTACAGACAAACAGCTTGCAGTGTTTGCTTTTATTATCTATTGTCGTAGTTGGGACCATTTAGAAATTTCAACATTATTAAACGATCAGTTAAAATATTATAATTGTAGTTCCTTATATCCTATACCTAATAAATCTAGTTAATTTTCATTTGATGGAGAGCTATTAATTCAAATGAATCATTAATGAAACTATAAGCAACAATGGTTTTGATGGGAAATTTTTTAGTTGGCAAAAATTTGTGTGAGACGGTCTCACGGGTCGTATTTTGTGAGACAGATCTCTTATTTGGATCATCTATGAAAAATATTACTTTTTATGCTAAGAGTATTACTTTTTATTGTGAATATCGGTAGGGTTGACTCGTATCACATATAAAAATTCGTGAGATTGTCTCACAAGAGACGTACTCTTATTAATTTTGTGTTGTAAAAAAATTGTGCTATTTTATTAAATAATTTTGTAATATAGTGTAATCAACTTTATACTACAAGCTAATAAGTGTGTTAGATAGGATGAGTGCAACATTTAAAATGCGATTCTCTATTAGGTTAGCAATCGATGAAGCGATTCTCATTCAGAACCTATATCTCGAACAACTTAGATTATTTCTAAGTGTGGAAATTTTTCGAGAAGACGCATCAAATCTATGTAAAGCGATAAGTTATCGGTCATAACATATAACTGATAAATGATAAATTAGTGAGTGTGTGATCAAATGTGTGAAACTGATGACTTAAGAATGGTAGATTTGTTTCTAGATCAAAGTTCTCGGGTAAAATCATTTCACGTCTCCTTTTCTTTCATGAATAAAAAGATTTCACTAGAAAATTTTGAATTATATAATCACTTGTACATATAACATCATTTTAACTGACATCTCACTCTCAGTTACAGAAACACGATTTGTTGATATTATAAACCAGAACATAAATAATATCAGTTGCGAAAACATAAAAGAAAAATATTTAACTAAAATTTTAAATTAAATCGACTTCAAGACAATATGTATTACTTTGATATATCTTTGCGGCATTAGCATACTGGCATTTATTTCATAAATTTTTGATTATATCAGCCTGTATTCGATGAGAAGTTATGTTTACAAACATTGGAAATGAATCTTGTCAAACCATACTCGTGGTGCTTGACTTGATAAATGTGTATTGTCAGATGGAAGCTACAAAATATTGAACATATATGATTAAAATAAGAAAATAAATAAATATATATATAACATGATTGATTAAAAACTGATAGATACAAAAGTTTATACAGTGTCAAAGTTTATTATATGTTTGCTTGGCGTGTGAGTTGGACAAAAACTTGTGTGAGACGGTCTCGCGAGTCGTATTTTGTGAGACAGATATCTTATTTGGGTCATCTATGAAAAAAGTATTATTTTTTATGCTAAAATTATTATTTTTTATTGTGAATATCAGTAAGGTTGACCCCGTCTCATAGATAAAGATTCGGAAGATCGTCTCACAAAAGACCTACTCATATGAGTTGATTGTTGGTTGAACAATTCATATTTATCTTAACAACCACAGAAAAAAGTAGAATATAAGAAAATGTTTGCTCTAATCCTATATATAACTTGAGATGAATCGTTGATACAGTAAAAATGTGCAATCAACTAACGTGTAATCATTTGCGCATAACGATGCATATAACAAAATCATATAATTAAAGAATAAAACAATGTAATAATCATGAAATATTTAATTCAAGGGATTGAGAGTTGAATGAAAATAATCCATAAAAAATAATGTCCGAACCTCGTTTTTTTCTTTCTTTAAAAAAAATAGGAATATCATATATTTTAATGTTTGTTAATTTTTTTTTTCTAAAATAATAATTTATAGAAGCACATTAATAACGTGGACAATGGACAAGCTGTTATGGACAGCTCAGTGAGTGGTAACAGGTAAATACAAAAAGTCAAATGTTGCGGTCAACTGAGGCAATAACCAAACTTTTAAAAGTTGGGTGACTTGTGATTCAGTACCCTTTTCTTTTCAAATTAGGTTTTAGTACCCCATTTCCCAATTTACCCTTCAAACCTTATTTTTAAATAATTGATTTTTCTATAAATAATGGTCCATCATGCTTCTGTAAAATAAATTAAATCTTATACCTTTTTGACCGGAGTACCACCGGGTTATATCCACCGTATTTTACGAACTGTTCCTCACAGTCCAACCACGCGATCGCACAACCTTAATTCGTTTCCTACCTTAAGATGTACAATATACGATAAATTTTTTGACAATAATACATGAGAGGGGCTAAGAGCAAATATCTATTTAATTAAACACAAACATTTATTAATACATTGAAACCTCCTGTAGAGGAGGAGGAACTTGTTTAGCTACTAATAGTAGCTAGGGATGTAAATGAACCATACCGTTTGCGAGCTATTCGAATCTCGCCTCGATAAAAAACTCGTTTGAGTTTGTTTGTTAATCATATCAAACCAAGCCCAAGCTCGATTTTGAGCTCGAAAATTTAATCAAACCAAGCTCAAACCTAAGGATATTCGGCTCGTGAGCTCGCAAACATGTTCGATAATAGACTCGCGAGCTCGTATTCGAGCTCGGCTCGTTTAGGTGGCTCGCAAACATGATTTTGGAATGTTCAATAATATATTGATTTATGTTTTTTTTAGCTCTTATTTGTGTCGTTTTGGTTATTTATGAATGAATTACATTTTTATGTCTGATTTAAAATTAGTTTATAGATATATTTAATTTTTAACAAGCTCGATTCAAACTCAAACTCGAGCTCAATTCTATGCTTATCGGGCTCGAAAACGAGACGAGCTCAAGCCAGGCTTGTTAAACATGCTAAACGAGCTATTAATGAATCAAGCTCGAGCCTGACTTGATTAACATGCTAAACGAGCTTTTAACAAGCTGAGCTCGAGCTTTTCTCGAGCTCAGTAATTTCAATACAAACCGAGCTCGAGCCTGATAATAGAAGCTCGAATCGAGTTCGAGCTTGAGCCTCAAACAATTTTAAACAAACCAAGCTCAAGCCTGATACTGTTTGGTTTGATTTGGATCGTTTACATCCCTAATAGTAGCCGTACTTGAAAAACTCATAAACTAGAAAATATTACAATTTTTTCTTGAAAGAAATGAGGAAAATGTTCGATGATCTTCACTTCTTCCTTCCTGCTTTATTTATAGAAGGCTTCTTCGGATTTGAAACACGGATTCCAAATCTTGATAAGCCTTTACAGCTTGCATATGGACCATGTAGTGGTTGAGTGGTCCTTTTAAGATGGTCCCTCCATTTTTCTTGTTTTGTCTTTTTCTAGATCATTAATCTAGAAACAGTCATTTCTTGAATTTTTATCTGTCGGCATAAATAGTTTATATGCACCTGGATCAGATCAGTTTGCATCTCTCTTCTGTTTTTTCGAGCCTTTTCTGAAATTCTTTGAAATTTTTCAGCTCTTTTCTTGTTTCCTTAATCATTTTTCTGGAAACTCTGAGGTATGAAAAATAAATTTTGTTTCCAGTTTGGTTTAAGTTTTGTGTGATCACTGGTTCCCGTTTGGTCTTATTTATAGATTTAATTGGGTCCAGTTTCCTGTCTTTTTATTAAATTTCCATTATCTTTAAAGATAAGGAATCCAATGTCTTTCGTCATTTTTCACCTATTATTGGTGGTCTTTGTTCTTTTTCCACCAATTATTGGTGGTCCTTGAATTCCACTCACATGATTTTTCACATGGTGGTCTTTCTTTTCTTGGTGGGATAATCACATGCCCACTTTCAATTTTGTCGAGGAATCTTTGGCTTTCGGTGTCCTCGAGGAAAACGTGAATGTGGTCCATCCCCACTTGTGCTTGTGTCGGTAAAGTGTTTCCGATCAGATCTCGGTTTGAATCCTTTACCGAATTCAGGTTCCTTCTGGTTTTGGCATTCTGGACAGATGTTTTCAGACCATCTTCCTACATGTGCCATGTTACAGAATTTCCGACGAGTTTCTTTACTTGCCGGCAGCTTGCTGTTCCACAAAAGATTTCTCTTTTTCTCGAATAAATCTTTTGCAAAACTTGTTGTTTTTCCTTCATGGTGTTTAACAGGAATGATCCGTTCACTTAATGATTATAAAATTTGAACGAAAACTTGACTTTGTCCATCTCAGTGAGACAGACCCATAGACCTCAGGCTCTTCTGGTTGAAATATCGTCTTCAGTAATTGGCAACCAGGGGTGTTTCTTCTGTCGGAGGGTCCTTGATAAATTTCTGAATATTTGTATCCGGCCTCCTTAACTTGATGAAATGAAAGGCTTTGTGAACCTTTCCCTGCTGGTTCGGGTGCTGCACTGAAAAGTATAGCTCCAAAACATCTCATCTGGACAAATAATCGTTATTCGCCCAGGTTTCATGAACAGCTTCCTGGATCCATTTAGGTAATCCTGAGATTTCTGGAAAGTTGGGTGATGTGATATAATTGACCTCCTTTGGATATGAATTTGGTTTCATCCATACCGGGATATTTTCCTGAAACATCAACCCTGTTGGTAGCTGGGTTAATGCCAATTCTTGTTTTTAATTTCTCCCAATTTTGTTGGTAAACCTGAAATGGAGAAATTGCAACTTCATTAGTACCAATCTTAGATTTGCCTTTGTCAGTACGAGGCATAAGGTTGATCTCTCCCTCTTCAATCCCCGAGGTGAAGGGTTGACTTGAGGACTCAAGATAAGGATCAGGAGTCTCAATTTTGTTTCAGCCGACTCATCTGGAGATGATCCCGACTTAACACTTGTGCTAGGGTATTTGAATCCTCTGCTCCAGGTATAGAGTCCTGTACTCGAAAACTCTCCATTTGGGAAACCAATGGCTTCTCAATGCCTTGGAGGATAGGCCTTTGTGTCACAGACCATAACTGAATATAAACCTGTAAACATCCTGTAATTCGACCAGAGACAACTCTCTTATCGGCTTGTTGTAGTCTTCCCGCAACTTCTGCGTTTACGACTAGCTTGTTAAACTCGTTTTGAAGCATTTCAAGGTGTTCCCTCAAATGCCTCTGTATTTTGATGATGGCATCGATATCACCGCTGTCCATATCTTGTTAAAAAATTTGCAAGAATATTTTCATGAGATTTTATTATCACAATATCAAAAATATAATTCTGACATAGTGCCTGCCATCTTAATCATCTGGCCTTCTCAGGTTTAGACTCAATTATATTCCTTAAGAAAGCTTTTACCTGTGTGTTATCAACTTTCAAAGTGAATTTCTTTGCAAGTAAAAATAATGGTCATTTTTCAAAAGCCCTTTTTACTGCATAAAATTCCTTTTCGTTAATATGTCATCTGATGGCTTCTGCATCTGAAAAACCCCTGCAATATCTGCATGGTTGTTCTCCATCTGGTGTGAGCTTAGTAAGAACTGCTGCCCACCAATGATCAATGGCATCAGTATATAATATCAGACCACCTTCGTCCTGAGGAATCGCCATTTTTGGAAGATTTTTACAAATCTTCTTTAAATAGACCAGTCCTTCTGTGTGTTTTTTGTCCATATAAACCTTTCATCTTTTTTCAATAATGGACTGAACACCTTCCTGTATTTTGCTAGGTTTTTATAAACATCCCAGCAAAATTAACAATT